>NC_046990.1:5872770-6472770 GCF_009769545.1 Cyclopterus lumpus
ATTCAGCCCCTTTTCAGAAATTCTGATCAAATTAACAGAATAAGATCCAATGCTTCACATCTTTGACCTGCCTTCTATCTAGTTGTATAGAAGACTATGCTTCATGTGTTGAAGCTGCATTCTCTCTACTGACCACCAGGGGGTGACTCCTCTGGTTGTATAGAAGTATATGCTTCATGTGTTAAAGCTGCATTCTCTCTACTGACCACCAGGGGGTGACTCATCTGGTTGTATAGAAGTCTATGCTTCATGTGTTAAAGCTGCATTCTCTCTACTGACCACCAGGGGGTGACTGCTCTGGTTGTATAGAAGTATATGCTTCATGTGTTAAAGCTGCATTCTCTCTACTAACCACCAGGGGGTGACTGCTCTGGTTGTATAGAAGTCTATGCTTCATGTGTTAAAGCTGCACTCTCTCTACTGACCACCAGGGGGCGACTCCTCAGGTTGTATAGAAGTCCATGCTTCATGTGTTAAAGATGCACTCTCTCTACTGACCACCAGGGGGTGACTCCTCTGGTTGTATAGAAGTCCATGCTTCATGTGTTAAAGCTGCATTCTCTCTACTGACCACCAGGGGGTGACTGCTCTGGTTGTATAGAAGTCTATGCTTCATGTGTTAAAGCTGCATTCTCTCTACTAACCACCAGGGGGTGACTGTTCTGGTTGTATAGAAGTCTATGCTTCATGTGTTAAAGCTGCATTCTCTCTACTAACCACCAGGGGGCAACTGCTCTGGTTGTATAGAAGTCTATGCTTCATGTGTTAAAGCTGCACTCTCTCTACTGACCACCAGGGGGCGACTCCTCAGGTTGTATAGAAGTCTATATATAATGACTCTACTTCTCTCTTGATTTATTCCCTCAGTAAACATTGTAAACATGAGTTTATGGTCTGAATTTCTAGTTTCAAGTCTTCTTCAATACAGCATGATGTTTTTTGGTCTGGGAGTTGTCCATGTTTTCATCTTACAACGTTAACCCTTTGTTAGTGTGTTTTAACTTGATGTAAGATAATCTTAACATTTCAGAGGCCTAAAGATGTTATTCAGCGTTCAGACGTCGCAATAACTACTTCCCTTCCTTATAGTCTGCGGTCTGCAGCCACACTAGCAGCTCTCTGAGGCTGTATTTGGTGCAGTGGTGCTTTGAGCGCAATGCTAATCTAGCAACATGCTTACAATGACAATGCTAACATGGTGATATTTAGCATGTATGTATGTTTGTTAGTTTGCTAATATTTGGCTAATGAGCACAGAACACAAAGTGCAGCTGAGGCTGATGGGAATGTCTTTAGTTTTGTAGGTATGTGGACATAAAGTATTGGCCACATACACATTTTAACCTGATGATAGCCCTAAATGAAAAGTTAAGGGATCAACAATGTTATTATAATTTATTCTGAGAAACTGTAAATGCCATGAGACAAAGACATTCGTCTCCTGGTAAACCAGATGTACCAAAATGTTGTGCCAAACCATCGGAGTTTCACCGGAGAAGGGAAACCTTTGACCTGGTGAAGCAAGAGAAAAAGTTCTGCATCCCCATCTTTAACAGTGGCGTTGTTCTAGGAAGGCACCGCGTCAGGGCCCGTATTGAGAGAAGGAACAATTACACTGTGGCAGTGGGGTGTGGTTGGACTCAGCTGTAGAGTGGGTGGAGCGGGGGTGTGGTTCAGGGAACAGTGCCGGGATGATGTCTGATCAGTCTCAGCTGGGGCTGAGGGGTAATCAGCCTCAGCTGGGGTTAATCTGGTTGTCTCTCCCCAAATAAGAGCAGGAGGGACTGAGAGGAGAGGGGGAAGCCGAAGCAGTCACGGAGCCTGTATTTGTGTGTGGCGAATAAAGAACATTTAAAACTACCTCAAGCTGTGTTGCTTCCTCTGTTAAAGTCCGCGACTCACCGGGTGACAGGGAAACCTGTTACATACACTATTATGTAAAACACCTCCATCAAACTCCAACAGCTAAGAGGGCCGATACATGAAAGTCTGGAGTCGCGCAAAAAAAACATAAAAGGTGCAAAAGACGATTCATTTCTGCCAACACGTAGTCCCAAAAATCATTGCCACCTTTTCCACAGAACTAGCAGGTAGAAGTCACACTCAACTCCGTCCAACTGGAACCACATTCAGACTAGTGCAGTACCTCAGAGACCTGAATGACAATGTGAGGAAGGGGCAGGGAGGCACGGGACACATGATGTCAAGACAGATCCGTTTGAAGTACCTTTTACATGCAGACCTCAGGTATGACGGCACAGCACCACAGCCTTAGCAACATAGGACTTTATAGGACCATTTATCTTGGGAGGACCTGGCAGAGAACACCCTTGTCTCACTAATGGTGTTATTTGTTATTCCGACGCCAGGCAGATGCATTCAGTGATTCACCGATTCCTTCATCTTTGTCTACATTGAAAAGGAGCGTTCAGACACACACACACACACACACACACACACACACACACACACACACACACACACACACACACACACACACACACACACACACACACACACACACACACACACACACACACACACACACACACACACACACACACACACACACACACACACACACACACACACACACACGTTTGTTTTAGTCTGAAACAAAGAATATATGAACAAACAGCCCGGGGAACAGTCCTTTCTGACCATCATGTGATTGCCTAAGCTCCCGTGTAACCACTGGGGATACTGAATCTCTGGGTTACCACTAGTACTGTAGAACTCCAGATGGGTTTTGGTTTTTAACTCTGTGTTGTCTTGGTCTCAGGATGTTTACTAATGAACTTAGGAATTCACTTAACTGCTTTATTTGTTCACATCATTACTGTAATTCATAATTCCCCTCTGCCATTCATTTTCTTTCTTTCTTTATTTGATCAATACATTTCATACATGCACATATACTGACACATTTACACAGTATACATGGCATTAAAAGATGAGAATAAAAAGAAATCTCCATTTGTTTTTTTCTGTGGTTGTTTTTTCTGGAAATGTAGATCTTTTTTGTTTCCCTTTGAGCCGTGCCTATGATTTGCATCTTCCACGTTTCATCTGAAGTGTGTCATGCCGCGGGGGACTGATATGGTCTTGGTCTTGCCTCGGTCTCGATAAGCTTGGACATGACTTGGTGGACAGATTATGAAACAATGGCCCTCTGTGCAGATGCATGCAAAGGGCCAGGTAATCTTTGTCATTGACTTTGAACATTAACTTTTGTTTACAGCCAAGTTTAAAAACTTTTCTTTGATTCCATTAAAGGTTTTTCATGTTAAAAAGGTGTATTCAATATGAGAGACTTTCTGTGAAAAAGAGGATGTCACATAATCCCGTGCTCCTCCAATTAGGATGTATCAACATGCGATAACGGTTGTGGGGTTTGTGTAGATCCAATCAATCCCTCTCCATGATGCCGATCAGCTGAGTTGTTGACTGCTAATGTCTTCATGAATAACGGACTGAAGCATTTCTGGTTGTTACTTTACATGATATGTGGCTGTTTGATGCTGGAGGGAAGTAGAAGAAGAGATGTTGAATTGAAGAATGGGTTTATGAATAATAAGTCTCAATGAAACAGAGGAGGAGGAAAATATAACAGGACCAGCCCTAAAAACCTAATATTGCAAATTGTTAAAAAACGATTAGTTTGTGAGCCCAGGCCAAGATGGCCCTAATGACATCATCGAGAGCTGCCTTCCAAATCACACATTTTCTTTTTACTTTTAGTACAAACTGCAGCTGCCCTTATGATGCACAAACTGTTACATGAAGTATGCATGTAAATGATGGTCACTTATACAGTACATAACTGATAACATAAATGATGATCGACCTGTCAATCACTTCATGATTGAAACGATTCTTTGTCCGGTCTTGGAGTTGTCTGTGTTTTTGTCTCAGCACTTTGATCCTTTTACAGTTTGTTTCACTTCATGAAAGGTTATTGAAACATGTTAGTCACATAAAAAACGTCTTAGTCAGCACTCGGGCGTGCTTGGCTCCACCCTCTCGTGTCACTTCTGGATACAAAATCTGAGACGGTGACGCCAAACCTCAAGACCTTTGAGAAAACCTTCCCCATCCACCACAGCTGTACAGCCTTAGGAACACATGCAGACTCAGGTCTCAAATTAATGTTGTGCTTTTTTGTGAGGTCAGGACTGAAAGAGGGCTGTGGTGATATATAGACTCTGAGTGTGTTTAATATCAGTGTGTGTGTGAACAGCAAATTAAACATTCTGCTCTCCTCTTGTGGACAAAACCAAATCGTGCTGCCTTCCTCCTCATCTCTCCTAATAGCCACCAGAGGGCACCAGTGGTCTTTTCTGGACTGATCTGTGATGTGTATGTGTGTGTGTGTGTGTGTGTGTGTTTGCACATGTGTGTGTACATGTAAGTGTCACATGTCCCTGCAGGGGAGTCATATTGTTGGAAATTATATACTTATGCAACAACCACTGCATTAAAAAAAAAAAAAAGTGTTGAGTTCATGACATCTTTTTTTTCCCCCACCGTATGGTGACTGTTTGATAATAACATTAAAAAAAGATTTTCATTGTGTATTAAGTAATATAGAAAGAGTCACAAACAGCTCTAATTGCATTCATCTTAAGTGTAAATTGTTGATATTAACAATCAATTGCTGCATATTATTTTCTAATGTAAAATGTTGCCATTTAAATGGTTTAATTAATTTAATTAATATGCAAACATTTCTCTTTGATCGCTTAATCTTCTTGGTTGCCTAACAGACTCTAGTGAATGACGTGTCATAATATAATCAAATATATATATAGAATATCACTATCTAGAAAATATATATTGAATTCCCTCCCATTGATAACAAACTGGGCTTGGACACCTCTTAAAAAAGGAGACAAAATAAAAGACAGTAAATTATAAGAAACTATTTTTTATATAGGTTTTAAGCATGCTTACATGAAGAAATCCATGTTCCTTTGCTTACCAAAAACTAAATAAATTCTCATAGGTCATATGCTCAGGTCATATTCTCAATCTACATTCCGTTGATGGTTGGGCAAATTGTGTACACATGTATAATACACATAAACAGATTCGACGACCACAGACCAGGACTTTAATAGTGGACTTCTGAACAACAAAGTTTATGGACTATGAATTTGCCAAACAAACATTATGTGACGGAGGAGCTCGAGGTGGTCGAAGTGTAGGCCTTCGACACCAGACGGCATCTTGGCTCTTTCCTATAGCCAGATATAAGATATTATTTTTGCGGCTGAAATTTGGACTAAACGCATGTTGCACTCCCACAGCTTTCCCATTCTTCCTGCTGATGCCTCACATCTTATTGCTTGTCACCTCGTTTTTTTAACAATAAGAATGTACATCTGGTTTCTTTACCCCATTGGTATGCACCATACCACACGGCAGCTTTTATTCTTTTACCTGTTTGTTAGCAGTTATGTCAGTTAAAGAGACACAATGCAAAGTCAATGGAGAGCGATTAATTGCTTTCCCCTCGGGATGTGGGCGGGACTTAATGGCGCTCTGTCTACATTTCATCAATTAAAAATCTAATTTTTAGCTGTACTCCAACAAAATGAATCAATGACATAGGGTTGAGCTGGTAGCGGTAAGTATGTTTGACGAGCTGAAAAGATGGACTAGCAGCTCTAAGATCCCAAACAGAACATGCGGGGTAGTCCAAGAACATATTTTACAGATTTAAGAGATGAACTTTATCTAACAGTCGAGGTGGATCCAAATCGAGGCATATGCAAAATGGCCCTGCTTTATTTCAGTTCTTTCTGGCTTTTATGTTTCTTACTGTGACATTCACAGACATCTAGTCAACATTGAAGTGTGAGAAATCCTGCACAGTATGCTGCAGTTATAACGCTGCTGTCTGTGTGTGAGAGAGAGAGACAACCCTCAGGCTGCTCTCACATAAATGATGATGCCTCCTCTTTGAGACTAAAGCTACACTGTTTCTCAGACACGCCACACCTGTGGAGAAACAGTATTTTGCAGTGAGAGCGGTGTCATGGGAAACTCGTCTGGATCTCCGTGGCTTTATCAGGGCCGGCCATTGGGTCGCCGCTGGCTCATCTCTATCTCTGGATCTTCTCTGTTGCTGGGCGCCTCTGGAGGCTTTCAAGTCTTATCACAGTGAAATACATTAAAGACAAGATTAATATGAGAGAGAACACGACAAGGTGTTGTGCAAAGACTGAGTCAGGGATCTTCAGCCTCATCTCAGTTGTGTGAAATGGTCCACTGGCTGGAAATGAGAATGGTGGCTGAAAACATAGAGCTGAAGATGTTTCATTAATTTTTCAAGTATAGAACATTTACGGTGAAATACGAAGCAAACAATATGTCACGGTCTTGGATTTAGTTAAATTACATAACATCTAGCTGACACTTTTATCCAAAGCGACTTACATTCATACACCATAGACACAGCTACGGGGAGCAATTCAGGGTTAAGTGTCTTGCTCAAGGACACATCGACTAGGGCTAGCGAAGGCGGGGATTGAACCGCTGATCCTTTGATTGAAAGACGGACCCATTAACCGCAGACCCACTTTGTTGAATGAACTTTGAGGAACTCCTAAACGTGTGTCCCTGGAGAGGGGGCAGCGCCTGAAGACTTGGGGGTGGTTGCACCCATATACCTGGCGGAAGCTGCTAAGATCGTCAAAAAGCTCCTTGGTGGCAAGGCGCCGAGGGTGGATGGTTCCCATCTACAAAAAGGGGGACCAGAGAGTGTGCTCGGACTATTATGATACCACACTACTCAACCTCCTAGGGAAAGCTTATTCCAGGGTGCTGGAAAAGAGGGTCCGACCGTTTGTCTTCCTGTTGGCCTCCTCGGACCGTGACCTCCAGCATTCACGGGGGCGTTTTGCAGCCGAGTGTGAAGCGGCATTGATGAGAGTCAGCACCTCCAAATCTGAGGCCATCATGCTCTACCAGTAACCGGTGGATTGCTCCCTCCAGGTGGGGACAGAGTGCCTACCCCAAGCGAAGGAGTTCAAGTATCTCGGGGTCTTGTTCATAAGTGAGGGTAAGATGGAGCGGGAGAACAGGCAGATTGGTGCGGCCGCAGCAGTAAAACAGGCGCTGCACCGGACCATCTTTGTGAAGAGCGAGCTGACCTGGGAACGCCTTGGGACCCCCCAGATTGAACTGGAAAATGTTGCGGGTAAGAGGGCAGCCTGGGTCATCCTGCTGTCTCCGATACCCGATCCCGGATAAGCGGCTAATAATGGATGGATGGTTTGTCTAGATATCCACCCCAACCTTCTCCTCGTGGGCTTTTGTGGCACTATCAAACCATTGTGACCAAGATTTGTCATGTTAGATCTGAAGACAACTCAAAAAAACATGGGCCACGCAACATTGACTTGAGCTCCACTATGCTCAACAGTGACTCAACAACTTTGAGGCTGAAACTAATCGTAAAACAGTGAGTTTCTGTGTTTTATAAAACATGGTTCGGGAACAAAGACCACGCCCAAAAACTCAGCATATTACCTTGGCCGCGATCAACTATCCACGATCCCTGTGACTCCTGACAGCGATCCCAAAGTAATTAGTCTCTCACCGTCCAACAGCTTCTGGAGGAGATCCTGAATCCGGCGTCCGAGGGACATCGTTCCTCCCCGACGGCGCTCTCACCCGGTCGAAATCCAGCCGCAAGGACGAACGGCCGAAACCACTGGGATCCTTCTCCTCCATGCCGACAATCCGCCAGGCCCACACATCCCACATTTCCAGCTTCCCTTACCCCTCCTACTTTCCTGCCTTTTCTGCCCCTCCTACGCTCCAACAGCAGAGACACAGGCCAAAACCCCCGGTTTCCCCCCTATTCCTACACACCCCCTTGTCCACAACCAGAATGTAACCAACGTTACCCATCCTACCTTGAATACGCCTCTTTTTTTCCACAGGTCCGCCAGAAACCATCCCTAGCTTCTTTCCGATGTATCTTCCTCTACCCACCAGCTCAACCCTAGCCACAGCATTACCTATAGCACGCCAACCCGCCCAACCATCCCCGGTGCCACACAGCTCAGGCAGCAGATTCTTGCCGGTAACTACATTGACGTCGCTCAACTTATTCATCCGTCCACATGCAATCCGCCCCCTGACTCAACCCTTTTCCTTTATCCCAACCTCTCGTTCCATCTTGTAATAAACCATCTGTAAACTCATATGGCTTTTGGCATAGTCTTTGTTAGTGAAAGCAACAAGTTGCTAAAATGGGAAGTTGTTGTAGTAACATTCATCATCATAGCACAAGTTGCTTTACATTGTTAAAGCAAACAAGCGATCAAGTGACCAGAATAGAGTATAAAACAAGATTATGAAACAAGAGAAACAGTAGCACTGTCAACAACTCTGAGAATAATTCAATAGAAGTGGGGGACGCTCACAACAATAATGGATAACAACTAAAAGAGGGAGGGCAAGTTTCTTCTCTGCACAGGTAGACATTACTCCTCTTCATCTTTCCGTAGACAAGTTGTTTGCTGCTCAACCCTGTAGCGCCATTTGTATCATATTTGCTACATAAGTTTCAGCGACCTCTACATCATTAACATGAACAATACTTTTGTGAAGAACCTGTTGTATACATGTATTCTGCTATCTGGTGCTTTTTTCATGCACTGCAGACTGTAGCAAGCATTTAATTGCCGTTTCCAAAATGGCAGCCATCATGAAGTGAATCCTTTGTGGTTGCCAGGGAAATCATTGTTCAATTTGAAAAGGTTACAGCAAGAATAATATTTATAGTGTTCCTAATTATTCCTGTACTGAAGCAACCTATAATTACTTGATGTTTTGTTCCTTATTTTAAAGTAACGTCGTTTTGAAAACATAGGTATCAAATATGATACAGCAGGTATATAAAGTAATAATTCATCTTTACATTATGCCATTGCATTGTATTTTATTATGCAATCTGGATTATACCAAATACACTGTTTTGATAATTTAATTAAATGTAGAAATGTCATAGTAAGATATAATAATCGGAAATATATGGGTTTATATATATAACTATTTGTTATATTGTTGCAGAATTTGATGAATGTGTTGAGGAAGCCACAGAAGACAGGTGTGCCTGGACACCATACATGTATTTCAGTTTCAGAAATGCTACAGGAAATTGCTAAACAAACAAACAGTGTACAGAAACAGTGAAAGTCATTCAACACAACTACCAAAGAAATTGAGCAGGTTCTGGGTATGTACATGCACATGGGGTTATTACAGATGCCCAATGTACGAGCCTATTGGGAGATGGGAACGAGACACCACACAGTTTGTGATTTCTGAAATTGCTGACAATGATTCACTTTCAGGACAACCTCAATGTGTCTGATGATCTAAAGAAAGGCAAACTGTGGAAACTCAGGCCATGGTTACGAAAACTAAAGAAAACAGTTTCTTTGCACACCTCCTGAAGAATATCATGCAGTTGATGAAATCATCGAGGGACAATCTCATCTGTGTCTATATGCCAGGAAAAACCTCACAAATGGGGATTCAAGATGTTGGGACGTGCTTAAAGTGGCTTTCTTTGTGATGTTGATGTTTGTCAAGGTGCAGAAAATCCACTGAAAGAAAAATCTGATGTTGCTATTTTCAGGACAACATATTCAGTAAATCCATCAACTCTTCCTGCAGAAAAACACCACAAGGTCTTTGCAGACAACTATTTAACATTAGTTCCACTGGTTCAGCGCTTAAAAGAAAGAGGAATCCACTACATAGGCACAGTCTGAATGAACAGAGTAAAAGACTGCAACAAGATGGATTAAAAAGAGATGAAGAAAAAGCAGAGATGCTCATGGGATTTTAAAGTAAACCAGGAAACCAACATCATCGTAAGATGATATGACAACAAAGCTGTGAACCCACTTTCTTCTTTGTTCATTGGCATCGATCCACTGGGAAATGTGAAAAGCTGGGATCGAAAATCAGGCTATTGTTGCCACTTCTCTCGCAAGTGCACGACAGAGCAATCAAGTCCAGGGCCCTATTTCTCGTACGTGGCTAACGTGTTTAGCGGGATAATTTTGCAGATGAGATTAACACAAGCCAGGTTTTTTTTCGGTTCCTCAAAGCAAGTTTGGAAAAATCACCATAGCAACACATCAAACAATTTGAACCTGCTCCAGCGCAGGCTCATTCAGTCTAGCTGGATAATCTGGCCACGCCCCCTGAAGAAAGTGGTAGCTCCCTTCCTCATTGATGAAGGAGCGATATTAGTTAGATTAACGTTTTTTTATAGGGAGAGAGTTCTTATCAACACAAGGAATCATTTATTAAAGACCTTCTCGAGCGAGCCATACATTGAACACGAAACGCCGCAGCATTGACTGTCTGTATGCAGAGCCTTGTGGTACATTGTTGTTCAGTGTGGTGCATTGTTCTACAGTGTCGGCGATGCAGAACATCGGGAAAGCCGCTGTATGCCGTGGTTTTGGTGAAACTTATGGATGTGTTCATTACGTTCCCTGGACATGTCCGCGTAAATGCAATAAACGTTCTATATGGTCATCTCCACATACATGAATATACCCATATATATTATCTACTTGTTCTGAAAGATTTGAGATATTTTTTTTAGATCTCATTGGATTATGCATGCCATTAAGCCGACTGCCAGCAGGTACATTTAAAAAAAATGAGGCACTTAAAATTAGCCGATACATTTTCCCAACACTGATGCTGCGTTGCGAGTAGATTCCATGAAAGTCAATGCACAGACGAATGGATGCGAATAAAGAGGATCCACTTCTAAACGTAATGTTAGTCGGTGAAAGTCACCGAGCTGTGTGAGCCTACGGGTGATGTTATGTATACATATATGTATATGATATTAATGTTATGAACCCAAACATGAGGGCATTAGATGTTCCGACATTTGTGGGATTTTCAGAACAAGTATATAGCAGAAATAGTGGTTATTTCTTCCGTGGTGGAAGTTATTAATGTTTCCATGGAGATAAGCCACGCCCCTCTCAAGCGCGAGTGAAGTTAATGAATTGATTAGATTTTGCCATGATTATGGTCTGGAATTCCTCATATATCTCCTGCTCGTCAGCAGAGAAAAAGAGGCTCTTCCTTTGAGTTTATTTGCCTTTGTGCTGGTTTCCGTGATCGACCGAAGTCGGACGGGCACGCGCAACTATCCTGTGAACTGACCTCTGGCTCAAATTAACAAGATGGTTTGAGTGCGGATCAGCCTTTGAGAAACCTTAAAGCTCATAGCCTGATGTCAATCATCTTGTTAATTTTAGCTGGCAAATGGGACATTTGATCGACTCAATCGATCCACGTACGAGAAATAGGGCCCTGGACTCACTTTCAACACATTAAGACACTTGGTAACAGCAACACATCATGTCACAACATGTCATTAAACCAGCAGATAAATAGGTTTTCAGGGACAGACATAACTACTTTAGAAGCTAACAGACAGTTAAATAACACATATTACAAACCGCTGACACACGCACTACAATTAAAAACACAACAACAACTTATAAGAAACATTACACATAGCCTACACCATAACCAATATAAACACAAAACAAAAACAATACCTGGACGATCCTGATGAGCCCAGGCCCCGCCTCTTTTACCTGCTCCCTAAGATACATAATCCTCTTGAGACTCGGACGGTCGGCCGTCCGATGTGAGCGACTGTGGATCCGAATCCTATACAATAACAGAGTATATAGATCTTTTTATTAATCCACTTCATGAACAAAATAAAAAACCTTCAAGTACCTGGGCCCTATTTCTCATACGTGGCTCAACAAAGTCGATCAAATGTCCTATTAGCCACCTTAAATGAACACGATGATTGAAAGAATATCTTTTATTATTTTAATATCATGTATTCCTGATTTGTTCCTGAATAGATCCACACGGTAGGGGAGTTGCCCATTTTTTTTAGGACTGTATTTTTTACTTTTAACCAGGAACAACTGTGGGATAAATAACTAAAGCATATTAATACACATTATCGCACTTCTTATTTTAACCTGATGTTTCCTCATCTTTTATCCTATTTCACTTTTTACAGCACTTGGATGTGAGCTTTTTATGAATTTAGCAATCAACCTTTTTTAAATATTGCACATATTGTATCACCTCTATTTTAATACATTTGTGTGTGTATATATATATATATTATATTTCTCACCTGATTTTGTTCACAAAAGTGTAGGTTGAGATCAGTGGCGGCTGGTGTAATTTTTTTGGGGTAGGGCCATCCAATCTATTTCAGCAAACATCCCAGTATGATTCAATGCAAAAAAAGTATAAAATACGCATTTCTACTTTGTAGTTAAATATTTAACATTTATTCCAACACTGACATAATAAGGACATCTTATTCATACGATTCAGTATACTAATATATAAATACCATATAATATAAATATATTATAAAATATAAATATAGTATAAAATATAATACAACATGTTTATATATGAAGATGCCCCTATGAACCTTGTTAGGGTTAAAATGTGCCTGTTTTTATCCACCTCCTCATTGTGTTTCTTCACCTCAATCCTGCGTCCGTCGCCCAGCTGTGTAGCGACGTTTTCGTTTTGCCCAATATGGCTACTTCACGGAGGTATCCATGTATGTCCTGGTGTTCTCATGTTTGCTTAATTCATCCAACTGTTAGGACCCAGCCAGCCAGGCTCTCTCCTCAGCCCGATCACACTGAGACACCCGGTATCTATGAGCGCGCTGCCAGGGAGCTGCGCGCTTGGTGGCAGGGACGAGCTCACACCTGAAGCCGCTCAGCTTAGTCCGCAGCTGCAGCTCGTCTCTACGGGGGAGTTAAGTATCAGGACTGCCAGTAGCTCGTTGCGAGTTTGTGCCATGATCTCCGTGGAAGTAGTCACTTTTCCCCTCGTGTCTGTTGCTCAGTACTCTTCCGTGTGGTTTATCCTCTGTGGACATTCAAGTGGATTTACCTGGAGAGAGTTTTGTTACGGACTGATTCCTCCGGCGCTCTCCTGTTTTCCTCCCATTCGATTGACCCCAGCCGACACAGAGAGTGGATTGACTATCTCTGTTCAGGTTGCCCTCAGAAGGCAGCTTCAACTGACCAACACCCACACTCACCAGCTGGAGGCGGCCTCTGTTGCCGTGCAGAACCTCGAGGCCCAGGTCCAGTCGTTCCACGCTTCGGTGGAGATCCTGACTCGTCAGCAGGCGGCGTCGGCAGGACAACAAGCGGAGATCCTGCTACTGCTGTGGTCGTTGACGGTGGCCTTCACCCCCCAGCCGGTGAACCAGCCTGCTCCTGTGGGGGGCAGGGAGCCCGACCCCTGTGGATCCCCTCCCGGTTAACCCTGCGGTTTTCAACCCAGTACCCCAGGAGCCCAACCTTTCTAGTCCACGACCGTTCAAGGGCGATTTTGAGACTTGTGCTACCTTCATTATGCAGTGTGAGTTGGTTTTCGCTCACCAGCCTAGCAGGTTCACCTCTGACACTGCCCGAGTCACGTACATGATTAACCTACTCGCCGGCTGGGTAGCCCAATGGGTTACCGCTTCCTGGTCCATGGGTGCCAGCTTCTGTCTCTCCTATAGGTAGTTTGTGGCAGAGCTGCATAAAGTGTTCCACCATCCAGCCAGCCACTGAGCAGTATCCAACAGGGCGGTGGCAGAGTGGCAGACTACTCAGTGGAGTTCAGGTTGGCCGCTGCGGAGAGCGGGTGGAACGATCAGGCGCTTCGGGTCACCTTCCGGAGGGGGCTCAGCGAGGCGGTGAGAGACCAGCTAGACACACGGGAGGAGCCCACCTCCCATCAAAAGATTAGGCTCACCAGGACCCCGGGAGATCCTAGTGAGTCACCTTTCCTGTTCCCGTAGCCCTGCACAACCGAACCAGCGGGTTAGCGACACCCTGGCCTGGGTAGATCAGCGGATTACAGTGGGGGCCCTCGTTGATTCTGGGGCAGATGAGTGTTTCCTGGACTCTGAGTTTGCTGCCCAGGCTAAGATTCCGCTAGAGGCACTGGAGGAGCCCGTGGAGGCCTTTGCACTGGACGACCGCCGTCTGGCCCGCATCACTCAGTGCACCCATCACATCTCCCTCAACGCAGTGGGGAACCATGTGGAGACCCGCCAGTTCTACCTGATCCAGTCCACGTTGGTCCCTGTGATCCTGGGGTACCCCTGGTTCCTACAGCATGAGCCACACGTTGCCTGGTCCTCTGGAACGATCCTGGAGTGGAGTTCCTCCTGTCACGCCCAGTGTCTACAGGCAGCTCCTAGCCCGTCACTCCGACTGACCCCCAGTGCCTCTCCCTTGGACTTTTCCTCTATCTCTCCAGAATACCATGATCTGGGAGAGGTTTTCAGCAAGACCCGGGCTCAGTCTCTCCCTCCGCATAGGCCATACGACTGTGCAATTGACCTACGCCCTGCTGCTTTCCTTTCAGCTAGTCTGTTGTCTTCTTGTGAGGTTAATCTGGGCCCAGTTGCTTTACCTGTAGATTTTCCGCCAAAGTTCTTCTCTCAAACGGGTCTTGGAGGAGAGATTTTAGCGGGTCGGGTCTTCTTGGAAGAGAAGTGCTCGTGCCTGACGAGAACGCACAGCTTTTGGGCCAGAAGACTTTGACCCAAAGTTAAACCTATTTTAGGATGTGGATTGCTAAATTGTATGTCACTCATTGATATCTTCAATGAGTAATATGCTAAACTGCTTCTTAGACCCGTCTCTTCTGGGCCAAAATGATTTGGCCCCAGCTGCAGCTGAGACATGCAGATAGGTGGAGAGAATGTGCAGGAAAAGCATATTTTGCGCATATATCCTATTTTACAAATATTACTGGGTATCTTCCATATTTCCAAAACACAAATATTGACAATTTGTGGCTCAAATTGTATTGGCCAGCCGCCACTGGTTGAGATCCACAGGGCTGGCTGCTTAACAAACTGACAGGGGATCTATGGGTGAGGTAATGCAGGTTTCGCAAGTGTTTAGATTAAAGGACAGGGGGAGCATCAGTGGCACAGTTTACCAAGTTAGAAAGTACACAAAGATAACACCCAATAAAATGGTTTAAATGATCATGTCTAGAGTGTTTAACCTCTGCATTAAAGAGCTTCATCAGAGCCTTACGGTCCTCATGGTGACCAGGGAGCATAGAGGTCTACCGACACTGTGCTGTACCACACTTACGTTTTAAAGCATGCATGTTTGAGGATTTATCCAAGGCGGGGACATTTGTTAAGCTTTCCTGCTTTTTGCTGCAATTTCCTAATTAATTAATTAATACAAAAACAAAAGAGACGATAAGATTAAATAAAGAAACAAATAGTTAACAGACCAGAAATTAAAGTAGTTAAGATATGACCTGACACTTTTGCCCGACCATGAGCAGGTCAAACAGGACATATATTTATATACACGCACACATGTTCCGATCCCTCCTCGCTACCACTCATCCACTCACCTTGAGTGGTACAACATTTCCCCAGCATTTATTCCAGACAAGGTCAGCTGAATAAAGACGCACTCTCATTAATTATCTCTATAAATGATGCATGAGAAGAGTTCAATCAATCTTAATTTCACACCACGCAGCCTTGGGAAAAGAGGATAACAATTCCGAAAGAGTCAAAACCTGCCATTGTCATAACCATTACACATCAAATACAGTATCCACCACAATAACAGCGCAATTAAAAACTCATTAGCTTCACATGTTGTCAAATTATACAACATATGCTACAGCTTTAAGCAGAGTTGAACAATTCATCAATTATGCTGTTCTCTAAAGATTTCAAATAATTTAATTTTATGTTTGTTCGTGATGTAAGAATGCACCATGTCCAGCACACGCAGACAAACAGAAGTCAGTTTGAATGGTAATCATAAGTCATTTCTTTTAGTGCTTTATTGCCAGAGTTGGTTATCTTCTTTAAACCATTGTTGACACTCTTTATCTATCAAACAAAAGTCAAACGGGTCATTAAACTTGTATACCGGTGTTTGAGTTGCATGTGATGTGTTTTTCTTGTTACATTGCTTACGTTTAATAATTATGCTTTTCCTAAACCTAACAAAATGGGTTTTGTTGTTTATACCTCAGCCAGTGTTGGTTTGATTTCCTGTGAGTGTCACGGTTTGACACTGGGTACCCAGCATGCATGTTATGTTTGCACATCATGTCACAATTATAGCTGTTGAATTGAATTAGTAGCCAACATTCAAGATGAAAATGGAAGCATTATCAAGGTTGTCATTAAGGAATGCGTCGAGAACAGCCCCTGTTGTAGAGAGTCCTGCTATGGTGTGAGAATATCCCAGGTATGTACAGTATAACACCTTATATTTCTCACCGATGCCAGAAAAGAATTCCAAAGGATACACCGGTGTTTCCTCGCTTATATCTCCACTAACAAGCCTCTGACTCTCGCTCCTCAAGATGCATTGTAGGAATTCAGACGTCCTTCAAGATGGAACACTGAGATCGATATCAGGGTCACAAGCTGGAGGATCGAGGAGACACAAAATCGAGAAAGGGCCGGTATGGAACGAGAACATGTTGGGGTTTTGGTTGGATTTTCTCCTTTTTTTGTCTCATTACCAACCCTAGGTTTAAAGCATCACTAAAGTATATATTATTGTGCATATTAGGAATTGCACCATCTCCAGGAAGTGCATTCAGAGTGAGATGCTACCACACAAATGTTACAGTCCAAGCTTCATGTGAGAGGATTATCTCTGCGTGCGCCTATGAACACAGCTTATCGTGGTCCGTCCGGCAGCACAGCCGGGGAGATACGAGAGCTGAGATCACAACAGGAACACCAAGTAAAGACGTCCTGAAGCCCGTTCCAAATGATATGATGAAACTGTTGTGATGACCAGGGGCAGAAATAGTCATTTGGACTTACGGGCGAGACTAAATACATTGGCTCCAGAATTCGTATAGTCTATTTTAACCACTAGTTGTGGCTTTACAAAGTACTCATATGGAATGAACTCACTGGCACTATTCTTTATAAATGAAATCATTAATCATTCTCACTTTTACAAGGCTGCAGCAATTACAAACCGTCGCAGAGGATGCGGTGCAAGTTTAAAAACAGCCTTGCAATCAAGCTAATCATCGATTAACTCCACAGGGGCAGTGGAGGTTTAAACTGTGTTTTGGACAGGAGAAGACAAGGTGCTGCCTTCAAATGTTTGAAACAATGAAGAAAAGCAGAGTTTGAACACAAATGCTTGCATTCTGTAAAAAGGAAGTCAAAGTACGGACACACGTGTAGACACGAGCATCGTACGCTGCTAGCTACATTAGCGAGACGGAAATTGCGTGCATTCCACAGAATACATCCGATCGGTTCTTTTGCTCGTGTGTCATACTGAAACCCCAATTTCACAAACAGTCTTTGCTGGGATTTGTTTTTCGTGTCTTCTTTTCCAGTCATGTGTAATTGCTCATTCGGCATAATATTTAGATGTGTTATTTCATATTTAGTGTAGTCCCCTGTGGCCTAAGGAAATACGTTAATTTGCATAATGGGAGAGAGATGCCAGTAGTTTCCTTATAATACCCTCCTCCATTACGCAGCATAAAATGTGTGTTAACTCGTGGATGTCGGTGGTAATGTTTACAATGGGTGTCGAGTCCGTTCAAAAACAGATTATGGGCTGCAAAGTGAGTTTTCAACAGTCAGAAATCTCGGCAGCTGGCCAAGTCATGTTTGAGTTACTGGTATCATGTCCCCATCAACCCTGCTGGATATAACGTGGTCCTTTTACGCTGTGGGGCAAGAAGACAAGGATAATCAAAAGATGAGATTACTTATTTTGTTTCAAAGCCAACGCTTAACGGTAGACAGAAACGGACGAATCCTGCCCTGCCGTCATTAAAGAGAATACCATCTTCACAACAACAATGATGGAGGGTTCCATTGCTCGAAAGAGTGAACTGATTCCAATTCTAGTTTCACATTCATATGCAACAGCTGCTAGTATTCCTGCTGGGAACCGCAGCAATCCCCCCTGGACTCCCAGTCAGTCAGTCACTCAGCGACCTGCTGCTGAGACTCAGCGTGCTACACAGCTTTGACCTTGCATAATAAAGACGTATACTGTACACACCACTCAGTCGTGATGAATGGGTGATGTCGAGGCCGTCTGTCCAAATATCACAGTGTTCTTCAGCCGTGTGGTGTCTCCTCATAAATAAGTCGTGACTTTGCATCCTGTGCACAGAGTGGATTTTCTTGTTAACCACAGAGGAGCTTGAAAATTGTATGACTTCTAAATTATTCACGTCACTGTTAAGATGACAAAAAGAAACCCAGCAATATCCTGAAAAATATCATCTATTAGAGGAGAGAGATCAGTGGATTAGTGGCGGGAGATAAAAGGCATATATTTTTAAATTATCATAATTTGCTCTGTCTTTATAATGTTCCAAGGACACGTTCTGTAATTGGCTTTCACACGAAAACACCAGAGGATAGATGGTTAAAATGCAGTGACTGCATCCACTGTGGTCACCAAGAGGGAGTCTTCCACCTCTCTGGGAAATGATGACGCTAAAGTTATAGATTTGCTGCTGCTGGTGGCGCAATAAATAAGTTTGGTTGCATCGTCCTCAAAAAAAATGCACATCGGTAACTACCAATTTACCGAAGATGCTCATAATTTAGAGTTGATCTTTGTGGATTGGACTGATTTTTCAATGAGGCTTATTTGCATGGAAAAGGGGCAGATCTAGCGCCAAATGTCTGCATATTACCCAATTTGAATATGTGTATATAGCACTGGAGCACCAACACCCTATTGGCTTGGCAGCTCAGTTAAGAATGGCGAATGCTAAAGTCAGTCAAACTGTCCTTTTTCATGATCATCCCTCAGGAGTCCTACGCGACGGTTATATTCATATCTCCGCGGTAAAACGGTACATAAATATGGTTTGGATGTTGCCGGAGTCTGTAGACGTTCTACTTCCGTGTCCTTGTCACGAGATTGTACGTGACGTTTGTGTCGAGCTCCGCCCTTCAATGTAAATTTGTGGAAGCGTGTGTGAAACTAACCAACGGACATTTAGGAAATCACTAAGGACCTACCCACCTTATGCTTCGGAAAAACACTGACGTTTTCAGTTAGTAAAACTTCTGTTCTTCGGTCCATATGAGTAAAGGTATGTTTTCACAAAGAGATTTGAAAGAATTTTAATAAATCAGACTTACACTTTTCAGTTTTATGGCCAAATTATCTATTTACACTGTGCCTAAAGACAATGGTGCTTCATTATATAGATAGCTGAGATTGTGCTGCAATTTTGTATGTATAACACATGGGTATGTAGCAAATGTAAGTGCCTTTTTAAAAAGTGAATTTAAGAAATTTTGTAAAATCGAGAAAACCTTAAACCCTAGAAGGTTAGGGACTGTGGCAGCTAATCTGGATAAACTGTTGGTGTGTTTGTAACCTGTATTATTGTCCATTAGCTCTCATTTCTTGCCCATGGGACCCATTTCCAGCAATGTCACCATCACTTTATCTTAGCGATTACTTTGTTGTGTAAAATATTATCGTGGAATCTACATCTGGAGGTAGTTCCGTAGGCTAAAACAGATGTTACCGTTTTAAATAAACAGCCGTTTATGCATCCATTCACACAGTATATCTCTGCAGCATCCACTGGTTGCTATAGGCAACTTTACTGTGAAAGTAAGACTCCATAAATTCTTCACACATCTAGCAGTTATTTGTTGTAGCTTGTAAAACTATGGCAGTATCAATTCCACAGATTTCAGCTCATCAGGAAGTAGCCTGAGCACATTTCTAAGAAGTGTCTTCACAACAAAGACAATCGTGCTTCATCATCATTTATTAATGACTCCTCAAATATGATGAATGCATCTTTTTATAACCTGTGTAAAGGGGTTTCAATGAAAATAATACACACAGAAGGCGTGGCAGAGTACCACTAGACAAACACAGTCTTGCATGAACAGCACTGCCCTGATGGAAGTAACCCAGGGAACAGTGTTCCTTAGTATTCACCACAGGAACTGTGACATTCAGCTAAAGAAGACGATTAGGAAAAGGGAAATAACAGCAAGTACTAAAGAATGACGGACCGCTGAAAAACAAACAAATCAAAAAATTTTAAATTACTTTTCAATTGCAGATTAAAGTGACAGGACACACTGTAGTGAGTATAGGTGCTAGTAATATTCGTATTAAACTTGGGAGTCAACCAAGTTACTGTTCGCCTCCTTGCTTCCACCTTTTATGCCGAGTTAAGCAATATAATTATGTTAAGGTTCGGGAAAGAATTTGCCGATGGCTAATATTAAACGCAAATTGCAGCTCTGATGCAAAAAACTCTCGTGCATGAAATGTGGGCTTGTTAAATATCCACCCACCACTGACTTCAACACCATCACGTTTCACCTATCTTGACATGAAGAGAACAGAACTTTCTGCAGTGGCACTACATGTTACTGTACATTAGAATATTTATAAGTGGTAATAAGCATTTGAACATTTTTTTTTTTAAACGAGTCCGTCTCTGCCATGTCATCCCTATCTCATACTAAAACAGGTTACCATACAAGTAAACTGCACTCTCAATTAAGTTTCGGGGGAAACACATTTTTATATGGCAGTTTAAAAAAAACACGCCAAAACATCAAGGTTTAGCTTAAAATAAGTGTGTTTGTTTATCAATTTAAGTTACGAACATTAAATAATTCAACATGGACTTTTGGCTTCATACAGGCCCCGAATAGCAGTGTCCTGGGTGAAAATCCTGTGTTGACCCACCCATCCACCCTGACCTCCTACATAACGTTCTGTTCACTATGATTCTGAATATGTTTGAGATACATTAAGAACAAATGTAATACTGGAACAAATTACATTTCTCTGGAAATAATTGACAATGCCATTTTGGTTGACGAAGACCAGGCTGGCCGTTTCACGTGAACATCACAAGCGTGGTCACACAGGCAGTCAGGATCTGTAGTTATGTCGTGTCTCCTGTTTTATTTTGAAGTCCCCGTCTCTCGTGTCCTCTGTTCCCATGCACTTCCTGTCCCTGTGATTGTCTGCCATGTCCCTGATTGTTTCCTCCTGTGTCTAATCACCTGCACCAGCCCTGTGTATTTAAACCCTGTTTGTCTTGTTATGATCGCTACAGATCACGAGTCTGTGTCGTCTGCGTGGAATTAGTAATCAAGTTAGTGATAAAGTGGCCTTTTGTCAAATTGTCGGCGTTTGGATCCAGTGCCTGCGGCTACACCCTTGACAGAACGAACCAACCAAGATGCAACCCAGCCTGCAACCCTTTCCCCCCCCCCCCCCACCCTCATGGATTCGGGTCGACCTCGTGGCCGTGGAGGGAGATCTTCCAAATACGAGGTGGACCTAGCTCCTAACCCCTTCGATGGGACCTGCTTGGCTTACCACCAGACACCGGAACAGCTTCTTCCCTCTGGCCGTCACTCTGTTGAACAATTAATTACCTCCATCTGCACTACACTCCCATTTCACTGTTGTTGTTTATATTGTACATACATGTTGATATCGTTGTTTTTTTATATTTCATTTGTAATTGTAATTTAAATATGTTGTACGATGAGAGTGTACGTGTAACCGGAGTCAAATTCTATGTACGTGCACACGTACATGGCCAATAAAGCTGATTCTGAGATTTTACTTTCAAATAAAGGCTCTGCCCAAATTAATGACCACGGGTGAGGAATATGACATGTACTGTAAAAAGAGGGCTCGTCACCATGACAGTTCTATAAAACAATGAGTCACTTGAATTTATTATCAAACTCATGAGTGATTTATTATTCCATCAGTTCAGGGGACCGACCTGGTTAGTCTAGTGCCGTGTTGCTTGTTTTTCATTAAACACGTAACCAAACCAACTGCATACATATCCATCATGTCTAATGACGCGGACTGGACCAGATTTAATAAAAGGCTAATATTGGCCCCACATATCAATGCATTGCAGGAACAAATACACTCAGGGACAGTGTGAACATTCTCACAAGCCGACGTGGCTATTTGTCTAACCGTAGGAGGAATAATTGAGTTTAAGTTTTAGGCCCCTGCAGTGGGAGACAGTGTAATATGTCACACGATAAAAGGAGGGGGGAGTTTTTTTCCCTTTGGGCTGAATCTCTAGACTCCTCTACTCCTCTACCCACCGTTTCAATGCAATTAACAATCCTCTTCACCCGTTTTGCCCTCCATCCTCCAGCTCTCTCAGTCCTAAAGAGATTAGACCACTTCAGGAACATTATTCAGATTGTTTATAACTCTCAGCTCCAATTGAAATGAAGTGGATTCTGTTACACCGAGGGCTTCTGCAGTAATCTGGATCACACCTCATCTCTGCCTCTCCTCTTACCGCTGTGCCAATAGCTCCTATTTCGCCAAGTTTGTAATGTTATATTTGTGACTCCGTAAATTACATGTTATGGTGTTTTTTTTCTGCCTCCAAAAGAGGAAAAAAAAGAAGAGCCCAGAGAAGGGGTTACCAGAGACTTCAGCTGACGGGCAAGCAACTGCAGCAGCCAAGGACGCCTGATGACATTAAAGCGCATGGTAAAGTCGCTGGTTTGCTCCCAAGCAGCAAGAGATGAGCAGATTGAAAAAGAGACCACGCGTTGATAATCTATTCTCTTTTTTGGCATGTGTAGTGTTCTATATATTCTGTGTCAGGATAGCCAAGTCAACAAGACGAGACAGGACGGAAGCATAGGATGCAGAAGTTGGCGAGACTGAAAACAGGATGTTGTGGTTAAGCCGAATGTCAAGTCGGAAAACACATTCAACACACATGCATGTTTCTGTTAAACACTTAGATAGAAAGACACAGCTGGCGCTGTACGCAGTGTGTTCTTGGTCACCAGGGCAGAGGTTAACTCCTCCCTTTTGACAGAGAGGGCCAATTGAAAATCGATGACAATGACGCCTAGTTCAAGGTGATAAAAACACAAAAGTTCCCCGTTTGTCGTGTGTGCTTCGACCCCCCAGCCTGCGAGCTGGACTGCTTTTGCAATTGCAGTGTGTGTGTGCTTTACTGATGACCAGACGAATAAATCTACCAGAACGAGAGAAGTTGTTCGGCCGAATTCTTCCTCCTACGGGCTTTCGATTTTGAATGACCCTAACAACGTCAAGACCAGAGATGGCGAAGTGTGCAGCACGATGTTCATCCGATTCAAGCGCAGGCGACTGTAATGAGGGGTGAATATGACAGCAGAATGGAAAATCCAAGCATTGGTGATGATGAGAGGAGGGAGGTCCGATGATGATGGAGGGAGGTCCGGTGATGATGGAGGGAGGTCCCGTGATGATGGAGGGAGGTCCGGTGATGATGGCCAGCCGGCAGAGTGAGCAACCTCAACCATCACAGCGAGCCACACACACACATCCACAGAGACTTTAAGTTGATGCCTCTCTCTGCAGATGATGACATTGAACATTACCGTACAACTTTTGAATGAATGGCTAATGTTTGGCCAAAAGAAGAGTGGGCTATTCATATTGTTCCTTTGCTCACAGGTAAAGCATGCATTGCCTATGTGCTTATGGAAGTAGCAGAGTATGAACACTTGACATTAATCATGGTGAAACACCACATGAACGGGGCGGCTGTAGCTCATGGGGATAAGTGGTCGTCCCATAACCAGAAGGTACCCGGTTCCATCCCCGCTCTCCCCATAGTTGCATGTCGAAGTGTCGTACACATACGACATCCCAGTCCCAGGACCTCACATCGGATCAGGAAAAACTCCCAAAAAACAAGAAACGGGGAAAAAGGGGAAGCAACCTTCAGGAGAGCAACAGAGGAGGATCCTCTCCCAGGACAGACCGAATCAAAATAAATATATATATTTTTTTTTAAATGTATTTATATTTTGTGATAAACTGACCTCTAGATAGAAGATCTGTTCTAATTAGTGTCACCAGGGGTATACCAAGTGCTCAATTTGTTTGTGGAAGGGAACAGGTGGAGACCAGTAGAGACTGGGGGAACCTTTGTGTGGTGGTTGAATGTAAAGAAAAAGAAAATGAAGCGTCATCCAAAACTGCTTTTTGACTCCTGATCGGCTCATTTGCCTCCATGATCGCTCGCGCATCCTGACAAAGAGGGTTCTGAAAAAAAAGTGTGTGTTGACTTCACCAAATGGGATTTTTCTATCCTCACTCAAGGTCAGATGTCTTGTTCGATGATCAGACAGGCTCCAATTCTCATTTAGTATGTGCATACAAATGACTGAGTGATTACTTAATGAAATGATTCGACATGTCTTGGACATTAGCATATGATTTGCCAATGGCTTTGCACAGTGTCACATCTTAGAGGAAACAAGTCCTACCTTTTCCTTTTTAGTCTTTTATGTGGTTTTGCTTTTTTGGTGATATTTACTGCTTGTTCTGAGCTGTAGCTTCACATTGCCATCAGACTTATTTCAATAAAGACCTAGTCGAAATAAATACAAATAAATCGCTTATTGGTGTTGGGAGACATGACTACCATTAAAAAGATAGAAATGTGTCAACTGTGTATATTTTTTTGTCTCTTTTAAAATTAATACTTTTTTATATTCACAAGCGATCATATGACTACTTCTATCTGAAGGACATCTAGCACAATGATTACTTCCCATCAGTTCTAAAGAGCATTTTAGTGTTGTTCAGATCATTGCTTCATATCAATAATAATAGAAATGCCTGTACCTTCGTGTACATGTACAGGTTACGCTTGCGCAACGGCCAAGATTATTGAATCCGTGAGGTCGGCGTTTCTGCTGTTGCCCTTCAAAACGAGAGCTCAACATTGAGCATGAATTGAGTGGCCATATCAAGCCTCCAACCCCGTTTTAAAAAAGATTTGTAGTGGAAAGCAGGCTCATTGCAGCCACTAATACTAATACAACTTAACACGCATATCTGCACTAATTTTGTTTTGCACAGGTTGCACGTTATTTTTTGGGAAAATTTATGCAGTGTAAAACTCGTTATTGCCAAATATTTGAACTTGTTTTGTTTTTCACAGGTTGCATTTTATTGTATGTAATACGATTCAAGATGTCCAGTGCAAAACAGGTTTTATTGCAGCCACAATAAGCTATTTATGTGCTTTTTTGCACAGATAGAACTTTATTTGCATTGTTCTAACAAAATGATTGCAATTGTTTTTATTATTATTATTATTTGTAAAAAAAAAAGCAGATGGAGGAATCACAAAAAGTTATTACAATAAAAAAACAGCATAGACCATTTTGTTGGGACAGCGGGGGATGAACATTTTTCTTCCTCCAAAGTGGGGCGTGACCCAGACAATAGGGCCTATTTTGTGAGGCTACACTGTTATTGTATTATTGTTCTTTTTGTAATATTGAAAAATAGTTTATACTATTACAAAGTTATACATTAAACCATTTTTTCCTCCCCACATTTGGGCGCCCTCTTGATGTATGGCATCACCAGCATTTGCCTTTGCATTGCTTGTCCTCCTCTCTACCTCCTTCTGTTTCATGGATTGTGGAGGTCCATTCATACATTGTCATATTCATTGAATGTGTTGTAACTCTGTAACGCTGTTCATTCTGTACACATGACATCTATGGCTTCTGTCCATCCGGGGAGAGGGATCCTCCTCTGTTGCTCTCCTGAAGGTTTCTTCCATTTTTTCCCTGTGAAAGGTTATTTTTGGACCTTTTTCCTGATCCGATGTGAGGTCCTGGGACAGGGATGTCGTATGTGTACAGATTGTAAAGCCCTCTGAGAAATTTGTAATATTGGGCTATACAAAATAAACTGAATTGAATTGTCCCACACCAACTTCATGGGATGCCCCCATGGTGGATAAAACATGAATAAGTCCCCGCTACGGTGGACTTCCAGTGGAGGAATTGCGATGCAGCACCAGTGCTCTAGTTGCAGTAGATTATTATGGCAATGTTAAAAACAGCACTTCATACCTGACTTAGGTGTTTATGACCATAACACTTAAGCGGGAGGAACAAAAAAGGTATTGTTGTCCCACATATGTGCCAGTTCTCATTTGTCAGATATATCAATGCCATGCAAATACAGTAAGAACAAGTTTGGGTTAAGCAATTCACCTCTTCAACGGGGTTATTGTGGAATCTCATCATTTGTCTACTTTAAATCATCATGAAACAACTTTTTTTTGTCTGAATCAAAGTATGCCAGTGTGAGGAGGGAACTCCGTCAGCCAATGTGATCAAATGTGAAATAATATGCCTTAGGAAGATACAGTGGCCATGTGGTGATTTCACTGGGAGTGAGAAATCTACCGTAGGAACCTTGAATGGTCTCAAGGGCACCCCGTGGTGATATTCAGCTAACTGCTTATATCAATGTGCTGGAGTCAGATCAAAAACAGGTTATTGCCAAAACACGGCTGTGAAAAAGGCAGGAAGGAAATCCATTCATGTGACGCTGATAACACCGGTGGATACACACAGGCATTCATGCAGATTAATTTCGTCACATCCATTGTTAATTAGCAGAGATTGGGGAGAAGCCGTGATTATCAAATGAGCTTAGTGTATTTAGCCGGGACTAATCCCTGGCTTTCCTTGTTTATGGGATTTGATGAGGGAGACAGCGGTGAGTCAGCTGGAGAGGTGACAGGACAACTGGATTTACACAAGCAAAACCCACATGCAGGGCAAGGCTGAAAAGAGCTGAAACACAGATTAGACCCGTTTCAAACCTCACTGGGCTTCGTCATTAGCATTGACGAACACAGAAAAGCAGAACTGCATCACATGGGGATGAAAGAACTGTTTCAGTTTGTACATTTTGCATCTCTTCATACTCTTTATGCATCTCTTTGTTGTCGTTTTGAGCTTGTGGTCATTTTGTAGATCATATTGGTCATATTGCATCTCCTCGTTTGTTTCCATCCCTTTTATTGGAAAAAAAAATGTTCACAGCCATTTCATAGTATCATAGTGGAGTAGCCTATACAATTTAGAAACACTGCTGGTAAGTTGTTAATCATGTTTCCTCTCTTTTAATCTTCATTTATTGCCTCTGACTCATGGCACATACATGGGGTGTTTAGTGAGTTAAAGGTTGGTAGGCCTATACATAAGGGAGCATGACAATGTGATGGATTGTGGTGTGCCGGTCTGGGCCAAAATTGCCCCTAGTAATTTGGCCTAGCCCTGCCCTATGTTCATATCATTAGTTGTGGTTGTGCTCAATCAATCCCCAACTGTAACAGGGGGGGTTTAAGACCCAGATGCAGTAAGACAGGATCCGGGGCAGACTTTCCAAAACAGTCCAGGAGGGGGAGGGGGGGGGGGGAGGGGGGGGGGGGGGGCAGTCAGTCAGTCAGGCAGTCAGTCTAAACAGGCAGGGTCGGCAACGGGAGAGCAGTCGGCAGGTCACTGTTGGAGCGTCTGGTATAAATGCTGGAGAAAGATCTGTCAGTGAGAGGGAGTGAAGCTGTGGCTTAAATACCAGAGGGAGTAGGGGCAGCAGAGTGGACAGGTGAGAGTGATAGAGCTGACAAGATGGGTGTGGCTAACAGGTGAACAGAATAAGATGA
The DNA here is from genome assembly GCF_009769545.1 of Cyclopterus lumpus. Lineage (NCBI taxonomy): Eukaryota > Metazoa > Chordata > Actinopteri > Perciformes > Cyclopteridae > Cyclopterus > Cyclopterus lumpus. The sequence continues at coordinate 5,900,413 of NC_046990.1, forward strand.
TGAGGTGGGTGTGGCTAACAGGTGTACAGAATAAGATGATGAGATGGGTGTGGCTAACAGGTGTACAGAATAAGATGATGAGATGGGTGTGGCTAACAGGTGAACAGAATAAGATGATGAGATGGGTGTGGCTAACAGGTGAACAGAATAAGATGATGAGGTGGGTGTGGCTAACAGGTGTACAGAATAAGATGATGAGGTGGGCGTGACTAACAGGTGAACAGAATATGATGATGAGGTGGGCGTGGCTAACAGGTGAACAGAATAAGATGATGAGGTGGGCGTGGCTAACAGGTGAACAGAATAAGATGTTGAGATGGGTGTGGCTAACAGGTGAACAGAATAAGATGATGAGGTGGGCGTGGCTAACAGGTGAACAGAATAAGATGATGAGGTGGGCGTGGCTAACAGGTGAACAGAATAAGATGATGAGATGGGCGTGGCTAACAGGTGAACAGAATAAGATGATGAGATGGGTGTGGCTAACAGGTGAACAGAATAAGATGATGAGATGGGCGTGGCTAACAGGTGAACAGAATAAGATGATGAGATGGGCGTGGCTAACAGGTGAACAGAATAAGATGATGAGGTGGGTGTGACTAACAGACAGTCGGAGCGGAGGAGGTTCTTAAAAATGTTAATTATTACCGTACGTGTTTTCAGCGCAATCATTGTTCTTAAATCACATCAGTTTTGAATTTAGATCAGAACAATCCAAAGACCGTAGTTATAAAAGCTTCAGGTTTCATCAAACGACGTGGATGTGGTGTGGCGACCAGAAAATTCAAAACTGCACACCCCACCCGGTGTCACCTTTTTCACCCCTTATGAGTTTGCAGGTATGTGTATTAGTGCCTATTTATTGGATCCCCTAGAAAAGGACTAACCTTTCAATGAATAGAAACAGAAGCTCTGAGGTCAGGGGCATCCTGGGCCGGTTTTCCGATAGAGGCCCGTTCAGTAATTCCTCCATAAGGTCATCCTTTCAGGATGTATTTTAAAATGTGTATGTAAACGAGTGGAAAATGTTTGTTTCTTATAAAGATGGAAGTTTATTTAAAAAAAAAAAGACACCTTGGATGTCATAATTGGATATGGACACACCGTCCCTGACGGGTCTAAAACTGACTCTCGTGGTGCGTGCATGGGCAACAACCCTTATTATGGCCCTTCATGGTCCCGGCGATTCAAAAATAAACTGAATTGAATGTACATTACTCTGTCCAGCGTTGGCAGCGCAGTTGAAATTGACAGTATGTGTCTGAGTGCTTCTTCATGCCGTTTGTTTGGGGACGTTCTCCATCTGCTGCAGCCGGCTTCGGGGGTGTCACCCCGTCACAGCCGAGCTGCTTGATTTGGCTTCTCTCGCTGATGGACATTCCCGCAGCCGTGCAGATGGCGCCCCCGCTTCTCTGGCACTTTTTTACTCCGAATGTGTTGTTGAGCGGCGTGTTTTGAGTGCACCGTGCATTAAATTACTCTCGCCTTAACTTTGGACAGAGAACGTTTCATGTTCAGCCGGTTTAATGTCTTGAAAACAAACTGAGGAGGCTTCAATTCAAGTCGCGCAAACAAGTCTGCATAATTAACTAAATTAAATATGTCTACAACAAATTCTAAATTGTATCCAAATAGTTTTAACTGGAATGTGTTACAGTGTTATAATATTGTATTGGCTCCCAGTTGCTGGCATTCCTAAAAATAGACCTCTGACGGGAGCACCACAACCTAAAGAATGAAATTAGTTTCAGGGTCTCAACTAATGGTTCTTGCTGTTTCTGAGGATTTAAGTTTTTTAACGGCGAATACATTAAGGCTGTGAAATCTTGCGGTTGAAAGCTCAGAAACAAGCAATCCAGTATACTGATTGTCAAGTTTCAGTATTATCTATTTTGTTCAAGATAGTGAAACAACATGACTTCTTTAGCCCATAAAAAGAGAGAAAGCAGCCACACTATAAATAACGTGAAATCTGTGTTTTTAAAATTTAGAAGCAAAAAGATCAAACTAGCTTGAGAAACTTTTAATTACAATAATACTGGTGTAGTCCATACTCATTCGTCTCAGGTTCAATCAATAATTATAACGGCTTGCTATTATTATTATTATTATTATTATTATTATTATTGGTCCTCTCAGAAAAAATACACTTATTTGACAAAGACGCTATTTGCTGAGATTCTTTTTGCCTAATTTGTTTTTGTTCACAAATAACTGGTATCACCTGGAAGCATGCTACTTCTGAATAGCTCTGGATAAAAAGGTTTGAGTAAGGAGATGAGCAAAAACATTTAAAAAAAAAGTATTTTTTCTGAAAAAAAAAAAAAAGAACCTGAAGGCAACAAAATACATTGTAAGAGGATTGTAAGAGCACATTTCATCTCACACCGCTGTCTTTTCATTTCACTCTCTATTACTCCAAGTTCTTCCTCTGGTGCCCTCACCGCCAAACACAACATTCTTCATACACTGGAAGGGAACCTATCCATTGTTCCAGTTCTCCTTTCTTTATAAGAACACGTTTGTTTCTGCCACTTCTAGTCCACAAGGCTGCCTCCATATCTCTATTCTCGTTTGATCAAATTGATTGATCTTCAAAACCTGCCAGCTAAAAGGTTGCGTCCCGCTGCAACCACACCGCCATCTCTTGCATCAGACACATTGATTAAGACTCAGAACTAAATAGCGAGAATTCCTGTTTTCCTTTTTAATAATTATAACGCCTCCTGTGAAAAGGTAGACGGTCTGCTCTGTGTTCAGACTGTTAGCCTTCTCTATTTCCCACCCATCTACTTCTCAAATGAGCAGAAAGAGAGAAATAAGGCCAGAGCGGATGACAATACAGGGGGACCAGGATGTGCGAAGGGACCGCCGATTACTGGTTTGATTTTTATCTAATGAAGAACATAAAACAAATGGGTTTGCAATGTTAATCTTTAAATTATGAAATGTTCAGATCGTACAAAATCGGATAATACTCCAAGCCCACATGTTAAAGACATTTATACATTCATAAACAATGACTTCGTATTACCTCAGAGGGCAAAGTGATCCTGTTCAGCGCTGCTCATTGTTGTCACATTAATTAACTTTGATCATCTGAATGAACCTCAGCTCAGCCAACAATGTTTAATGAAGAATTCTGGATTTACATCGTTGGCATAATTCTATACCAGTCTAAACCAGCCAGCTGTCATTGATGCTGTCGTGCATATACAAGGTGGCTGGTGCATCTGTTGCTCTCCTGAAGGTTTCTTCCCTTTTTTTCCCCCGTGAACGGTTATTTTTTTGGGAGTTTTTCCTGACTCGATGTGAGGTCCCGGGACAGGGATGTCGTCTGTGTACAGATTGTGTAAAGCCCTCTGAGGCTAATTTGTAATATTGGGCTATACAAAATAAATTGAATCGAATCACACAAAATGACATCAAACATATGCATCATTACCTATTTTATGTATCAATCATACAGCAACGTATTCAGCAGAGATGAACTCATTCATTTTCAATATTACATTATTGGTCTAATATGCATGATCTTTTGTACATTTTTTTTAAAATAGTTACATCAATGCTGTCTCACATAGCAAATTGCATATGACAAAATGTGAATACATTAACATCTACATTATGTATTCATACTGTTAAACCATGTAAGACATTAATAGTACCTTCAACAAGAACAAAATATGATGTACAAAGTATGCAACCTTGTCTCCTCAAATTATGTTCCAACTAAACTGAACTCAATTAGTTTTTTTTGAAGGAAATGTATTTTCTTTAGTTTTCTTTTATATTACGGTTGAAGTTTTAACCACTTGATTAACGTTGCAAATTCAAATAACACAAAACATGAACGCATCTTTGCATGTTTGTCAAGTGATTTTAGAGGTGCACGATCCAAGATTGGGAGCATTTTTGATTGGCTCTCCAACATGTTGGCGGCTAGTAGCTAACGGTGCAAATGAGTGACTGTAACTTTCCCTTTCCTCTCTTCTCCACATTGTCTCCAACTTGGGTGTAATATCTCGGCATCCCTCCTGACTAGCAGACTAACGTCTCATAACAGTGATAAGCAGCTGCCCAGTAGGCTACAACTTCAGTGACACTCCTGCATGTAGTGGGTGTCAGTGTGGGTGTAACATCTGGCAACAGGTCTACATTCAGACCAGGCAAGATGCTTGGAGAGATTATAAACCAATCAGTTTAGTTTTAAACAAACTAAATCGTATATCTTAACCACTTTATTTGGATAGTACTTAGTACATCCTAAGTAAGAAATGTCAGTAATAATCATTGTACAGAACAACTGTGATGGTGCATAACTAAGACAATCACCGGAGTTGAAGCAGGATTGGCAGTTTGGATCATACTTTGCTGATCATCTTTGTTTTTTCTTCTGTATACATTTGCTAATGTTGGGGTTTAAATACTGATGTGATGAGGTCAGGGCAGTAGCAGTGTTGGCCGTTTAATCTAATACATGTACTCATGTATGAATCGAATCATACAATTGTTCTGACTTCATATTAAGATATTGATAGAGTGCAAAGGACCCAAAATTGAGCAGTCAGGAACAATTCAAAGATGTATTGACACGATGGATATACACAAGCTGCCAGGAATAGATCAAGATATAAGGAGAATCATCGGTCCATGGAGTAGAGGGTTTGGGTTGCAGGGTCTGTTTCAGGTACATGGGACTGATGGACATTTACGTGTGCGTTCACACTGAACGTAACAATTAAGTTTGAACTTACTGGAGGTTTTTTTGCAGTCAGTATATATATTAAATACAAAATTTGACTAATTTGCATATTAGTCAAATTGTCAAAAAAGTGATTGCGAGCTTTTTAAGAAGCTCGCAATCACTTTTTTATGAACTAAATACAATTTTTATGTTTTTATGTGCTATATTCATAATTAATATTGTGTCACACACACACACACACACAACTCATAGCCATAGCAGGGCGGGACACACATAGAATGTAAGAAGATGGTAATATAAAAAGGGATGATATTTGTTGGGGAGAGAGAAAAAAGTGATTTTGTATCTCAGCTCTTGCTCCGGTGCACCTTTTGGACCGGATATTACTTTCAGCTGCTTAGAAGTATACATTTCCTTTCTTGAGCTCCTCTAGAGATTGGAGATCCCACAGCTTCTTATCTCACAGACACAGAATTAGATATTCTTTCATCCACGATGGACTCAGAAGTCTCTCTTGCTCTCCCTCACACACGGTTAGCAGTTTATTATGCCTTTGCTTTAGAGATGTGGTTGCAAATAAAAGCTCAAATCTGCTCTTTCACAAATTAAAAGCGGACACCTTGTTGGGTAATTTGCAGAGGATTCCCCCACTGAGTGAGTTACTTAAAGAGACCAGAGGGCCTTCAGTATCAGCATGGCTCAGGACTTTCCCCATGCAGCAGCAGTAGTGATATTATAACCTGAGGTTTTGTGACGCACTATAATTTACATCACGCTCAGACTTTAGTATTTAATATAATTACTGAATGGTGAGGATGATGCCCTCTATTTTACACCTGAGACAAGGGAGCCATGTGAAGCCCGATACCACTGTGGTTGGAATGGTTGGCATGTTTTCAGGGTGTAGAGTCTCCTATTTTTATCTTTCAGTCGTGCTTGTTCATAGTAAAGGCAGCATGGAGCAAATTGGGGGAAAAAAAAGGCTACTTTTCTCTTTAAGTAACACAAGACATGTATTTTGTGATTTAGTACATCTTTGGCCACTATTATTGTTGCGTCCATTTGAAGGAGATTTAAAAGATGTAACCTAATTAAGCTGTGAATCCCTCGTCAGTAAACATGTGCCGTTCTTCTGAGCTTTATTTAAACAGTCTGACAGTGTGGGCCTCTCCTGACACAAAGTGAGGCATGTCCCATTATTTCAGCCAAATATATTTGGCTGAAATATCAGGGAGAGACCAGTTAGAAAGGATACATGTTTATTGTTAACAGATGATATGAAACGATGAAGTCTCAGAGTCTTCGGTGCTTGGACTCTACGGGGAGATTTGAAATTGAGGGCCGACTGCGCCGATCAGCAACGAGATAGATCCCACCTGGTGGTGGCCGATGAGCTGATGGAATTATGAGTTGATGAAGCTGATGGATCCGTGAGGACTGGGTGGAGGTGGAGGTGGAGGGGTGCGTACCGGCAGCATGAATGAACTGAAGGTAGAGAGACAGTCATATTTAAATGAGACAGCAGCAAGATGATTGGCTAACCATGTTGTTGTTTCCGTGTGCTTATTGGATAGAGGGGATCAGCTGATCTGCACAGCTGGTGTCATGATTGACGGTGCAGAACAATGACAGCAAGTAAACAATGAGTGAGCATGTGTGAGGAATGATTGGCAGACATGAGGAATAAATGGCGGGCTTGAGTGGTATGGTCTTCCTGTCTGAACTTGCACTATAGCTATATATATATATGTATATATATGAACATATATATGAACATTTCTAAAACAATGCACAAGGAACCTTAACCTTTTAAGCCCCACAGCACCCAATTGGGTGCCGTTTGGCTTAACACATTATAGTTAGACTGTGTAAAACCTTACAATAAACATGAGCAAATATATTGATATTATACATCAAATTAAACAAGAGAACTTGGGCTACAAGAATCAGTAAGCCATTTCCACACAACTCAAAAACCAACTGAAAGAATTATGAAAATATCAAAAATCATTTTGTCAGGAGTCAGCCCACTCAGCATGTTTCCGGAACTAGCAACCCGTAGCTCAGTGCTATCAGAAAAAGCAAGAATAAAAAGCAAGAGGACTCCACACAAATTCTAAATAATCTAATTAATCTGTACTAAAACCTCTCTAACTTTGTTCTGCTTTACTTTTTCAAAGTCAAACTTTGCAGAGAGACTGGTCCCATATTGTGCTATGATCTCCGTGTTTTTTAACCTTTGCTGTGCATCCTTCCAAGATATAATCATCCTGAAAGTGCTTTTTTTTCTAGGCAAACCTGGAAATTCAACTTTTGCTGTCTTTCATCTTTATTTACTCTTAACCAGTAACACATATAATAATATGTACACATCTGAACAAAAGCACACACGGTTTGCCTTTATTATAACACCAACATTATTCAAATAGCATTTGTGGTTGCAGAGATACACCCTTTTTAGTTTGGGTATGTTATTTCGACCAGAAACCTTAGCTTGGGGTTTAAAAGGTTTTAAAAGCCTGTTGAAATCTCTGTCCTGACCCACTTCAGTGGGACCACATTGTTGCAGATTTACAAGTGGGACCGCGTTCCTGTTGCTGTTGCTAGCTATGTTCATGCTATTAGCTGATAGCTGCCAGCTCAGACATCTCCATGTTCAGAGTCGTGTGCAGGCAGTCGTTCCCGGCTTTATGGGCTGTAGCTGCTGCAGATGTGGTCCAATCACACATCAGGTTTATTAAAGAACTCCTGCGGTGATTGGCTGCAAATAAAACCATACAAACGGTAATCATTGTCTAGAGCTGGGAACGAAACGGAGCGATTGCAGGTGCTGTTTCACAGGAGACGTTTCTAAAGTAGGCTACTTGGTGCTGTGTTATTTTGGTTGATAACTTAAAGGAATTGAGTACTGATACTCAGCCCTAGTATTTACCAAGCAAAATAAATATGTGAGAGGAGATTCTTTCATTGGCCTTTCACTCCTTCCATCATCCACTATTGCTGGAATGTCGGCACAGTTTACTCTATGGTTCCCTGCCAAAGTCAGACCTCCTGGCAAACACTGTTAAGGCTTGCTTTCAATCTTATCACCTGAAATCTTAACAGTTAGTGGTAATTGGACAATGTGTCAACACTGATACAGTAATGGCTTATTGATTTTAACATTACACAGAGATAAGGGGGTCGCCCCTTGGGAGCACGAGTGTGCTCAGTGAATGATACTCCAGTCTGCCAATACGGTTCTGAAATATCTGATGAGCAAGGTTGACATTTTTGATTGAAGGTGGTGCTGGAGCAAAGTGTATTGAATGTCCAAAATGAAGAGATTGGATTTGTATTCTGTGGCAAACATAAAAGGTATATGGCAATCTGACCTTTTTAGAACAAAAGAACCAACAACATTTAAAGAGTTTTAAGCAGTGATTAGCCGGTTGGTAATGTTACACACACCAGGTTGGTTATGTCACACAAACCAGGTTGGCTATGTCACACAAACCAGGTTGGTTATGTCACACAAACCAACCGCTGAGGCCAACAGCTTTGACACCAGGCCAAGCTGCTCAATGGCCAGCAAGCTATATGGGGGTGGCTCAAAGCAGCTGCTTTAGTTTAGCATGAATCCATTTGGACTGCATATGGCCAAACTCAAAACATATTTAAAAGAAATCGCCACGCCACAATACATTGGAGCGCTGCAGTAATTCTCTGCATTAGTCAATTTACAATAACATTCAGATGGTAAAGATGTGAGCTCAATGTATTGGTGGAAGAAGCTGGCAGCCTGGAACCAGTTGCCTTCTCACAGGTGCAGTATGCCAAGACGTATTCCAGAAGTTCCTCTCCCGAGCAGTGTTTTCCAGCTCTTTCTGGTGGACCCCAAGTCCATCCTTAGCCTGAAGATATATATTCTAGCCAGCGTGTTCCACTTAAATAAAACCACCCTGAGAAGGAAGCTTATTTTGGCTGTTTGTAAACATAATCTCATTAATTTGATCATCATCCAAAGCTCTTGACTTAGGCGAGGGTCTGAATGTAGATGGACAAGTACATCAAGAGCTTTGCTTTCCAAGTCAGCTCCCTCTTCAATACGACGGTTTGATACAAGGCCCTCATCACTGCTGACGCAAAACCAAACCACCTCCCAATCTCACGCTCCATTTTACCCTCGCTCACGAACAAGACCCCCCCACCCTGAGAAACTCCCTCGCTAAAGACAGTGACTCTGTCCCAACCGGAGAGAGCAATCATACATTTTTTTTTGGGCAGAGAACCATGGCCTCAGACTTGGAGTGATACTGACTCTCATTCTGACCGCGCCACACACGGCTTCAAACAGCCACACAGTGTGGTGAAGGCCATAGTCTGATGTAGTGTAAGATTTGTGTTCAAAGCTCCAGGTCCCGTGGCCGCAGGAAATTCAGGATTCAATGAGTTAAAGTTTAACAATATTTAATGGCAAAGATAATACTCATGTAGCGTTCACGATCGTGGGGCCAGAAAAGAGGAACTCTCCACAGACGGACTGCAGCTCCCAAGGAGCAACAGACCGGGGCTGTCTCGAGTCTCCTCTCCAGTAGAACCATGTCTCCCCAGAACAAATGCTCGGTCTTTAGTATGGTCATGCAAATGAATTCACACCTAAAGGTTAGTTCTATTGGTCAGTTCAAAGGATGCCGCAGTTCTGTTCGCTAAGCCAATTGATAAGCTGGCGAGGTCAAAGCGCACACTTCCGGTCAAGGACAGGAAGTTCCCCTTCAGAATAAAACCTACTATCCTGCCTTCAGAATAAAAGCAACACATTAGGTTTCAATTGGCATTTATTTTAACTATTGTCTAAACAATAAAACATTCATTCATTCTCATGCATCATACAGTTAATCATTACATTTGTCATTAAAACAGAATAATAAAACAGTGATCCTCTCTTATGTTTCATAATACATTCCTCCAGAATATTCCTCATAATATCCCAAATTAATTATCATATCTTTCTTTATGTATTAATTTAAAACATAAACTTCTCTTATCTACATGTGCAAATATATATAAAATCCACTACAACCCAACAGTAGCCAACATAATAACATCATATGCAGAGAGCAGAGACACAACCCAATTAGTATAAAATTAATTATAATTGAACAATACAGCTTTCCAGTTTATGTCCAGTTAACCTTTTGAGCGACTCGGACAAAGAGAAAGCCCAGAATCCAATGATTCATAATAAAAAAGTATTTAATAATAAAGATGATGAACAGCATACATGGTTCTCGTACGAGGGCTCCACGTGTTTGCGGCTTCACAGGCTAAAAGTGATCTCCTTGATGATAGTCTCTGTATCGCATTCCCGTGGAAGAACAATATCACCATGAACAAAGGGTCTCGTGGGTTTTAAGTTCTCGTAGCCGCGGGGCTTATGGCCTCTTCATTGGTTAGTTTCCGGCAACATATAAATAACTGTCAGTAACAAAGCACATACTTCGTGTGAAGCAACAAATAGTTCCTCCTGGGAACAGAAGTTATTTGTACGACCTCTCCACATGCAGCCTCCATTTTGACTATGCAGATCAATACATCCCATTCATACCTGAATCACAGTTATAATAAACAAACAGTAAAAGTGACTTCCTTCTATTTTTTTGTCAAATACATTCTTCATAATATCCCTTATTAATTATCATATCCTTATGTATTGTAATTTAAACATAGACATTCTTTATATACATGTGCAAGTCAAAATTAACAACAAACATTTAGAATTTATTTTGGTTTTGTTACTAAATATAATCCTTGTGCGAGAAAACGCTTGACATGATAAGCATCTAATTTACTTATGTACAGTACTAACTATCAATAATCATCATAACCATTTGTGCATAACAATTAGTTTCCTCTCTGATGCCTTCAGGCTCACAAGGCTGAGCTGATTGACTGATAACGGCGCCAAATGAAAAGTTTGTTATTTTCAAACATTCACAACCTTGTCTCTCCTTTTCAGCAACACTTTTACATTATTTCTTCTTTTGTTTGTCCATCTTGTTCTCCACCAATATGGACCCAACACAATTGGTTCGGAGAGAAGAGGCCGACAGCTGTAATACCGCAGTCAGCCACATAGATCTTGGCTATGATTCTAGCACCCGCAAAAGCTGCCACAATGGTCTCTGAGACGGTCATATGTTATTTCATTCTTTGTGTGTTTAAGTACATCAACATATTTTTTGGGGATGAAATTATGGGAAATGAACCCACACCCTCGAGCAGTGGTTCTCAAACGGTGGGAACTTCAAATATAACAAAAGCACACAGACATAAAGCTAATTTATTAATAAATGCATGGCGAAATGCCTGTACTTTCGTGTAAATGTTTACGTCACGCCGTTAACGGGTTACGCTTGTGCCTGGGGTTGAGCCTGTAGACCAATCAGAGGATGTGTTCCCGACTTGTCAACCAATCAGAGGGCGTGTCCCTAAAATAAGGCTAACAATGGTCAATCGGCCCATCGGGGAAACTCCTGGGCTCTCATTTATAACCATTGAATACGCACAAAACGTGGCCTGAAAGAGACGTACCTCAAGTTGGGATCTAAAAGCAAACCTGACGGTAGAATCTGCGCACCGGTATGGAAACTCTGACCCATGCGTACAAACATTTTGGAGACACTGGGAAATTAGAGACACAGATGGTGAGGTGGTGACTCGAAGTCAGATTGTTGAAATGAAATATGACAGCATCATGATATATTCTCTTTATCATTAACAGTCCAATAAGCAGTGGTATTTGTGCGTTTACAAGTGAGCCATAACTATAATCACATTTCAATTGCTAAAGATATAAACCAACTAAAACCTCAAATAAAATTGGATCATAATATTTGATCAGCGCTGTCTGCTCTCAGAGCAGAAAGGAGGACCGGACTACCGACACTCGTATTTCTGTATTTCTCATCTGTAAGATTATGTTAATAGCCATGAAGAACTGCGGAACAGAGCGTCATCAGTTTTCAATAATCTTCTAATACTGTGCAGATATCACCAAGTACGATATGAGTTTTCATTAAGTGCTCGTGAGTAAAACGCACCTGATTCATTAATGGTTTATTCCATAATGACAGATCCAGCATACTGCACACAGGCATTTGATGTGAGGAGTCACCGCGGTGATGTCACACACCATCTCCAGTCACCTCCCCTTCATCTTCACCACCTGCACATTAGGATTGTGTAAATTAGCAATGTGTGGAAGTAAAGCCAGCGGCAGCTCTCGTACCATGAACCAATATCGCAATTATCATTATGCTGCCCTCAGTATATGTGCCGTGATACACCTTGGAAGTTAGACAAACTCCTTCCTGACATCACGACTCTGAAGACAGTTGTCCGTTGTCCACAGGTTTATTGACGTAAGAAAGAGTCACACTAAAACACACCAAAGGCATAATGAATACAAACAAAATGCTTTCTCTTTAACCTTACACATACACACAATGTAAATATACTGATTCTTCAATGAAATAACTTGCTTTGTTTTTAACCACTACTTTTATGTATTTACTACTGATTTACACATATGTTTTCCGATAAACCACTGTATTTTAACATAACAACTATTCATTCATATTTATTCTGGCATATGAACTTTAACAACAGTCATAGCGGAGTAGTCATTAACTATGATGGACTTTGTGCATAAAACTTCCCAAAACTAAACATTGTCACAGAAATAATCATCTGCGATCATAACAATAAAACAAATCAATACATACCAACGATGCCATCAAAAGGCATAAGATGCAAGCAGACTCAACTGGATTGTAAAACTACCGAAAAAAACAGCGGCTCTGAGCCGTGCTCTTGCTTCACTTCCTGATTACAAGTCTCCTGACAAGTTACAAGACATTTCCTGTTTCAAAATAAAACGTTCCGTTTCAAAAATAAAACGTATAACATACTGATTTGACAATTGTAACAAAACAATCATTACTCCTAAGAAAACCTAAATAGATAAAGTGTTCACCTATTAAATTTCTTTTTGTTATTGTCTCAATCTGCTGTAAATACATAAATACTACGGTAAATACATAAATACTACGGTGACACGTGACGTGTCTGTCACTGTTCGGACTGTGTGAATGGACGAATCAGGAGCCAACGACAGTTCTTGCTCCTCTCTGTAGTTGCCGTGATTCACCATAAAGACCCACTGGTCAGCAGCTCATTTCTAAGCATTAACATTCATGAGGTCCTTTGCATTGACCATATAAGGATGAATGTGGGCGTGTAGAGGGTGGGATGTGAGGCTGAACCCTCTGAACACATTTAAAGGTTGATTTGGGATTCTTTAAAGGAAATAGCTCACTGGCAACGTACGCAAGGTTTCATGAATCCGAATGTGTGTTTTGGCATTTCCTCCTTTTAACTTACACAAACAATTATTTCATAAACGAGACCCCTGGTGCTCCAGTCATCTGTCATTACGGATGCTAACTTTATCTTGATAACAACTGCCTGCTGTGATTGGAAGCAAGGAAACCAGGAACTGTGTAAGACTGTGCAATTCACATTAGTCTTATCAGACTTACAATTGTTACTTTAATGTGAAAGGTCTTTATTATTGAGGTTTAAAGGTATGAACATCAGAACTGTAATAATTGCCCAATTTTTTAATCCTGTTCTGCTTGTGTTTGGGTGATTTGAACCGAACAAGGATGAAATTATGTATGGATGAGGATAAACGGAACCAACTGTAGGTGCGATTGTTCACTAAGATGCTCAGCCGTGCATATACAGTGTGTGTGTTTGTGTGTGTGCGTGTGTGTATGTGTGTGTGTGCGTGTGTGTATGTTCTCCTCTCAGCCACAGAATGGAAGTGCAGGACTGTGTCTGAAGCTTTATTGAGGCAAGCTAATCCATGAGCTGCAAGCCTCAGCTGCCATCACCAGTCCGCCAGGCTGAAAATAATTACATTTTAAATGGCTGTGCAAACAACAGCCACCACATTAATGTGTTAATTCAGACCAATCACTTCCACTAAAGAAAAAAGAGAAAGAAAAAAGAGAATCGAAAATAACTGGAGTGAACGCCGCCTTCATTCTGTCCCCAACAGACTGATAAATGCACAGTAGCCTTCCAAGCTCCGGGTGACCATTTATAATGTTTGATTATTTATTTATTTATTTATCTCCAAATCTGCATAATCATTTTGGCTATAGGTCATGTGCGAACAAGATGGGGAACTCAGAATAGCATGCATTATTCATGATTTGCAGGATACAGTGGGTGCCAGAGGTTTACAAGATATTTGAGTGAGATCTTCCAAATTCATTTGTTATCGCACAAAAGCTCCTTGGATGGGAGTGCCTGGAGCACCGGATGGAGCACAACGTGTGTAATGAAGAAAATGGTAAAGGGGGAAAAAAAAGAGATGAAGTAACCTCAATAAATCAATGGCTGTGCCCTAACCGCGCTGCACCCACGGTTAGCCCTGTTCAAACAAGAACGTTTGACTTCATAGAGAAATCTCCCATTGTGTGAGGTTGATTTATTGCCTGTAGTCACAAATGATAATACTTTCTGTAATAATAAATCTGTGCTATCGACTGCCTTCTATTAGCATGTTAAAAACATATTCTATCTGTAAGTCTTCTTTTTGGGAGCTTAGTCTGCTGAGACAAAATGCGAGAGCAATTGAGCTTCATCTTATTACAAATATAAAATGGCGTAGATGAGGTCAACTGTGTGGGTCATCTTTACTCCTAATATTGCAGTTGCTCTGACTCATCATGCTATGTACTCAGAGGACAAGAGGGTGCTGCTCATGTGTGTGTGTGTGTGTGTATGTGTGTGTGTGAATGGATGGATGGCGCGATAGCCTCAGATCAGAGATAAATGACTTCATTAAAGTGTAAGTCTCAGAAAGCTGGAATGAGCCACGTCCCCCACCTCTGCCACTGCAGATTATGAACTCCATAAGTCAATACGTTTGTGCAAAAGGATAATGTTCCTCTGCCTGCGAAATCCAACCCATGTAGTATTATGTTGGCGGTGGACATGTCCTCGGTAATGTGATGTCTGGTAACCCTGTGAAAGTGGTTTCAATTTAAGGATGTATCTTGTATTTCAGATGGTACTAATACTAAATAACAGAGGGTTTCCTACATGAAGACAGGAAGCCTGATATAAACAAAATATATACATTTTTCCCTGAACACGACTGTCAGCATTCGTTGAGGGATGAGGGGTGAATGAGCCTGTGAAGTTGACTGATGTTGAACTGTCGAGTGAGCACCAATCGAACTGTAGTTCCTTCTGCTTATCTGGCAGACTGTGTGCACACGAGAACGTGCATGCGACCAGTTTAACTAGCTGTGCATCCCGAAACCTATACTACCATACTATTTAGAATGCCAGAAACAAATGATGTATGACAGAAATTCCAGGATGTCCTAATGTGTCTAATTTTGCTGTATTTTCTGGCTATTCTGACCCATAATCCTTTGCCCAGCAGATGAATTCAATTCAGTTTATTTTATATAGCCCAATATCACAAATTACAAATTTGCCTCAGAGGGCTTTACAATCTGTACACATACGACATCCCTGTCCCAGGACCTCACATCGGATCAGGAAAAAGTCCCCAAAAATAACCTTTCACAGGGAAAAAAGGGAAGAAACCTTCAGGAGAGCAACAGAGGAGGATCCCTCTCCCCGGATGGACAGAAGCGATAGATGTCATGTGTACAGAATGAACAGAGTTACATAAACACATTTAATGAATATGACAGAATGTATGAATGGACCTCCACAATCCATGAAACAGAAGGAGGTAGAGAGGAGGGGGGGGGGCATCAGCAGGGGCCAAGTTAGGAGGCCGGCTCACCAGGCATCAGACACAGCCAGGTCCAATCATCCTAAAACATCCCCCAGCAGCCTATAAGCCTATATCAGCATATCTAGGGTCTGGAACAGGGCAAACCTGATTCAGCCCTAACTATAAGCACTATTAAAGAGGAAATACTTAAGTCTATTATTAAATGAGGTGACTGTGTCTGCCTCCCGGACTGAAAGTGGAAGCTTGTTCCATAAAAGAGGAGCTTGATAACTGAAGACTCTGTATGTATGTATGGGCCAAAGGGTCATGGAGTAATGTATACTGCATGCTACAATATGTGCTTTGTAGGGGCAGCTGCAGTGTGTACTAAAAGTAAAAAGAAGTCCTTTGGAAAGCAGCAATATAGCTTAAAGGGCATAAGCATACAAGATATGGTCGTTATAGGGTCACATTCTACAATTAGAGGTTCAGGATTCCACTTGTTCTTTCTAGAAAGGGTGTAATATATATATTGGGGTTGGGTAGGACATGATATCCCCCACACTTTTATTGAATTAGGTTGATTTTTTTCTTACTGCAGAGGCTGTGAACGCTGTCCACTGGCTGTCCAGCTGCCTTAGTTCAGATCTGAACTGATGAAACACTAAGTCTCCCTCAGTTATTATATGTGCGTAAAGCAATGAGCGTATTGAGCAGCAATTGGTGGCGTGGCAAGTTTTTGGAGACTTTTTCTGGCCCCTGGTTTCAGGTATCAGACCGCATTGGTGGAGGTTGTGGATGTAAATGAAGCCTTAAAAAAAGGAATACCGTAAAACTTCAATCAACCACAGAGTCCCTTTCACTGGCCCGGGGTGGCTATATGATTTGAAAAATAAAACACAGGTCTAAATTAGACGTTGGATCTGGTTGCCATTGACGCTGTGAAGCACACCATTTTTACACAAAGTTTCTTGAATGTATAAAACCTCTTAAAGCTCAAGCGGGTCGTTATCAGTACGATACAGAGAGTCAATATGAGTTACATATAAGAATAGAATATGGATAGGTCTGATCTGGACCCTGAGTCTGAAATAAAGTTTGATTGATTGATATTTTATCCAAATACAAATTTGTATTGCTTGTATTACAAAGTAAAATATGTCCACAGGTCCTTTATGTTGCGACTTGGGTCAGTTGAACCATCTAACTCTATATAAATATAAATAAATATTGTGAAAGATATATCATGAGTAATGCCACGTAAATGGTTTGGGTAATTAGCAGACAGATGTTCAATATGTAACAATTTGTCTAAAAAGTGTTACCGCTGCATTCAAAGTGTCTTTCATTGCCAGATAAATGGTAGAAACATAATCTTTATGTTTCAAAATGTACGTGGAATGTGTGCTGTAGACAAACGACAGATGGAGGAAACTCTTCAAGTCAAGTCCAATTGAATTATCTCTTCTTTCAGTTGGAATGCACATGCAAGGGATACAAACAGCAAAAGCTGAGAGCATGCAACTTTAATAAACTGAAAAACTAACCCAACCGCTCATTCAAACATTGTAACACAATTCGTCTAACGAGCCCACACGTGCCTCTTAAGAGACCTATAAACTGATTCCTCATTCAAATGGACACTGCTTTCTAAAATGTTGACATTAATGAACTCCTGTTGAAGAACCAAGCCATTGTACTGTGTACTGGCAATGTGAAGAAGGGTGTAAATGGGAGGCATCAATGCCAGAGAGACTAAATAAGGAACTTCCACTAAGGAGCAGCTCAACAACCTGAAGGACTTAATTTCTGCCACAGCCATGGTGCCACTGCTGGACAAACATTTGAAATCGACCAGCGCTTTTTATAGTCTGCCATTTATGTCCCATGACACAAGGCCGGGTGTCTTGTAGAACTTTAGGACAACCACAAAATGTTATTGACATATGGCTCCCACGAAATGCTTGACTGATTTTCCCCATCACTACCTTCCCTGGGAGAATAAAACTGCAGGACTGGGTGCTTTGAAGAACGGCTGATTTTGGTTTGTTTCAATTTTCGAGACCTTCAAGGGATATAGAGCAAGTCTGTTAATATTAGTGGAGATATTCACGTGAATGTAAAAACTATTAATTTGTTCTCGAGTATTGATTTGATGTAATCTTTGGTTGGCGGTGGTCTGGCAGAGAATGAACTTTCAATCCTAACACTGAAAACAATGTTAAGTATCTGTTTATAGTATGGCACCTCAGATGAATGCAACTAACTCAGGTGTATATGATTCAAATATAAATGGCTTGGTTCATCCTGGTAAGAAATGAATGCTCAGCGATGGAAGAATGGATCTGGTGAGTGGCTGCATTGAACACATTGTTCAGCTGAAGGCTGAAAGTGAGCACGTTTCCTCCAATTAGTCATGATATATTTTTTGGGGGTCGATCTCGCATTTTGGTTTCAAACCTCCGGCTGTATGAACCAAAGTGAGGAAAAAGGACAAGATGAAATTAGTTTGGAGTCCATATGCAGTGGAATCATAGCCATTTGCAGAGATGATTGATGTCATCATCAGTGCAACAAACCTTGTTGGAACATAAATTCCAAACTAGTTCAAGGAGAAACTAGAGGTTTTAACTGGATATTCATGGTACCCAAAAGTCAACTGCATTTGATTGACACAAAATTTGGTAGAGAAATTCCAGACTTTAACTCTTAACCTTTCCTCTCTTGCCACCTGCATGCATTTCTGGTGGACAGATTGGTATGACATTTCATACAAACATTCATGTTAATCCTCAGATGTAATTTATAATTACTTTAGTCATCCTATAAACTTTTGATATGACCCCCATCAATTGATCCAAAGTGTTTTGTGCTAGCTAACAAACGTTAGCGTGCTAACACACAAACTAAGATGGCGACCGTAGTAAACACACCTGCTAATGTAGAGCAGGTGGATGTGGAGGTCATGTGATGTGGACCGGTTCAGAGCACAACAAGGGAGGGAATGGCAGGTCTGCAACGTTCTCTGATAAGTCTGGGGGAGGGACAATATCTAGGAGATTCGTGAAGTTTTGAATCAGATGAAGATGGAATCAATCAATCTGGCCGCAAGTCAAACTTTTATTTCCAATGCATTGTGTCAGACACAGACAGAAAAACAGACCCTCGCCTTATACATTTTATATATAAATGTATAACTGTATGTCAAACTGTGAAAAATATCGTAGCTTCCGATGATAAACAAGTTAAAGTGATGACAGACGTGAGTCTGTGCCAAGCAGGCTCAGTTCACCTCTGTGTGTTGAACATGTTTCTTTACTGCATTATGTTTTAATCATTTGATGCATGATCTCTGTTGGTAATAATTCGATACACATTATCCCAAAATTCTTTCTCACCTAGATCACTTTCTCACCTACCACAGATGATTGCCAAATCATGTTTATTTTTTGCTCATTAATCTCATTAATTGTGTAGCGTTTCACAACTACACAATCGAATTAATAATCCGCTTACTATTAACTTCATAGAAACGTATAGTTTTTTTTTCTATCTCTGTTTTTATGGTCATCAGACCAAAAGTGGAGGTCCTCCACTGGATATGATCTGATATTTAATAACAGGCAGTTATTGTCCCATTGTATGAGTAATCCAGCACATGGATCTGATCCAAATGGTTGGTGCATCATCCTGTCTACTTTGTACTCTGTAACAAAAAAAATATACTGTAGATCATGAGTTTTACATCAATTTGCTGAGTTGGCTTGTCGTTTGCTGAATCTGAATTGACTAAGCAAGAAAAATCAATGCTGAGGCCCCCATGAATCCACCGAGGTCAGAATATAATTTGGCAAAGGCAAATTCATTTAGTAACGCTGCACTTCATACCCAAAGTCCCTCAGAGAGAGTCAAACTCCGAGCCCTCTTTTGCCTAAACTCCCCTCCTTCAGGTCTCCCTTGTGTGGTGAGCACTTCCCCCCGTAGCTATCCACTGATGGAACACAAACTTGTGTGTAATTGTATAGAGCTCCTCTCTCGACCTTCTCTGTCAGGAGAGAAATGGGGGTCATCATTCATCCTTGCCATTACCAGCCTGCCTGCCGTGAATAATGCAATTTGTATCCTCTATGGAGTGCATCCAGAACAACAGGCACTCCAATAAACAAACAGCAGATCGCAGTAGAAATCCACTTACAGGGGCAGCCTGGCAAACGCCGCGGCCATTAGAAGCCCACTCAGGTCCCATCATTTCAGTCCGATAGATCCTTACCTTATCTGTTTTAGAGTGGGCCTATGATAATGAGCCTGCCAGCTTCGCTCTGCTGAAGTGCTGGATCACAGAGTCATGCAGCAGGTTGTTCAGTGGAGATTTGTGCAGGTAGAGGTAAAGGTCACCGTTTGACCTTTTGTGGGCACTAACAGCAATCGGCACTGAAATGGATCCGTCAGGCAGAGGATGACGTGTGTGTTTGGCGATGAGAAGTGATGGATGGAATATTTGCTGCAACTATTTGTTTCAACTGTTTGCAACTTGCCCCAATGTATGACAACTTTAATTTTGAGTCGTGCTCAATGACATCAGCGTCATGCTAAACATGCCATTCCTCAAGCCTGTCAGTGACACACCTGTGACAGATCTATGGAGGAGTTTTTTGAGTCGTGCCAGATGATGAATGCGACTTTATATTCTCAGTGTCAAATAATTATTTGTCCCAGAGGCTTAGATACACTAATGACCAGATGAGGTTACATTTATCATTCTGGTGTTTAAATCAGTGGCTTTTATTGTTTTGTTATGATTAGGGAGAGCTTTATCACCATTCTGTTTGTGTATTTGTACAGAATAAATATATATATATATATATATTTATACCGCCTGCCACAACAAGATAATCCTGGCGACTCCCATAAAATGGCGGCATCTGTCATCTGTAATAATCTGGCTGAGGAGCGGTCAACAGGAGGGAGCCAGGGGAGGGCGAGCAAGCCTTGTTCCCAACACGATAGCCAATTAGAGGGGGCGTTATCTTTTCACGTGGAGAGGCTTTTAGTCCCCCTGACCGCCCTTCGGCAGGGGATGGCGAGAGCCTGCGGGACTGGGAGGCGGAGACGGATAGCGCTGCGTGACGCTGACAGGACAGGAAGTGGAAGTAAAGGCATTATTTCTCCTTCATCGGAGGCAACATGATAGCTCGTGAAGCGAGCCACAGCTTTGCCCCGCAGCACAGAGATCCTCGGCATGGCCTCATTGCCTCACAGTATTTTAAATTCACATCAACACTCCACATCTTACAACGCAGTGGCTTTTATTCACCCTTTATCTGATTGATTTTGCACATAGTGGACTCATATAAATCACTGTGCTGGGTGGGAGGGAGGGAGGGAGGGGGGGGGGCTAAATATATGTTTGCATATTTAACTGAATTCCTGCATCTTTTTTTGTTGGCTGGTGTATTTCTCTACGTGATGTGGACAACTGTGGACTGTCGAGTTTGCAGAGGAAAAACTGCATTTGCTTGCAGAAAAAAAACATTAACAGCTGCTTAATGTGAGGTTTTTAAAACAGTCACAACAAAAAGGCCCTGAGAACCTCTTTCCTTTATTAGCTTTAAATTTTAACTAACGAAGCTCTATAGGAACAAATGTGCTTTTCTTGCTCAATACATTTCTACTGGCCACATAAAAAACTAGCTTTAAAAAGGGAATACTTAATGTTTTTTTTCTCTGTTAAATATGTTGTTGTTTTCTTTTGGAGTGAATTTGATTTCCTTCTGGTGAACAGTTACACATCAGATATGTCCAGGGCTAATTCATTGTGTGACGTTCTAATAAATAACAATCAGACTTCCCTCGGTTTGGGCATCAATTCATTCTGATCAACAATCAATCAGAGAACCCGATGAAGCAGATTTACTGGGTCTTGACTTAAAATACACAACTATTTATTTTACAGGGGGAAAAAAAAACAAGCTTTTGGGTGATTTATTATGCCGATCAATAACCTGTACTCAATAGCCATCAATACCATGCATAAGAGAGACAGAGGTTGGGGCCGCGAGCCAAATTTCTCAGCTCTGCCACTATTCCGGGAGAGTTTGGAAACCTTATGTTTGATACTGAGCTTCTCTGATATTTTTTTAAACATCAAGTAATTTGTTTATAAAAATTGGGTGCTGTCAACTATGTCAACCATAGCGTCTTCAGTTAACCCAGGAGGGTCATTTAAATACTCTTTTCAGCACACACACACACACACACACACACACACATCCTTATCCTTTGCTGTTTCATTTTTCTTAACTGTACATCACCCCTCCCCCTCCAACATATTGAAGTTTCCCCAGTCTGGGCTTCTTATTTGTGAGGCTACTGCTCAGCCTCAGTGCCTTCCTCTGCCCTCACACAGGTCAAGTCTTTACGGCATGAATACATGTATGCTCCAGAATTGTAGTCGCATTTTTAAAACCCATGATTAACAAAACGGTAGTTCATTTCAGAAAAAATATTATTAGGTGTGCTTTTGAGAGTCAAAGTGCACATGAGTTCCTGACGAAAATATACGGAAATGCATCAAATGTCCCAAAACAAAACTGTCCTTACAAACAAACCATACTTTTTGTGACATTCATTAGTTTTTTAACAGAAAGGGGTTGGCAACAAGCACAGGCGGAGCTTTGCGTTGTGTCAAATTATTACCTTTGTACTTTAATGAGCAAAAGGAAAACGCACACACAAACTAACTCGCAGACCCTCCTCGGATGCTTGTCAGTTATTTCTAATTAAAACTCAGTCCGCAGTCAAAGCCGGCTGAGAGTCAGACGAACGTGTGAGGCATTAGTGTCGTTGTGACTGATTCTTCAGGAGGACTAATTGTGCCGGCGCTCTACTCTGCTGATGTGTTATGTAACTGCATTGGCAAAAATGACAAAAGACTGTTCCTTCTGAGGAAATTCAACAGGAAGAAGCTTTGGCCTCTGTTCATCTCCCTCACGCTGTCCTCCTCTCTCTGACTGGCATTACACAGCTCCCTTTGCCTTTTCAAATCAGTCTAAATCAGATAATCCCATCAGGTATGGGAAATACAATCTGAATTTGTCCTGTTTTAAGGTGTTTTACATATCTTCTCATCCCTCGGGAACTCAAACACTGATTTCAGTGCAACTATCATGTGGTTCCAACACTAGGATGAACGCAGCTGTTTGGAGAGCTCCTTTTATGAATCTTTGTCTGAGGAGTAGCTTATGAGAAAGTGTGTAACCATGCTTGCATACCAATAACTTCAGTGCATCACAGAGCAACGCCATTATTGTCTCCCGATTTCACTTCAGGTTTCGTAGCCGAAGAAACCAAACTCAATTGAACTTAGCAGCCAAATAAGGTGAAGTCCAAGATGCACATCCAGTGATGCATTCCAATTTCAACTTTATTTGCTTAGCAGTTTTCCAAATATACCATAAATAATATTTATGGCTTCATAGATGGCATTGCAGTTCTTTTTTAAATGTATTTTGTATTCCAAAAATCAAGATGAGGCCTCCAGTTGTATCTCCTAAATTGTCCTCTCGTGCCATCATCAAGTTTACTTTTTTTAAATGTTTTTTATTGGAGGACATGGAGGGAAAAACAAAAAAACATCATTAAAAAAAGGAGGGTTCTTAAGAAAAAGTCACATGTGAATTTACTGTTAATCAAACCACAAACGACTCAGGGTCCCTCTCTTCTTCATCTGCACTCCATAAGCAGCACCCCATCATCATTAATGCTGTTTATTAGAGGCACAAATGGTCAAAGATGTCTATACCCATTTATTTTGCTCAAAAGAAGGTTGATCTCATTATCCAGCCATCATACAATTAATGCTCAGGCTTACATGGATATTTACCCAATACGAGTAGATCCTCTGTGAATATCACACCACATACCAGCTGCACTTTCCCTCTCTTTCATGCATACCTACTCATTAGGAGTCTTGCTTTTTGAAAAGATTTGTCCTCTGACAAGTTCATCCCCTTTGTCATATTCTCAACATCCGACACTTGCCTATTAAAGAAAAACCTTTATAAAAACAGCCTGGTCATGGTGGGGTCTTTGCTAGCGGATGTGACCAAGGGGCAAGAACTTAAATGTTAAAAATCCACCCTTTCGCTACACCTCGGGTACATTTTGTGGAAGAAGTAGAGCTCGTCAATTTTTGCAGAAAAATATATCAAAAAAGGTAGGAGCCATGTAAGAACCCAGTCACTTAACCCAACGTGATTATTGAGGTAAACACATTGAATGATGTTTAGGAAGTAATGTGTTGTGCCTTGAGAGGGAATGCAGGCTTCTGTAAAGCTACTGGAACTTGTGTAAAGTCTGAAGACACGCCAACGGTGCTGTGAAGTTCTAATGTTATTTGGGCGGCTGTAGCAAATGGGGATGAGTTGTCATCCCGTAACCAGAAGGTAGCCGGTTCGACCCCCGCTCTCCCCATAGTTTGCATGTCGAAGTATCCTTGAGCAAGACACTGAACCCCAAGATGCTTCACTGCGGCCCACTGCTCCTTAATAACTAAGGATGGGTCAAATGCAGAGAAGAATCCCCCCCCCTGTGGGTTTAATTATTATTATTAATGAAATAAAATAAATGTAGCACAAATTGAAATGTTGACCTGAACCAAAAAATGAAAAGGATCATGAAAGTTCACCAGGACCATGACTGTCTCCACCAAATTACATGGTGAGCCTCCAACTGTGCTCAGGACGTTTCACTCTGAAACACATATTTTAACCTGCTGATGGTTAAAGTGGAAAAGTCAATGGATCACCAAAGTCCTAAGCATAAGGAACCTATGTATGCCGTGCCAATCCAGCTACTCGATGCTGAGATGTTCCATTACATACGTTACATTTTGGACATTGTATTGGAGCTAGATGAAAGGTTGGGGATCAATAAAGTCATTGCGAATCATCCTCAGGGTAATGTACATGTCTGTACCAAACTGCACAGCAATCAGTCCATTCACAATTCCCAAAAAAACATCAAGCGTGTGATGGCGTTAGAAGAAAAGTCAAAAGATCCCCAAAGTCCGTATGCTTTGATTTAACCAATCGTCAAGGCAATCAATTCAAATAGTTAATGAGAGTCCACGGTAGTGGATCACCTGACCAACCTGCTTTGCCATCCATAGAGCTAGCATCGCTAAAAATCTCAAAACAATGGAGACACCAAATTAGAAAATGTAGTGCTTTCCATTTAGCATTCTGACCTTTGCACAACATATATATGCTCAATTCATGTGACACAATATGTAAAATGCATGGCAATATAGACCACTTGCCTAATGAAAAATTAAATGATAAATGCTAACGTGCTATAATTAGCTTCATGCAGGATTGAAGGTTCTCTTTGTTGCAGTGCTGGGAGGGAAGCTGCAGCAGCTGGCTTTGTTTTTCTCCATCTCTTCCACTCCGTTGCACAAAGTTACCGCTGACTTCTCTTCTAATACTTCTAATCTTACAATAATAAATCTCTACCAAAGAGATTTGAGATGAAAATGGTTTGATTCTGCGTCTCTTTGTTTATCCTGACTGAGCATCTTGCCCTGTGGACCTATGAACAGATGAAATGACTTGAGCTCGGAGAGAGGGAGTGTGATGATGCTTATGAGGAAGATGAGCTCAGTGATGAAATGCTATATGAAAATGAGATAAACTATAACATCCAATGCTGGATTGAATGCATCTTTATTTCATAAACACATTTTTCTGCCTGACGATTTAAAAGTCTAAACCCAGGTTTAATTCAATTCAGTTTATTTTGTATAGGGGGGAGGGCATCAACAGGCCCACAGAGGCAGGAGGCCGGCCCACTAGGCATGAGGCATCGCGAATAAGGCCAGACCAATGAGGTCGGCCTTTGAGGCAGGAGGCACAGAGGAGGCAGGGCCATTGGGAAGGAGGTAGGGGTCTAGGCCAGAGGCTGGATGCAGGAAGCAGGAGCAAGGACCCAGGAGCCAGGACCAGCTTCAGATATAGCCAGGTCCAATGGTCCCTATGAGATGTGAAGTCAAAAAGACTCTGGGGAGGAAGTAGGGTTAGTAATGTGCAATGGAGAGATTTCAATTCATCCATAAGTAGAGAGAGAAGAGGAGAGAGGAGCTCAGTGTATCCTAAAACATCCCCCAGCGGCCTATAAACCTATAGCAGCATATCAAGGGGCTGGTGTGGCCAGGTGCAAAGGCCAGCCAGGTGGAGACTAAGACGCAGAACATCTTCAAGACCCAGGAGAGGTAGAAAGGACTAATAGGATTGGAGCAGTTTTTACCCCAAGTCAAGGGAGGAGATCCTCATACTTTTCATTGAATATCGTTTGAAAAATAAAATATTTTTTAGCAAACACAGACACTTAATTACCCCACAGCCCCCTAAATAGGGGGCCAAATATTGTTCATGTGGTCACATTCACGTGTTCATGAGTCAAGAACAAATATATTGATGCCATAAATCAAATTAAACAGCAAAGCCCGGTCTACAAGAATACGTAATCCATTTCCACATGCTCCAAAGACACAACTCAACAACCAAAGACTGACAAAACCAAATATTTATAGATGAAAATTATTAAAATTGTGACTCCTCAAGATTGCGTGTCAAAATTCTATGGCACACATATTTCCAAAATGACAGATTTGGAGATCTCACCTGAATTTTCTGTACTAAATACTCTCTAATTTCTTTTCTGCTTCACTTTATTGCAGAGAGACTGAGCACATATTGTTCCATGATCTAGGAGAAAGGTTTAAACGGGCAGCTGCATCATTCCAAAATATGTTTCTTTTTCAGACGAACCTGAAACTTTTAAATGTGTGCTGTGTGTCAACTTCATTTACTATTAACCAGTAAAATATATATACTGATATTTGTTAAAATAGCTATTGTCGTTGCAGAGATTAACCCTTTGTAGTTTGGGTAAATAGGTTTGTTTTTAAAGTTAATTTACAATCACATTCTTTTTCGCCCGTGTTGGACTTTGGTGGTCGGATACAGTCTGTTACCATCCCTGGGGTTCGTTACTAATTACAGCCCTCAGAACAGAATATGATGCAGAAAGAGTTCCGCTTGTGATGAATGGTTTTATTTTGTTAAATGTGTAAAATAAAGAATTAGGGGCAGATTCTTTATGTTTTTAAATTTACCTGGGTACCAAACTGACCTTTTAAAATTGGTCTTTTGAAACGTTAGTTCCTTATTGTTGGCTTCTTTTGTTTTTCTGTCTGTAACTATGTGTTGTCGGTGCTGCCGCCGGTCTGGGCCACGTTGTCCTTGGAAAAGATTCTTAATCTTGATGGGATACTCTAAATAAAGGTTAAATGTAAAAATGAAATGAAATAACAAACGTGATACTGTTTGCTATAATCTATGCAGTGCCCCATACATATTTCTGTCAGATTAAAAAGGGTGGCAAGATACAGTATACTCCACAAGTCAAATGTAGGTGTTTATCTTAGATAACATGTGCTGTTTGCCTCAGTGTTTCACTGAAAGCGGTGACGGTGTGTGTGTGTGTGTGTGTGTGTGTGTGGGGGGGGGAAGTGTGGTTGAATGAAATGATTGATGACATTACAAGGTATATTTAAAAAGGTATTTGTCACATAAGTGAATTTAACAAAGAGCCCCATTTGCCATAAATTGTTTCTGATTCGGGATGTTAACTAGGTTTAGGCTTCAATTACTTCTATTTATTGCAGAATTGTTTAATGGCCTTGTATGCTGATATGTATGCATGTGTGCCTTCAGCCTGAACTGATTGAAATGTAACACTTTGGTTTTATGGCTGACACTGAAATGCAACTCTGATCCACATGTTCCGACATAGCCGTCTCTATTTCAGTAGAATCCTTAAGGAAATCGCTCCGCATTATGAAAAACTGTACAGGATTTTATAACTCTGGAACGTTGTCAAAGTGTTGGGAACATAGAGAACTGGGATAGAACCCAAATGCAGACGGAGCAGTACAAAGTGTATTGTCTAACTAGCAGGTACATATAGGCAGGAAGAAAGCAGCAGAGTGATGAGGGAATGTGATAGGGTGGAAGTCAGGTGACTGTGTCGGGTGGAAGTCAGGTGACTGTGTCGGGTAGAAGTCAGGTGACTGTGTCGGGTAGAAGTCAGGTGACTATCGGGTGGAAGTCAGGTGACTCTGTGTCTGGTGGAAGTCAGGTGACTATCGGGTGGAAGTCAGGTGACTGTGTCTGGTGACTGTCGGGTGGAAGTCAGGTGACTCTGTGTCTGGTGGAAGTCAGGTCACTCTGTCGGGTGGAAGTCAGGTGACTGTCGGGTGGAAGTCAGGTGACTCTGTGTCTGGTGGAAGTCAGGTGACTGTCGGTTGGAAGTCAGGTGACTCTGTGTCTGGTGGAAGTCAGGTGACTCTGTCTGGTGGAAGTCAGGTGACTGTCGGGTGGAAG
The DNA here is from genome assembly GCF_009769545.1 of Cyclopterus lumpus. Taxonomy (NCBI): domain Eukaryota; kingdom Metazoa; phylum Chordata; class Actinopteri; order Perciformes; family Cyclopteridae; genus Cyclopterus; species Cyclopterus lumpus. The sequence continues at coordinate 5,928,377 of NC_046990.1, forward strand.
TCAGGTGACTCTGTGTCTGGTGGAAGTCAGGTGACTGTCGGTTGGAAGTCAGGTGACTCTGTGTCTGGTGGAAGTCAGGTGACTATCGGGTGGAAGTCAGGTGACTGTGTCGGGTGGAAGTCAGGTGACTGTGTCGGGTGGAAGTCAGGTGACTATCGGGTGGAAGTCAGGTGACTCTGTGTCTGGTGGAAGTCAGGTGACTGTTGGGTGGAAGTCAGGTGACTCGGGTGGAAGTCAGGTGACTCTGTGTCTGGTGGAAGTCAGGTGACTGTCGGGTGGAAGTCAGGTGACTGTTGGGTGGAAGTCAGGTGACTCTGTGTCTGGTGGAAGTCAGGTGACTGTCGGGTGGAAGTCAGGTGACTCTGTGTCTGGTGGAAGTCAGGTGACTGTCTGGTGGAAGTCAGGTGACTCTCCATTGCGGAAAAGGTTGAGCTAGAAGTGTGTCGACCACTCTAAATGAGGTGAAATGGCTGAAGCACTGTTATACTGTTGACTGACACAGGTGTCAAATTATTATTTTTTTAAACAAAACATTGAACCCATCCTGAGTTTAAGGATCAGTGGGCTGCTGTGGAGCAGGATGAGCCGGGGATCAAACTGCCAACGTAGTAATTAAAGGACGACCCGCTGAGTCACAGCGAGGCACTTCCATCAAGTATTGCACTTGGGCAAAGTTGGGGGACATATACATACAGAGATACAGAACGCAACAACATGGAGCTCAACAACGGGGTTCTGCATGTGAAAATCACATTAATTCTTTTGAAATCGAGGATTTTGATTACTAGCCATAATGTTGTCACCATCCAAGGTAAACACAATATATGAGACTTTGAAACCCATGGTATATGCTCCTGGAGAAGTCTGCATGATATCAACCTTGTTTTATTCACGATAACATGAAGAAGTACTACACTACCCACAATCCTAAAGTGTAACAGCAAATTGGTGGAGCTCACTGTGTTTCAGAAAACATTTGAGGAGAGAAATAAGCCAAACAGTTGCTGCACAGGACTCCATTTTAGATCAACTACTAAGTTTTTCAGGACGTTCCTACTCCACATTTGCAATGATTTGTGGGATGAGTAGTTCCTACATTCTTAATTATGCGCATGGTCTTGTTTTTTTGCTTATTTGCTGTTTTCTAATTTGTATGTATTCTTTTGCTCTGTATCAAACGTTCAATGATCACGGATGTATTTAATAGTTTGTTGTCTCGGCCTCATGCTTTTAACTCTTCATATGAAGATTTTCAAAAATGCCAATGAATGAATAGGAAATGTACTTCTTAAACCAGAGCCGTTCTTTCAGTGGGCGGTCACAATTAGGCACGAGACAATAATTCTAAGAGGTGCTATTTGGTGCATTCCTGAGACAGGACATTCCAAAGTTGGAGGACACTGCAACATAAAAATCTCTGTCAGCCATTGTTGTCAGGTTGCAGCCGGGTTGATGGAAAAGGAGTGGTCTACGAGAGCAAAGTGGACGGCAGGGTGAGTTTGTCTGGATGAGGTCACGCTGATAATGGGGCACGCGGCCGTGTACAGCTATGAAAAGTATTACTTTAGTTGTTTTTAGTATTCTAGTAGCAGTTTTCGGAGTGTTATTTTAAGGACAGCGCGTCGACCCAATTAGCTACAGTAAGAGAAACAGAAAATGAGGCAATTAAGTCCTTTTTACCCTCCCCCCTGCACTTTACGTTGTTGGTTCAATGTGATTTCATCTTTTTTTTGTTCGTGAAATTAGTATTGATTTAAATACAATAATGTACTCATGATAAGAGATGGTTTTGAAAAAGTATATTTCCTTTCAAGTGCACCTTTCTTTCTCTTTGCTAGACAGAGTTCTTTGGTCATTCCTCATTTTTAATTGGATTGTGCTGCCTCCTCCCCTGTCCATCACGAGGAACAGAGAGGGAGAGAGTAAGCAGTGTATCAAGCAGCTGCTAATGGACCATTAGCTTAAATAATTCCCATTTAATACTTGATTAATCAAGCTCAGAGCATCCCGTGTTGTGTTTAGGGGGAGGGCTGCATACGCAGTTTCTAAATTGAGTGAAGGAGAGTGCAAGAAGCGAGCCGGGGACTTTTTTTTTTTCTTTCTTTTTGTCTTCCACGGTTAATAGATTCAAGGCATTGCAATCCATCGCTTATTGATTTAATGTTGGCTAACATTAGTACGGACTGCATCAAGCCAGACGGTACTGAGCCGGAGCTCTATCTGCAGTGTGGTGAAGATCCACAACGCCGACTTTGTGTATGTTCGGTGCATTGCAACACATTCTTTATTAATTGTTACCCCTTATACCTTATCATATCTGGTTTAATATACTGCAGTAATATCCTAGAGGGAGGATATCTGGCAATCAGAGATAAACGGTGAAAGTTACATTATGAGCTTACCTCAAAAGCTCTTCTGTATACTCCATACTACCATGTTGTTTATGCTTCCAGCTGTTCAGACTGTCAGCATCACTGATGCCTATCTGCAGAGGGAGGAACCAGTCACTTAACATTATGGAAATTATCATTTAGGCTAGCTTTACAGCAAATCTATCCAGCTTTAAAAGCTTTGATGTAACTTCTTCCAATATAGGGGCACCTGGTTAAGAAGTTACTGAACACATCCCTTTAAAATTCCACTTGTCGTCATCGCGTCAGTCATCCAGTTCTAAAGTTGTTTTGTTTGCTTGTTGTTTGCTCGCTGTGTAATGCAGCACAATACACATTTAAATAGTTGCTCAACACCAAGCTAAAAGGCAGTGTTTCACTGCTATCTCTATTTTCTTTCTTTCATAAATCAATGCTATTGATCACCCTTCACCCCTATCTGGGGTTCATACAGATATTTAACAGCTGGAAAACAGTGAGCTGAAGGTTATCAGAGATGAGGCAGTGTTCCCCAGTTTTGTAATGAACCCAAATATTCTACACTCATCAGCAGTCTGCCTTGGAGATTCAACTTGGCGGGTCAGTGACCTGTGGAAGTATCCCCTCGCGTCCCTCTTCCCTGCCGCTGGCTGTCGTCACCGAGGGCATTTCCTCTCTGAGGAGCCACGCCCGCCCGCTGGTTTTCCATCGGCTTGTGGCTCCGACCGTGAGCTCTCCGGCACCCTTCCCCCAAAACTTTTTCTTCAATTTCACAACTTATACCACCCTGATTCTATTAATACTTTATTGTGACACATGTTCGCAGGTCCATCTTATCCCACCAGTTTAGTTACTGCTCTAAATCAGCAATTGCTACAGTCATAATCCACATTGGGAGCTTTATTTGCGAGTTAGTGTTTGAAAAATACAACAACAAAAAAACTTGGCTTTTGGCCTTCTTAAGACATAGTTTTCTATTCCTCTAAATCCCTACTGAGGGCACAGAGACACACTGAAACATACACATATTGAATTAGACACCTAAACAAACGGGCACTCTCCATTAAAACACCAACCTGCCTCCATAATTTAAGAGTCTGGTTGGTGTGCGGTGGGAGTGTGGGACGGGATAATGCAGGATTGGAAGTGACAGTAACATTTTCTGCAGCACGTTGAAACACACTGCTACACTTTTAAAAATGCATCTTGTTATGTAGCAACAGTGTGGCTTTACAAACTTTCTCATGAAGCTATTTAATGGAGACTATGGGACATTACACAGACACACACACCAGGGCAGTGCTCATTTAATTTAACAGGCTCTCAGAGATGTAAACACCTTTTTCTCTCTCTCTCCCACACACACACACACACACACACGCACGCTTGAAACCATGAACTGGGGGCAGATTGCAGTGTTATACAGTGTAGTGGACTGATTTTGCATTATGCCTGAACATGTCATTCATTCAGCATCGCAACATTTTTTTAAACAAAGTAAGACCTCTACGATCCCAAGGTGCCTTAATGTTTATTACGACAGCTTGTTTCTGGATATTTCAGATATGACTATCATTTTGTCTTTCATTTTATCTAATGTTTTATTTTGTTTAACAGGATATACCTCAATGATTACAGTTACAGAAAAAGGGGGGGGGGGTGCTGTAGCTCATGGGTAGAGTGGTCATCCTGAAACCACAAGGTAGCCAGTTCAATACCTGTTTTCAAAGCCCACTGCTCCTAAATTAATTTTTTTTAAATAAGGCCAACTACTAACTAATAACAGGGCAAGAATATGCCAGATGGAACCAAACTGCTGAAACACAAATGACATCGTCCTACATTGTATTTAACGTGCCTGTTACATGTGTCGTTGCTGCTCTCTCTCTCTCTCTCTCTCTCTCTCTCTCTCTCTCTCTCTCTCTCTCTCTCTCTCTCTCTCTCTCTCTCTCTCTCTCTCTCTCTCTCTCTCTCTCTCTCTCTCTCTCTCTCTCTCTCTCTCTCTCTCTCTCTCTCTCTCCACCCCAGGATCCATACAGGTGACGTCCATTGCCTGCGGATGAGCCACCAGCTGAGGGCAATTGGTTGATTGGAGCTGCTGGGGTATAAGAAGGTTGTGAAGCCAGCCAAACGACCTTGTGGGGCCCAGTGAGCAGTATCAGAGACGGCGACATCCTTTGTGCTGTTGCATGTGGCCGGCAGAATGCCGTCGTCGAACATTCCAAACTATTGTAACTGTTTTTGAGTATCGTCGCTTCCTCACTTTGAGGAAGTAGTCCTTATTTTACCTTTTTGATTGATTAAACACCTTTTTTGTTTATCCCTTTTGTTGCGCTACATTTATTGTTGCTCTACGCCTCCCCTAGACCTCGGTCGGGGAACGTAACAGTGCCACTAACCGGGGCTGTACCATCCTTGTGCATGTGTTTATTGGTTTCAATCCAAAGTGGCAGAAATGAGGAAAAACAACCATTTTATTTGTGAGCCATTTTAAAGATTATTGAGATATAGACCAACACATAGTTTTTTTTTTATTTTCAGATTCAATTCACCCTTTTCTTTTAGCAAATTATCCTTAGTCATATCTTCGCTCGTCCATCCTCCTGTTAGAATGTGTAGTGTGGAGGACCCAAACGCATGCTCACGCAGCAGTTTTCAAAATCAAAGTGAGGACTTTATTCTCCTACTATTCCAGGGGAAACGACAAAGAATAAAACAAACAAAACAACGACCAGAATTGTCCAGTGAATCCAGAACGCTCCTTTCCTTCGCCGGAGTTGGGAGGGCAACTCGACCGAACTCTCTTCCTGGGCACAATCGGGATTGACATGAACTAGGTGTTCCAACTCACGGGAAGGAACCAGACTGGTGACCGGAACAAACTGACAATGCGCCAGAGAATGCCGTGGTCCTTAAATCAGCTTGCGGTACTCACTCGAACAAGCCCCTGCTGAGCCAAAGGAGAGGGGCGTGGTAGTGGCCGGAAACCGGGGGTGGAAACTGTAGGCTGATAAAAAAATCAAAAAAACATTAAGCACATGGTCCACAATAACAAAACAGGGGAGCACACACTAAAGCTAGGGAACACACTCAGCTCGGCGTCCTCTTTTCCCAGACTCGCCGGTGGTTAAGATGGCAGTCCTTCACCCACAAGGTCAGCTGTTCGAACCTGGGACTCAGGTCCTTATTTCTGGGTTGTTTGGGTATAATTTGCCTACGGGAACCATGTTTCAGCACCGTGCATTTGTAAGAGTCCCAGCTCAGAATTTGTGCTCCAAAACGGGCTTTGTACCCGTCCCATACTTTACAGCGCTGGTGTAGAAACTTGAGAGCGGTCGTGTGGGTACAATACATGAGTGCTTGTGTGGGTCTCATACTTCACAGCGGTTGTGTTCGTCCCATACTTGAGCGGTTGTGTTGGTCTGAGACTTGATGATGTTACCCACATAATGTGCGTGATTCCTGGGGTGGATGCGGGGGTCTCCCGTGCATGGGTGTCACTCCCCGAGGTCAGACTGTGCTCCCTGGGTAAATGTGTGCATGTGTGGGCACTTTGGCCGGGTTTGAAAAATCACAGAAACCGCTAAAAATTTGGTTTTTGACCATCGATAAAAGTGGTTTCCTTCCATGGCTCTATAATTCGGCGTGCATTGCCCAAGTGCAGTGTCCGAATTTTTGAGCAAACGAAAAAGGACAGATATATGGGAAGGTTTCCCATAGCTGGATTTTGTTCCTTGTCCCTGTGTGCCCATTTGATAAGGGGTCACCAAGCCACCTCTCGCATGAAATGAGAAAACCAGTTTTCAAAAAAAGGCTTGTGATTTTAAGAGGGACTTTCGCCAGGTGCGGTAGTCTGTGAGGTGGAGGCCAATACTGCATTGAAGGTCTCCCATCAGCTTCCTTGCTCTCTCCGGTCCAGCATCTTAACATACAACTTGAAATCACGGAGGACGTCATTCACCAGGGCCTGAAAAAACCCTAATTAGGGGACCCTAATATAGTAATCTATATAACACAGTAATATAAGAAATTAATAAATAATGTTGGTAATCAGATAAATCATAAAAAGCAGGGCTACAATAACATATAATCGTCATGTACATGCTCTAAACACAACTCTAACAATAAATAAATTACTAATATATTATAGACAAATGTCGCCATAAATGACCTCACACGTCACATTTCTGGACCCGGCGATCCGTACCTAGCAGCTCCAAACAAAGTGAGTCGACAAAAAGCTAGCTGCTTCCTCACAGCTTTCATATCTGTCTCGCATATCACTCTACACCAACGTTTCAGGAACTTATGCACCAACGAACACCAGCAACAGAAATAGCTTTATCGCTTTACGGTGAACCAAATCCGTCTTACCTTTGATGATAAAACGATGATTCATGTTCAACTGATATCCTCTGTCTCATCCAAATCATTGCGGAAGTTGAGAGGGGTGGTTTTGAACCAATATGATGGAATATTAGCATATTGGATCGATCATACGCTTCACCAATGCCGACGCCTTTTTAAAGCCAATAGTAATATATGTGTGAAATATATATAGTTTGCTACATAAGAAAATTCAAATGGCACACATGGTGCCCAAATGCCCATTTGGACTAAAACTAACATTTTGGCTTAAACTTTCTTTACTAAAAACTCTCTAATTTTGTTCTGCTTCACTTTTCAAAGTAAAACCTTGCAGAGAGACTGTCCACATGTTGGTCTATAACTGGAAGAGGCCTAGGCAGGCTGCTGCATCATTCCAATTAGATGACCATCCTGAAAGGGCCTTAATTTTTAGGTGAACCTGAACTTGTTCATTTACTCTTAATCAGTAACATATATAGTGGTATTAACACATCTGAACAATATCTCAGAAGTGATACGGTTTATTTTAAGACCAACAAATTATTCAAATAGATCTTGTGGTTGCAGAGATACACCCTCTTTTTAGTTTGGGTATGCTATTAAGTTAAGTTTATTAAATAATGACTTCCGTTTTAAAGGGTTAATAAAAATGTAATCAAATCGTGAACTTGGAGAATAATGACACTCCTAAATTTAACAATGCCTCTATTTTCCTGAGGAGAGTGAGTATCTTGTCTTTCAACTATCATTTTATATCAGTGGCAGGTTTCTGCAGTTGTAGTAACTCAATTTAATTGGATGCCACAACCAGTGGAGCAACAAAAAAAAGAAATCATATTGATCCAGTGTTCATGGGTTTGTAATAGGTTTTTATGGAAATTACCAAGGAAGACAAAAACAGGCATATACCGTGTTCTGAGAATCTCAACATTATCCCAAACTGTATGTTCATCTACATCATATTATATTACCTTGGCCTGGACTCCAACAACAGTTTAGGTCGTAACATTGTGTTACGAGTTTACGGGTCACGCTTAGATGACTGCCACTGACAACTCCTTTTAATGAGATCGCCTCAGGGGAGCCTCATTAAAAAAGTAAACAATATGCATCTGCAGCCATCTCTGAAAAAGTCGGAAAGGCTTGCCATGTTTTATCATTCAAATGAAATTGTTGGTTTTATTGTGTTTTGGATGAATGGTTATGGAATGGACGATTCCTTACGTTTGGATTTTAACGAGTAGGCGGCTATTTCCATTCATTGTTTAATAGATCAGGAATCTATGTAAGCCCCACAGCAATTAGCATGGAAAATAAATTAAGATATGTTTGTTTGTTTGTTATTGAGTATCAAGTTTCACAATCTTGTACTTGTGTGAAAGCAGTCACAGTTTAGAGAGGTTTCCCCCTGAAAAGGACAGTTATAAGAGATGTTCTAATATCTTATACTGTATATAGTAAACCCCAAAATCTATATTCATTTACATCTTACAGGATTGACTGCAACAACCTTCAATACAATTTAAAATGTCTATAACTGTGCAAGTATAGGAGCTAAACCTTTCAATACACTGGTATGGTTCTCTGAAAGCTATATGATTCTGATGAAAAATGACATAATAATGCATGAAGTAACACATTTTAGATCAGCCTTGCACATTTGAGAAACAGTCTTCTAAAAAGTAAATAGACAATATCTTTTCAGTAAGATATGTTCTTTTATTTTTTTATTCACAAAACGTCATAATTGAACATGCACGCTGATTTCTTTGTTGTTTCACACTTTGTTTTACTCTCTTTACATTCGTCTTCCTACATTAATTGTTCATGGTAATTAAAACATGATTGATGTACTCTGTTAAGATTAGGTCGGTGGTCTTGGATAAATAGTGGAGTCGACACTGACTTGAAGGATGGGACGAGCTCATCTTTTAAGCTAAACTAAAATGAGAATGCTCATTATTTTCTCAGGAAATAAAAGCTATGAACCGCAGCCATTACATCTTTTAATTTTTGGAAACCAAAAAAACATGAAACACCATACTGATTTCAAAAATGAAAGTCTTTCTTTCACTGGTCTTGAAACCAAAAGCACGATCTTTCCATGACCGTTAAGCTCTTTAACAATACAATGTCACATGAGAACAAAATCCATGCAGCAATTACTGGAAGTTTCCTCCTCAGGGCATCGGGCAGAGTGGAGTACATGAACATGTTGTAGGGGACAATGTGGATACGAATAGACCATCTTTACTTCATTAGCCTCACCGTAATTATTGTACTTAATTGAATTTGCTTGTATTTCATCCTTGGAAGCATTAACATGTTCATGTTATTCAGGAAAAAATACCCTAGATACCGGTAACCAGCAGCAATTAATCCAGCAATTATGAAGAAAAGAAAGTCTGTATATTCTTTTTCTATTACATCGACGCTGCTTTGACAGGAGATGCCCAATGTAAGTGGACTATAAAAACACCATTGAAGTCACACGTCTTTCGAGCAACCGTGCACTTGAGCGGCCTTCTTCTTGCCAGTTCTTGTGTATTAACGCACACACATGAAAGATCAGCACTATACAAAGAAGCCTCCTCGGACTGTTGAGCTGCAATGAAACAAAAGCCATTAATCAGAGTCAAAGTTTCCTCTTAGATTTAACTGTCTCACCGAGAACACCGTGTCCCCCCCGCCCACGCATCCCCACTCTCTGCGGCGACGCCATTATAAAACATTTATTTGCAGCGATACCGCGCAAGTGTATACAAATAATTTACGAATAAAAGGGAAGGAGCAGTGGCAGTGAGGAAGTGCGGCCCCCCCTAACACAAGACTTGTCCAATGAATCGCCTTTTTAATGCAGCGTTTTCCTCACCCGCTCCTCAAAAATGGCTGCCGCCTGACTGTTGTATAGTCAATTAAAACATAATACACATTGAATTAAGCAGTCAGCACTCTGAGATTACGTTTCCCAAAGACAATTACATTCGAGAGAGAAAACAGAAGAATGGTAATTCGTGATCATTTTTGTTTCTTCGTTTCCCGCTGTCACATTCATTATGTGATATTTAATGGCATGCTGGTTGTTAGCGCGAGTAGCTTACAGATGTTCATAATCGCGGAGGTGTCTTGACTGTCCCCGTGTGTGCATACGCTACGTAGGCTCTTCTGTGTGTGGTGCAAATGTGTTTTTTGTCGGGAGTCGTGGCTGCATTATCTGTTTGTCAGTGATTGAGTGTGGCAGTAAAAAAAAGAGCCACTGAGAAAGACACGGGGATGTGGGATGATTGCCGGGTGGCTTCGAGAGAGAGAGAGAGGAGAGCCGAGGTAATTTCCCTCGACGCCGAACTCGACTCTGTCATTTGTCAGCCACCACTTGCGCCGCTGGCAGCTTTTGTGCCAACAGCAGTCGATCACGCGGCTTATGAATCCGAGCCGCAGTCAATCGCCCTGCTTATGAATCCGAACAGCAGTCAATCGCTCAGTGTGGGAATCCATTGACACATCTGGTGGTTCCAGCTGGTCACATGAATACCTAGCGACAGGACTTCCTGGAGGCAGGCTGGGATTAATCGCAACAAATACCTCAAAGGGGAAAGATGGCTGTTTGTGACAGAGTATTCCCCATAACCAGTCTAACACAGCAAGCCACAAATAATACGATACATTGTACAACACTGTGATTGCTACACTTCCTGTATGAGCAGCGTCACTCAGATGCAACTTTGCTGTGTCAAAAATAGAAGAAATTAGAAAATGCTCAATGCTTACCATTTCCTTTTCAAAATAAAAGCCCCATTGTCTTTATGTGCACAGAATAATTTAATTGGTTGTCAACACAAGGTTGATATTCTGAATTACTTATTTGACAGTTTCAAAAAACAAAATTCAGTTACTTGAACGTCTCTATACATTAATTAAGTTAATTCTGGACGGTTAAACTTTTTTTCTGTAGACAATAAATGACACTTATAATATAATTGAGTTGAAACTTTCTTGTCATTGTAAAAGGCAGACAATTCCTTTTAATTCAGTGTGCGATAATACAATGCAGAATTTCTTTAATGTTGATACGCATGGATGAGATTGACTCGGCTGGGCGGGTTGTTATTAGTGGAACTATGGAAGTAAAGGCTCCTTCTTCTTTGTGCGACATGCAATATGTTAATTGCCATGAACAAGACTTACTACGGCTTGCTTTTTGACTTTAAAATTCTGCAGGACAGATTTAGACAATTATAAAGTTAAATGAAAACAGCAGTTCATTCTGATTTTCAAGCTAAAAAGCACCAGACACGCAGCAGTAAAGAAACAATTTCATTTAAATGGACCTTCTTGTGAGCAGGACACCTCCTCTTGTGCTTCTGGCAGCACTGCGGTTGTTAAGTGAGGTTAATGATGTAGAAATTGGGGTGATGAGTTGGAGAGTGGTGCGTTCTCTGGCCTAGGAAAACTCTACCTCTGGTTCTACCTCCTCTCCCGCAGCATGCCTGTGGAGGATAACACAGACCTGGCTTGTTTCCCACTACAGTGGTTGGAGGTTAAATGGATTCCACCCTGCCACTCTCTTATCATAACTTTCTACCGTCCTGTCAGAGGAGACCGCAAATGCAGTTCCCTAACCTCGGGGTAGATGGAGCAAGGCATCTGTTACACTTAAAGTGCTGACCTAAATTTAACTCTACACTGATATACTTATGTGTCCAGGGAGAGTGGGGAACCAGGGAGAGAGACTTTTCTTTTGTTTATGAGTGCTGCCTCAAGTGCTTGTAAATTCATCTCAAAGGACATAAATAAGAAATAAAATAAGGCTTCATCTATACTTTTTGCAGCAGTGATGGGTTACAGGCAAACACTTATATAAAGGCTGATAACAAATCATAGGAAAATCGTTTGTGACATTTTCTTTCCATTTACTGGTTGGTCCCCTATTTGAGCTGTTCCATCCAAACCCACTGGCATTTGTAGTGTCAATGAATAAACAAACAATATGTGCTGATGGGGTGCAAATGGTAACTGGTTCCCGTGCACTTTGGAATGTTTCTAGAAATGAGAGACACTATTGAAACAAAACGCAACAATCCAAGTCTGCACTAGAATGTAACGAAATTAAATGGTGTATCGGGAACAGGCTTAAGGGATCAGTTTCTGTTATTTCAGGGGATCTATTACAATGCCTATGTTTACCTTAATGTAATCTTAGAGTCATTGTGTTTTCATTAGCATAAGGATTGGTTCCTCTTGACAAAAATGTTTCTACAGTATCCCAGAATGGACAAATCAAACACTGGCTCTAGTGAGTGTCTTTCACGTTTTTAACGTTACCCGGAGGCCAGCGTAGTTTTCTGACACGCATTTGAAACTGCCGTAACGTGAGCCGCCGTCTGGCCTCTACTGTTCCCAATGTAGGGTTATTATGGTATGGATGGCATTACCACGGTTTGGACAGGGAGGAGTATGTGGAGGGGTAGTCAGTTGGCTAGTATCTGCAACAAATGTCATCAACTCTTACTCACTGTCACTGTTCAATCGTCTAAACCCATAGGTCCGTTAACTATTTTGGTCCATGGTGTGAAATATCTTCACAACTATTGGATGGATTGCCGTGTAGTTTGGGAGACAGATTACTCGGGTGGATTTGGATTACTTTTCTGGTATGACTTTTCCTCTGATGCCACCAGTTTGGGTTTAGGCACAATCAACTTTTGTTTGGGTTAAGGAACCTTTGTAGTCAGTTAAAAGCAGAATGTGTTGGTTTTGGACAAATGTGGTCATGTTGAGTGTTGGCAGGAAACAGTGAGCTAAAGTCAGTCTACTGCATCAAGGTCACATGCTTTGTCCAACTATCCAGCCTCTGTGACTGGATAGTTTAGTTCAGCGTTGAAGGGCAAGGCCATTGATTGTCCACATAAACGTGTACTTACAAGGTATTGGAGTACTACAACTTGTGTTGAAACATTGTCTAAAGGCCTTCATTCCACAGTGAGCTGTGTGAAGTCTGAAGAACTGTTTCAAGTGATTTCAGTGTTTTATAACTACAGGTTTGAAAATGAAAATAAATTTGTGCGGGCATCAAATAGCCTATGAAAAAAGTCTTTGGACTACAATTTTGAAACGTTGAGTTCACCATCTTGGTTTATTGCAACAAGAGAAGACACTAGAGGGAGGAGCTTATTACAACCGGATGCAGAATAAGACATATCTTGGTGACCAAAATGTTACAATTCACTTTCATGAAGAGAAAGCACACTGTGAAGGGGTTAAAGTTGTTTCGGCGACATGTCAATCGCAAGATGGCAACGTCCTGCTTTATGGTCTATTTAACTCTAAATGGACCATCATTTACTTAATTGAAAAATACTGAACTGAAAATACTTGAACTACTGATTGAGACAATAAATTCCGCCTCAGGTTGCCGCAGCTAGCAGCAGAGGCTCTACTAGCATAACACACCCTCCCACAGCATTGTGGGTAATGCAGGTGGGAGGAGGTTTTGATAAGGAAGAAGAATGTTACAAAAGATTTTTTTTTTTTTAAACTAGACATCCAGTTCTCCTGCATCAGTTTCCTTGCTTTAACAAACAAGATGAGAATTTTATAGGAAAGTAATGCTACATTACTCTTTGAAATGTCTCCCACAACTACATTTATGGTACCTTCAGTTGAGACATTTGTAAATCAAACACTGGCATAGAATCTCAAGCAGATTCATTTATTTAATGTTTAGCTTGTACCCTCTTCTTACAAAGAATTATTCCACTTTGGCACATTTGTGAAATAAATAAATCTTGAGGCAGAATTTAGGTGAGAACATAAGCTTGTTTTCAAATATGATGATTGAGATTTGAATGGATGTATACAGTGCGTTATTCATCTTCAATATTCTGCTTTCATTCATGAAAAAAGTCCTTCATATCCTTGAATAATAATGATATCAGCTGTCTTACAGTCTTTCATGGCTGATAAAGAGAGAATCATTGTATAATCCTTAGTGTGTATTTAGCACATTTCTAGTCATGTCATAACTGACTTCTTTGCTACAATTCACAATTAACTGGAAGCCTGATCCCAGCATTTACCCTTCATGTGCTCTTGACTGCAAAGAAAAGAGAAACCTGCAGGGGAGAAAGAACGGGGGCAAAGAGCTCCCACTCTTCCGTGTAGATTTACTTATCTGTCACGACTTTATGTGGTTGAAATGGAAAAGAGAATTGTGCTATGTTTACGGCACCATAAACCTTTCTTTTAAACCCAAGGACTTGGCCACCCTGAAACTGTAGCGTAGCGCCCATAAAACTGAGGCTAACGCCGTCTTTTAAATCTGATGAAACATTTATCGATCTTGTTTCATTTGCTCCTCCTCTCCCCCCTCTGGGTTAATAGAAGCGAATCAGAGGACAGCAGAAGTACTGAGGGTGGTAAAGGTTTGCATGCTAACAGCGTGCAAGGCCGACAAAAAATAAAAAAAGAAGGAGCTGTTGGGAAGAAAAAAAGCTCAGTTTGATGGCTACTTTGTGTCTGTCTGCGGCACTTAGACCCACATTCCATTTGTTCTTTCTGAAAAAGCAAATCTTTAGGAATGCATAACAAATATATTGCTTACTTTAAAGGTTGAGTCATTTCATAAAACATCCCATCTCTCTAGATTTACTCAAACAAATAAATTGTGCTTTTTGTTGGGGTTCAGTTGCGGATTAACACACGTATTGTGGAACAGGGAGATTTCGGGGCAGCAGGACATTATGTGTTGAATTGAATTAAAATGAACTTCAGTGTTTTCATGGTAATGAAGAGAAACGTCACTTATTGATGCGTTTGTAACATATTTTGGACGACAATGGAACACTATGGCACATGGGTAATTTGGCATGAAGTGTCTTCCCCAAGGACACATCGACATGGGCTAGCGGAGCTGGGTATCGAACCGCCGATGCTCTGATTGAAGGACGACCCTACTCTGACACTGAGCCACAATATGCAACAAGTTTTTTGTTTATCAGATCTATCAAGTTCTTATGCATTGTCCGGTTTTATTTATCTCTTATGAATTTCAGTTATTATAAAACCTTCATAGTCATCATCATTAAATGTCAACAGGGTGATCAATAGTTTAGTTTGTGCTGACGTTGAAACAGTCTTTGGACCGTCTCTTACCGGTTGGGTGTGCCTGGAAAACCTCCAGTGGGAGGCGCCCAGGAGGCATCCCGATTCGATGCCCGAACCACCTCAGCCGACTCCTTCTGACACAAAGGAGTAGCGTCTCCTCCTGATGTCCGAACTCCTTCCCGATCTCGAAGGCTGAACTCCTTATGGCCTCTTGTATCCACGACCTCGTTCGCACAAAAAAGATTTGTTAATATCTATATTTATTACTACACATCGCATGTCAAATTATCTAACAATATAATTCTGTGTATCACTTACTGTCAACAATGGAGCACTATGGTACGCAGGAATAACATATGCATAGACACATTCATGAATATGAATTTTTTGTTGATTCCGATATTTTTATATAATTTGACAGTAAGGACAATATAAATATTCACAGTTTTGACAATTTAACCCAATGTTGACTATCCGTTGTCTTTGTTCGGGTTTCTGATGTTATCTGTCAGTGAAACCGTGTTATCTCTCCTTCACCTTCCAAAAGCAATATTGCATCGCTCTGCCTCCTCCCATATATGATTTTGCATGCACTTTGTTCTGTCTTTCTGTCTGGATAGAAGGAGACAAAACAGAGCTGTTTGCTCTGAGAAAAAGGGGAGGGATCCGTTTGTTAATTTCAGAAAGAAGTTTACTACTTCAGACAATTTACATCCCCAGGTCTTCTTACCCTCATTCTCAATTTATTGTTACATATTTATAGACATAATATTTCATGTTGCAGACACTAATAGCAGAGCTTTGGCTTGAGTCCCTGCAGTGAGTGACTGGCGACTGTTGTTCTCATCTACCGTAATAGGCTCACATCCAAGAAGTTTAGCCATTTTAAAAGGTGCTTCTTACATTATATATTGGGTATTTAGAATATATCATTTAGTCAAAATAAGGTATACCATATATATATATATATATTAATAAGTACAGTATGCATCTTTCTCTAGAAATATGTGATTATTTACCTCTGGCTGTTATACGTTGAAGGGGAATAAAACAAGATGCTCGTTTCTCTCAGTCACCTTTTTGTTTCAGCTTTTCATTCTTCAGCAGCATCCAGCAATGAATACTCCGCTCCCTCAAAAGACTGAACGGACTCGCATCGCATCCAACTTACAGAATGTTGACACAATTTCCCGGAATTAAGTGTCTTTTCTAGGAAATTCAAAACAATGGTTGGTCCATGAAGGCTGAGACGCCATCTGTTTGACTGTTTCTTAGTCACGTCCAACATCTCAGAGGCACTTATGAGATTTCCATAAAACTATGTTGTGTCTCCTTGTTGTTTTTGGCATTCTTCTTTAACGGCCCACTGTGGGATGGAATCAGCAGAGGGTGACATGGATGACATTTTTTACTGTTACTTGATATTGTATCTCCATCGTCGGTGCTAATTGCTGCAGTGCCTCTCTGCGGAATTGGCGAGGAGATAATTACATGGTGAGCATAAAGTGGAACAAACACATTTGTCTTTTGTGTCATGTCCTGATGAGGTTGAACATAAAATCCGCTGCTGTGAATGTAAAAGCTTTTACTCAAATTGTGGCATAATGTGAAAAAGTGTAAATTTCTATGCTTTATTACTAAGCCCCTATTACTAAGTGTAAGGAAATGCAATTCAACTATTGACCATTTGAATAAGTTCCAACCCCTTATGCAGGTTTCATGTCGTGGCCACAACCTTTTCCATTACGTTTGCATTGAAGTCGTCTGCGTAGGTCTTTGTGTGAGTGAAACACTGTTCTCTCTACATAACTTATATATATTTATTCATGAAGACACCGCAGCAGAAACACATTTTTTTATGACACCGATTGTCAGTGGTAATGTGTTTCTCTTTCTATAATGCCATTTTCGTACAACATAGTGTTTGTGTGTGTCCTGCTGTCTCAGGCAGTGCCATGGAGTTGATTCATGATAATTAAGGTACCATAAACACACAATCCATCTGCAAATGTTCACAACATATGCATGAGTACATTCATTTTCTAAATCCATTTATCCTGTGTGGAGAGCTACAGCTTATTCCAAAACCCATTGGGCGAGGCATGGTATGCCCTGAACAGGTCACCAGTCTATTTATCTATCCAGTTTTCCTTATCCATCCATACATATCTAACCCACCATTGTCAAACCCAGGGGAGGGGCACTGGAAGGAAGTAAGTAAGTAAGTGAGGGGCACCAACCCCGACTGGCAGGGGGCTGTAGCTGCACGTTGACGATCAGTTATGTAACTCTTGTTACAGATGAAGTCCCTGTACACAAAGACGATATTAATAATGTCTTTTTTCACAATTTAAAGCAGCAGGTTAAGTTAATTCTTCTGAAAGTAAGTACTTTGTTTTCCATCCATCCATCCATTTTCAATACCGCTTATCCTCATTAGGGTCGCGGGGGCTGACATAGGGTGAAGGCAGGGGACACCCTGGACAGGCCGCCAGTCCATCGAGGGCACATGTAGGGACATACAACCATTCACTCTCACATTCACACCTATGGGCAATTTAGAGATCAATTAACCTGCAGCATGTCTTTGGACTGTGGGAGGAAGCCGGAGAGCCCGGAGAGAACCCACGCTGCCACGGGGAGAACATGCAAACTCCACACAGAAGGACCGCTCCCACCGGGAATTGAACCCGCGGCCCTCTTGCTGTGAGGCGACAGTGCTAGCCACTACACCACCGTGCAGCCCCGTACTTTGTTTTAAGATGCAATTTATTTTAAAGCGTTCTGTTATCTACTTAATACGAGAGAAGATCATTATTTATTATTAGAGTATGTATTAGTTCGACATTGTGGCGGTCCAGATCTTTGCATGAGGAAATTATCTTTAACTGGACCTCATTGAGTTTTAATTGAATACCCCTGTTTTATAATGTGATGTTATATTATATGATGAAAGAGTGGCATTGTTTTAAAATTTCACGTGCAGTTCTATGGCAGAATAAAAAAATGCCATCAAAACGAGTGTCAAGATGCTAACAATATATTGTTCAATACAGACCTGTGACTAAGCTACCGTAAATTCTGAACTATATATAGGCCGCACCTAATGGTGTGTTCAAACCAAGTTGTGTTAATTTGCGTCTTTTGCAAAAAGTGGGCGTGGCTTGTCGCCGTAAAAACTGTTATTATTTCCGCCATCCACCACGGAAGAAATAACCACTAGTTCTGCTTTATACTTGTTGTGGACATCCCATAAACGCCGGAACATCTAAGGCCCTCGTGTTTGGGTTCATAACATCACCCGTAGGCTCACACAGCTCGTGGGAATTTCACCGACTCCGTCTCGATAACTTCCGCTTCCAGCGCTACCAGAGCAGCAGCAGTCAGGCGGGCGGAGCGTCTCAATGCTGATTGGCTCGCGAGTTGCGGGAGTTTCGCCAAAGTTGAAATATTTCAACTCCTGCGTCTATCACAACACCCGGCGAAATTGGCAACCATTCGCGTCTGTGCATTGACTTTGTATGGGATCTACTCGCGCGAAAAATTGGCAACACATTGAACACCCCATGAGTGTCACGGAGCGGGAACTGTTGAGGACTCGGACGCAGAGTAGAGGTTTTCCTAATAGTCATTTATTATCAGAATCAGAATCAGAAACTGTTTATTGCCAGGAATGTTTACACAAACAAGGAATTTTTTTTTGGCGGAAGGTGCAACACGAGACATGACAAACAACAATCAACGCGACAGCAACAGTGCAATGCGTGTATTAACTTAAGTGTAAGATAAAGTGCTCGGACAACAAATAACGTTAAAGTGTTTAGGTTAGGTGTGTGTTTCAAGTGACATGTGTTTAAGTTAAAGTGCATGTTAAAGTGACGTGTGTGGAGGAGGAGGAGAGAGGAAGGAGGAGGGTAGAAGAAGGAGGAGAGAGGAAGAAGGAGGAGGAGGAAGGAGGAAGAAGTCCTGGGGATGACAGATTATCAACGAAATATCACAGGGAAAAATCCTGGAAACGAATAACTCCTCCAAATAGGGATGAACGGGAATATGCTCAACAAAACGGGAAGCCTACAAAAACCCTCTCTCAGCAAGGGAAGGAGAAAATAATAATCTACAAATAGGTTCGGCCTAGACAATACTGAGACCTGGACTTGACCATGACAAGGCGTGTGTGTACAGGACGAAAGGATCAGACACACTGGCACAGGACAAGGGGAGACACCATGAGGGAAGTGGGGAAACACGTAGACACAATCAGGAATCAGGGAAGACAATCAGACTGGTGACACAAGAGGAAGGGCAAGGAACCTGAAACGAGAGGAGAGTTACTTTCCAAAATAAAACAGGAAGTCACAAAACAAACATGGAGACAGGACAAAAATCCAACTTGACATACAGGTGTGATAATGAGTTACCGGTAGTTTGCCGAAACAGTTTCATCGGTCCACTGTGACCTGCTCGGTAATTTCATTGGTCAGCCGCATCGTTGTAAAAGCCGCAGTCTCAAAGCATGTGAAGAGAAATAATTATTTCTATCATCATTCACAATTTTGCTAGAAATAATTATTTCTCTCTAATCTGTATTCAAATGTAACAGGAATTAAAAAATGAAGCAATCTAATTTGTTCCAGAAAGGTTGATTGGGACATTAATTATCCTGCCTTATACAAAATAAAGCAGTCTAAATTAGTATGTAATTAAGAGCAGTTCCATAATGGGCTGTTTTAATGACACAGAGTATATGCTGGCAAGGGGATGTGAATGTACCACATAATTACACCATGACGCTTTCAAGAGAAGGCCAGTGTGAAACAGCCTACACACACACTCACACTCAAGATAACATGCATTGCATGTCTGTTTTTATTTAATGTAATAGAAAAGCAATGGCTAATTATAAAAAAATTAAGATTTGGGTTTATTCTCAGGTTTTTCCTTGCAAGGAATTTACTTTGGTATTTGGTACATAGCAATAAACATAGAATATTTAAAATATAAAGAAAAATAGTCCAGACATAATATAGTCCAAAAGATGCTTTGAGCCAGATATGGCGGCTGTCCATGAATCGTTGTTTATTCCTCTGTGTCTTCCTCGAGTTTAACCTGCAGGTCATTTTCACTTATCCACATACCACTGCTGTGATCTCTACAGTCTGTAATTCCTTTCCACGTTTTGTATCTCAGAAAAACAACTTTAGACTCATTTTTTGTCATGGTTTAGCCAATTTAGCTGCTTAAAACACACTACACAATGTAAACATCTAAAGTAAACCTCTCTGAATGAGGACATAGAGCAGTGCCCATCTGAAGACATAAATGTACCTGCTAAACGAGATGCAGAGCCACGTAAATGTGAGTTGTCATAATGTTGCCCACAATATGCAAGCTAGCGGGAAGGCAGAAGATTTACACCAACCATTGCCTCTGCAGCATCCCGATTCAGAATCTATGTAATGGACATCTTCACACAAGATATTACGACCGTATATGGCCACAAGTGGAAAACACTCTCCAGAGTTATTGTTGTGTCAGACATCACATCAGATACACTTAGAAATGGGGGGTTATATACATTGTGGGTTGTATTCATTCAATCAAACGCGGTCGACACATCTGACTGAGAACTCTAAGTGCACCTTTCTGGTTCTATATACATTTTGTTTGTATGTATTTACACTTCTGTTCAAAGGTTTGGGACAACGGCTCATGTGATGTGGCCATTGTATGCAACTGCTGTTGTGCTGCTGTCTACCTTTTCCAGTTTGTGAAGTGTTATTGTGTATTCTGTGTTTTTGATTTGTTGTCTGAAATGTAATTTGGTTGTCTGCTCTGTTGGTAGTGTATGTCTTCTGAAATGGTATTATTATATTCTGTTTTGTTACATATGTTCAAGGAAATGTCATTTCCCCACCCCCCCCCCCCCCCCCCCCCCCCTGAAGTCTTGGAGATTGATTCGTTTTGTGATGTGTTCTGGAGAAATAGTTTTGCTTTGGTCAATTTTGTGAAATATTCTTTTGTTTTGTGTATTAATATGTCAAAATTACAAGAAATTTGAAAAAATCTGATGTTTCTCAAATCTTGTCAAAAATGTTTCGGCGAGATAGAAAAAGCGATGTTCTTTTTAAAAGGAAAACATATTTTCTCTGATGCTGAGGACAAAACCACTGGTGACTCGAGTGGATCTTTCCTTTCCTTGACAAGGGAGAAACGCACAACAATTGCATATTTATTCTTTAGAAATTACCTCAATGCATTGAAGGAACCATTAAAGAGGAGACCGGCATGGCCGGCTAGGGAAATTAAATACACAAATTACAATTTAAAAAAAAATTCATGTGTTACCAGTCAACTGTAAAACAAAAAAATGGTTCCATATAAATCCTCCCTTCCTCACCTTGCACAAGTCTCTTATATATGACATCAAGGAATGAAATCAGGCATTCAGTGATGTGAAATTAAATTTCATGAATTAATAATAGTATGTAAATATATACAAAATGGGGTATAAATGCACAAAGTTTGAATGTTGAGTCTGCACAAGCTAACAACTGCAGACAGTACACAACTCCCACGAGGTAACATGTGGGAATAGTAATCAGGCGAAAGCAAGGAAATCAGAGCATATCCATTTCTGATTTGTGCCATAATGAAATATGACAAATGATTTATGTCTGGCATTTATTATGCCGTGGGAGGTAATTTGTGAGACTGCAAACGCGCAGACACCGCTGTTTGTAATTGAATCACACAAAATAATGAATATCCTACTTTGTTTAGTCGGGCCGTTTGTCTTTGTTCTATTGTTTTGTTTGCACCTAGAAATTAATTATACCATACATTATGCAAGTGCCTTTGATTAAACCTGGGTGATAATTTCACCAGGAACTTTTGGAGTTGTGAAACTGCAGGGAAAACCTCTGGGCTCAAAGTCAAGTTCAACACATACGCATTTTTTTTGTTGTTGTTTCTTTTCCAACCACTTTTGATGATACAGCATCTTTCAGCAAACATGAGCAAGTTCCATTTGCTGATGAAGGCCATTAGAGAGAGTGAAACAAGTCGATCACAGATCAGGGTCAGGATGTGTGACTTTTAAACACAACAATGGTCAAATGCAGCATTTATGTCAGAGGGGACTGAGGCGCTGGGTATTCAGCCACCCTTCCTTGAAACATGATCTGAGGTTGTTAGCTTATGCAGACTCTGAATTCAAACTTTGTGCATTTATACCCCATTTTGTATATATTTACATACTATTATTAATTCATGAAATTTAATTTCACATCACTGAATGTCTGATTTCATTCCTTGATGTCATATATAAGAGACTTGTGCAAGGTGGGGAAGGGAGAATTTATATGGAACCATTTTTTTGTTTTACAGTTGAATTTTTTTTTAAACTGTAATTTGTGTATTTAATTTCCCTAGCCGGCCATGCCGGTCTCCTCTTTAATGGTTCCTTCAATGCATTGAGGTAATTTCCAAAGAATAAATATGCAATTGTTGTGTGTTTCTCCCTTGTCAAGGAAAGGAAAGATCCACTCGAGTCACCAGTGGTTTTGTCCTCAGCACAAACATGTCCCCAGCCCGTTCGCTTCGCTCGGCTTCTGCCAATCGGCTCGTAGCTCCGTCACTTCGAGCTAAACACTCAACAAAGTCACGACTGTTCGCTGTGCTGGCTCCTCATTGGTGGAACGAGCTCCCCATTGACATCAGGACAGCAGAAAGTCTCTACATCTTCCGTCGCAAACTAAAACACATCTTTTTCGACTATACCTTGAATAGGGAAGGTAGAGCCGTAGTAGCACTCTAGTAGCACTTAAATGTCTCTTACTGATAGCACTTTGTTGTTTAGCACTTTAGTAGCACTTAAATGGCACGTACGGATAGTACTCTGTAGTTTAATGTTATTGAAGAAATTGTACTTGCTTGATTCTTGTTGTTCTGAGTTTGGACTCATGGTTTAATGCACTTATTGTAAGTTGCTTTGGATAAAAGCGTCAGCTAAATGACATGTAATGTAATGTAATGTGATGTAAAAACATGTGTCTGGTAGGGTGCGGCCAATAGGGCCTTATTGTATTTTGGGCTAACCTTTATTCAATCAGAAATACTCCAAGGTAAGCCCTTAATTGCTGATTGCATATCTAATCACAAGCCTGGTAGCCTTTTCTGAGATCTGTTTTACCACTATAGTGTTCCTGCCAAGGTATAACTTTATTTTGTACAAACCACAGAGAAAATGAGAACGAGCTTTTTGAGAACCATTTATTGTCATTATGAAACACAGGGTTGCACAACGAAATGCAGATGTAGCCCTCTCATTCCACATGAAAAAAGCAGGACAAACGACAACAAAACAACAGTGGTACATTCTTGTTTTTTCAATTTGCAGGAGGAATGTAAATAGAAGCATCAAAAGAATTCTCTGGGCAATGTGGCCGACATATTCACACTAAATTATGCTTTTATTGTATATATATATGCTTGAATATTATGCTTTTATTGTAATAACATATACATGAGCAGCATTATAAAAGCTTTACATGTACTCATTTGCCAGATTTGTATTAGAAAAATAAAACCCCTCTGTGGATAGTTTGAGATGCTATCAGTATTCAGCTCCTGTACGACATCACTCTGTGAGCTCTTTTATGATTACTTTAATGCTATCAAAGCCCTGCTCCTTTTGAACAGTCTTAATTAGTAGAACTTTAATTAAGGACCGATTCATGCAGCACTTAATATTTAGTGTAAGGACGTCCACTTTCCTTCATGACTGTACATTTCCAGCTAATACCAGCAGCAATGGACCCCCGCAGCAGATGTCTGACTGCCTGTTGGGAATGATTATATCCACTGATGATTGACGGTGTGTGCGCCAACTTTAGCCATCTTTTAGTCAGATGACCGTACTCATGAGTCGGGATTGGCTGTCCCTGAAATGCCTGTAATGGCTGCTTCATGTATCTGCTGGAAATCTCATTAAAAATGACAGGGATTATTGAAGAATCTTCAATATACACTGCGATACCAAATGTCATTAATCTGTGGCCCGTCTCCTCCCCATCAGCAGTCAGGATGAACAAACACTGCGGTCGATAAGTGCATTGCTGGAGATTACAGGGCAGGATCTTCCTAGAAGTGCACATCATGTTTTCAATGTGTACATTAGTACATGTTGTGAAGAATCACTTGTGGAAAATATCTTTCATACTTCCTCTATTAGGGTGGTGTTATGGTCAGAGTGGTTTGCACTGCCAAATGATGTTAAGGTGGCCTGCAATGCTCTGAAACACACTGGACAGGTTTCTATAGGGCCATTACTGTCACGGTCGAGCCGTGCCTCCTGCCTAAACTGTGTGGTAGGAGCGTGGTTCAAGACTGATCTCCTCCTGGCTCCTTGAACTTAAACTTCAGCACCTTTCAATTTAGTTTAGAGCATGTTTCCATCCTGAAACTAGCATTAAGCTAAAAAAGTACCGCAGTACTGCTTTAAAGAGGCTTTACTCTGCTCTACTCGACTAGAAAACAAAGATTGAAATGCAAACAATGATGTACAACATAGTTACGCTTCTAGGCCTCCTCAGCTCCTGGTACAATTTGGTTAAAAGGAAGCTTTTCCTTGATGACATCATCAAGCAAGACGTTACGCTTCACCTTTTAAAACATTTACACCAAACTCAAGCGTGACCTCTCCAGTTTGGATTTACGGAGTATGGCTTGTGCTGTTAAAGTATATGTGCACACTCCTTAAATTTAAAAGTGGCCTGAATAGAAGGGAATAGATTACTTCCGATTATAAAACCACTGAATAGAACCGACTGTGTCCTTCAAGTCACAGAAGTGCTGAGAATGCAGTTTACAGGATTCCAAGAATATAGTGATCATAAAAGACAACAGATTTGTCAATTAGTCTGGCAGTCAGTTGCCAAGACAATGCAATATGCATTAATGTGACTGAGGCCTATTGTTTCATTGCCCACAGTAATTACACAGAGTTTTGTGGAATGGACAAAAGAAAACGTTTAAGCATGGAACCACAACCATTTTATGTTCGCTGCAAACAGCACAGGTGGCATGAGACCCGCCTCCGTCCTGTCTTTCCAATGATGCCTCTGTCTCTCCCTTCAGCTCCTTTTCCCATTTCCCCAAGTCCCATTTTTCAACAGGTCTCTTGTTTCATATTTTCTTGCTCCTCAACTCTCGCTTGAACCAAGTTCTGTTTCGCCATCTCAAGGACTGATTGGAGTATCATACCGGGGTGAAGAAAGACCACAGATGATACTCAAGTGTACCCCCTAACTTTGATTATCTGGTTAAACTAAATCAAAAGTACCGCAACCAACTTTCTTCATTGATAGAAAAACATTTTTTTTCATGATATGTTTTTTTCCCCCCATTTCCTTTCAGAGACGTGAAGCTGACTATTCCTAAGCACGATGGTTTGATATGAGTTAAGTCATTTGATTTTTTTTCTGGAAAATTTAGCTTCATCAATAATTTTCAGTGTTCAATAGACACCATAATCATATTCTGGGTTATTCAATTATTCAACAATAAAAACATTAGTAGAGACAGATGCAAATGATGAATAAATAATACAAGTACATTCTGCCAGCCGACATTGTTCCTGTTCCTCTAAGCAGAACACAGTACAAAGTGTACAGAATGCATGCTGTTATTAATGTGCAGGTGTTTGTGAAACAGGTAACGGGCTACAAGCTGCTGCTCTGGCAGTGAAAACTGGATGGCTTTTTGTGTGCAGAAGCAAACTCTACAAAAGGCTCTACAGCTGTGAAAAAAAACGACAGCTGTGATTGGCTGCAGACGTCATCAGAAAACAGAGGTCGCTTCAGAGGAAAGAAGGTCTCATTTCTCTGAAAAACACAATTCCTTGTTCGTTCTCTCCTCACATGGTCTTCTACATTTCTCCATGCATTCCTGATGGGAGGGACTAAGACACAAATAAAAGAAACAAGTGAGGGAAATGTGGATGCAAGTCAAGAGACTTTGGATGCATCCAGATGAATGGGTATGAATGGCTTGTTCTGATGGTCAGCCATCTCCACTGATACCAAGTCACATCTTCAACGAACGGCCACATCGGCGAGCAAGATCATCAGTTGACCTGATCCACAGCTGTTGGACACCACCAATTCAATTCAATTCAGTATATTTTGTATAGCCCAATATCACAAATTACAAATTTGCCTCAGAGGGCTTTACAATCCCCAGGACATACCCAGGACCTCACATCGAATCAGGAAAAAGTCCCCAAAAATAACCTTTCACAGGGAAAAAAGGGAAGAAACCTTCAGGAGAGCAACAGAGGAGGATCCCTCTCCCCGGATGGACAGAAGCAATAGATGTCATGTGTACAGAATAACCACCCAAACCAAAAGCACTCCTGCTGCCAGCCTCCACTGAAGACGCCTCTGTCATCTGCCCAGCTGAACCCTGCCCTGACCTACAGCTGTAGAGCTCTAGGGATGGCAACGTGGGTCTATCTGTCACATTGGACTTTAATATAATATCTTTAATATTACCTATTTAGGATAGTTGCCATTCAGTTTAACACATACATTCATAATGCCCAGAGGGTGAATTGTAATCCACTTTATATACTTTTTAAAATACTTTTGTTATAACCATGCCTTTGGACATTTCCATTGCCAGAGTACAACCTTTCTGGGCCTCGAGCATTTCTGTAGACTCTCGGTCTTGTTTATTAGTGAAGTGGGATTGCAGTTTCAGCAGCATGAAGACGCCTGGTTTGTTTACCTTTTTTAAACCTTCATCTGACCAGGTTTGGCTGAAAGCACAGTTTACAACAGCTGTGTTTTTTGGTGCAATGGGAATCAAGTGGCACTTGATTAAGTCTAGCTTACTGCCTTTAGAAAACTACCTCACGAAATACTCCATCACTGATCAAAGCCACAACTGTGACCGTAAGGCAACAAAGCTAATCACACAAACCGTGTCAGTCTGCCACATTTGACTGAAACAAAGTGACTTGCACATACATTGATGCTATTTGCAGTAGTTCATTCTTTCTCTCTGTCCATGTTTCACATTACCTTTCCTTATCAAGCCTTTTTTTTTTCCTCCATCATTTCGCCTTGGTTGCCTGAGGGTACATCTTTATTAAAATGGATGGCAGTGTTTGTAGAGGAGGCGGGGACGACTCTCCATCTTGTGGACCTGAATGGTTATTCCCAGTCACTGTTGACTTATAGCTGTCTGCCTGGTATATAGGCTGGGTAATAGCCTGCTGTGAGCAGCCAGGGTGCCATAACAGCCAGATACTGTGGTGTTCTGCAGTATACAGCTGGGGTTCGTGAGAATAGGTAGTGATGGGTTGCTGCTTCAAGCGATGATGGCAGGGTGGTACTGGAGTGCAGCAAAAGGAGTTTTGGTGCAGAGTAAAGTGCATCGTGAAAATGCATCAGGTCAACATGGTTGGATTGCATATTATCTTGAAAAAGTATAGAAGATGATGCTATGAAATGTCACCATTCATTCTGAATCTGTCATGAAATATAAGATGTCATTGATGTACAGTAGATAGCTTGACTTGGCTGTGTGTCAGACGAAGTACAGCATTATCCAAAATAGAGACCCAAAAGCTATAACTCCCAGATAAATCATGTGCATTTTACATTTGATGAACTATTTTCTGTTGAATCCTCTCCCAATCCATTAACAGCTTGGCAAGTCTACCCAGGCTAAGTCCAAAACATCTTGTTTCGTGCTTGCTTCGTTCAATAAGAAAAACACTCTCTCGGCAGCCAAAAGAGGCTATTATTTGTGACCTGCTCTGTAACTGTGAGGCTTTTGTCTCCAGCAGGCTTACAAAAAGGACTAGCTGTAAAATGTATTATTCATAGAAGTTGCTGAGAACTAATATTTTGTGCCAGTAAATTATAGCTTTAAATCTGACCACGCTCATGTCTGGAAATTCAGTAGTATTTAATGTTAGCCCAGAATACGATCCTCTTAGGGTATTAATATTTTCAGGGGTTTATCATTTAGCCTGTCCTCAATGTACAGGTTAAATCTCACCTTCTTCCTCTTCTTTAGGTTAGCAAACAATTATCTTCATTTATTAAGCAGTTAGACAGACGGCCTGCCCTGGTTTAAACCTCTTTCCTGTCCCCACCTGCTCTCTGTGAACACTGATTCAATACAGCCAAGCCACCACATTTATTATTATTTGTCCTGTTTCTGGGATTTAAGTGATTTGATCACGGATCACAAATGCTCCAATCAATACTTTAAACATCCCCTCCCCCCATTTTGAGGACTATCTCGCTATATACAGTAAGTTGCTTAGTCGTCAATACTGCAGGTGGGTCACAAACTAATACTAAATAAGCAACAGTGTCAGCCGCAGAGGAGCACTGGAGAACCTGCATTACTCAACACCTTAGGAGTGAGAACAGGTTGGTAGAGTTTTGACAGGGTGTTCTAGTTTCGGAAATTTGGTTTTAGCAATTGTACAAAATTGCACTGATTTGTTATAGGCCACACCCAGTGCTGTCACTCATCTGATGGGGGTTCCATCATGTCCCACCACAGGAGTAAGAAGAAACAGTCACGTCAGGACTTCAGTCAAGGCCGGTTCCAGGCATGAGCACGGCTCCGCCTGCCCCACCAACGCCAAGTATGTGTTTAAAAAATATTTACTTAGTAATGTACTCTGTCCTCGTTGATTCAACCAATCACATTAATGTCACACCGACATAATGTTTTACTAATATCCGGTTGGCGGGTTTAATAATGGAGACACAGTGAGAGAGCTGTCTAACCTTTCTGACCACAAGTGGTGGAGTGATATGGACCTGTATACTGGAGTGATATTTGTTTAAATACCGGAGCAGACCTATGACCTTTAAGTTTTGACTTGTTTCAAAGATTATGTAACCACTTTTTGGTGTCAGGTTTACATACATTATGCAATTATTACTGACCACATGATCAACTGTCATACAGACTTTATGGAGACTGATGTGTTGACCACTGTAAAGAATCTCGGCGTTATCTTTGATCGGGACTTGTCAAAGCAAATCTCAAGAACTGCATTTTTTCATTTACTTACCATTTAAAAGATCAGGCACATCTTGTCTCAAAAAGATGCAGAAAAGCTGGTTCACGCGTTTGTTACTTCCAGACTAGATTACTGCAATTCCTTATTATCAGGCTGCCCTAATAAGTCTCTTAAATCCCTCTAGTTGATCCAGAATGCTGCAGCTCATGTACTCACAAAAACTAAGAAAAGAGATCACATTACTCCTGTATTAGCTGCTCTGCACTGGCCCCCTGTAAAATCAAGAATCACATTTACAATTCTTCTCCTCACCTACAAAGCCTTGATTGGTGATGCACCATATCTTAAGGAGCTTGTAGTACCATATTGCACTACTAGTGAGCTGTGCTCACTAAATGCGGGGCTACTTGTGGTTCCTAGAGTCCTAAAAAGTAGGATGGGAGCAAGAGCCTTCAGTTATCAAGCTCCTCTTCTATGGAACCAGCTTAAATGTTGAGCCATTATGCTCGAAAAAGGTACCTTCTTTGAATTTTTGATGTTTGAAAGATGTTTGATGTTTGTTCCATGCAGTTCTGCTATAGCTGGCCTCTCCGAGTTAGCTCCAATCCTGCAGTCAGGGCTCATATTACAAACACATTGTGTATTATTGCGACCACATTTGATGGACATGTGTAGATATGTCTGACTGACCATGACAACGCCACCTCGCCTATAGGTGGTGCTGTGGCAGCATCATCTAACTATGAAGGAAGGGATCTCTGTCTGTCTGTGTATGTATGCATGTATGAGATTGCCCTTCACATATCTCAGACATCCATCCAATCAACTTCACACCAGACCGTGGCACACTCTGCAACACTTGTTGCAATTGAGCACTAACCTAGTATAGTAATAACTAATAAGACAATATTAGGTCATGACATTTAGACACTGTGTGAGGACACACTGAAAGCCACACCATGTAACTAAGTTTGAACTTGATATTTGAACTCTTTCCTCATCAGCAGCCTGGTGCTAATGTCTAATTGGTTTACTCTGGGCTTTGGGTCACAGTAATTGACCTCACACCAAGTCGCTCTCACAAAGCAGTGGCTTCTGGCTTCATTAGTTCTTCCTTTGAAGCACAAAGAGGACAACTTTCATGACCCCTTGAAGAATTGGCTGCTTGATTCACACAAATTGATGTTTGGCTCGCCGTCTCTTTCGTGGCCCTTGCTAGCTCGCAGCGCTTTGATCATTTTTTTTCAAAGCAATAGGCTGCACGCAGACATGAGTGAAAGCTTTTACACAGTCTCTGGGATTCGGTAAAGGGGGAACACTCAGAGGAGACGGTGGCAGTCAAAGGCCTGTGACTACCTGTTCGCTGTGACAATATTGCACTCATCAAAGGACAGATGCTAGCTATACTGCAGGGAGCATCTGACCAAACATTCTTTATGATAGATGGTATGAATTATGGCAATGGAGTTGTATACATGTAATAACTCACACTTCTTTCTGTTTCACACAGATTCACAACACTAACCTTTCATGGTTCACCTGCAAAGCACAGCATCAGAATTCTGGACCCGACCCAGCTTGACGTGTGCTTTTTTTGATGGCTTTACAGTTTTTATGCATTGAGACCATTTGAGACGGGCAAGTCTCTATTATAAGGAGACTACTTTAAATTGAGTGTAAAACATCTTTTAGTTTACAATAGTTTAAAACTAGTAAGAGGCTGAAGAAGAAGATAACTATTTGTGTTCTCAAGCTATCACAATGTTATTGTTTAGAAGGAATACAATAAAATAGTCAATATTGCAGACTTTATGAAACCAATATTGAAAATTGTGATCTGTGTGCCCTTGGCTGGTCTTGTAAAAAGTATGTTCCGATACTATGAAACTGTATTGTCGAGTTGGGGTGGGTGGGACAAACAAGACGATAACCCAGGAGACCTTGTGAAACCAACAGTAACATACTTATTTCATCCCAAAATATGCTCATTTACTAAACCTTACAAAGTAGTTTGGTTTCCTGAATTAAAAAAAAAGCATGGCTGTTAAGCCTCTGAAAATGTCGATATTCACGTTTGTAGAAATGTTAATAAGACATGTATTTTTGGTTCAGAAATGTTACGTTTTCAACGCCTCTGTGGTTTGCAGAGACGTACAATACCCACGTTTTATTCAAGCAAATGTTTTGCTTTTGGAGTCTTGCTAGTAATTGTGACGGTTACCGCTACATAAGGTCAGTGGGGGACAATGGTTCCTGCAAGAAATAAAAAAACAAGTGAAAAGATTTCTGAACATTGAAGTGATTATGTAGAGCTGGGAAGATTGTCCTGTGACCATAGAACTGCCTCTAGAATGTGCATAGGTTAGGAATCCAGAAAGACCTTTGCCAAGGGTTGTTAAATTTTGTGAGGCTGGGAAATTTGATGTCGGACACAAAAGAACCACAAAATAAAGAGAAAGGAGAAAAAAAAGAAGAGGAAGACAAAGATAGGAGCTGTTCCATTGTGTTTTTACTAGTAAGGGGTTGAACATTTTTTTGTTCCGAGTTGTTTTGGAACGCACCACAGTCATGGAAAAAAGGGTTGCTGACGAACATATTTCATCACGGGGTAATTAGCACTGCTCCACTATCATGCATAACTTAACTAACTTGGAAATGCAAAGCAAGCCATCTTATTCTGAGATAACACGTTTCCTAATCATGCCTATTGACTTTCAAATGTAATAATAGTTGACGATCTTCCTTACAATAAATCTTTTCAAAGACCTGCTGTGACCACAACACTGCTGACAGTTTGCATGTCAACCAATCAGAGAGAGCAGTTTCCTGCAGCATTCTGTTCGAAATCACGTTGACTTCTCTTTTGCAATGGAAATTAGACTGGAGTGGAACTTACTGTAACCCAGCACCCTCAATAAATGCATTCAGGGGGGAAATGGGCGCTATCGTCAAATCAGTGTTTGCTTTATCCTTTCAGGGTTTTTATAAGAGTGTGAAAATGTTGATGACAAATCCAATTTATTTGTGTGGAGGTAAGAAAGGCTTGCTCTTTGCAATCGCACTGCTGCATTTAGTGGGGGCAAAGAGCTGGGAGGGGCGGCCTGGGAAAGAGGTCCTCGCCAAAGGATTTACAGTTCAGAAAAGACAGCCTGCTTCAAAAGCGAAGCAGTGCCATTGTCAGAGAGTAATTTCATTTCATGAATAAGCGCTTGACTGCTTACAGTGACAGCCTAGTCCTCATCCTGTATGCCCTGGAATGGCTCCCCTCCACCAGCCAATGACAGAATGTCGTCCCTGCTTCCAACAGGCGCAGACCGGGAGGATGTGGCTCATGTGCCGCAACCAAAAGCTGACAGATGTTTCGAAATAAAATGTAATAGGGAGAGGACTGTGCGGAGTCGGGTTTGCCTCCTCTCAGTGGGACACATTTTGACGTTTGCTCAGTACATTTGTGGATGGGAGATTTGTCAGGTGAATATCATCACTGTTGCTAACAAATGGCATGCAGCAGAAAAACAAAGCACATCAGCTCGGTTCTGCAACAGCTCGGTTAATGCCAGTATTCTGCATAATATTTCCCAACTATTCATTCACTGCATATTGTAGACATACACTGCACAGAGAGTGGAGTGTGAGATAACCAAGTGTCTATAATGAAGTAGTGGAAAGTAACATTTACTTCAACTTTGTCCTTGTCCATTTCAGAGCTAAAGAAGAGACATATTAATCAGCCATACAGTTATTTTGCAGATATGGACTTTACATACAAAAGACCAGGGCCTGATAAATCCACTAGAGGGCACTAGCACTAAGATGAGCTGCGCTGCGGAGCCCCCCCTTCCCCGAGTTAAAACAGGCCGTCACTCTGATGAAGAGTCATATCAATAACCCTCTCACACCCAAATAACCACTGCTGCCATTATAGATTATATTTCTTTCAGTTTTTATTGCAAATCTTGTTTTTTACGGGGTACATATCATCTGTCTCTGTCACTATAAATCCTACATGCCACAGTAGACATTTCTACATGTACATACTATACATACTCATATATCCATTCAGTATTTATAAAGAAAGCCGTCCCTCTAACAACACATTTGCCAAAATAAACACATATGTGATTCAGATAACATCTTTAGATCTCGCCCATGCTCAATGAAGAACTGACACTCTCTATGCTTCAGTGACGTTTGCGATTCATGCCCTCGACAGGTCAAACCCATCTCAATCCGGTTTTCACTTTGGGCCATAACATAGTCATTAGCAATTTACAACAAAACAATGTGCTAATGCTACTTAAACTGTAAAAAAAAACAATTTAATTAAACTCATATTTTCTCATTTCCTTTAATGTATGTGTGGTATACATATTTACAATGGTTATATTGGATATCTGTCAAGTCTCTATTTGATGATCATGTGATTACGCCATGCTTCATGTCTGGTAACTAGGGAGCACTGGATCCCGTCGGGGCTTCCTTACGCCACTGCTTTGTGGAAATGGGATGCGACTGTAGCTGCTCCCTCTATCTCCTAGTCAATGTATAACGCTCTGATTGGGTCATGGACTTTGGTGACATAACACATCTCTCAGCAGAGCTCCAAGCAACAGAAACCTGACTAGATGTTTAATTAGCCAGAATAATT
Organism: Cyclopterus lumpus; assembly: GCF_009769545.1. Classification (NCBI taxonomy): domain Eukaryota; kingdom Metazoa; phylum Chordata; class Actinopteri; order Perciformes; family Cyclopteridae; genus Cyclopterus; species Cyclopterus lumpus. Next base: position 5,961,918 of record NC_046990.1, read on the forward strand.
AAAACCACATGTGTAGCTTGAAATATATCAGAAATATTTTGTTGTAAAAAAAAACAAAAACAGGTGTCCATTCTTTGATTCCAAAAACATACATAAACCTATGTAGTGTTAGTTTTTGAAGGGAGTGTGTGTCAATATACACTCACTCCTCACAGGAAAGTAGCAAACATAACTACTTAGTTAGGTTTCAGAAAAGATGGCGGTTGCTGTTTACTTGACTAACAACTCACTGAGTAACCAGCGACTCATATGAATCACCAGAACAATGATATTAATGACTTATGTGAGAAAATTAGTCAAAGTGGACTTTAATATTCACACAAGACGTGAATGGTGGTTCTCCGGGTGAAAGTCCTGTGTTTGTTTGAACAAATCCACCATCCATCCTAAGCTGACTTTGTCCCTCTTTTCATTATGTCAGTTGCTCTGAACATTCATTTTAATTATGACGTGGATGGGTTAACATTGGAGTCTCCGAAAGTCCGCTGCATCTCAAACAGGGCGTCGGTATCAGAAAGATCAAGCCACCATATTTAATGAGATGGGAGTGTGAACTGGTTGGAAATCATCAATATGATTATCACAAACTCGGTATCAGTGGTTGAATTGGTTTTATAATACAAGAGCTGACAATAACAAGTTTTACAATGAGGGTAGAGAATTAAAAAAACACATAATTATTTTACCCTGGATCATAACTGTTGTATAATGTTATATTCTGTACACATGACATCTATTGCTTCTGTCCATCCGGGGAGAGGGATCCTCCTCTGTTGCTCTCCTGAAGGTTTCTTCCCTTTTTTCCCTGTGAAAGGTTATTTTTGGGGAGTTTTTCCTGATTCGATGTGAGGTCCTGGGACAGGGATGTCGTATGTGTACAGATTGTAAAGCCCTCTGAGGCAAATTTGTAATTTGTGATATTGGGCTATACAAAATAAACTGAATTGAATTGAAAATTGTATAAGCAACATTCAACAACTCTAAATCATTTTTACCAACAAGGAACACTGGAAACACTGACGTATGTATACTTTGAGCAAACAGCATTTGTGACCATGATTAGCCTTGCCATTGTTTGCCGTTGTCCTAACATATTAAACAGTTATTTCTCCCAGACTGTCCTTATAGAGGCCAAGTGGCACGGCGCGGTGATGAAAACAGACGTGTTAATGTGTGGATGGGCGCGGGCGAAGGCTGAGTGGGACACGGTGTAATATGGTTTAGGGCTGGGTCTAACCAGGAGTGACAGTTCCCTGTTTTAAAGAGGCGGGAGGACTGATGTATTATGCATGAGCAACCTGTGTTGCACAAGTCATGCTGCTTCAGTCTGCACTGTGTACCACTACTACTGCTCTACCACACACTACCACGGACACACAACACATATCTCCCTTAGTCCCTCTGCTGTGCTGCTGGGATGCTAATGTGTGTACAGTTATATAGGGATGTATAGAATGAACATTTTATATATACACAGCCGGATTATAAATCAAAAAACATTTACTAAGGCTGCACTTAACGGCTGCAATTATCTAAAACTCATAATGTAATAATCTTTACTCATAGAAATGCTTGTAAAAGGAATGCAGTGGGAGTGAGTAATTACGTTTTATGGAAATTAATGATGAGTTAGAAAGATGTAAAAAGATACACAGAACAAACATAGAAGCCACCCCAGTGTAAATGTCTGGGTGTAATCACTGGCGATTATTAAATGTCAAGTTCAGGTTTAATGAACAAAGAGAAACATCTCCCTGACTCTTTATTTATTATTTTTATTGTGTTCCTCTTTAATTAATGTTGGTTCTTTTTAAAACGTGTTTGGACATTTTGAAACAACATAAACCAGACAAGTTAAACTTGAAGTTGAGGCCCACAAAATTATGCAACGTTGTTTTGTTCATTCAGAGACAAAAACAAGGTTAACAAATTGTGTCCTTTTAACTTAATATGGCCAACACACCCAGCAAACACTGTCCAGTCTGACCGTTGTCAGGAGATTGTATGGGCGTAATCACAACCATTCCAATTCTTCAAGTCGGCCAAGCTCAAAGTGAAACTTAACGTTGGTAAATCCAACAAAACAACTTCAGCTTTTGGAGAATGTCATGGTTGGGTTCAAATAAGTACATTAACAAAAGTGTGGTAACATAAGCCAACACTGGCTTCTGGCTTCACACAGGACACAAACAGTGGTCTTCTGAGTGAAAGTCATGACCCACCTATCCAACCCAACCTTGACCACACAACCTGACTTCCTCCTTTGGTCCTGTCATAATTACAACGGTCACTAGAAGTCATGTTCTTGTATTCGTATCAACAAACAATCAAGTGAATAGATGAACTTACAAAAAGGTGTAATAAGACCCTTGTTGACCCTATATGGCTGATAATGGCTGATAACATTTGACGCGTGTGCAAACACGGAGCAATGTTGTGTTTCAGTGCCACTTGATGCATGTCTTTAGTCCAATATGCACACTCTGGTTTGGTCTCTACCAACTCCTGTGGCAAGAGGGGAACTGCAGAGTCCCGGCATGAAAATTAAATAATAATGCAAAGTCTTTCGCATACAAGTTGTCATGTAATCCATTGTTAATATGAAAAAAAGCAGTTTTATGTCACGAAGGAGGACTTTATAAATGAATGAATAACTCCTGGTTGACTGGGTTTGTGTTTCGTGGCTCAGGATTTGATTGTTAAACTTGTTTCTCATGACTAAATACTTTACTAATATTCACCTTCAGGTTAGTGACCTGATTTTAATTTGACTCTAATGACTGAAAACTTGAACCTGGATTATTAAATTGAGGTTGACTTGAACTCCAGACTTTCAACTCTGCCTTGTTTTTACTGACTTGAGAAATACTTTTTCTTTTAAAGACTTGAAATTCTCTAACTTGTCTCTCCTAACACATACTTGATCCCTGCATGTTTCTAAAGCTCAGAGGTTAACTTAAGCATGTGTTTAATCACTCAAGACACTCACTTCTAGTATGTCAAGACATCACTCAGATTGCTCCTAAACAAGTTGACCCAGACATTTAAGATTCAAGACTTGATTTAGACTGGTCTCTAATGACATGAAGCTTGACTTATATGTTCTTACTCTGACTCTGATGACTTAAGAAACAGACTCAAATGTTTATCTCAACCTCAGTAATGTAGGGAGCGACACCGGTTCTTCTCTTGTAACCTCCATTGAGTGTAGCCAAGGGGTTTGTAGATATGAGACAAAAGGCTTAGTGACCTCTATCTGACACAAAAACTCTCTTGTGGACTTGTCTCTGTGTATCACATTGGAACGGTTTTTCTGTGGAGCTTTCACCTTTTTTGGACACATATTTGAGCTCTTGTCTCAGTGTTAAGCATGTCAGAGGCTGCTGACAAAGAGCAGCTACTTACGTCACAATTATAATTTTACATGTCCTGGCAACCAGCAATTAGGCGTGTCATGGCTTCTTGTTCATGGTGGGGCTCTCCAAGACTGCAATTCAAAGCTAATCAAGTGCAATGGCCTCTCATTCGTCACATCATCCTCCCGCTGCTACCCACACCCTTATTTAGCAGCCAGGGAGGCACTACCCAGCAGCACTGCATGCATCCTGGGAGAAGCCAGAGCATCAATGGACAGGGTGACAACATGACAGAGTGTCAGGGCTCTAAAATGTGTCTATTGCCAGTTAGATAATGGGTTATTTTGGGCATCGAGATGAATCTTCCACATCATTAAGTTGTGTGATGGGGGTTTCTGCAGAGTGGCTAGCAGGGGGGAGGCACCGAGGCTGAAATGAGGAATGTGACGAGAGCCCAAGCTGTGACATTTCTGTATAGAGTGCAAAATGGGACCCCTGAAAAAAGAAATCATCTTTTTTGTATAGGTATGCTGGTAGCAGTTAGGTTTATTATGTTACAAATGCAGTGCTATGGTATTGCACTTGTGTGATACACTGTTTTTATGTCCTTGAAGGGAGGGGGAGGAGGAACATTTGACTCCCTGTCTTTAATTGGAGTCTAAGGGGTTTCATTGTACATCTCCAAGGTCACCCATTGCGTCTTACTTTGATTGCATAGCACAGAACTATACATAGATAATGCAGCAAAAAAAAGAACAACATAACAGACAAACATGCGCCGCACACCAGGGCGCTTCATTTAAAAAGCTCCATGTGGCTCACAGTTCTTTAATACAGGGGGATTCCTTTATTCAGTGGTAGGGAGCATCTGGCTTAAACACAACGGTTTGTAAACTCATTCCTAAGTGATAGATAAAAAAAGTGTGTAAAGAAATGTGTCCATTTACTCCTAAATGAGATTGATAATATAATATTATCCAGACATGCACACTCTAGAGCAGTGGTTCTCAAATTGGGGTATGCACTCCATGGAGTACGTGAGATTTTTCAAAATATATTTAAAATTAGTATCCATTAAAAAATCCTTTAAAAATAGTTATTTAATAAATATTCAATTACATTAATGATTTTATATATTCTATTCTAAATCACACACTGATGGCACAGCTGTATTACATATTTTTTTCAACCAAAAATGCTTTGCGCTGGTTATTTCACAGGGGGCACATCACTGAAAGAAGGTTGAGAGCCACTGCTCTAGAGTAATGAAAAGGCCACTAGATACTTAACTAAAATTAGGTTGGGGTTCCATTGTCCTCTGCAAGAAAAGTTGAGTGATTTTGATATGCAAATGAAGCCGTCTGGACCGTTTGGGAATGTTGATCAAAGCAAGATGTTTTCTTGTTGTATTCCAATTAAGTTTTATTGCATTTTCATTAATTTAATCACAATGTCTCACGCCAATTAAGACAGGCCACAGGATATGTTCATCAAAATATACTTAACCCGTGTGTGGTGTTTGTGTCTGAGGGACCCATTTTCATTTTATATTAAAAGAAAAATGATCAGATTAATTATTTTTTCAAACTCTGAGTCATTGGCCTTGGCTCATTTTCTGCCATGAACATATATCAGAACACATTTTCAATGACCACACACTGTACACCCCCGATAGACATGTATATTACATACAGGATATTTGTCTGTGTGTGTGTTCTTGTATTTCTATCCTGGTGGGGACTTTTATCTGAGTGCACACAGACCCATGGGGACTCATGTCACAGTGGGGACCAAAAATGAGGTCCCCACCGGCAGACCCCTCCCACGAGATTCAAAACAGTGTCTAGACACGCCCCAAGTACAAGAACACACAGACGGATAGATTTTAAATGAGACAGCAGTGAGATGATAAGCCAACACTTTTGGGATATGGGATAGATGGGACCAGCTGATCAGAACCGCTGACTGACACCCGACAGCCCCAAACAATGACAGCGAGGAAGTTATGAGAATGCATGCCATGCACGACAGGAGTGAATGGCAGGATGCATGAGAAATAAACTCCAGGCCGAGTGGTGTGTTCAGAACAAACGTGAAGATAACTTTTGTGCGCCGCACAAATCCAGACAAAGTCAATGCAAAATTGCGCTGGGTAACATTTTGTGAATGACGCAACACAACTATGTGGAATTTACATCATTCCTGTGACTTAAAATATTCTCCACTTTAATTTAGCAATACATTTATTTGTGTGACGCAATGATGCTCTAAACCTCTGTATAAACCATAGACGATAGTATGAACTCTGCTGTATTTATTCCTAGATGATGTAATGTTCTGTGTTGATGGAGCAGCTATAATTTTAGCATAGCACCGATCCAGCCAAATTCCATTTATTCTTGAGGACTGACTTAACAAAGCCTCATTATCTAGTTGTTTTGGCATCCTTTTGAGCTTTTAAATCAAAATCTGTTAAATAAATCACAGCAGGATCTGTTTATTCTGAGGTCATACCACTGTAGTAAACCAGTCAACCCGAGGCTTGCTAGATACACTGAAATTCACCGAGCATCTCCGGGTGATGACATGAATCCAGACAGGAAGTCTTTCAGACTTCCACAACATGTACAAAGCAGAAATAATGGTTATTTAGGTCAGGCATCTAGTGAAGCAATTAAACTCAAATGATCTCATGGTCAAATTTGTTTTGCGTTACCCCTATAAATTCTTCCCAATTGAAATCTGCTTAAAATAAGGGGCCATTCATTCATAAATGTTAACATACTGAAATGATTAAGATCCATACGACCATAGCTCTACGTTTTGACAGCTTTACGCCTACGTTTGGGATTATACTTTATCAATGATGTGCCGCTGAATGTCCAAACACCTCGTAAATATTCCAGTTGCTGACCGTTTAAACATTTATACACATGCCCTGCAGCTAAATACCGTATTTTCCGCACTATAGGGCGCACTGGATTATAAGGCGCACTGTCAATGAATGGTCTATTTTCATATATAAAGCGCACCCGACTATAAGGCGCATTAAGTGAAACTAAACAGTCAGTCAGTCAAACTTTATTAAACGTGTTCACAATAACTCTCAACATTGTTCAAACGTTAATGAGTGTATTCACAATAACTCCCAACCTTGTTCAGTTGTAACACGTAAAAAAACAGTCTGATACCGCTAAATCAAACGTTAGCGTATTCACAATAACTCTCAAAATTGTTCAGTTATAACATGTAAAATACAACACAATACACTCACTTTTTCAGTTCATTCGTCGTCCACAAATCCCTAAAATTCTTCATCTTCAGTGTCCGAGTTTAACAGTTGGGCGATTACGGCACACAGCATGCCCGGATCCCTCTCGTCATTATCCGAGTCAGAGTCAGAGTCAGTGTCGTTGCTGTTACCTGGCAGTTCAGTGATGATTCCAGCCTTCGTGAAAGCTCGGACCACAGTTGAGACTGATACCGTAGCCCAGGCATCCACGATCCATTGGCAGATAGTAGCGTAAGTCGCCCGGCGCTGTCTCCCTGTCTTGGTGAATGTGTGTTCGCCTTCTGTCATCCACTGCTCCCACGCAGCTCGCAGTTTAACTTTGAACGCCCTGTTGACACCAATATCTAGCAGCTGGAGTTCTTTAGTTAATCCACCCGGAATGATGTCAAGCTCCGAATTAGTTTGCTTCACTTTGTTTTTGACAGCATCGGTGAGATGGGCGCGCAAGGAGTCGCAGATCAATAGGGACGGAGATGTGTGGAAAAAGCCATCCGGTCTCTTGACGTAAATTTCTCTCAGCCACTCACTCATCTTTTCCTCGTCCATCCAGCCCTTCGGGTTAGCTTTGATGATGACGCCGGCTGGAAACTTTTCTTTTGGCAAAGTCTTCCTCTTGAAAATGACCATGGGTGAAAGTTTCTGGCCATTAGCCTGGCAACCGAGAACTACAGTGAAGGATGACTCCCTGTGGTGCGTATAGACACCGTTCTGGTCCATGTTTTCTCCACGGTGCGGTTCACGGGGATATCAAAGGTGAGGGGAACCTCGTCCATGTTGGTGATGTGCTCTGGCCGGATCTTCTTTTCAGTGATCTTGTTTTCATAGTATGCGCGGAAAGTGGCCAGCTTTTCTTGGTAATCTTTTGGCAGTTGCTGCGAGACGGTAGTATGTGTGCGGATGGAGAGATTACGTCTTTTCATAAAACGAACGCACCAAGAAGGAACGCCTCGAAAGTCATTGATATTCATGTCCCGTGCTAACGCTGTTGTCTTCAGTCGAATAGAGACTGTAGAGACGCTTCTACCTGCTGCTCTCTGTTCAATAACCCACTGTTCAATGTTGTCCTCTAACTGGCCATCTCGCTTTGTTCCCTCGGAAACTTTGTGTGGTCTTCTTTACTTGGCGCAGGTCATCTTCTTACTTCCTCGACTTCCGTACCATTGATTCATTAATGTTGAATTCTCTCGCAGCTGCTCTATTCCCATGTTCTACTGCGTGACTGATAGCCTTGAGTTTGAAGTCCGCGTCGTAAGCATGTCTCTTGACAGGTGCCATTTTGGGGTCCTTATACACACACACTGTAATATTATGGCGAAGCACAGTATGTATTACTCCGCGATGCTCCTGATTACGGTAGCCATAATGCTGCAAGCGGTGCAGCTTTGTAGTTTACCAAAGTCGTACTAAAACATTTTGACAGAGTGTACCACACAAAATCGCTTCGAGGTCAGTAAGCACAACCAGAATTAATCCATATATAAGGCGCTCCGGATTATAAGGCGCACTGTCGTTTTTTGAGAAAATTAAAGGCTTTTAAGTGCGCCTTATAGTGCGGAAAATACGGTACTGAATCCCATCGGCATTATGTAATGATTGGAAATGGACTTACATTTGAATAGAGACTTTCTAGTCCTCCGACCACTCAAAGCTTTACTCTTCATGTCAACATCAACCTTCTCACATTCACACATATGTTCATACACTGATGGCAGAGGCTAGTCTAAGTTAATTCACATGCACACACCAATGGCACAACCTTTGGGAGCCATTTAGGGTTCAATCTTTTGCTCAAAGACACTTTCACATGCCGACTGGATGAGTCCAACTGGATGACTGGATGACCCAACCGCTGATTTTCTGATGAGTGGATGACTCGCTCTACCTCTGAGCCATGATCTGAAATATGCCATCTCCATTAGTATGTGAGCGGAGCCTTTACTCTGGCAGCGCTGCATCTGACAGAGCTCAGGAGTGCAGCCTGGCTAATCAAACACCTGACACGCCAAATCTCATCCGAACACAGAGGGGGGCCGCCTCTTATTGACGATCCCCTGAGCGCTGACGGCATTGATCGCCTGTTTGAAGTGTCTCCATGCTGTCGACGGGGATGTGTGTGTGTGTGCACGCCTGCATATGAGTTACGCTGACAAGATGCCTCTTGTAGTCGACATCTGGATAAATGCCTCTCAGAGCTCCTCAACCCCTCTCAGACTGCATTCCCCTGCTCCCCTCAGCCCACACACAGACTCCTAAAGAGCATCAAAATGTCACATATCCAAACAAACAAACACTGATTCATGGACTCAACAACCGTAGCTGACTAGAAGCTGTTGAGCCAAATGAACATGTACTACCGTGAGCGTCATGAGATCGAGCATCGTGTCCTCTTTTATGCAGAAAATGTCATACATGTGTGTTTATGTGGGTGCTTAAATGCATCCATTAACAATGATTTAATAATGGCTTATTAATAAGATGGTCACTACAGAGCTCCAAATGTGTTGGCATAACCAGAGGTGGGACGAAACGCAAGAAAAATTTGCTGATGTCCGCCGCTGGTTAAAGGGAGTTATGAGAGAATGATTGAATATGCCATGCGACAGTTTTGCTGTCAGGTTTGATTTACTAGTTTCTTTGCAGATTCAAAATAAAATTGTTCAATAACTAATATTATCATATTAATAAATGCTCCAAGTAGGAATTTCACAAGCTACCCAGCAGTATGTAAAGTATTATATAAAATGTTTAGGAATTAAAATAAGCTCTTCCTTTTAACAGCTGAAAGAATATGGTGATGATGCATAAATCCAATATAATCCATTAATATAATTGATATAAAATATAACTGTTGGTACTTCAACCCTTGTGTAGTGTTCATATTTGTGTTATTCAGCCAGTGTTAGTGGGCATTTTTGTGTTTTTAATTCAACACTATCAAAGTGTTGATGAGTTTTTAGTTCAAGAAAGTTCATTCAAACCTTTTTGGTCATTTCTTATATATACTTGTGGGTTGCTGCTATAGGCCGCCTAGTGCAGATATTTCATGCTTAGACTCAATTGTGAAATGTTGAATACATCTAGTCATGAAAACCGGGAAGTGTGTTTTGTGTGTGATTTAAATATTGATTGGTTATCTACCTCTCCGTTAAAGAAGAAGCTTCTTGCAGTAGCCAGTGCTTGTAACCTAACACACACTATTACACAACCAACAATGACTAGTATGAATAAGAATGGCCTAAGATCATCTAAATGTATTGATCACTTCTTCACAAATACCCCTGAACACTGCTGTAGCCTGTAGGATTACACACAAAAGGTCCTACAAGCACTTCCAAGAATAATCTTGTATGGAGGATGTAAAGAATGCTAACTGGTCAATGGTGTGTCAAGAGGAGGACCCAGATGTGGCACTCAGTTTATTTATGGCAATTTATGATAAACATGCACCATTGGAAAAAAAACAACTGTAAAGGCAAAATGTGCCCTATGGGTCATTAGAGATTTAAAAACACTTATGATGCAACAGAATGAGGCAAAAATAGCGTCTGCAACATCTGGCTTACTGTCTGATAGGAACATGTACTGTGAATTAAGAAATCATGTAACTAAACTGAACAGAGGGAAAAAGAGAGTATTACCAGAGTAAAATAAACGACTCAAAGAATGACGGAAAACAACTATGGAACATTATGAATGATATAATGTATAGGTCCTCACATCAAGCAATGCCTAACATAATAAATAATGGTACTCACTAAATCAGTAGAGGTTGCCAATTACTTTAATAATTACTTCATGAGTAACGTTGATAATCTCAGAAATAACTTGATACCAACCTGAATACTCCTCCTCATGCACACTAATTGAGGATTATATGATGAACGATAAAAACTGCCAATTTGATTTTGTGCAGGGTACTTCCCCTGATATTGAGAAAATATTTCATGTTTAGACTTGTAAGTTCCAAGCATACGAGGAAGTGGCATCACAGGCAGCCCAGATCTTTATGCAATTTCACCATTTCTTTACATCCATATTTCTTCTTCCTCTTCTTCAAAGTCACTGTCAGACTCTGAAGTTCATCAAAGTGATCCTCACATTCTGAAACCTCTTCCTCTACATCAGTGGTCACCAACCTTAATAAGCCCAAGATCCCTGACCTCTGCCTTGGTGACAGGTAAGATCTCCCTATTGAGGCGTTGAGACTGTCCAGACTGGACTTACAACTTGAGGCTTTTTATTTGGCCTAATAGTAATTGAATGAAATCAAATACTTTGGTCCAGCTTTCAAATTGATGTGACCAAGAACACACTAAATGACTTAATTCCAGTGCAACGTGAAAAGGAAATTATTTGTTATCCGCACACAATATGAACAAGAAAAAACACATTTGCAATGAGCAGACTGGATGAACTACCAATATGAACTGCTGTATTTATCAACTGAAGTTACAACACTGACAACATTATCAGGCAGTGCAACTAATGTAAGTTCAGTTCAGCACTATGTCCCATCACAATGCCATCAGAAGTCATGTGACTCCAGTCAGTGTGGTGTCTGTGACTGTACACTGTCTGCGAGTGCCTTGTAGTTGGGCTCATAAGCACAGACAGCCAGTCTGAGGCAGTCTGTGAGTTGTCTGTCAGTTAGCCGGCTCCTGGACTTTGATTTGGTGATTTTATGAACTCCACTTTTGCGGTTTTGGACAAGAGCGCAAGTTCAATTTAAGAAACCTCATTCTGGGGAGCACAGCTGAGAACACCTTTGGCTGTGTAAGAACTCATTTTCAGGCGTTCATGAATCAGAAGGAGATCTTTTCTGACGTTGGTCTTCTGAAGTCCGTAAGAAAACATTTCAGAAGACACTTCAGAAAATGTTTGAGAATTTAATTTATTTGTATTTTATTTTGGGTTGGCGACCACTGCTCTACATCATCATCATGCAAGGCCCTCTGAGCAGAGCATCTTTTGGCCATCTTGATCAATTGTAATGAAGAACCACAGAGGGAAAGGTATATGTATTGTGTCCCACACCCAATTACCAGCTGGGATGGAGTATGAGTAAATAAAGATTGGTTCCTGCAAGACAGAGAGTAACATTTGGGGGAAAGTGAAAGCGGCGGGGCTCCGACTTGGTCTCCACCCAGCTGCCTTCCATCAACTCATCTACTCAACAGTACATCTACCCCAGTTTTCCATCCACTCATGGACAGATTGTTGTTAACCTCCGTAGTAGCGTGGTGTTCACAGCCGCTCTGTATCGTACATTCTGAGTCTAATCCAACTGTTTTCATTTACTTTTACTCCCCTTGTCTTTCTGTGCCTGTATTTGGGATCGTCCCCTCGGGCTCTTCAGCCTCCCTGCCAGGGTCTCACCCTGCTCTGTTGGCCCTGATTTGTTCTTAACCCGGTCCCCCACCCTCGCCCTTGGCCCCACTTTGCTCCACTACATTTGCCCTATTGTTCCCCCGGAAAAGCGTTGCACTTTATTACTCCCTGGTCTGTGTCTGGGTCCTCAACCACACCGTGTGACAGTCTTTTTACCTTTAGTATGTTCTTTCTGTTGTTAGTTAAACCCCCCACATCCCATAACTAGTCAAATTCTCAGATTCATAATGTTGTCATTTCCCCAGCCTACCATTCTCTGCAGAATCATTAGCCACCACTTGTGTCTGGACTCTATTGGGATAATTGTCATGCTGCTGCTGCTCAGGGCAGACGCCCCTGGATTACAAATCTCCCTGTAGAGTCTAAATGCCAAATACTTTATTATCTGTTATAAAAATGATATTGTGTTCAGTTTTCTTCGTTCAGGCTTCTCTCCTGATGAAAATCATGTAGATATGATTCTAGCCTCTGTTTTGATGACCAAATAAAACTTTTCAGTCATGTATCTTTTAACTCAGGTTCATTTTTTAGATTTTGTTCATGCTTTCTCTTGATTACTGGAGTGCCCAGTAGCCATGCGTGCCTCCATCGCATTCCATTGGTCCAAAATGCTGCATCAGGGATTATCACCAGCTCTAACCTCAGCCGCAGCACAATTCAGCTTAGAGTTCCTCAGCTGTATATTCGTTAAATCAAAATGCTCTTCGGACCCCAATCTGTATAATGCAAGATGGGAAGCAATGGCTTGACATTGACTATTGATGATCTGCAATGTAAAGTATTGATTATTTGGACATACTGTACAAATTGCTGCACAACTGAGTAAAGGATAACAATCAAGTATTCAACCAAGTCATAGTATAAATGTTTTTTTTGTGTTTTTTTTATGTTTAAAAATGAAATCTGGATGAGCCAGTTTGATGGTCAATATGTAGCAGGCTGCACGGTGGTGTGTGTAGTGGCTATCACCGCTGTCACACAGCAAGATGGGCCTTCTGTTCGGAGTCTGCATGTTCTCTCAATGTCAGCATGGGTTCCCCAGCTTCCACTCCCACAGTCCAAAGAAATGCAGCACAGGTTAATTGAATACTGTAAATATCTCGTAGGTGTGGATATGAGTGTGAATGGTTGTCTGTCTCTATATGAGCCCTGTGATAGTCTGGCGACCTTTCCAGGTTGTTCCCTTCCCAATGTCAGCTGGGATTGGCTCCAGCCCCCCCACAACCCTGAACAGGATGGTGGAGGTATTGTGGAAGTGTAGTACACTGGGGTGTCACGTGTGACTATGTCATTGGCAAGTGGTTTACAAAGCTCATGGGTCAAGTAAGAGGACCTCGTAACAGAATGTTGCTCCATGCCCCAGGGAGGTCAGCTGGATTTCCAGGCAAAATCAGTTGTATGTGCAGATTAAAAACCTAGCTGTTCTCTTATCTCTATGACTTCTCTCACTTTCTTCACAGCTTTTTTAATAGCTCTTGAGCAAGGACCTTTATATAGCATTTAAGAGGACTCGGTGTGGTGAGATAAGATCTCTTCTCGATACACCACCGGGGTTTTTGACGCAAGGATTTCTTTACATCTTTACAAGTGGTACAAGTACACATGTACATATGAAGGATTGCATTTTCTTGAATAGTTAGAATAGGTTGAGATGTGCTCACCAATGAAAAGGTATTTATTCTCCCCCTTAAAAAGAAGAGAAATTATGGATCTGCTTGAACCATATTCAATCCCAAGGCACGCATGGAGAACAAGTACAAGGATGCTAAGTCAGAGATGCTAATGCAGTTGGCTAGTTCTGCCACACTAAGGTTACATTGACAACAAATAGCGTGCTTTTTAATACGCTGACTTATGCCTTCCAGTGTTGTCTCTCCTGTGACCCAGAAATCCATTCCCTGTCCGCCATCATGGAGGCTTCTTCAAATCCCTGAAATGCACCTCAAGCTGAGAGCGAGGAAGCACCAATGTATCTTTTTGTGGAAGTCTACAAGTAAGTGAGATGCACAGTTAAGCTATATTTTATAATTGGTTATGGGTGTGTTGTCAATGTCCATCTCCCTGCCTGTGAATGAAATCAACATGCTTCTCGATATGTTTTTCACCGTTCGGTTATACTGAAGTCCACCCTCTCGCATCACTTCTGGGTGCTGGAAACCAAAATGGCGATGACCAAATGCCATACTCTAAGCTTCAGAATTGTAGTCCATTAACAAATGGATGAAGTCTATGACTGCAACATTGCTGTTCCGGATTCGATCTGGGCTGGTACCTTGTGACTGGGTGCTGTGAAATCTAGACAAAGACACGCCTGCACAACTCATGCTTTAGTGTGCAGCCCTGGCTTCAAACCCATACTGCAATTTGGGATGCGAGCAAAAATCTGTAATATTGTTCTTATCAGTATTAATTAAATGGACATTTCACCCCAAATCGCTCTCAAAGGTTGCACCTTCAATGCATATGTGGTGTAAATGGTTGATTAGTCCTGATGGACAGGGTGGCACCTTGCATTGTAGCCCCTGCCATCAGTGTGTGAGTGTGTACATTTCATGCAGTGTAAAAGTACTCTGAGTGGTCAGAAGACTAAATAAGGCACCATACAAATTCAAGACCATTTAACATTCAGGTCATCCAGTGTATATTAATATATCAGACCATCGCCGGCAATATTTCATACATAATTCCTATAATTCAGCTAATTGCTCATATCTTGTATAATGCTAATTGCCTCATATCCATCATATTCAATTAAGTATTACTTATTCATGTTATAGAATATTGAGTAATCAGGTGTGTATGAGGGCTATGCTGATTAGCAGGTTTATGAGCTGTCATGTTGCCAAGGTGGAGCTCAGCCGTAGTCCACCACTCATCCTGCCCAGATCGTGATCATCCGCCTCACCTCCACCAGTGTCCAGAGTTCTATTTCACTTAGGGCTTCATCGCCCCCTCAAAATATTACCAATATATTATATAAATATTTCCAATTTATATTTAACTTGCGCACACATCAATTAAACAATGTGTTCACTCACAGTGAAGACAAAGGAGACACATCCGTGGCACAGCACTATAGCCATCCAGAGGGTCTGATAGAAATACAGTATAACCACAAAGCAGATGCAAATAATTCCAAATGAAGACCAGCACAGAGGTTAATGTCCCCCTTTTTAAAGAAAGGAGAGCCCTGTAAGTATGACATGGAACTGGAACCGTCCATCTTTGATGTTGCGAGTAACAGTAATATCTTTGTTTGGCACCAATTCCATTCCCTTTTTAAAAGTCTGACCCCGGCGCTCGGTATCTGCGAGCTCTATCGTAATGATGTAGCTTTGTGTGGAGCAACCCGATGGAGGAAAAGGGACAGCCTATTAATGCTGATCGCTGGACCACGGAGACCTTTGATGTGCTGTCGCCAACTATCTGCACAGCTTTGTCTTGCCAGCAGTTTCTTTGGAAAGATATCCCTCTCATTTGTAAAGCAGATCAATGTGCAATGATATGGCTGAATTAAGTGACAATCCATCATGTGTTTGAACATGTAGACAGCTCTCTCAATGTTGTAATTTCATTCTAAAATTGGACTTTCAGATGGAACTGTTTTTCTTTTCTTGTCTCTGATCATGCTGTATACTGTTATGCTTATCTCAAACTAACACACAATGGATAATTTCCCTCACAGAGAATTATTTATTTTTTTGCCGCTAAGTGATTTCGCAAAATGTTGAATGCCTTTTCGTGTCCTTATTTCAGAATTGTCATGAAACCGTGAAAGTGAAGGTTTGAATGTGTTTAATAGTGTGTATCCACGGTGCACGGATGGGTGATTGGAACACTCGTGTTCCTATGCACTGCATCTCTGCTCTGGAGGGTTTATAGAGATCATAAACAAAATAGATAGGTTTTTGTTCGGTCAGCACAAACATTGTGCATGGATTGCACTAAGATCTTGATGCAGGTAAGTGGAAACGTGTTCTTTAATCTTCACTTCAATTAGGTTTCAGAATCCTTTAAAATCACCCTCTCAATCACCGGTCTCAATGGCTGAATCACATTAAGGAAGAATCCGACTGTCCTGGTTGAACAGTTCGTCTCCTCTCGTAGGAACCGGGCCACACAACCTGCACAACAGGTGATCTGAAACCCTCCAATCAACGCCTGCTACAAAATAGATTATTAAATAAATAATAAGTAGTTGCTCAAAAACAATTTGGATTAAAAACAAAGCATTTGTTGAAAGCAAATTGAAGAAATTAAAAGGCATGATTATTATAATGGTTTTTAATTATTTTCTCTTTCAAGTCAACCAGGATTTTTTTTCGAAATGGGAAATGTTAATTAGCCAGTTAGCAACACCTGTTAAAATCTGCCCGTCAAAGGTAATCGGACAGAAATTGAGAAGGCTGCTCGTGTCTTCCTATGAAATAAATGATTTGAAAACTCACTATGAATTTTAAGTCATAATTCTGCAAATGGTGGGTGCTAGATTGGAAGCAACATGACTTAGTCATTGCTTCACGAAGGGTTCATTTCATATTTTCCATACAAATTTAGCATAAAATCCCATTTGGTGCTACTAGATCGTGGCAGAGGTAGGGGGCGCAGAGACAACTTCATTGAAAGAGCGTCATATACACCTTAAACAAATGAAAAATCATGTAGAAAGCTTTATGGAAATATGACATTCATGTCTGTTGCATGTACGTAGGGGGCGACTGTGGGTCAGTGGTTAGCATGCCCGTCTTTCAATCAGGGGGTTGGCAGTTCAATTCCCGCCCTAGTCGATGTGTCCTTGAGCAAGACACTTAACCCTGCATTGCTCCCCGTTGCTGCGTCCACAGTGTATAATGTAACATGTAAAGTATCTTTGAGTATCTAAAAAAGCGCTATATAAATTAAATGGATTATTATTAATTTGAGAGGTTAGAGTCTACTACTGCATTTTAAAGTCTTGTATCTCCGACCAATAATGGAGGACTTTCACCCAGTAGACCATTGTTAATGTCCCATCTGAAACCAAATGTGAACACGGATTTATTTAAATTGACATCTGTGATATAAATCACGAAACAAACATTTATTCACAAACTTGATGTTTTACACAACTTATCCAAGTAGCTTTGTTGCATTTTTGTTTTGTTACCCGCATGTTTAAAACTGAATCTGAGACACCAGCAGTTTGACTGTGATGGAACTTGGAAAGATGATATTTACTGTTCAAGAGTGCCTCTATTTCACAGCAATAGTTAAAAAATGTATGTATTCCACAAATAAAAAGTTAGATACTATGCAATATTTATATTAATGTAAAATGTCATCCTGGTTTATTTCTCCACTAGCTTTACATTTGCGTATGTGTGGCTCAGTGAAGCATCCCAGAAATCCAGCTTCTGTTTGCCCATATGAGGATATAAGACGACTCCATTGTGCTCTCATACAGTAATATGTTTTAGCTGTGTGGCCCATTAGGGAGCCTTTAATTTCTCACCGCAGAGCTCAGTCTGATCCACGGAGCCCCTAGGAGCTATAAAATGTTGATTTATTTCCCTCTCCAACAGCTCTGCACATGGAGCCCGGAGAGGAGCTAGAGATGAACTACTGCAGCTATTTAAACCACTGTTTGAACACTGGTTTAAATATGGAAAGGGGAGAAATTAGCATCACTGTTTCCACTGTAATGCTGGACTTGTCCCAGACACACTGACTTTGCACATTCAAGTCCTCTTGTCATGGAGCAAAAAGAGAGAAGTGTTATGTTACATAACAGTTGTAGAATCCGTTAATTAAAAATAATGATTATTAGTAAAACATGTGGAAAAAGAACTTCCTAACATTTATCAGTTTAAGAAAGAGAAGCAGGGGTTTAGCTTTATAAATAGGTGCATTTGACTTATGAGAATAACATGTTCATATTAACATGAAGAATTGTCTTAATTGCATCATTCATCACTTCCTGAATTATTAGAAAGCCGCTATTTCAACAAAGCACCTCTGGCCAGACCCTCTGCGGACTAATTCTCATTTTCACTGTACACAATCTACATTTATGTCGATTTACACTTCATATACACTACACATACTTTGCATTTTGCACACTCTGTTTAAACTTAAATTAATGTCCTTAAATACACACTACACAGTTATTTGTATTCTATTGTGTATATATATTTTATATATATATATATATATATATATATATATATATATATATATATATATATATATATATATATATACAGTATATATATATATATATATATATATTTTATTTTTTATATATCTGTCATCCCTGTTCTTATATTTTATTTTATTTTATTTTGTGTGTTTAGTTTATTTAGTCTATTCCATTTGGTGTCTGTAAAGTGTTGGGCGCTACTATGACCACAAATTTACCCTTGGGGATTAATAAAGTATCTATCTATCTATCTATCTATCTATCTATCTATCTATCTATCTATCTATCTATCTATCTATCTATCTATCTATCTATCTATTTCCTATATACTCACAAGACACTACTTTCATTAAATGCAATGTGAACAAAAGCGTCTTGCTGCCGGTCTGAATTCTGTTCAGAAAACAGCGGGACCTGAATTAAGATTCACGAGGTTTGTAAAAGGGAGAACAAATTACCGCACACTTTCTTCACTGCTGAAAAATGCCTTTTTTTTTTTACGGAAGACATTTGAACTTGCCACAGCAATAAAAGCACAGGGTTAGATAATTAAACTAACGATGAGCATGTATCTTCTTTGATTTCAGGTTCCTGTGTTGGCTCCCTGGAACACGTTAATGTTGTTACACCGGTTGACCTCTCAAAGAGGACTAATACTATTCTATACTATAAACAAGTGACACTGACCAGCCTGTATGTTCTGAAAATAACAAGCTATTGATTATACTGAGTTCTTTGGAATAAAGCAGCAAAAACTGCCCAAGTTCAGAGGAGGATTCAAGGATCATTTATACAACACATGGAAGAACAACAGAAAGCAGTTGTAGCCCATTTGCTACACAAGAAAAAACAGGACAAGAGAAAAACACTCGTCCATTTCTCTTCTGTTTTTTTTTTTAATGTGCATCAGGAGGAAACAGCAGCAACAAAAACAAGCCCCTGGGCTGACGACATGGCCGGTATAACAATACAAATTTGACGGCAGGGAAACATTGTCCATTAACTATTACTGTTTGAGCATCAATAATGTAAAACACATAGTCCACCCCGTCACGTCCCTCCGGTCGCCCTTCAAGTGCATCTTGATCCGGGACGCCATGATGGAGCCAGGCGTCTGTGAAGATCACACAACAGTGTCCGACCTCCAGTTGTCGGGTTCGCCCAAAGTCATGTCTCATCCATCTTGTTTTTCCTGCGACCAAACCATCCGACAGCCAAAGAGTATAGGCTGCATAGTGGAGATGCCTTCGGTCCTAGCTGGGTTAGCTTAGCTTACTTCTTGGCCCTCCTCTCTCTCTCTCTCTTCTTCCCTCAGTCGACTCTAGCTTCTGTGGCGTTTGGTCCGGCAGGTCTGAATAGGTGATGCCGTGGGTGGAGATCATCTCTAGGTTGGAGTTAATCCAATCCCTATGCATCATTTGAAGGTTTTGATGAGTGTATCTCAGTTGTATACACTAAATGCTCCAGTAGTGAAGACGAGTTTACTTGATCGGGGGCATAAAACAGGCCAAGAAAGCTGCAACGCTCTCTCTAGGAAGGTTCAATAGAAGATGTGGCTTGGTCAAGTGGGAAATGGGCAGGTATTCATACTATGTGGGTAACTGGGGATGAGTAACAGCTGCCCCGTTGGGTGTGAGGGTCAGACAGCTGAATGGCGGGGTCACACTGAAGGTTACTGCTGGTAGAAGAGATAATTAAAGGATCTGGACTGACTTAAGACATAAGTGATACGAATTTCTAAATGTAATTTATGGTGCTGTTGGATTGCCTGCATGGTATGACATCTATTGCATCTGTCCATCCGAGGGAGAGGGATCCTCCTCTGTTGCTCTCCTGAAGGTTTATTCCCTTTTTTCCCTGTGAAAGGTTATTTTTTAGGGAAGTTTTTCCTGATTCGATGTGAGGTCCCGGGACGGGGATGTCGTATGTGTACAGATTGTAAAGCCCTCTGGAGGCTAATTTGTGATATTGGGCTATATAAAATAAACTGAATTGAATTTAATTGAATGGTAGAATGCTAGTGTTCTCTGTTGGAGACCTGTTTTCTTTTTTTTAAAAACACTAACAAATATGTTTTGAAGCAGAATATTTCGTAAAAATTAAAATGTGTGTAAACTTGAGAATTTATAATATGTAATGTAATGGCAATTTGATGTTCTTATGAGTATCTTGTATTCTTATATCGGTCAACTGGTGTATAAGTTGTTATTGAGCAAACCATCAAGGCCTCCATTGTGAGACTCGTCGTGTATGCAGCAGCTGCCTACGTAGCATACGTCCTCTTTCAGCTTAAAAAAGACACCTGGTACTGGTCGAATTAGCCTCCACATTTTAGCGTCAACGAACAGGATTTATTGGGAAAGATTCCTCCTTCCTCTACCTCGATAAAAGATATTGAGAGACGAGAGGACCGATTCCAGGCGGCTCCTGAATCGTCTTCACTGGAATCCTGAGGGACCTGTTTTGGAAACAAAATATTTAAAAAAAAGAAGATTTCTCCTGTTTATTTGGCCACCGGAAAAGGAAAAGAAAGGACGGAGAATAAAAGGTAGATGGTAGACATTTAGAGTACTTTGACCAAAGAGATGACGAGTCCGTAAGGATAAATGTGTCACGGTGACGATTGTTTACAATAACGCGCGTTAGCCTCATTAAGAAATGGGGTCAAAGGGTAATAAAAGTCAGAAGTACCCAATGTCACGTTCATGAAAAATATATAGTGAGTTGCCATCTCACTATATGAGGAAGGATCCTTGAGTTTAAGACACAAAGAAAATAATTTAGAAGGAAAAGAGTAGAAAAAACTGTTGGAAATAATTGAAAGTCTCAAGGTAAATTTTTACTTTACAATGCCCTGGATTTATTAGAATAACATGAATCAGAAACAACGCAACTACCGCCTTAATCTAATTCTACAAATTGTATAATACTACCAGGCCTAATATTAGTGTCCTTATCTTTATCTAACTTTGAATGTCAACATTATGAAATGTTAATAGCATGAGGATATAAAAGTCAACTTACCTCTTTGAATTATCATAGCCTATTAATGTTTTATTTTTGTTTTGTTTTCCTCGTCCTGCAGCTGAAACACTGTAGAAGGAAGCAACACATGACTTTCATGGAATACACACATGTAAGTCACATCCAACTCATGTACGCCTATGAATTCACAAATTTAAAAAAAAAGTCATCATAACCTGCTCTGGAGCAGGTACGGTGTGCAGCATAAGTTACCATGGTGATCGACCCTGGTGAGCGGTCGACGTGACCTCATTAACCACAAATCCCGCTGACCATGTATAAAATACAAATATAAATATAGAGATCTAGCTGAGGGTTTTTCCACAAACAAAATCATCAGAAAATAGGAAGAGTAAAACATACATATGTGGGGATATAACTGCAAACTCACATTTCTACAGCGACATAGACCAGTAATGACGCTGGAGACGAGCCCTTCCTCCGTTGTAACGACACATTCTTCCTCTGGCTCGTTCTCCCGAAATACAAAACCTTCGTTAACATTCCAGACGTTGAGCAGAGGCGATAACCGCTTCCTGTCATTGAAATTCCCCTCAGCCCACATTTCCTGGGAGGTTTATCCCCTTGTTCATGTCGTATTCACTAAACCACTGTGAGCAACCAAGACACCGGTTAAGTTTGTCCAACAAGCCGCACATAATTCTATCTTCAGACCCTCAAGTTAGGGAGAACTCAACTTTGATTGCTTTTTCAAACGTTTGAAAAGCTTTGGGAACTGCTATTTTTTTTTCCTGTTATTATAATTAAAAACACATTGAATGAATTGAATTGAAAATACTTCTCTCTGGCCATTTACTAGAACAACAGGTAGCAAAGAGAATGAATTTGCCATTTTCATTATGCTTGAGACAAAAAGGAAAACTACAAGCTCCCCCCACCCCCCCTTTTTGTTTCATTTCTTTGTTTCCTCTCTTTGTCTATCAAAAACTCTATTATAAAAAAAAATGAAACGCTCCAGGCGCCGGTGAGTCAGTATGGTTTGGGGAAAATATTACTGATTGAAGTTCGTTTGCACTTTCAGTCTCCAATAATTCCAAAACGTCAACCGATGATGGACAAATCTTTGGAGAAAAGCTCACATTTACAGCACGAGTGGAGGAAAAGATGAAGGATGATGGGTTGACCCCGCGGCTGCACAGCATGACATCACACTTATCTCCTGTCGAGCCCTGGGAAACAACATACAGCCTGGAGTAACCAACACACAAACATAATCACCCCTCTGACGGATCAAATTAAGCCTATTACTATCTCCAAACGAGACCCCCTGCTAGAAATGAGAAGCAATGAGGAAAACTGTCTGCTGCTGATTAACTCGTGCTGCAGGCCAAAACCTGACACACGTGAGTCACGTGTTCCCTGCTTTTTTGGTGAGGGTTGAATTTCTGTGTGTGCATTTATGTGGACGTGTGTCGAATGGGGCTTTTCCACGCCAGGAAGGTTCTTGTTGTATTTTGACTGCACTCCCGAGCGGAGTCCCTGAACCTAAATTGCAGCTCTGGCAGGTGCTATTTAATCCCACTTCCATGGTTTTCTATACACTGCACTACTATTTTGTTGCATTACAACCTGGAATTATAATTGCTTTTGTTTGGGTTTTTATTTAAAGAGACAAACACAAAATGTAAGTAAAATTTAAAAGTGTTGCATGCATGTGCATGAGCTCCATTATTAATGAGTATCCAGCAGGAGCAGCCACATACATATGGCCTTTGTGGCCAATGCAGACGTGACTCTTTAAACCGTGCAGCTAGATTTATGCTTGACAAAAGCCTAAAAAGTTAATACCACGGGTTTTTTTTTTGGTAGTTCACCAACGCAACACTAGATGCCATGAACACTGGTCTGGCCAAATTATCATTTGATTATATTCCCTGCAGTAATCGTGTTTATGTCCTTTTCGTTCACTTTGTGATGTATGGAGCGCCCTTCTCATCTGTATCTCCGTTCATCCTCGTCTCCTCTGTCCTCTGGCTGGCAGTGTTGGGCAGCAGAGGCGCCACTATTTCTCAATGGCCTAGTTTTTTTTAATAATCAATATATATATATATTGATCAAGTGGTGCAGTAACACAAGCTACATTTCCCCAATCATTTCTGAAGCTCGAGTGGAGCGAAGCTTTCTGCTGTGGTCTGAATAAAAACTACTCAGGATCTGACTCCACCCTCATACGCGTCTCTTTGTAGCTGACGGAAGCATTTCCATATCACGGTGACATCACGGACAAGTTGGACTGACGACTGCGACGTCTCCGTTGCAGGAAATACGAACCGGCCAGATTGTGTTGACTTGATGGAAAGGTGGCCGAGGGTGAAGCCGTACGTAGAGGAAGGGATCCTAAACATACGGCCATGAACATAGAGTGAATATTCAATTCAGTTTATTTTGTATATAGCCCAAAATCACAAATTAGCCTCAGAGGGCTTTACATTCTGTACGCATATCAATGTACATCAGTGCATGGCAGGTGGATATTTATATGGGAGTAGATGCACGGAAGTAAAAATTTAAGTCTGCATTAGTTGAATACAAAATATACATTCTTATTTATATTTATATGTTTGGAAAAATGATTTGACTCTACTTTACATTAGGCCTGTATTTATATATTTTTATATTAATAGCACTGATTTAACTTCAATGTGAAAAGAAAAGTAGATGTAATGTCATTTTTACTTTTGCCATGTTTGTTGCATGTTGCTGCATTTCTCTGGGGGGGGGGGGGGAATCTTCAGCGTGGTACAGCTTCACTGAGTGTAGACTGAGTTGAACTCATCCCACGTGGCAAGGGGCTTCCCCCTGTGACCCGGAGATCGACCTCAGAGCTCCATCTTGAAGCCGTTCCTATGACTCCAGAAGAAGCAGAGTCTAAAACCAGGTATCAAAGATCATGAGGGCAAACCTGCTGGCTCAGACCACCTAGCACAGGGAACTGGAGGGGGGGAGGAGGGGGGGGGGGGGGGGGGGGGGGTGCAGGTGTTAGACACAGGAGGGATCAATCAGACGGTTACAAAGGCAGGAAAATGCACAAAGGCAGTTAAGTGAAGTGACCTGAACCGAGAGGAGAGGTAAAAGTATCACAAAATAAAACAGGAATTAATGATATATGATAAAATAAGGAAAACGTAACTTAGGAGACAGACGACACAGGACATAATATCCATCTCAAGGATCGAGGAGGCTAGTGGAGGGATTTAAAAGCAAGGAAACACGGGCGTATCCTTAGCGTCTTTTCCCCATCTGTGACATCTGAGGCGTGACACACTGGAAATATGTTATGAACCATGGCAAGACTCTGTCAATGTCATTCTTTCTTAAGTTGTCATGGACACCGTTCTGCTCCTCTGACAGATGATACAATGCAGCGGAGTAACAAACACAATGGAGTCTCTCTCTCTCTCTCTCTCTCTCGCCTCCTTCGCTCACTTCTCCCCTTGGATGGGACTACAAGTCAGGAGAGGAGGAGAGGAAAGGAACAGAGGATGTACAAACAGGAGAAAGGGGAAAAGCCCAGAGTCTCCATGTGCTTTTCGATAATTTATGCTTCGTCGCGTCCTCTCTCTCCGCCCGCGCCTGACCTTTTCCCCTCCTCTGCCATCATGGATGATCGTTCAATCCATCAAATGCACCTCGAGGAGCGAGGAATGAGGAGAGAGGAGAGAGGGGGCTGCTGGAACTGTCTTTCGATCGGTACCCGCCGGCATTAAACACAGCTGGAATAATCTCAAACCAATTTGGTAACAGTTCCTTTTGTAATCTTAAATTGTAGTTCTTTCAGATGATGCAACCCTCGGCCCTTCACTGTATGTGGCTCCGGTCCAAGCATATTCCTCCATGGACATTTACCTTGACATTTCTTGTCTTTTAATATTGAATGTATGACAAGCTGCTATAATCCTGACATGAGGTTTACAAGTGCAAACAGACTTCAAATTATTATATCAATGACTTTAGACATTTAGACATCAACATTTAGATCTTATTTCCTGTCATGTATATAGACAGGACCGTGTTTGTGTGTGTTTTCTATCAAGAATCTATATATAGATTTTAATTATATACGTACATATATAAAATGCACGACATACGGACATTCTTGTCACCTTATGCCACGTTAAAATATAATATATAAGTAGTTGTCATTGACAGAGATCATAATAGACAGAGATATAACAAACAATGGACAGCTGATTCAGCTGTGACATGTCATATTTAATAGAAGTAACGATGTCTCATCCGTCAAATGCCTGCTGCCTAGGCCTCCTCTCTCCTCGGGTGTCTTCTTTCGCCTCCTTTGCTCGCACCTCTCGTGGCCGAGACCGAGACGTGAGGAGAGGAGGCGAGGAAAGGAGGAAAGGAATCCAGGATACATGTTGGCATATTAAAAAGCATTTCCAAGCGGTGCTTCTGAGAAGGAGGAAGTTACTGAGCTGTCGTTCAACTTTTTTCACGTTGTCAACAATTTCCAATAGTATCAGGATCTTGCAGTAGAAAACAAACATGGCTGACCCCTCGCAGTTCTTTGTTGTTACATTTTGAGGAGGCACAGGTCAGGTACGCTGCAGCTGGCCATCAGGCCATGACA
Organism: Cyclopterus lumpus; assembly: GCF_009769545.1. Classification (NCBI taxonomy): domain Eukaryota; kingdom Metazoa; phylum Chordata; class Actinopteri; order Perciformes; family Cyclopteridae; genus Cyclopterus; species Cyclopterus lumpus. The sequence continues at coordinate 5,987,762 of NC_046990.1, forward strand.
AATGAAAGGAAAACTTTTGGGAAATGCACTGCTGTGATGGCATCATGACTTATTAAATTAAAAACATTCCAGAGCTCTCACTGCACAATAAAGGTTTGAAAAATATTGATCTCCTCTGACTCCAGTTTTGATGGCCACATCAACTCAATATTTCATCTTCTTGTGAAAGTTTCTAATAGACCGTTGGCCCAAATTATTGGCCACAACTTGACCTCCGTTTCAAACCACATCAGGGGCCTGCACTCACTGCTCCCCTGTCTTGCCATGTGGAGAGAAAAAAAAAAAGAAGCAATGAGAGAGAGGGTATGTGCTTTTGAATTTAGGCTTCTGAAGAAGGTTAGGTTAACACTCCCAGGACATGAAGGAAAAAAATGCCCACACAAAACTTCAAGAGGCTGGAAACAGGAATCAAACATGAAAAGGGGCGACGTAGAAGTGAACATTTTGAGTCAAAGGACCGTCGTCAGCAGAATTCACACATCGTGTGACTCCAGGAGCTTAAAACAGCGCATCAGGAGAAAGTGTTTTGAAGCTTCTCAGGCGTGAATGGAAGACCTATGGGGGGTCTTTCTCAAAAAAACACCACCTCCACCCTCTCCCTACCCACCTCCACTCCGTGTGTGCGTTCCTGTGGAGGGTCCGTCATGTTAAGTGCCATCCCAAACCAATTGGAAGAGAGTTATATGACCCGCCAACAGCAATTGTACATGGATGCCGACTCACTCAAAACAGTGTTTTGTGGTCATCATACGTACAGATGTTAGTGCTGTGCAACTTTTAGTTTTCTCTGTATACTGCATCATTTTTGGGAATTATTCTGTATTTTAATACTGTGAACCTTTGCACATCCCTTTACATATATCGATAGCACAGTTCTGCCAACCTCTTTCCTATTAAACTGTAAATATTGATGAAACAGGAGGAGCATTTTTTTATGTTCTAATCGTTTCCATTCCATATTTACATATACATGTATATATACATACAGTGTGTGTATATACATATATATAAATATATATGTATATACATATACATACATACATACATAATGCCATGTATTAATGCCATGTATATATATATATGTGTATGTATACATATATATATATATATATATATATATATATATATATATATATATATGTATATATATATATATATACATATATATATATATATATATATATATATATATATATGTATATATATATATATATACATATATATATATATATATATATGTATACATACACATATATATATATACATATATATATGTATATATATATATATACATATATATATAATATTACACACAAATATTACACACAAATCCAAAACGCACGAAAGCTGCCAAACGCACCGTTTGAAAAAGATATTCATCCTGAAAGTTAATTTTCTGGTTTTAGTATGGGTATGTAAACCTTTTGCAATTTGTGCGGGGGAAAAAAAGGGCTGGGCGAGACATCGTGGTCAACTGGCCCTTTTAACGATAGGGGGCAGCAGCTCCAAGCTCAGTCCAGATGTCTGAGCTCCTGTGAACTTCAACTCACCAACAGAGGCAAACATGCATTAGCTATGTGGAAATTGTTTTGACCGGCAGTTATTGCTAGGACACAGGACAATAAGTTCAGACAATTTATGGGCTATTAATAGACTCCAGTCTCCTAACTGTTTGCTAGCGTTGCTCTTTGGTTGAGCGGTAAATACTGCAAATGGGGACTTTTAGGTGGATGTTGACAGACAGTCAACAGTCTACGATAGCTTCCTCTGTTTTGGACTCTCTGAAGAGTTTTCTACGATGGAAAGAATTTGCAAACGCTCATGTGGTATATTCGGCCTTGCTGAGAGGCTCGGATTCCAAACCATCGTTCCACATGTGTTACTCGTCAGTTTCCCCATCAGAGGAATGCTCTTAGACCTGTTGGAGGGAAGGGTCTGTATTCCTGTGTCTGAAACGTATGTCTTTGTTTAGGGGCCCCTGTGTGACGTTATGTTATCTCAAGTTTTGGGCATAACATCTCGCCTATATAAATGGCCTGCCTCGCACCGGCCAGGCGGACTATAGGCACCCGTCCTGTGATTCCTGTCTGTAATAAACTTTATTATACCAGAAAGAACAGTGCCCACAGAGATTCCTTCATCATCATTCTTCAACATCACTGTCACTTGAAATATACGACAAGCACTGATCTCTGGGGATAACGTTGGAAGGAACTGATTCATATTTTTTTTCTTTTTTCAACAGGATTATTCATTAATATTTCAACAATGTTATATAGTGTTGGCAAAACACAAACACAGGCAGAACCTTCTGTTGCTGTAGAACTTTTATTTGGGAAGATGTATTTCATCAAACAATATTTACCTATGTCAACAAACGCTACAATATAATACTGATTAGATGACACTACGATGAATATGAAGTCTGTTTCAATAAAAACACATAAAATAATCAGAGCTCACAGCTGCCTCATCAAGTTCGATCTCACTGAAATACGTGAACATGATTAGGTGGCATGGAATATGTTAAAAAAGAGACTTTCAACCAGGTGACCGGTGTTCTTGTCGGATAAGTTTGTTGAGTTATTGTAAAGTTATGTCTTTTCATATTACACCCCTAATAACCTTTAGTGGTGGAGCCTAAAGCAAACCTTGTTTTGAACACATGACGCCACCACTTAGTGCTCATTTAAGAGGTCATGTATATTTAGTTTCTGTGAGATCATGTTGGTCTCGTCGCACCTTGAATCTCCTGCTTCGCTTTCATCTGGTTTTCTGATGACCGTTATATATACACAACAGCATCCCTCAGCAGGACACAGCCGAGACAGGAAACAGCCCAGCTCGTGCATCTGATGCCATTCCTAAATGCACATGTTTGACTTCAGCTTTGATGACAACGTTTGAGTCACTGACAAAAAAGAAAGAAAAAGAAGCACAATGACGATTACATGAGAGGCTGTGACTCGGGCTCACTCGTGACAATGTGTATCCTGACAAAGGCCTCCGTCGCCGGCCTGATGCACATGTAAACAGAGGCAGGGATGATGGAGTAGAGATGTTGTTGTAGGTAAGATCCCTCCGACTGGAAACCAGCTGCTCAGGTCAGGGATCAGACTGGGCAGGAGCGCCGCGGCAACACGGTAATGACAGCAGCTACCTGTAAAACACAAGCAAAGCAGACAACGGGCATCAATCACCCAGCGGACACCAATGCCTCCACGCTTAGCAGTCCTCAACACGCTCAGCCGTCGCGAAGCACGTGGAGGATTCTGAGCACTGAGGGGAGCAGCTGCCCCGGGCGTGTTATTCCCTTTCATTTGTGAATTATAAATTGGTAAGAAACCAATTTGTTCTTTTTATTCCAAAAGTGTCACAGGTTGCGGGAAGTAATTTATGATTGGTGGTCAACGGCAGAGTTTTAATTAAGTCCAGGCCAGAGTTCACAGCGCCGGAGATGGAAGTGGTTCATTAATCACCGACGAGTAGACTAGGCCGGTGCATGAAAGGCCAAAGCGCATCACTTTTATATATGAATTACAGTTAATAGTCGGCCAACAGGAAACACGCAAGTGAAGTGAGCCCTGCCAGGAAAAAGGACGGTGAGGATCATGTCGCCGATTGACAAACAGACATGGGCTGAATCTGATCAAATTAATAACAATTCAGGGGCTTCCAAATATGTGTATTAGTTCATATGTCATCAACAATCAGATGTACAACAAGTATAACCATATACAACATACTCACTACACAGCACAAACTAGCTGCGGGGCTTACAGTAGTCTGGTATTTGCATTGTACTGCAGGCTAGGACTAGACCACTATATGACACTATGAAAGGACCTCTAATTACAGAGCAGGGCTTTCTCCATCCAAAGGCTACATTACGCACAGGGGTTCCAGGCCCCTCACCGCCAGACAGGATTCAGCTTCAAAACGGGCCTGCAATCGTGACTGTGAGCTACGTCTGCAAGTGCACACACAAAAGGGATGAGGAGAGGAGACAGACGGAGCACTTGTGGAGTCATCGTGACACAGATTGTAAGAAAAAGTGAGCACAAAGACTCCTCCGCCGGTTAAAATGCATCCTAAATAGACGAACAAACGTTTGACTTCAATACGAGTAACTTTAATGGGAAAGTAGAAAGATGGAATCTGTCCTCCAGGCGTGTTCAACTTTGTGTCATACTTTTTACACATTTCTTCAACCTATGTGTAACAAGTGCGTGTTACCGCGGGTGGTATCCCTCAGCACAGAGACACTGGAGACGTGAACTGATTAGTTAGTTTTATTCATTCGAGGCAGATGCGCTCTCGTGCTCTCTTGTGTCCGTTGATCTGCTCCTGTGGATGGCAGCGTACGTCCGGTGCTCTGGCGAATGGGGAGCAGATCATCATTAGCCCCAGCTGAGGCCAATTAGGCCTCCACCTGGTACCGTTCCCTGAGCGCACTCCCCCATTCCCCTCTGCAGCTGAGCCTAACCACGCCCCGCCCATCACACTGATTTCCAATCAGACACTTCCAAATAATTATTAAATGAGCAACACCGTCTCATCTTTTATATCTCTGCTGTTGAGGGCTGCAACTGACTGACCATATACACACACACACACACAATAAATCTAGAGAGAATTATAAGAGAGACAGCAGGAGAGGTGCAGTGAAAACAATACACTCAGACACAGGAATTTATATTTTCATATATTATGTTTCGCTTTATGTAGCGGCTATTTCCATTTTTATTACATTTTAGATAGAATACTCGATGGCGATACTAATAAAAAAGATTAAGTTGAATGGCACTAAGTGAGGAAATAAAATAAAAGTTTTCTGATGGACTCAAAGGGCTCCCAAACCTTGTGTGATAAAGAAAATATTCAAAATGTATCAGACGGAGTAGAGCCAGAGTTCAAATTGTAGCTCACTTTCAAATTGTTTTATATTTTTAAAAGCCAATAAACAGTTGAGTATCAAAGAACACTGCTACTGCTGGAAAGCATGCAGCAACTGGACAAACAAGCCGAGAGGTAGATCATATCAGAAATGCTGTCAAATATCAGACACACGCCTTTCATTCACTTCTTCTGCAGCTATCATCGGCAGAGACGGTTAGGGGGAATTTCTTGAGAACCTTCCTCGCCGTCAGATCGAGATCACTGAGAGTGACGCAGGAAAGTTGGGCACAAGAGGAGAATGGAGCGAGATGGAGAGAATAGGGAGAGAGGGCTGTAGGGAGAGGGAGAGTGATTAGAGGACTATGAAGTTTGACAGGTGAATGAACATGACGACACTGCAGAGCCCGACCATGAAAAGACCCGAGGCGTCCGTCAGATCGGTGATTTTGTGCCCATCTGCACAATGTTCCGATCCTGACCGACTGGAAGGACGCCAGTTTAGGAGGAGAGGAGGTGGATGGAGCGGATTTATGTCAGGGCAGATCTGTGTATGTGTCTGTGTATATATATATATATATATATATATATATATATATATATATATATATATATATATATATATATATATATAAGAGAGAAGTAGAGATTTAAAGATAGCTCTTTGTAAAGATCAGAGGCCGGGAGCGTTGCCACAACAACCACAGAGAGCCCCCCCCCACCCTTCTGCTTCCGGGCAATGCACACGGACACACCCACATATTTGTATGACTTCATTCATTCGTCAACCCATAATCCTGCTGTCAACCTTCACCACTACTTGCTCTTTGTCTTGACCTTTACCTCAGCCTTGACTACTGTACCTGGTATATTAAACTTTATTTGAATGGATTTTAAGGGTTCATGTTTGTCAGTTATGATACTCGCCACAGTAGCTGCTAGTGTTATTCAGTGTTCAAATCATTTCTATTCGGTGTGTTTTAGGGGACAAAACATAGTATTTTGGTCTGCTGAGTGGTCCACGGTGTTGAGTCGGCTAAGAGACAAAATAATCGTCCCCCATCCATCCTGAAGAACAATACCTGAGCATAACTGCACACGTGTGAAGGCATGAATGTGCGGTACACTTAAGGCTCCCGTTTGGCGGTTTGAAAACATGGTCACCCTGACTAGACTTGAAGAAACCCGAGCAGTCACACATGTTAGCTGGCTAATCTTCAATTATATTTACTGTTGGCCAGCAGTATTGTCCCATGCATGCAGAATACACTGTATGTAGATTGACGCAGGTAATGCAGAACTGGAAATGTAGCTGTAACCCAAAAGCAACATTTGCTATAGTTAGCACAGCAAACTAATTAGCATTAACAATATGGAGAGCTTAAATGAAAGGTCAGAGCTGGAAGACTGCTGCAACAGTTACATATGAGCCGAGGTGTGTTTGTTCACAGTTTACATTTTACTGCTTAAAACAGTGCAATACATACATAGCCATGGGGAAGCTTACTGAATCAATAACTCCTCAAGTGTTTCTTTTGGATTGTATTTTGTATTTTCAATTTCATAGCATAATTGTAGAGCATATTGTGACCTGTGGCCTTTTGTGAAAGTGTTTGTACAGTGTTATACTGAGGTGTTTGAAATGAATGAAAATACTTATGTTGCCAGTGGGTTATTCAGTCTCCATTAAGGGGATTGTGTCAGCTTTTGACACACTGCTGCCTGTTTAAAATGAAACCAACAATTGATACATCTCTGTTTGGAAGTCATTATTGATTATTTAAGTTCTAAGCAGCTACATTGCTCTGTTTTATTATGGCAATGTATCAAATGCCAATGTGAAAACAGTGTGACTGACAGGTATTGCTCGTAATGATGGACCGACAGAGTATCATGCCGCTCCCCTCAGCTTCACAGAGCTTTATAGTGAGCCCGCTCTCATAGTGTTTGGTTGATGCAGGCAGCTGTTTATTAAAGAAGCAACTGTACAGCAGCTGGCTCATCCGCAAACAGACACATTTAGGGGAACATAGCGGAGCATTTAGCAGCTAAAGAGACAGACAGGAGTTGCAAGATAATGAAAACGTTTACTTGGTCTTGCATCCATCACGTGGAGACCAAAATGACTCCAAATGTATCATATAGCTTTGTAGCTTCAGTAGAATTATGCTGTGCCCTCTTCATTATCTGATTTATCTGCATACTGAAAGGATTGAGTGGAAGTATTTTGCTGATGACTAATGAAGAAATCAGTCATGTCATATTTTGGACATGGTTGGTTTGCAACAAATGGTGTTTTATTAATAACATAGTTCGGGAACGAAGGCCACGCCCCAAACTCAGCCAATCATCCGAGCCCTAAGTACTTTTAAGCACGTCGAACCCGTTCACTCCCTCTTCGACTCAGCTCCGACATGACGTGCGTCAGACGATCAAAATCTTAAACTACTTACGTGATACAAACACTCCTTCTCAACCCTTCCGGATGAGCAGCTATATCCTGAAGCCTCGGAGCTCCCTCCTTCTCATACCACGCTTCGTCGCCAGCATCCTCGGCTGCTTTCAGCCATCCACGATCCACGCGGCTCTCGGCAGCCACATCCAACAACTCCGAAGTCGGCGTCCCTCACCTTCCAACAGCCCCGTGGGGGAACTCTGTGTTCCTCACGCCCCCTACCACCCGCTGCGGATTCAGATTTCATGCCACTCTTCGGCCACGCCACTCGCCACCTCATTTCACCATTCCTACGGTGTCTACAAATCCCTATTTTTGCGAACACACAGTCCTCCGACCGAAAAATGCAACCATCAAACGCAACACCATCAGTCTGACGAAAAACAAAACTTACCAGTGTTCAGGGACCCGGCAAACACCACTCTCGATCTCCGAGCGGAGCACTTTCGGGTTTCACTCGCCGCGTCAGTTGCAGCACCGATGACGTCACGACGCATCAGGGCGGAGAAACCCAGCCATCCGCTCCAGGTCGTATCCCACCCTATTCAAGCTGCCTCTGTACAAGAGACATCTCACCTTCCAATTTCTTTGCCCAGACTTCACTGCCAACCCATTCACATTCATCCCTTCGTGCCCAACATACTGACTACTAGCTCCAGTGTCCTTCCGACTCCTTTTCTACCTACCAGCTTCACTTTAGCCACTGCATTACTACCTCCAGCACGCCCAGTCGCATCTGCCAACCCCGACCATCGATCGCATCATACGTCCAGGCAACCGATTATCGGCACAACGTTACACTTTTACCTGAAGCCATCTTCTGCTTGCAGCAGTCTAATCAGGAACATACCAGAGAACCGTGGCCATCTGACTTCTGCACCACAGAAACCAGCATTCCTCCTTTATCAAATAAATAAAGAAACAGTCAAATGTATTAAAAACAACCTTCTAACCACTAACCCACCGTCTCCTTTACCTACGCAGCCCTCACCACTATTCTGAGGGGGACACGAACGGTCCAACACCTTTGCAATCTATTCAGACAACAACTTCGGCAAAGACAGTCCCTTCGTCTCGACATGACACTGTTCACGCGGAGGCCCACTCAGGTCTCAGCTCAGCAACAGTTCAGCATTCAAGCCTTCCATCCAAGGCGTCAAAACCTGAGCACCGACTCACTTTATGATCCTCGTGCAGGAAGACCAACCCATAGGCACCAGCCTCAGACTCCTGAACGGACATCCATCACTGCTCCTCTACCCATCATTCCTTGACCCTTACCCTCCATCCCCTCCATCCCTCGACCCCATCTCTTAACGTCTTCATGCCTCGATCCCCCACCTCATTTCTTAATTTCTCGACCCCACCCCCCTCATCCTCATGGCCCTCTAATACACACTACTAAGTTTCGCTCTTTTCGTCCGTGTGTTTCCTTGCTCCACAGTTTTCCATGGATTGCGGTTACATCCGAACCCCAATGCTGCCTGTCATCCTTACCTACCTTCATTAGTACTAAAAATCTCAAAGAACTTCTTCCTTTCTCGACCCCCCCTGCCCCCTTTCTCATTTGGTCATTTCTGGACCCCCATATCTACATACCTCGACCCTTATCCCTACACCCCTTCATCGTTTCCACAACCCTCACCCTATACCCCACCCATATGATTTATCGTCAAACTAAGGCACAATTCTACCTTTGCTCGATTCCGTCCTCGAGCTTTCTTGTCGCTCTACAGGTTTCCATGGATCGCAATTACATCTGGACCGCGATCCTGCCAGTCATCCTCCCCTGCCTTCATTAGTAGTCGAATAGCAAGTAACTTCTTCCTTTCTCTACCCCCCTTTTCTCATTTTGTCATTTTTTGACCCCCCCCATCCCTTCACCTCCTACCCTAATCCCCACATCCCTCTACCATAATCCCTACATCGCTTCATTCCTATATCCCTCAACCGTAATCCCTACATCCCTTCACCCCTACCCTAATCCCAACATCCCTCAACCCTAATCCCCACATCCCTCTATCCCTTTACCCCCCTACCCTAATCCCTACACCCCCCGACCATAATCCCTTCATCTCCTACACTAATCCCTACATCCTTTCATCCTTCCACCACGGCCCTACCCCCATATCCCACCTGTATGAATTAATTAGAGATGGGCAAACGATACCAGAGCTCCGAAACTTGAGTCAGTCTACTGAACCGCCGTCTGTCGACTCCAAGTGTCGGAGCTTGTATCAAATGACAACGGTCATGTGACTGATGACGTCCGAAGCTTCGAACGTCACTGGTGCTTCACGAAACGTTTCATTGGTTTGACATGTTGGACAGTTTGAACGTGTTGGTGCCGAATGCTGCGTTCACACCAAAAGCGTTGCAAATATAACTCTGCTCCATACTGAGTGTCAATCAACAATGTGGGGTTTGAGAGAGGAGATTGATAGAGAGAATTGTGAGTTATGGCGAGTATTGGATGAAAACTGCGTTCACCAGTATCTGTTGGCATAAATCTTTAAGGCCTTAATAATATAAAAAAGATGTCCATATTTCAAGGGTTCCTCTATAGTCTAGTGGGCAACACATACGATTGATAAACTTTTCCGTTCTGAGAGGGAGGGATCGAATCCCATCATGAATACGTTGTTTCATATGATTGACTGGCTTTTAATTTTATTGCAATGTAAACAACAACATCGATAACTGTTATATATAACATCAAATCTGTGAATGAACATGCAGCTTTAATTGACTTTTACTGCAGAAATGTGAGATTGAAACATTGAGTTGTTGTGCTAGTGCTTCGACACGCTATTACACGGCTGCTTTAATTTCAGTCTGCCACCAGATGTCGCTGTTCTTCTTCAAAGTGAAGCCCCGGAGCTTCGAATCCTTTTCGGTACAAATAGGAAGAACGCCTCAATGCTTCACAAGGCTTCATCCGCCCATCCCTAGAATTAATGCACACTACTAACTTCGCCTGATTCCGTCTTTGTGCTTTCTCGCCCCACATGCTTTCATGGATCGCAAATACACTCGGACCGTGTTCCCGCCCAACATCTACCGCTACCTTCACTAGTAGCCGAATCGCTATCATAATCTCCTCATTCCTCGACCCCCATCCCATTTCTTCATTCCTCGACTCTCTCCCCCCCACACATATCTACATCCCTTCCACATGGATTGACGTCCCACCAATGCACCCTACTAACTTTACTTGAACCCGACGCTTTCTCGTCCCACAGGTTTCCACGCCTTGATCACTGTACAAAGGTATAACTGAAAGTGCATTGATGGGATTTGTTGTCCCATTGAGACTGAAGTAACTAGTTAGTAGCCAGCTATGGTTATCTTTGCTGTGCATTGAAGGATCACAGGCTACTGTAGATGGTTATGCAAAAACATGTGGCAAGTGGTGGCTCATCTTGCTGCTTTACTTTGTCTAAAAGAACTGATTGCCAGCATGCCTTTGAATACGTTAAAGCTCTTCTCTTGAGAGTTCTCGCTTGCTGCGGATCTTTAAAGTTGAGGTGGATGCAAGTGCCATGGGAGCTGAAGCGGTCCTCTTCCATTAAGATGCACAGAGAGATATGTTGTTCTGAGGTTGAGGAAGGAAACTGTGATTTTGCGGTTAGAATCAGTTAATCAATTAATTCATCTTAACTACCTTTATCTAATTGCCAGGAAGCCCCAAAGAGGAGAGATGCCAATTATGTTACTTTCCCTTTTCTCCTGTTTTATCTTTTGATAGGGAGGTAGGTTTAGAATTGTGTCTTTTATTTGTAGGTATATATTTAGTATTTTGATTGTATGTCTACTCAGGAATGGTTGGTTAGTTACTTTTGCCAGGGCTCTCCCTGATGTTACGATTCAGCTTCTGTTTAACTAACATTTGGTCTTACAACAGAAGTCAGTTGGAAGAAAGTAAAAAATATTATTCCGAATTATTTTACGAGAAGATGCAAGGCTAACGTTCACTAAAATACATACACGGCAAGGAGCTCTGACAACGACTCACTCAGAGATGGAGAACGACTTACTCCACTATATCCTTACTTAATATTTGTTTGATGCAATAATAATTTTCAAAATGTTAAATGTGGCCCCTGTAACTATGATTTGTCTTTTACTGAATTCAGAGCTGGCTCTGACTCATACAACATGGTTCATTAACTAATGATTAAATCTAAAGATGGACAAGTTCATTTTACAACTCGCTCTTTTTTCCATTGATGAATTATAATGAGCAACTGCCAGCCACAGGTGTGTGACATCCCACCATCCTCACTGAGAGGAACGGAATTAAATGTAATAAATAAATAAAACAATCAAAGACATGTGACTGACTATTATAATATGTACAGCTTCCGAAAACACATTCACACCAGACTTCATTTTTAGCTGTGAGATAATGTTATGCTAATGAAAACAAAGAAACGCAACATGGTGGATGTTCTGGGACAGTAAGTTCCCTACAAAACTAAACACAACAATGTTAAAAACAAAATTTGTTCAAAACTGAACGCCAACGATAAAGGTAGCCATTCTGCAATCTTGTTTTTTTAAGGTTTTTGGTGACACGGGAACGTAAGTGCAAGATCATAGTTTGACTGAAACTGGTTAGTCGGTACATCCGCTTCAATATTTAACCAAGACCAGAATCTTTACGTTTGAATAACCATAAAATAATGTTAACCATGTTTGAGTTATCAAGTGTGGATATTTCAAGAAAAAAAAATCTGTGTAAGATAATGGGATCACTGTGGATTGTTCAGTGTTGGAGCAGGGTCGTCCTTCAATCAGGGGATTGGCGGTTCCATCCCCAGCTCCGCTAGACCATGTCGACATATGTGAATGATGACACTTCGTGTTAAAGCGCTTTGAGTGCCTGGAAGACTAGAAAAGTGCAATATAAGTACATTGAATTTTTGAATGTTGAAGACAAAGCATGATGCGAGAACATTTTTGTATTCTAATATTAAAAAATGTTTTGAACAAGTAATTCAACTTCCATTCCCTTGACTCTACTGAACACAGGTGTTCCAGCCTGATGAACATCATCTGTTCAGGAAGTGATGCACATTCGTTATTATTGCCAAACAGGACTTCTGGTCTGTTTGTGTGAAAAGAGTAAAAAGAAGAATGTCAGAAGGCTGTGACTGTAGTCGGCCTATGATAATTACATCCTAAAATTGCTAAAACAAAACATGTTTTTTAAACCTCTCCGTCAACTAGCAAGCCAAGATAATGAACTGCTGAACTGAATATTAATTTTCCATTAAGGCATTATTATCCTAATTCAAACAAGTAGAGAAAGGTTGACCATCTGTACTTTACTCCTCTGGACACTCACACGTTTAGTTTGTAGCTCACTTGCTGAATGCCATGAGGTCAAATTTGTCTTTTAAAATAAACTGAATGTATTTAGCACCCAGATGCAAAACACTACACCTCGTTATATTGTTGTTCACAATCATAATTTCTGTGAAAACCTACCTCCCTATGAGTCACATCATACAAAGACTGCCTTCATTTCACCAGGTTCAAATACATTCTCTCGAGATCGATAAAAAGCAAGAAAACACCAACAGTCCAATACGAAACAACATTGTGATCTACGTATATCTGAGTGAGCTACTTATAGTGTTTGACCAGAGTGGTTGCAGATTTAAAGGTTTCAATCTAGTCTCAATCAATACAGACTCATTGGGTGGGTCGGCGCTTTCCTGCCCCAATTCCAGATGTGGGTAGCTAATAGCTCATATCAATCATAGCCAAACCCGGTCCATGGCACATTGATTGTCAGTCAGTAGCAGGATGAATGGCATCTAATGTTGGTCTGTATGTCCAGATGTCCTCACAGGATAGAAAGCTTTATTGGTGAATCCTAAATCACTCACTTTGAGTATATTAAAGAATATTGTAGGGTGTAGACAAAAAGAAAAAGAAGAAACTTGAAATTTTAAGTGACATTATCATAAGTATACAAGCCGCACTATATAGGCTTTTTTTATTTGATAGTATTTCTACTACAAATCATGTACACTTTACTGACATAAACTTGAAGCATACTCTTAGCAGGTATATTATTGTTTTTGTCATATTAGAGGTTTGGCTCTAGGGATGCCAATATGTTGGTCCACCACTTTGGTCCAGACTGTAATATAATCACACTCTCTTTCGAGTGAAGTTTTTGAAGCAACTGCTTCAAAAACTTCAAACTGCTCAACCAATTATTGTAAAATGTGTTAAACACACAAGTCAGGTGGTGTTGCTATAGGCTGTGTAGGGACTGCTGCTCTTATCCCGTTTACAACCTTCAGTCAACATTGGTTAACCAGGGCCAAGATACTTAAGAAGCCTTAAACCGGTGCTTCTTTTTGTTGTTTTCTTACCTTAAAAAGATGTTCCTCTTAATTAAAGGTAGTCATCATAACCCAAACCACAATGTTTCCTTAACCCTAGATAGAACCCAATCCATGATCTTTTTGTAAATCTAACATAGACTGTATGTATGTACGTACGTCTGTGTGTATATATATATATATATATATATATATATATATATATATATATATATATATAAAGTGGATGTAGTCACTGTGACGTCATGTTGGTTTGTGCTCCACGGTTTTTAAAAGCAGAGTGAAAGCTCTAAGACCTTTGCGATGCCTCCTGCCTGGTGGGCTGGCCTCCTGCCTCTGTGGCCCTGCCCCCTGCCTTGGCCCTACTGATGCCCCTCCCTCTCCTTTCGTCCTCCCTCCGTTTCATGGATTGTGGAAATCTGGATCATGGTCCATGCCTAATCATTATTCATAATTTCTGTTATATTCATTGAATGTGTTGTAACTCTGTAAACCTGTTCATCTGTACATGACATCTATTGCTTCTGTCCATCCGGGGAGAGGGATCCTCCTCTGTTGCTCTCCTGAAGGTTTCTTCCCTTTTTTTTCCCCTTTGAAAGTTTATTTTTGTGGAGTTTTTCCTAATCCGATGTGAGGTCCTGGGACAGGGATGTCGTATGTGTACAGATTTTTAAAGCCCTCTGAGGCAAATTTGTAATTAGTGATTTGGGGCTATACAAAAATAAACTGAATTGAATTGAACCTAAACACCGACAACTCCTAGATCAGACAACGCTGGTGACTCGAAGATGAAAAAGTACATCTTCATTTGTTTTACTGATAGCTATCTATGATCTTTATGTGGACATAATCACTGAATGTGTTAACATAAGGCTTTCATTCTGAATGTTTTGCAGGACGGTGTTGAGAAAAGAACTGACAAGCTACATACATTAATAGAGTTTTACTTATATTGTAGGGTATTAATATAATCTTTTTAATGACCACATAGTCATCTTCCTCTCTACCATAAATCCAATTGCCATTTATAAATATATAAAATGACGCATTCTGGCCATTAGGAAAGGCAAACTATGTGGAAAGGAGGGCACTCAGTGTAGCCCGAGAGTTGGACACAAAACTATGCAGGCTCAGTTCATGTCGGGTCGGGTGAGAATTTTTGGGCTATTAGCTCCAGTCCCAGTCGAATAGCAGTTCTCATATGACGTGATCCAGCGTTAAGCCCTCCACCGGAGGATGACACTCATTTCACCTGTCAAGGTAATCAGTCACAGTCTTAGGTAACCTAAGATCCTCCGGAAAGCTTTGAGCAGTGCATGCTGGGAGCTGAGCAGACACACAGGCAGTGGAGTGTTTGCTTGTGTGTTGCAATAGAGGGAAAGGGTGGCATTTTCATTTGATTGGGGATTAAAGGTCACGAAGAAGTATTTAAACGCTCGTGCTCAACTTTGGCGCTAATCACTCCTCCACAGCTGCGAGCTGGAGGAGTCGGCGTAGCGCTCAGATCACCGTTGTCACAATTTGTTGTCTCCCACTTTGCGGTGACAGAGCCTTACCCATCCGGTAATCCCTCGCGGGCAAAGTTTGGAGTAAGCTGACGGCATGGAAAAAGATAAATAAGGATTTTCATTTTCTCACCATGTAAATGAAAAAAATGCATAGCACTTTCTCTCCTCGCTACATTTATCTCCAATGCAGTTTCAGATATTCCCAGACTGTCATTTATCACAATGCGTAGAAAAAACTTTCCACCTTGGGTTTTTTTTACAGGCCCAAGAACTGAAACTTATTTAACATAATGACGTCTTACTTACCGACTAAGCATGCAGACGTTTAACATCTACTAAGCTTTTGCGGCTTTTCCACCAGTGCCAGGCGGCAGAAGTAACACATCTGCACGCGCAGGAAACTTCTCCCACTTAGAGACGAGAGATTGAGGACGTCAGTGACAAATGTCTTGCATTAACTTTGTTGTTTATTTTTTCCCCCGGAAGATGTGAAATAACCGTATTAAATCAAGTAGTCACTTGGCCATTAATCTCAATGCAGCTGACTAGTCCCTCAAAGCTAATGGGGTTTAGAATTTGCATGAGGCGAGTTTACCCACAAAGCTTTGCCAAAGAGGATTGCTGTTCAGACAGAGAGCTTATTGTCACACTTATTCATGGACATGGATTAACGATACCAGGCCCAAAGAACTCCACAAACTGTGGCAGCAACTCACAAGTTCCCCTCCACTGGCTCAGATCCGTGTTTCAGAGGGACGGAGACTCAGACAGTCTCAAGCGCGAGCTCTAAAATGCTTCACATTTGTTTAATTTACACAAATGCTTGTCCAGACTGTGACGCATCCATCAGAAGCATACATTATCATGCTTTGTTTAAGCTATAAAAAAGGTAAAAGAAGACGCCAAACACGATAATTGAAATATTAAATGATTCACACTTGCCTTTCTCTTTCCCTAAATATCAGTCTCTCTTTCAATATTTATTCTTTGTCATATCATCGCAGCACTCCCGGATTCCAGTCTCTGTGTTGTCAACTTAGCATTTTACATCATTTGAATAAGCCTCTTTCAGTGCGAGCGCGTGTGCTGTGTTTCATAGTAAGGAAGTAAAGCAGCTTTGGAGTCTAAATATAATGTGTAACCACTGCATTAATTCTTTCATATTTATCAGCAGGAAAAAAGGTGTTTTTGAAATGTGGCTTATATCCGTGTTTTAAAATCCAGTCGTAAAACAGCAAAAAGAAAAACGCACACAAAATTTGTGTTCAAGTTCTGACACCGTTTGATCAACACACACACACACACACACACACACACCTTAAGGACACCACACATCTCTCTTCTGAGCACTGGCTCTCACTTGTATGATGAGAGTTGCTCAATAGTGACAACCGGCTGTTGTGATACAACATCAGAAGTGATCGGTGTATTCCCTCGGCGTGGCGTGTGTGTATCACATCATAGTGGCAGTGTAATCCACCTCCCCTGCTGAGCAAGATGACAGAGCAATGCAAACAGAGTTCTTTTAACATTACAGATTATTTTGTGCTCCATCTATCACATCCATCCACTCCTGATACTCGCTGATTCATTTTCAGGGTCACAAGGGGGACTGGAGTTAATACAAAAGATAGACGTCTGAGCTACTGATGAAGATGAGGATGAAGACGTTTTTGTCTCACTACGCCTTATCTGAAGAAGAGCAACAACATGTAGATGTAATTAACACGACGGCGGCGTAGAGAGAGAACTGAAAACAAAACTTACATATGTCTTTTTTGTTCTTGAGGACCTAAAATCTTGAACCTTAAAAGCAAATGTTCCTTTTGAGCACAACGAAGGAAACACATCTCACCAATTAGGGTGCTTAATTTACTTTGCTCCATTTAAGTTGAATATCTTTCTACAAATCTGCACTTATCTAGTGTTAATGAATACCAACCGTCATTAATGTACTTGTCTTAGGCAGCGTTACGGAACACAAGGGACCGGTTTGTTTGACCCACCATTACTCTTAGCAAGGTTACAGGACACTTATTTCTCTCATTATTATAACATGTAAATCTCAATGGTCAATATATAAATATATATATATAAAAAAATATTTTAAAAATATATATATATATTGACCAACTATTTGAGTGGAACTATTTAGTAAGAATGATGCTCATCCTTCCAGTAGGGTTACACACACTGAGAGAGTCTATGTCAAGAAGCACTGAAGCTGGGATAATACCATTGCCATGCTAGATTTCTAAGAAGTTTGATATTGATATCAATGCTGGCACATTTAGATTTTGTTGTCAACAAAAAATCAGATTGCCATGAAATCAAGTGAGCACATTTGTGCTATCTGAGCGTATGTTTTTCCTAGAAAAGCAGACTAATGAGTTGCATTTTATTGAACTAAGTAATTGGTAAATAAGAATATGATGGGACTTAAAACACCTTTTGCACTCCAGCGTTGTCTGTAATGCTAATTTGCTCCTCCAGCCGAAGCTTTGCAGTGTATGGCAGCCGACCGCTGTCATAATAAGATGGGAAAAACACGTTATTGGCACATTAAGTAATTCCAAGGCCTTACATCTGTTTCTTTGTTTAGTAATTGCTTTCCAAACATATGGAGGATCCCATCACAGTCAATCACAGCCTCAATAGAAATCTTGACCGCCTTTTTGCAAGTGCAGTAGACACAATGTATCAGGCCTTGATACGGCTAAATGGAACATTACCTGGGAGGAAGTGTCTAATGAGGTCCATGCCTATACAGGCAGGCAGATGGAGACTGCCAGCCTCTATGAGCTATATCCACAGATGTGTCTCAGCAAGCTGAAGAGAACAGCAGACGGCTTGTTGGTGTGAGTGCTCCGATACGGCTGCCACGTGGCCAGGAACGCCCGAAGCTCTCACCCGTGCACATGACAACAATATCACATTAATGGTTGGCAGACAAAAAAGTTGACCACTTTCTCCATCTTAGTTAAGCGTGAAAGCATGCTACTATTACTAAATCAGAACTTAATACAAAGTATGTCTGAGGCTCATGGAGAGAACATGAATGTCTGCACCAAGTGGCAGAGACATTTCACACTGAACAAAACATGTCAACCTGGCTTTCTAACCGACACTACATTTTGTGTGGAGATTACTTGTGTGTGGCCGGGATTCAATATCATACCACTAGAAGAATGACTGAAATGATGAAATAGACCAGTCCAGTTTGTATTATTTAGTACGGGTTACACAAACTACCTCTTATACGAGCATATACCGACTTATTGTCATAATGTTACCAACAATAACAGTCACCGCACATTGCCACCTGTGAACCATCGCGTTAGCTTGACATTTCCTAAAGTAGCTTGTTATCGACAGAGCTAAGCTACATTTTAGTAGGCATTAGATTGTGTTTTCCACGGTGTGTGAAAATGATGTGTTTACATAATGAGTCATTTTATAGAATGTATAACGGGGCCCTGTTCCTCGTACGTGGTTCAACTAAGTCGATCAAATATCCTATTAGCCAGTTTAAAATTAACCCGATGATTGAAATCAGGCTATCTCGGTTTCTCAATTGCTGATCCGCGCTCAAACCATCTCGTTAAATCGAACCAGACTTCAGTAATCAGCATAATTGCGCGTGCCCGTCCTACTTCAAAAGGGGGATCACCAAAACCATGATTTTCTAACAGCACAATGGCAAATAAACTCAAAAGGAAGAGTCTCTTTTTTCTCCTCTAATCAATCAGATTATATTTCTTTAAGTGTGCTGTTGGCTTAATGGAATGCATCATCCAATGAGATCTCGATAGCGAAAATAATTCTCTCAACTCTTTCAGAATAAGTAGATAAAAACAAGCCCAAAGAGTATCTAATTGATACAAATTAATAGATACTCATGATGATATATGTACTGTATCATGTACTATATGTGTATATACATGTATGTGGAGATGACCATATAGAACTAGGAGTTTGAATATGTGAGTGGGCTGATCAGCATGTATATATTTATGTATTATTCATAATCAGAAATTCAATCAATTGAAGCAGTGAAAATAAATTGTGTGTGATTCTCTCTAGTCCACCTTAATCACGTTCTACAATAATGATATGCTGTGGTGTACTAATAACACTGGCATATAATTATGAGTGCTTTCAACACCCACGTAGTTGCAACCCAGCCATCAAGAGGACAAGGGAGCAAGTCAACACTAAGCACAAGAACTTTATTCCGAATGGTGAGTCAATACAATATGTGACATGATAATGTATTGAACAGCTTGTCAGTTGCATGTCCTTCATATTTTAGCAAACAAAAAGAGGGCTGATATGGTCAAGACGGGGCGAGGACCAAAGACTCCAAACTTTACTCCTGCTGAGGAGCTGGCACTCCAGCACAATAGGGCATACTGATAAGCTTAGTAATGAATAGTGATAGGAATGCATTTTCATTAAATGGTGAAATATTGAATAACTCAATTACCTGCAATTCCATAAAAGCTCTCTTTGATTTCATTTACTCGGACATGGTCAGGGAACGTAATGAACACATCCATAAGTTTCTTAACGCCAAATAAACTTGTAGTGTGGTACAACAATGTACCACACTACAACAATGTACCACACTACAACAATGTACCACAAGGCTCTGCATACAGTCTGTGAGACAGTCAATGCTGTTGTGTGGTGTTCAATGTATGGCTCGAGAAGGTCTTTAATAAATGATTCCTTGTGGGCAGAATCGATATCGCTCGTATAGGAAGTCATCATCAAGTTATAACGGATCTTGGCGATCTCGAAGAACTCTCTCCCTATTAAACGCTAATCTAACTAATATCGCTCCTTCGTAAATGAGATCTCTGAGGAAGGGAGCTGCCAGCTTATCCAGCTAACTTAAGTTAGCGTGCGCTGGAGCACATTTAAGTTTTTGGATGTGTTGCTATGGTGATTTTGCCAAACTTGCTTTGTGGAACCGAAAAGCCTGACTTATGTAATCTTATCCTGAAAATGATCCGGCAAACTCAATTAGCCAGGTACGAGGAACGAGGCCCTGGGCAACACAATGGTAGCAACCTGTCAATCACATTGAAGCCCCGCCCTAAAGCATACCACTGTTTATCATCTTGTTTTACTCTAAATGGACCATAACTTACGAAATGAACATCATGCTGTATTGAAGAAAACTTGAAAATAGAGATAAAGACCATAAACTCATGTTTACAATGTTTACTGAGGGAATAAATGAAGTGAGAATTGGGCTTTAGGTAAACAGTTGCTGTAGCAACGACAATGTTTGCTCATAACAGCTGTGGGTTCAGATGTTTTTCGGCTAGTGTCATCAGATCAGTCACAAACGACAAGGATCACAACAGTAAAACTGGAAGACCATCAGACCATCACCATCTTCCCCACATTGACTAGTATTGCCCTCCTGTTAGAGTTGCATGGTACCCCTCACTGCTTAGATATCAACAGAACAACATGGGAGTAACTTTGAACCACTACTTGTTGCAGCAAAGGCTATGAGTGCTTTAACATATTTCCGTTTTGAGTAATAATGGGCTTTTATAACCCCTCTGCTGCAGTCTGGGGTTGGGACTGGGATGACACAGGACCTATAGGTCATTTCTATCTTGTAACTAATAAGTGAATGGAAGTAGCCCAATTAAAATGGACTTGTTGTAAACTGTGATGGGTTATCTTAGAATCTATTACAGTAGAATCTTCCAGCCCCAACCCAATGCACATGGCGCTGACATGCATATCGAGAAATCTCACTCCCCAAATGACTTTGTAAACAAGATGTGATAGCACTGCCAGTAACATAATTCCTATAAACGGAAGGAATAAGTGTCAGGAAGCAGTTATTGCATTATTTAGAGTGTCATAAAGAGCCCGGCTATTGATTTGAGAGCAGAAGCGGCTCAGCAGTTATTTCTGTCATCGTCACCCTCATTAAACTGATGTATGTCACTTGCTGTACTCCTTTCTGCCTCTCCCGCTTCTCTTCCCATCACTTTCTCATTCACTTTTTTAGGCACTTGGTCTGCCTGGATGTCTGTTCAGGAAAATAAATTGTAAGGAACACACTTGTTGCCAGTGACAACCATTTAAATTGTGTGTTTGGATATTTGGCGAACCACCTTTGACAATAACGGTTATCCCTTAACTCTTTGAAACAAGTGTATGTAGGTCCACACGTAGCGGAACTACATACCTGTGTGTTACATGCATGAGGATGTTTTTCAAATGTGAATCAGGCTGAGGAGGAGCGTGTTGCCTGGAGACAGCTCTTTTTTTTAATCAAAAATGGCTTCAGTCATTAACCTCTAATAACTGCCTTTGCACTCACTGCTGCTGATTCTTTCACCGTGCAGGAAAGTGCATACAGTGAGAGGTCAATCCCTCTCTCTCTCTCTCTCTGAAACCAGCTGGAGATTGGCGAGTCTTTTGCAGATCAACCTTCTTTCTTCATCTTATTCAAAGATAAAGCAAAATCAAGTAAGAACATCTCAGTCTGAATGCACCATAAATCACTAATATTGTTAGCCATTTGGAGGCATTGGCAACCAGTGATTGAAATATCCAAAACAATTTAAGTTTATATGATTAACTTGATAAAAATATATATATATATTTGTTGTGACACATCCAGGATAAGCAGCATTATCATTTATTTGGAGTCATGGTTCTGGTCCAACCCGTTCCCAAACGCACTGGGGTGCCACTTGGCATCACTTAGGCTTCAGTAACAAAACTACTGGATTAGGTTAAGTTTGGGTTAAAATAAAAAGTGTATTACACCTATTTAGTCATGGAGTCTGCGCTACGTATGTAGCGTAAGTTAAGTACTTTTCATAAAGTCATGAACTCAAATAAAGTTGACTTTTGTTTTCACACGGGACACAAACAGCGGTCTCCTGGGTGAAAGTCCAGTGTTTGTACCCTTCATAGACTTTCTTGTTCTTCTTGGTCAGTTGCTCTGAGCTATTATTGCTGAGGACGGGTTCACACTGTAGTAACTTGAAAGCCCGCTGCGTCTTATACGGAGGCTGAAGGATGCGTTGATATTAGAACTTGACAAAAGACAGCTGTTTGACACCCTGGGAATAAGCTGTCCGGTCACCTGAAGAAATATTGAGTCCAATAGTTACTGTATTTTACGTCTGAATCTTTAGCTGATAAATGCTGCACTATATTCACCAGCTGTCCCGCTATAAAGCTTTGTTCAGCTCAGGGGGGATGCAGGTTCAGGTGATAACTCTCTGTATTGTTGCATTAGCTGATCATTGTCATTTCATACATTGTTATTATACAGAATAAGGATTATAATCACGTTCAAGGACCACGTAAAGCCAGTTCTCCAGCTACACCCGGCGACATCCACTGAACCACAGACAGATGGCAGGATCGACCGACAGCTTGACATTAACTTCCTTACAGCAATGAACATTAGGGTGTACATGTTTCATCGATTTTAACTCCCCCATCTGTCTGCACCTGTCTGATATTAAAGATGGAGTCCTCAAAGTTCACCTACAGCCACCAAAGGAAAGTGTGCTGCTTACTTCATGGATTTTAAATCTCATTGTATGTTGGGTAATGCAGTTCAGGTTAGCAAGGTGAATACTTGTAATGTCTTCTACGCCATGCTAAAGTATTCCTTGGCTTCTAATTTATTCCTTGGCTTTCTTCATATTTGTACATCCTGTTAATACTGTGTTTTCTTCTGTGATTGCTGGTTACATCTTGATAGGCAATACTTCAATCAACTCCTAATAAAGAGGTATGCAAGTAAATGAACACGGCCTTGTGTCACTTTGATATATTTCATTTTTAAAAAGCCTTGAGTATGCCGTATCAGAATATACAAGGTAGTTTGTAGTTCTTTATATTCATGAACATTACAACCTGCCTTTTTATGGATATATTGACAAACATTTATTGTTTGCTTTCAGTTGACTCCCTGTCAAGGTTTGATTCAATTCATTTATTTAATTATTGATTTGCATGCTGCTTCTCTTCAGTTGTCATTTGTGAGCATGGATTCTAATACACTCAAACAAACTCATAATTCAGAATCCATACATATAAGTTGACATTGTTACCTAACACAACCTCGATATGTTTTGTACTGTGGTCATGTTTTTGTTTTTTTATATATATATCAAATGAAGCTGGAAATTGAATGGAAGATACGTTGTTAAATCATACCTTGTTTTCAAGGTTTTTGTTAGTGTTGCACTGCCTCTGTGTACCTCTCAGGTCGTATATTTGTTTCTCTTATCGGACTCTTTGATTTTCTTTAATCCTGTTTTTATTCTCCACCTTTTGAAGCGCACTGGTAAAACTTATTTTGCTGTTAAAGTACCATTGTCAAAAACTGACATTGACATAGAAGCCTACAGGAAAAGGTTGAGGGGCTTAGAGCATTCAGCTTTAAAGTGGTCCGTCAGTCAATGTCACAGATTCTCTTTCTGGGTTATAGATGCCACAATGACATCCATCGTCTTCATAATAAATACGAGAGAGAGCATCGGGTCAATCATTTCAACTAGCAGCCAATAAAGAGATGTCTGCATAAAGACCTGCCAACTGAACTTCAAAGACTCTTGTCAGGTTCAGAGTGAATCACAGTGATTTGAACAGTCTGAACATCTGACAGTTTTGGTGACTTTAGTTCTTCCTGAGTAACGAACTTGTATCCAACCAGGATTTAAATTCTACAACTGAATGAAACAGCGTGCCTGGCTCTGTAAGAGGGTTACTAGCGAGCAGGTTTGGTTCACAGTCAGTCATAAAATATGATAAACGTTTGAAACTTCATTCAAACACCTCAAGAGAAGCTTGGAATACCAAAAGAAAACATTCTGTCCAGACCAATTTATCATGTTGGTAAATCTAAATTAATTATACCAAGGTGCAAAAATGATCATATATACAGACAGTCAAAAGCCCATATTGACAAAAGTTGCCTGTCGTCTACTTGAGAACTGCATGCGTTTAATTGTAAAAACTATGGAGCCAAACTCAGAGAGTAGTGGACTCGGCATCTAATTTGGTCTTGGTTGTAAGGTATGTGTGTGCCATCAACCTGCCATACACAATATGCAAATAGAAAGACCAATAAGAGGATCTGCTGGTATATGTGTTCATAAAAACATTTCAAAAGTAGACTTACTGTAATATTTGCTTTACTCGCGTCAGTTTACTCGCCAGACAAGTTGTGTTCATTCGTGTCTTTCGCAACTAGTTGCGAAAAGGGGGCGTGGCTTGTCTCCGTAAAAACAGTTATAATTTCCGCCATCCATAAATTGTAATTTGTTTGGTTTGATGCCTGGAATAAGATATGTGGTTAACATAAGTTTGTCTTAACCGTCTTGTGAATTTAGATTTTTACTGGCTAAAAAGGTGGCTAAATGAGACCACAGCGGTTGGGTGATGTTAGGTTCTGGGTTGGCTTACAACATGTCAACTCTGCAGCTGTATATTGCTGCCAATGTACAAAGCATCTGTCTGTGTGTGGCTCTGTCACAGGTGCCATTCCACAGCTGGTGAGAGTTCAGCTTCCAGAACTCCTCATGCAGAGCTCTTTTCTTCGCTCCCCGATCTTCACGCGCTGGTCTCTTTTTGGCAAAGCAGTTCACGTCTTTGTGGGATTAAATTAACTTGTAAAAGTATTTAATTATCTGCAATTATTAGCACTTTGACTTCAAATAATATCTGTTCTCTGCCACCTACGTTTCTGTGTCTACTGTCAGCTATAAGTACAACAGAATGAATATATAAATGATGACGGCAATTTGACCAGATATGGCTGCAGATAAAAATCATTATTTTTCCATCACAACATCAGCAGACACAGTGAACTAAGTGACGGGTTGAGCACAGCGGCTGTGCTTGTATGAACGGCTATACTGACATTCACAATGACTGACAGAGAAAGATAAGAGAATCAAAAGGTTACCATATTCAGGACGAGCCCCAAAAAAATCTGTGCCTAATGAAAATGACATGCAAACGTGTATTTTTGATGGTAAAACACAGAAAATGTCAGTAAAACAACACTCTGACTTGAAGATGAAAGAACAGTGACGATCACTGTTAGAAGGAAAAGCAAGGGATTCATCAGGACCAGGATGTGTAACACCTTGTTAGTGTTGTGTGTGTCTCCCCAGTGTCTCCTGAATGTTCATTCCCTTCACCTGCCCTCAGCCACTCCTCTGCCTCCCTGATTGTTCATGCCCTACACCTTTACCCTCTTAGATATATACTCCCATTCTTTCCCTTGTCCCCTGCCAGATTCTTGTCAGAATTCTTGTTGTAAATGCCCTCCTGTTACTTCGCCTTCCAGCCTGAGTTCCTCATGTGACTTCGTCTCAGTAAAGAGAGTTTTCTTCACCTCACCTCGACTCCTGCCTGTTTCCTCTTTGCCTGACCTTTTGCCCCACCACACCCCGTGACGGGATGTGTATGTATGAAATTCTATGGCGTTTCATTAAATATGTGTCATGAGTAGATATGATACGGCTAAATGAAGAAAATAGGGGTAATGTTTTTAAATTGTCGTCCTGCCTTCGCCCAATGGCGCCAGTACCCCCGCGACCCTGAAAAGGATTAAGCAGTTAAAAGATATTACATGGATGAATCAAATGAGTTGGAATACTACATTGGAATATGCATCATGCTCTTAAAAAAAAAAGAATGCAAAAGAACGTCAAATTCAAAGTAGTCTCGACTCCTGCCTGTTTCCTCTTTGCCTGACCTTTTGCCCCACCACACCCCGTGACAGGATGTGTATGTATGAAATTCTATGGCGTTTCATTAAATATGTGTCATGAGTAGATATGATACGGCTAAATGAAGAAAATCGGGGTAATGTTTTTAAAATTGTCGTCCAGGTTGAACCCGGCCTTCGCCCAATGGTGCCAGTACCCCCGCGACCCTGAACATGATTAAGCGGTTAAAAGATATTAGATGGATGAATTAAATGAGTTGGAATACTACATTGGAATATGCATCATGCTCTTGAAAAAAAGAAGGCAAAAGAACGTCAAATTCAAAGTAGTTCGCCATTAGTTTGCATAAGTATGAACATCAATAGAGCTTTCTTTGAACATGTGTAAACAATGACCCGTGTCTTATTTTTAGCACCGAGACCATCTTGCTGTGCTAACTGGTGGTGTCTAGCCACTTGAGCGTGGACCGGTAAATGCTCTGCCTCAACATGGGCCGGTCCCTATGGGAGCATCGATTCAGCCTGTTTTATGAATAGAATGCTTTGTTCCACAGCATTTCCCACTTCCAGCAAAAATATGCGACAATCAATACTTTATGCAAGCTTGTATTGAATGTCAAATAAGAGCAGAAAAACGGTGTTTGTCCAGAGAGCTTTTTCCAGCCATGAGTAATAAGAGGCCGACGTTGCAGGAATATAGAGGGAGGCAAACGTATGAATAAATGAATAAACCTTCTTTAGTTTGTGCACAACATAAATATAATGTATTTTAGTTCAAGCTTATTATTGTGAAGTAAGTGTTGATTGCTCAATGTGATGGCTGCAGAATAGTGACAGCATCGGCTTTTTTTTTCGATTGGTTCCCTTTTAGCTTCGCTTTCGCGACGCAATTACGTCTGCCTCTGGGTATCGGTCTCCCAGGAAAATGCAGGCTCCACTTACGGCACAAAGGAAGTGCATAGCAGTTGAGTTGCTACTTATCGGGGTATTAATAATAACACGGAGGTTCTGAACTAAAAACTCTTCATTGCCTCCGAAATTGTCAAAGGCAGCGCATTACAGCAACAGGAACAACTGCAGTAATGGAGGAGGCAAGGCATGTGAAGTTACCCACATTTAAACATCGATCATCTCGTTTATATCTTTTGTGCCCCGGTGATCACCGTCTCCATTTTGCAGTTTATTTGGAAACCATGTTTTTGGTAGCTCTGAGGAAAACTGAACGCTTTCTGGAAACACTAGGAGGCCACTGAAGATATAAAATGTATCACTTTATAAAGTCAAGCTATCTTATAAACATTTAAGGCCAGTGCCTAACCATCTCTCAAAATGATCTGCTTTGCTGATTCCAATTCAAAATGAGAAATCCAACCAGATTACCAAAGAGTTGGTAATGTGGATGTCTTTCATTTCCACCCGCAACATCTTATAGTATATGGAAATATGAAGTAACACATTATTGAATAATGAATTTCGTCAATAGATTAAGGAAAACATAAATGTACCAGTGGCGGAAGGCCAATAGAGGGCCACGGGGCCCGGCCCCACCCACCTTGAGCCACAAAAAAAAAGTTTAATAATAATATTTATAAAAGATATACATTGTCAATATTTGTGTTTTGGAGATATGGAATATACCCAGTAAAATTTATAAAATAGGATATCTGCCAAAATATATGCACTTCCTGCACCTTCTCGCCGCCTCTCTGCGTATCTCAGTTGCAGCTGGGGCCGAATCGTTCTGGCCCACAAGAGACGGGTCTAAGAAGCAGCCAATTACTGATTAATGATATAAATGAGTGATACACAATTTAGCTAATACGCGTCCTAAAATAGGTTTAGTTTTGGGCCAAAGTCATCTGGCCCATAAGCTGCGCGTTCTCGCCAGGAGCCTTTCTTTTTTTCTTTCTTTAACGACATGAAACGGCCAGCGCGAGCGTCTTCCAAGGAGACCCGACAGGTAACATCAACGGGGACAGATCCAACATGGACAGTGACGGGAGTAAGGGACATGAAGCACTTGTTGGAAGAATTAAGAAAACATGAGACCACCAGGACACACGTGATAACTCCTCAAGCAGCCATATTGAGCAAAGTGAACGTCACTACCAGCTGGACGACGGACACAGTGAGGAGGTGAAGAAACACAATGAGGAGGAGGATAAAAACAGGCACACTATTAGATTTCATATATATGTGACTTATACTGTTTCATATCTATGTGATTTATACTATACAATATATATGTGATTTATACTATACAATATATATATATATTTTTTTTAAATTTTATTTATATGAATAAGATGTCCTTATTATGCCTGTGTTGGAATACATGTTAAATATTTAACTATAAAGTAGAAATGCATGTTTGTTTTTTTGCATTGAATCATACTGGGATGTTTGCTGAAATTGATTGGATGGCCCTACCAAAAAGAAATTCCACCAGCCGCCACTGAAATGTACCATCTATGATATCGCTCACACCAATATGAGTAAATTTGGTAGTAGGAAATGTTGCCAACAGGTTAACTCAAGCAAATGGTAACCCGAAATACTAACAATTTGTACCTTCACAGACTGCTCTGAATATGGTGTTCATATTCAATAAACTCCATCCTGAATTAGGATAAGCAAGGGGTAGTGATGCTGATATCTGCAACGGCAGAATCCCCCCCCCCCCTGGAGTCCAGACACTGGTGGTGGTGTAGAAGAAGGGAGTGTCTGTATGAATGAGGAGCAGGACTGATGCTGATTGGAGTAGTCTGGGGTGGAGGAGGGTCACATCTGTTTGAGCTGTGATGACAACTGACAGCAGCAGAGAGGAGAACCCATTTAAAAATGTTGACGACAACGATGTGATTGGTTTACAGAAACTGCGCATAATCTTATGAGTTCATTCAACGTACACCCCCCCCCCCCCCCCAAATCAGCTGATGGAGTAATCCCTGTGAGAATTAGAGACTGAGATTATGAATGAACCAGAGTGTAAAGAGTATCTTCCTTATTGAACTGCTTCATTTAATGTGGTCAGAAGGAACCTATGTGTCTTTTTTACAATATGTATATGTATAAAATATGTATCCTGCCACCAGGAACATTGGATTCCCTGCTCATTGAAGTGGTGGCCACTTGATTGTGACGCGTGTTCATTTTGAGTGCTCACTCATTAGACTGAGAGTCCATACAGCGTTTTTATTTTTATTTCTGGCAGAGAGCACTTCATGCAGTCTCGAAACCAGCGGCTTTCTGCAAAGGTTGGAGCACTCTTGGAAAAAAAAAAAAAAGATTATCACGGACTGCTGTGCTATAAAGGAATCATGCTTGAGCAGAAGTCACTTTGTACGTGTTTCTCTAAATCGGCTTGGCACTGGAAAGTGATGTCTACTCGGTGTTGAGCATGTGGTTAACACAAGATCACGTTTCAGAGCACTGTATATGAAGATTCTATCAAAAGACAAAGTAGATATCTTATAAAATCACAAACGGCACCGTTTTACTGCATTTCCATAATACCAGTGAACATTTGCAGAAAACTGAGCTCCTGACCGACTGTTGTTGTCAAGCTGTGAAAGACTCTGAGAGCACGGGCAGAGTGAATGAAATGATTCAGCCCGAATGAAATGATTGGACGTGTTATTACAGTCCTGTCTCAGGAACAGATATGTGTCCCTTTTCATTATTTAACCAGAATAATCAATTTAAAAAAAAAACAGTTCTCTTTTACAATGACTGTGAAGTACAATGACCAGCTGCCATCCCGGTGGGGCCTGGCACTGGCTTTAGAATATTGTCGGCTGACGTGTATTGGGGGAGGATGACCACTGTAGTTCACAATTATTTGACATGAATGTCTCGCTTGGAGAAACAGGTGTATCACTTTCCTCCCCTTTTTTGATTCAGAATCGGTACCATTTATAATCTGAATTGAGCTCAAGATGGTCTTCATCTTCAGACACATCCTCCTCTGTTTCACTGTCATGACCCCAGGATGAGCTCCAGAGCTTCCAGGGCTGTCATCCTGTTGCTCATGTTGTCCTACAGTAAGCTGCTGAGTTGTATGTATCTGCTGAGTGTAATGCTGGTGTATATTTCGCCCTCCCCTGCTAAGTGTGGGGGAGGAGTTTTCACGTGGGAAAATAAAAGGTTCCCTTCAAAGTCAAGATAGTATCTGCATTTCTCGCACAGGTGGGGTTGTGAGAAAGTGTGTGTGTGTGTGTGTGTGTGTGTGTGTGTGTGTAATGGGGTGAAACATGGTGGGAGGGAGTAAGAAATTGTTTTTCTAGTCTCACATTTTCAAAGTGACCCGAACATCATCTCTGTAATATAAACCTGCAAACTCATGATATAAACCTTTTTCTTTTTTGTTTACCTTGATTACACTAATTAAGGCAATTGGAAGAAGTTTCATACTGAAAAAGTACTTTTAAGATATTGTTTCTAGATTTACTTAACTTTGAAACGGGGTCAATTTACAATAACAGGAGGGTTAAGAGAGTATTAAACTGCAGAAATTAAATGCAGACTTATTTACCCTACTTGTGCAATGTGACTTACATAATTTACTAATTCAACGTACGTAAGTAAGTGACCAACATACTTAAAACTAAAGCATGAACTTTTCCCCAAACCTAACCATCGTTGTTTTTCCAAGGACTTCTGCAGGCAAATTGATTGCTCTTATTGATGAACATAACAAACATCTTTTTTGTAAGATATCATACGAATCATTGCTTGAGCATGTATTAAAAAATATGAAACTAATGAATGCCGGGCAGATGATCAATTACAGCACAAGCAGAGCAGAAACACTCATAATGTTGTTACTTTTGACGAAGAAAATGCTGAATGTTCATTGAGTGCAGCTGGTGTTAGAATGTTCTGCTTTTTCTCTGTTCCACTCATCATATCAAACTGAATAATGTTGGGTTTTGGAAAAAAAAACAAGACATTTGACACCATCACCTCAGGCACGTAGTATTTTTTTTTTAAGACAAAACAAGTTATTGAACAAAATTGTTTTGTAAATCAACTGTGAATAAAAAAATACTCATGAGTTTCAGTACACACAATGTATTATCTTACTGATAACACCCAGATATTCAGACCCAAATTGGACTAGACCCAGTCATAACGCCCAAACCATATTTATGAACGGGGATGTGTCATCCATTTGCAAAAATACTGTATTGGTCCAATCTTAGCAATAGCTAATTACTAATATGGGGCTGATCGGGGCTCCAGTGCTGTATTGTGGATGACGGTTCTTACCTCCTGTGGCCGGTCTCATTTTCTTGCTGAAACAGCAATTATGACAATGAGGATGGTGAGGGCGATGGCTCCTGCCACCAGGAGGTAGCACTTCCTCTTCCTCAGCTGCCTCTGTGGGGAGAACGGATTCGGTGAGGTGGGTGGAGTTCCAGCATTAGACAGCAGCCCATTGGACACTGCACACCGTCTGCTGTGCAAGGCAAGCCAATAATGATGCAGCTCTTCCCTCAAACGCTCCCTGCTGGTGGCTCACACAGCGCAGCAGTGATTTAACCGGTGATTCATCAGTTCACGAGAGCTAAAAATATACAGCTCTAAACCCACATGTTTGCATATAGTGTGCATTTTCTGCCCTGCAAATGTCAAGTTCCAGTTTAATAACCACAGAGCCACAAGCTGCCCTATTTTTGTTGTTTTTGAGCTAATTTAATGCAACCCCACGGCACACCTTTACCAGCATGAAGAACAACATAAAACAACAAAGAGGAGCAGACATATTTTAAAGGAAACGGGGGAAAGAACGAGGATGAGTGGCATTTTGGACCGGATGAGATGAACACAATTGTGGAGGAACGAGAAGATTCAAGGTCACACTGACAAATACAGAAACAATGCAGGAACCACTGGATGGGATGACTGTCCGGGGGTGGCCTACATTTCCCCTCCATCAAAATGCTGTGCAGTTATCCCTGTGATGGCTCTGCTGCACATTATCCTTGCCTGTGTGATGGCAGCCTTGCTGTCTGAGAGGAGGACAAAGACTGGCAGATTGAAGTCACCCATATGAAATACTTTCCCCCTGCTGCATGTATTCATTCGGCCCATGTAAAGGTGTCAATTAACCAGCTCGGTCAGTCCATGGGTCGACTTCAAAAGTTAGAATATAGAAAAACAGTAAAGGGAAAAACTGCGACAAAATGGTGACTTTGTGAAGCGGATTCATCACCAAGACTTCAAAAGCACAAAACAAAGAAATTGTACATGTTCTGCTTCTCTTTTAGAGGGAATTGTAATTAAGTTTATTTATATATCACTTCATAGGTTGCATACTTTACAAGATGTTCAATTTACTTTACAGGATGTTCATTTCACGTGTATAATTCAGTGGTGGAACGATAAGATGTATTCCTCCCGGAATTAATTATGAGGAAAATATACTGAACCATGAACCCAAAACCAAGGTCGATCATAGAGTCGTTTTCACTATCCAAAATGTACGCTTTTTATACTAAGGTTGTATATTATATGTTTTTTCCCCATATTTTTTGCTATTTATTGACCCCCTTTTGTGAATTGTGCCATATATCTCAAAACGTGTTCCCCCATAAAAACAATAAAGTGTTTCTTTATACATTTTGTACATGTATTTTGTTACTGTTTGCAGTACATTACACACTTATCTGAATATGTACTAATTATTCAAAAAAGCAATTATTCATTGATGTTCTTTTTTGGACTGGTAATTCCTACTTTTATATACAACTTTGTTGTGAACTAACTTGACACCTTTTCAATGAAGTGGTTTTCATTTCTTGTCAATAACAAATGTGAGCAAGATGCGGTCGCCTATTCAAACAGGGGTGCAGCAATTGTCAACATCTACTTAATGGAAAACCACACGATTTCAGTCACTTGCAATGCCATAAGTTATTCTCATTTTTAAGTGCTTGTGGCTATTGAACAGATTTCCGCACTGTGTTCTGTTTCATTTTCTAATATCGCCTGTGGTCAAATTTTGATTTCAAATGCTTCAAACATTTCCTCCACATGAGCTTTATTCATCCATGTCAATGACTTGCCATGTCGGAAAAGAAAGCGAGGAAGTGTTCACTGCGGAAAGCAAAAATATGAAAGTAAATAGAGTGAAGAGTAGGGGTTAGGGAATATTTATATTTGCTTGTCTCCTCAGGCAGTGACGCTGTGTTTGAGCACAGAATCTATGTTGTTTCAAAAGGCTTTTTCTCCTTCTTTTTCCCAGCCTGTTTTCTGCTACAAAGGCAACGAGAGCAGCGGCGTCAGACCAGAGCCGAGGCTGGAGTCTTTAAATCCTGACGCGCTTCAAAGCACGGAGAGAGCAATTCATCTTCTTATCTGAGACTCAAAACAGGCTTTCTGTGTGGAAGAGAGAGGCAGAGGGGGAGAGGGAGAAAAAAAAAAAGTAAAAAAAATGCTGTCGAGTAATTTTCCGTTTAAACGTTCCACTCCACAACAATTTGCATAAGCAGCCCTGCGTCTGTGATAAGAAGATTGGTAATTTTCAAAGGCTCTGTGGGGATTGAGAATTAAAAGCCTTTCTCCGCTATCTCCCCTCTTGCAGCTGGCCACCGCAGATTCCCCAGCTTCTCTCACGCGTTTCCTCCTAAACTATGCCTTATAAACTTTCTCTGCCATCCTCTCCTCTCCGCTCGCTCTAACAGTGCTGAGTCACTCCCTCTCTCTATATACTGTATCCCTTCCCTCCCTCTCCTCCGAACGCTCTTTCCCTTCCCTTTTCTAGTCCTCCCGCTCGCTCATCCCGGCACTGCTGTTATTTGGGGGAGAACAAGAAAATAAATAAGGTAGAGGGGGGGAACAAAAACGGGCTTAGTGTAACAAAGGCAGTGTTGCAGTATTTTTAAACCAGAATTTTGCAGATTGCAGGGCAGGCTGAGAGGCGGGACAGAGAGACTTGCAGAGGGAGAGACAGAGGAGGATGCTCTTATCACCAGTGCCTTAATCTGCCAGAGAACGGTTTCCTGCAAGCCCCTAGTATAGCCCAAAATCACAAATTATATAAATTTGCCTCAGAGGGCTTTACAATCTGTACACATACGACATCCCTGTCCCGGGACCTCACATCGGGTCAGGAGAAACTCCCAAGAAATAAAAAAAAAAGGGAAGAAACCTTCAGGAGAGCAACAGAGGAGAATCCCTCTCCCCGGATGGACAGAAGCAATAGATGTCATGTGTACAGATGAACAGCGTTACAGAGTTACAACACATTCAATGAATATGACAGAAATGTATGAATAATTATTAGGCATGGACTACTATCATGATGTTGATGGCAAAAAAAGAATATATATATTCACTCAGTTTTCTAAAGAGAGAAATGTGCCACTTTTTAAGTGGACGTCCAATCAGTGTTGATGGTAAATGGAAGCAATTGAAGTTCCTTAGAAATTACATAGCGGTCGTTATTCTTTGAACATTTCGACTTCTCCATCTCCTACCAAAAATACAAAACCCAACGCTCTCTCTCGCCAGTTCTCCCCCGAGGATCACTCCTCCTGTCCTAGTACCGTTCTCCCGGCAACCTGTGTGGCAGCTTCTCTCACGTGGGAGATTAAGTCTGTTGTGCAAGACGCTCTCCGGACCCTGCCAGACCCCGGACCCCTTTGTTCCCCTACCTGTACGCTCCCAAGTGTTCCAATGGGCTCATAACTCCCGTTTCTCCTGTCACCCGGGCGTCAGGCGTACCATCGACATGCTCCGGGTGACTTTTTGGTGGAAGTCGCTGAAGGCAGGTACCAGTTCACCTGTTCCCGCAACAAGTCGTCACATCGACCCTCTTCCGGCCTGCTGCAACCACTCCCGGTGCCACATCGTCCCTGGTCTCACATCGCCTTGGACTTCGTTACAGGCCTGCCACCCTCGCAAGGGAACACGGTCATCGTCACAGTGGTCGACTGCTTCTCCAAAGCTGCCCACTTCCTCGCTCTGCCCAAGCTTGTTTAACTCTTGGCTCTTTGAGACTTTTAAAAATAACAAATCATAAAAACATGTATTTCTCAAAAGGAAAAAGGCAGAACACTGTGTTATAAACATTAAAGCTCATAGGACTGCCATACAAACCCATCTATCTCCTCCCTTACATTGCTGTGTCTCTGGAAGAAAAACTGCATGCCCTATGTCACATGAGAAATACCCTCATAATACTATGATAATGCAATGCAATGATAATCGCCATAACATTATTTTCCCTTTATCATCTCCGGTCGGGAAAATTGGAAGTCCATCAAATAAATAATGTTTACAACGGAACTGCCTCACTTGTAATCGGCTTATATGCAATTTACATAAAACTCAGAGTCCCATGCAGTCACCCTGATTATGATATATAAGAAAAGCAGGAAGTAAACA
The DNA here is from genome assembly GCF_009769545.1 of Cyclopterus lumpus. Classification (NCBI taxonomy): domain Eukaryota; kingdom Metazoa; phylum Chordata; class Actinopteri; order Perciformes; family Cyclopteridae; genus Cyclopterus; species Cyclopterus lumpus. The sequence continues at coordinate 6,023,117 of NC_046990.1, forward strand.
CAGACTTCACGGCCAATCCTGGCATCCTGGGACGCAGCCCTGTGACAACCATTGTCAACAATGGAACAAAAACCCTCACCAGCGTCAGCATTTTATGTGCTATCAATAAAGATTGATTGGCCTTTTGTTAAAGACAGCATGTCAGACAGTCATGTTGTGTACCTCTGACCTGAGCAACATACAGACAACTGGTCAACTAAAACTGAACCGTCATTTTCAGACCCTGCTGACCTACAAGTCAAGCAAGATCAGCCAAGATTCTACACTAGCCATGATGCCTTCACAATCTTGGCAACACAAGTGAAGAAAGTTGTTAAAAGCTTGAAGGGACCTATTGGGGCCTGTACATGTTATTGAAAATATTTGTGACCAACAGATATTTGGTAGCACAGACCACACTCATCAACACAAATCCATTTGATGACTGCGACATTGCCAATTTCTAGAGAAACCCACCAGGCACTCTGCACTAATGTAATTGTGAATGCTTGCTCTAGCAGGCCCGAGAGAATGCCTCAGCATGCACAAAAGATGTGTATTACGTGGGTCTCTGGCTATGTTCTAAGGAGCAATAAATGTCAACCACAGAAGCGATTGCGGTCACATTGGCACAGATGGGTTGAAGCAATATAGCCTAAATAAAAGAGGTGCTACGGATTTGAAATTTTGAGTTTGGCATTTTGGCCGTTGCCATCTCATTTTTAAGTTGTTTTTTAAGTGACCATTGTGAGAGAGAAGGTGCGACTGGAAAGGAGTGACACCCTGCAGATTATTGCCAGCTAACGCTTGCCTCATCTAGCTAACGTGGTTTGCAGGGGGTACCCTTAAATCACATTAACTATGTGAGATGCTAATTCTGACTGGAGAAAAATGGGCGGAACACAAACTGTGACTACCAAAACAAATCAATAGCTGACTCCTTGGAGTGTCTTTTAGCACAACTTAAACCCATAGTACAGTTGTCATGAATAGGGAAATTAGCTCCAGCAAACAAAACTGCTTTTGTAACCAGACCGGAGACTGGTTTATTTCTGCTATGAAGTTCTTATTTAAACATTGGGGTCTATAGAGATTGACTCACTTTTAAAACCAGCCTTAGCTGGCCATTTGAAGAACGCGGTTTCTGGCGCTTCAGCATTGGCTTAATAGTTTCACACCTGATGTTGCTACTTGGTTAAAGTGCAAAACCTGTTCGGACTGTCGAAAACCACATTGACTTGCCATTTTGCATCACCAAATGGCATTATGTTAATTCTATCATGTATTGTGTTATCCTTACCAATAAGTAGCAAGTGACATAATCACATAACATCATTTTCAGTTGACACAGAAGCTGCAGTGGCAGTAGGAATCTGTTGGTAGTAGTAGCTCAAGTCTTTCTGAATAATCCAAAAATGGTGCCAATTAAGAGTTGCTATTTCTGTAATACCTCTTCTCACTCAGAAGGCGGCACAGGTCCTGGTCCAGGCTCTGGTCATCTCACGGCTAGACTATTACAACTCCCTCCTGGCAGGTCTACCTGCTAATGTCATTTGACCTCTACAGCTCATCTAGAATGCAGTTGCCCGACTGGTCTTCAACCTCCCGAAATTTACCCACACTACTCCGCTCCTCCGCGACCTTCACTGGTTACCGGTGGCCGCCCGCATCCGCTTCAAAACATTGGTACTTGCGTACCGTGCTGCGAACAGATCGGGTCCGGTCTACATCCAGGACATGGTCAAACCGTACACCCCACCTCGTTCACTTCGCTCGGCTTCTGCCAATCGGCTTGTAGCTCCGTCACTACGAGCTAAACACTCAACAATGTCACGACTGTTTGCTGTGCTGGCTCCTCATTGGTGGAACGAGCTCCCCATTGACATCAGGACAACAGAAAGTCTCTACATCTTCCGTCGCAAACTAAAAACACATCTTTTTCGACTATACCTTGAATAGGGAAGTTAGCGCCGTATTAGCACTTTGGTAGCACTTAAATGTCTCTTACTGATAGCACTTTGTAGTTTAACTTTATTGAAGAAATTGTACTTGCTTGATTCTTGTTGTTCTGAGTTTGGACTGGTTTAATGCACTTATTGTAAGTCGCTTTGGATAAAAGTGTCAGCTAATTGACATGTAATGTAATGTGATTGGTCAAGTATTACTTCAACCTGAGGAACAACACTCAAACTATTTGGATCACTGAACAAATAGAAGATGAAAGCTATAATTCTGACATCTGGAACTAGGCATTACTAGGCATATTTGGTACATTAAATATTTGCCATCAACAGCGTCACAAAAAGATTGGATCTAAATAAAAATTACAACATTGTTAATTACCTTCAATTTTAAGTTAAGGGTTGACCCATGGTACAATTGTGGTTATTGATAATAACCTTTTAAAAATATCAATCAACTATCTTGACAATAACAAGCTTTTATAAAAATGAAATGAGGTTGTAGAGTCACGTCAGCACTGCCTCACCTCTGACCAACTCCAAATCTCATTGTTTAAAGAGACCGCAAAGTCATTGATTGTGATGTCATTCGTTCAGTCAAGCTCTTAAATACTACAATGAAGACAGAATTAAGCTTTTTTTGACTCACAAAGGCATCATCATTGCTTCTATTGAGGGTTAACCTTGAGCAAGGGAGGTGAACTAATCTGTCTGGCGTGTACAATCACACTGAATTCAATAGGGGAAGCCTTACTTTATAGTGCCTTTCACATTGAGTGAGTGTGTGTGTGTGTGTGTTAGTAAGTCAAGTCAATAGAGTCAAGCGCTAGCACTGTGGTGCAACCTGGCTTTGTACACTGCTGCAGCTTTATCTGCTCCCCACATTCAGGGATCTACATATTGCTATTTCCATTTAGAAATATACACAGGGATGGCAGAGTTATTTTTAAAATGTCTTCCGATACAATTAATGATTAAATCTTGAACATATTCTAAGTATCACATTAGTAAAGTAGCCTAACTTGATTGTATTTAAAGACCTTTTATTTGGAATTGTTGGACCCGGGATGACCTTCAATTGTTGCAAAAGATATAGCAATGGAATGAGGAAAACAACATCTAAAGCCCAGAGACACATATTGCTGATCATTGATGAAAGCACATCATGCAAACTCAGGCCATGGGACACATGCAGATACATTTCCTGACAATAAATGAAATGTAAGCCATGTTAAGTTGAAGACACAAAGCAGTTTTATAGCTCCTAACAAATGTATGCATGTATGAATTGCCTAATAGTGTCTAACATCTCTCATTTTCTATTGCGTTCTCCTGTGTTGAGATTTTACTGTTTTGTTTGTCGTTATTTTTGTGATGATTAAATAAAATAATTTATGTACATGATTGGATGTCTTGAACTTGACATTTATCAAACAAATTTTTTTCGGAAACCTCTAGTATGCATGTTTTATTTCAAGTCCAGTTATCCTTTTTCCTCTTTAATATGCTCAGGCCAGCTGTGGCTGATGGGGGTAGAGCCAGACGAGTCTCACTGACAACTTCAAACATTGTTATTTCCACTCCATATCCTTCAAAGTAGCATCAAGAGTCTGCAGGGTCTAGGGGAAGAGCGATAGAACAGTAAGCCAGTTTCCCTGCAATCTGTCAGCATTAGCCCATCCCCACTGTCCGAGTGCCGCGATCAGTCAGAGCTTTAACACTGATTAGGTTATTCGTTTTCATTATCTTATTTGTCAAAAGGGCAACAATTTGTTTATGTCTGCGTGTGGATGGGTCCATCATCTGTATACCTATTCATTTACGAGCCATCTTTCTTATTTGTCTTTTCCTTTCCCTCCTTCTGTCTCTGTTCCTTTTACGACCATAATAGCCAGCACTCTATATTACCCACTATTAAGCCAGAGAAAATCTGCATTTATTTAGTTTTTTGAGACTCAGAAGGATGCAGTTGCTCACTACAAAATCAATTTCAGCTCTGAAGATGGATGGACTAAACAATGACAGCAGCATGGAACCCCCACCCACGTCAACGCAAATCAATAATGACTTCAGTAATGTCATAGGTTTTTTTTTTAGGCTACGTGTGAAATGCCTACAACTTTTGTTCACTGAATTGCTAGAACATCTGTGTTTTATTGGTAATTAAAAACCATCTTGCGCAGCGATCAACAATCAGAGTTTATGGTCCACTGAACACAGATGAGGTGATAAAACATCATTGCAACTAGAGCAACTTGCAGCAGGGAGAGTAATCTGCCCCCCAGATAATGGATTATAGATTCAATTTACTTTCGGTGTAAACTGTGTAGACAAGGCGGTGCACGAGAAGAAAATGACATCCGCCTTTAATTGACCATCGGAGATGTGCAGTGGTGCATGAAGACCAGCTTCAAGGAGGCTTCATCATATGTAGACATGCTGCAAACCTCTTTCTTTCATTGAGAGGTTTAAAGTGTCAGTTGAAGTGTAAGCATTGAAAGGAGCTAAAGTGTAATCACTGGAATCAGCAAAATTAGCAGTTGAAGGCATTTAAAGCAATTGGAATTGTGTGATATTCAAGCAGCGAATTGTCAATTTGATATGAAAGCATTGACAGCATGTAGAACTCAATGTACGTGAACTGTTAGTGCAGTTTAGTTAGTGCAGTGCCAATTGATGTACAGGCATTGAAAGCAGTTGAAATGTCACATGGACGGTAATAAATGAGAACTTTTGAAATGTTAAGTGACACGAAACATCATGAAACATTAAAGTGGAAGCCTCAATTATATTTCAAAGATTGTAGACGAAGAGATGTTTTAATTGGAGTAAAGAGTGGTAGTGTAAAGTAAAGTGTCAGTTGCTATTTGTTCTCACTTTTATTAAAATCTTAAACAGGAAATCATAGCTTGAACCACAGTCCCCAAAGTGGCCTGTCAGGATGGATGGGTTGTGCAATTATCTTGTTATGGAGTCTGTGCTGAAATGTTTGTTTTGTTTTTTTGCAAGATGCTTTCCTTTAACTGTTTTAAGGTTCAATGTGGTTTTAAAGTTGTGTACTTTGTATTTTATTTATTTTAATAATCTTACCATCAGCACTTGCATGTGTACTAGTCTAATGCATTGACACTGAGCCGCAGACAAAATCCCTATTGAATCGTATCATTTCATATTATTGCAAACGCACAGACATGTATTACCAGACACTTCAGCAGTTGCAAAGCAGTTTGACTGGATGCAGTTGATTAAATCTACTTAGGTGTAAATAACTATGGAGGCACTGAAAACAGTTAAACTGTCAGTCAGTCAGGCGTTCAGAAAGTACACAACATCTCAGTTGAAGTGGAAGCTCAAAAAGTACGGCGGAAGTGAGGTGATAAAAGCAATAGGAGTGCAGTAATGTCATGGAAAAGTCAGTTTGGAAATTAAAGTTATTGAAGTGTTAAATTGATTACTGCTAAGTCAGGTTAATGTAGAACCACTAAAGACAATGTGGGTGTGTGTATTGTAAAAAATTGTCAGTTGGTATGAAAGAAATGACAGCGGATAAAATGTCTGCTGAACATACAATATCTCCCTTCTCACACACTGTAGTTTAAACAAAGTGATGCAAAACGTAGCATGGCCCATCGGTTTCGAAATAATTTTTAACATTGTAATGGACTACAGACGATGGTGTTTTGTACCGACCCGTTCTCATTCCCAACTCGTCAAATACAAACCGTTGGTTAAGGCCCCTTTATCCTCTGTTTGAGAAACCCTAAAAGTTCAACTAACTCAACAATGGAAACCAATGTGCTTCAGTATTAGACGCTTAGAAAAAACAAAACAGTATAAAGGGCAAGAAAGTCCACATCCGCGAGTGGGAGAGAGGTTGGATGTGTCAAACAAACAGGAAAAGTGTAAAACCAAGTACATGTTGACTTATTTAAACTTTTTAACTTAACTTACGCCAGTTAAGTCACAAGTGTACAATTGTTGACCCAAACCCGCTATCTTTTAATTTGACTAAATAGTCACGTTGACATTTGTCATTTCATGTCCTGTGTTTGTTTGACCAGTTCACATTACCTCTAACCCAAGCCGTGTGGACTATCTCACACTTTTCCAGTTGCTGTGAGCGTATAATGAGGATGCAGCTGTGTTCACATTGGAGTCAGGTGCTTAGTATCGGCACGGCAATGACCGAGCAGTGGTATTTGATGCATTAGGAGCCAGAACAGGTGTCCTGTATGTAACAGGTATGATGTATCAAACTTTAACAGTGGTATGAAAAAAGAGATGTCTTGGGTTTTGATGTCAACATTGTACTTTGTAAATTCTGCATGTGATTTATGGTGTCTGTCTGTCTGTCTGTCTTCACGCCTATCTCTCTGTCTTCTCCTTTGTTGTTTTTTCTTTCTTTGTTTCAGCTGCTCTGCCTCTGCAAAGCCAGCGGCCGTCTGGATTGGCGGGGAGCTAAATTGCTCAGTGTGAGCTCGGTCACGGCTCAGCTCTCCTTGAGATAATGAAATGACAATTAATGGGAAAGCTGTTGCCATTCGTTCATTTGTTCGCTCACTAGTAGAGCAGCAGCACTGGGGGAAAGACAGAGACCACTGCAGTCATGACAGACTCCAGAAACTGCCCGGCAATCGTTTTCATATTGAATAGCTACTAATCTGGGGTTGAAAATCAATGCATAAAGAACGAATGAAGTTGAGTCCATGGCCAGAATCTGATTCAAGATCAGATTAAAATGGTCTTCTGAATTGTTTACTAAAGGTCCAAAAGTAAAAAATTGCAACAAGATACATCCTCGACCATCGATACAACGTAGACCATCGATACAACCTAGACCATCGATACAACCTAGACCATCGATACAACCTAGACCATCGATACAACCTAGACCATCGATACATCCTCGACCATCGATACAACGTAGACCATCGATACAACCTAGACCATCGATACAACCTAGACCATCGATACAACCTAGACCATCGATACATCCTAGACCATCGATACAACGTAGACAATCAATACAACCTAGACCAGGGGTCGGCAACCCGCGGCTCCGGAGCCGCATGCGGCTCTTTCATCCCTCTGATGCGGCTCCCTGTGGCTTTTGAAAATAATTAATGAGTATTTAATTAAAATGTATTTTATTTTAGTTTGTTCGTTTTTAAAATGTAATTCTAAATTTGAAGATTAAGGTGATCTTGTAACATCTAAATAAAACGTGTTAAAAAATGTTATGTCGCTGTTACGCTGTTACTATGCGTCACAACCGCCAATGTGCGAAACCCGCCAGCGCGCGATTTCTTGAACTTTTCGAATCCCAGGTAGGACAACTATGGAGAATTCTAAGAAGAGAAAAGTGTCTGAAGAAAACAGAACGTTCAATGGTACGTGGACATGAAAACCTCCCCAAAACGGACCAACTTGTGTTCGAAACTCGGAATGCTATCCCCGACGTTTATGTGAACATGAAAAAGTATGCACTTGGAGTCCTGTCGATCTTTGGATCCACATATGTATGTGAGCAGGTGTTCTTCAACATGAACTTTATTAAAAGCAAACATCGCGCACGCCTCACAGATGACAGCTTACGATCCTGTGTGAAGATGAAGGTGACGGCATACAGCCCTGATGTGCAGACGCTGTGCGCTGAGGTTCAGGAGCAGAAATCACATTAACCAAGTATGATAAATATTTTAATTGCCTATTATTTTGCGCATATTCATATTTTTTCATTGTTCAGTGAAATAGTCCTTTTATTTTTCAGGTTGACAGCTGACTGCACGCGCTAGTAAAAGGATGACAGCACACAGAGAGAGGACGGCATTTTTGGTTTGCTGACGGTAGATAATTTAAGTTCAGCGTTTTTTTTTCATAAATACAAGAAGGACTCAAATAGACATTGAGTATTTTACTTGAAAGTAACCTTCAACCCAACGTCAACGTCTTTTTTTCGGAGCTCAAAATGTTTTGTTGCATGCAGAAATGTAATTTTGTTTTCTCTGCAGTCGTTCATTGATTTCATAAATGCAACACATTATAGTTTGTTTATACATAGCATAAAGGCAAAAAAAAAGTTATATGCAGTGTTATTTCATTTTAAATGTCAAAAGGGTTTTGTGGCTCCCAGTGTTTTCTTTACTGTGGGAAACGGGTCCAAATGGCTCTTTGAGTGGTAAAGGTTGCCGACCCCTGACCTAGACCATCGATACATCCTAGACCATCGATACAACCTAGACCATCGATACATCCTAGACCATGGCTGAAGTGAACAGTTCAGATGCAGCTCTGAAGCTACAGTATGATACCCGTGTTAAAAAAGGTAGATCCTTTATTAACCCAGTGACACTAAAGTCAATACATTATTTACCATAGCCAGGGGCCTACACAGCACAGTGCCACTCTGAGCTCTGGCCTACTGAGGTAGTCCCTGACAGAATGGCAGAAGACACTTACATTTTCTTGAAAATAAAGAGCAAAAGCCGACCTTTGGGCATCTCATAAAGCGTTTCTCCAATATGTGCTGTGAAGTGGAAATTCAAGCCACTGCCAAAAAACTCATGGGAAAAAAATGTGCTGTTTAATTTCTTTCTGCAGTTATTTTCCCATTAATGCATTTTCCTCTCTTAGTCAATACAAAAAATGCTAATTTATAACTTATCTCAGTAAAAGTGAGACTCGTGGAATTGGAATTGTGGGTTTGTGTTTTTACAAGACTCCCGGCCACTATGTTCATTTATTTGGACTCTATATACAATTAATTTAACTGAGGCAAAAGCTACTAAAGTGTGACATGAAATTACATCACCTCTGTTATTATGCTAGTGGGGGATGTGATAACGCTGTGTAATCTAGTTAGCAAAGTCCCTGTTTGCATGGCTGATCAAGCTAAGCTTCTTGTTATTGCATTACAATGCAAAAGCTCAGTCAAGTACACAAAACAAAAAAACAGATCCAAGTGAATGCAAAGCATGGAGCACATTGTATTTGGGGCGCTTCATTGTACCTGGTACTGGTTGGCCTTTGCAAGCTCCTGATTGGCTGATTCCACGTTGGATGATGTAGTCTGGATGTAGTCTTCAATGCTGTCTGAGGAAACAAAGAGATTGATTGTTAATGGAATAAACCATTTACTACAATATTGTTAAGTGGCAATAGTTCATGCTTAAACTGTGTCACTAATACACAAAAAGATGCAAGTTTATTTATTCATTTAATTATTCTTTCATTTTTTATTGATTTATTGGTAAAATTAACATAAGTTAATACAACCAATTTTGTCCAGTTTATTGGGTTAGAATTTGCTTACATTTCTGTAGCTGAAAAAATAAAAGCATTACACCTGTGATTAAGTACTGCAGGCAAAATCAAAGCATCATAGGCCAAACTATATTGACTTTAAGTCCCTATTGGACAAGCTCCAAAAACCTACACTTCCCATAATTCTATCCAACTCCTGCCAAATACCCACCCACGTCTTTCTAATTTAATGCATTGGAGGAGTGATTCGGGTTTTATTTTCCAAATGTGTAGCCTCCAAGCCCAGCTAACGACTGTTACCATTCCTTTGACAAACTACTCGCCCAGCCTCTGACAATGGCGCAGTTTGCCAGATGAGGTTGGTGACCACAGGTGTCCTTTGTCTAGACACAATGCTAATGGCATTTGCAGTCTTTCTGTCACAGAATCCATCTGTTTGTCAAGAAATTGTTCCATCATTCAAAATGGTCTTTTTATATTTCTGTTTAAACGTGCTCAATATAGAATTCAGAGCATTTCTAATGCCTCTACATAGCCTTTACCGGGGAGACTGCTGAACCAGTGGCTAGAAGCTAACAGTGCTAATAGCTGACAGAGCTCACAGCGTTTCCCTGGGGGCGGATCCAGGGGGTGGGCAATACACTTCTGTGACAACACGTCGGGACAAAGTTATAATCGATTACCGCCTCATGAGCGCAGTGCAGAGCAGCGGCCATGAGCTGCCCAGCGGGGCATAACCTCACATGCACGAAAAGAGCCACCCAAAGCATCTTCTCATCTCACTCCAGGAAAAAAAAAGGGTATCCCAAAATGTTTACATATTTATTTCTTTTGATGGCAAGCCAGGTTGTCCTCTGATCACTATCGATAGCCTACTACTCATTATTCATAATTTCAGTCATATTCATGGTATGTGTTGTAACTCTGTAACGCTGTTGTTCATCTGTACACATGACATCTATTGCTTCTGTCCATCCGGGGAGAGGGATCCTCCTCTGTTGCTCTCCTGAAGGTTTCTTCCCTTCTTTCTCTTGGAAGGTTTTTTTCTGTTTTTTTTGGGAGTTTTTCCTGATCCGATGTGAGGTCCTGGGATGTCATATGTGTACAGATTGGAATTTGTGATTCTGGGCTATACAAAATAAACTGAATTGAATTGATAGTTTAGTATAAGTCTGTTCTCAGCCAAAATTGAGCTTCCATAACGCAGCCAAGCCTTGTTTGGCTCGAATGTTGATAATGTCTGTATGGACATAAAGGTATTCAGATTGAATGCATGTTTCAAAGGTGATGATATAGCTTTAATAGTGATTTAATCCTGCAACCCCATCACAGTACAGGGTAAAGTTTGAAGACTCCGACAGACAATTCTTATCATCATTCAAAATGGTGTTTGTGTCGTATCATATTTTTAGTATCAGCATTCATCCTGTCGTACACCAACAGACTATCTCCATCTGAAAAAGGCTCTTGCGCTCCAAATTCCAGTGGCACTTGATGTTAGCATCCGGAAATTAACTGGAAAAAAAACCCTTCAGCAAAAACACCAGACATATTAATATCACACCTGCACACACTTTTTACTAGCTTGCCATTAATACTTGTGGTAATTTACTGTCAAGAAGCAATTTGAAGAAGAGCAAGCAATTGCAATGTTGGCAAAAATAGATATGCATCCCCAATGTTTGTTATGTAGGAGGAGAAGGCGACACTTGTCATTTTTAATTGTACAAAGGAAGAAATAAAACACTAAATGCACTCTTTAATATTTCTGTGCCCCAACTTGCTAAAAAATCCTGAGCTCAACGGAGGGACTGACATATGTTCATATTTTTGCACACAAGCTTGACAGGACGTTTACATGACAGCTCCACCAGCCCCCGGTGTTACCTAGCACTACTGGTCTAATAGTTTACACTGTTAACAGCAGCTTAATTTAAAGAATGCCAATACACGAAAGTTAATGGGATGAGAAAGAACATGTTTAATGAACTGGATGGTCCAAAATATTTGTTATCGCCACATAATTACCCTCATATATTTCCAACTGCCCAATAACAGTGAGAGTGCTATTGATTGGTTTGGTGTTGTGAGAGTGAAAAGGCTACAGCCGGTTCAGAGATGTGGGTAAATACTCAGTGTTTCATGTTGTGATAGCCTCTGATAATTACTGCACCACTTGAGCGTGTGGAGAATTACCTTTTGAACTTAACAAGAGCGGGAGGTTAGGTGAGTCAATTGAGCTGATTGACGAAAGGCACCAAATACTTTGAGTTGAAGAAGGCGTAGGAACACATGTTTACACTCACCCACTGAAGACCAGAATAAGGCTGGCCCCTGGACTCACTCCTTTATTCTTTTACAGGACCGGTTATTTTTTCAAGACTGATTGATGTAGCACTTTAGACTCAAGTGTTTTTTTTATGCAATGTGCATTACAATTACAGAACTTTATGATCACCAAATATCCAGCACGTTGTCATTACCAAATATGTCTGCTTAGCCACGCCCCTCGGCGTCAGACGCACTGTACCCTTTGGGGCACATGTTTCTTCTAGAAACGCATGGAAAACGCAAGCCGTGCTGCTTTTATCAATGTATCGAAAGGTGCTTGGGAGGGTTACGCTACTGTCGTTGCTAAGCAAATAAAACCTTTGTGATGGAATGGCGATGAAGCGTTAATTCAGCAGTAAACCTGTGACGCTTTGTCTGACCTCTCAACTGGCAAGGGTGAAGCAGGTCAAATGATCTGTGGGATGAAGAGTAAAGCTCTGTGTAGTACTGAACTGAGGTTCTAAACTTCTCCTCCATTCATTTACCGTACAGAGTTTAAAGAAGAAATACAATATATCTGCAAGCTCTGATCAGATGACATGGAGTTCCAAAAGTTGCACTATTATATCTCGGGGCACAGACCTCGGGCCCTGAAAAATAGGCTCTTGGGAAATCAAGTCAAGTCAAGCCATGATGTTTTTCCTCAACCTAACAAGTCAAGTGGTTCTGTTGCCGACACATTAACCACGTGTTGAGGTATAATGCATCAATCTGGTGCACTTTGAGGTCAAAACTAAGATGCCAGATCTAGAAGAACGTTCTGCTCGAGTAAAGAATGTATTCATAAACACTTTGGTTAGATATGAACGGTGATGACAATGATTTTCACTTCCACCTTCTGGGCAAATTATATTCAAACATTCCAAATACCAAAAATCTCATTAAAACACAGAACTGTAATACATTATGATATCAAATGGAAACGAGGCCCCAGCATGTCCATCCACGGAATATTCTGATCGCTCTCTAAAACAAATATAATACACTCCTTTGACAAATTAATACATTTTTAAAACCTCTTGTGTTGAGTATGCCAGAGTTTGTGTCTGCTTGCTGAACCAACCTTGATATCTCGAATCACAAGCTTTAATATAGTGTGTTCTCAGTCAGCATGAATGGGCAATAAAAGCTCTAATCCCTCCTTTTTGAGCCTTTTCATTTCTTTGTATTACCTGCTGCTTTTGCTACAAACACCCCCGCAGCACAATCACATATTATTCATATACACCAACATGCCAAGAGAGCCTTCAAAATGGCCAAAGGCAATTTCAGAGCATCTCTTTTTAATGGGGAGAGGTCCATTAATGCATGGCTCTGTAATGATCCGATTGGACTTCTGCTGTGGCATAATGTCGTGAACTCTGCAGTCTTCCACAGAGTCGTTCACTATCTCTCCGTTCGCCCATTCATGTGGGAGCATGCTGTGTTCCTCTACCTTCCATGTCCAAAATACCATATCAATGGTCTTTCATATGCAAATGAGTGGAACAAAGTATTATAGGCTATTTAGCTCTGAGCTCGCTAGATGCCGCTCAAAAAAAAAGAACGCCATGGTCTCTCCAGCTAGTTACAAATGCCATATATATATATATATATACCAAAATATTTGAGAATTTTTACAGTGTACATTTTACAGTGTTTGGGTTCATTGGATATTCAGTCATATTTATTCAAGTCAGTTCGGGATATAGCCAGCAAGGACCCTCCAGAATCTGAACTGTAGAGCAAACACCAACTGGTGGTGCCTTTTCTCAACACCCTCCAAAGCCAACAGAAACAGAATCATTCTGCACGTATGTGTGTCTCAGAGAGACAGTGTGTGCATTACTATTCATGAAGGTGTTTCCCCCATACTTGGACAGAGATTTGCTGGAGACCTTCGTCAAGATGCTGAAGACAAACTGGAATTCAAAAACAACCAGTAACAGCAGGGCGAGGGGGTCGATGACCCCTGAACAAGTATGTTTGTCACCTCACAATATTGCCAGCTGTTTTGTCGAGTTGTTTCTTTGCGAAATGCATGCAGGTGACACGATCCACAATCTTGTCGAAAGTGTCACACTATTCCACTGATCAAGAAGAAGAGCAGCGATGCTCCCAACAAGGACCGATAGGAAGAAGACTGCAAGCGAGTAAACAAAGATGTCAACAATGCAGGTTTTGCAAGTGTCTTATGAGGAAATAAATGCATTAAACATATTTATTTAAACTCCAGGCTTCAGGCAGTTTGTTTTGGTGAGAAACACTGAATGTAAAGGAGCTTTGTTTACAAGAAAACTCATCAGGACGCCTTTCAATACATTTTATTTTTCAAAATAAAAGAAGTCTAATTTGGTTATTTAATATACAATTTTAATAGAAATGTGTTGTGATGGAAATACTCACTAGAGCATCAAATGTGTAACAATTCTTCTGCTGAAAATAGTCCTCAACAAATGGACTTTTTTTTTCTTGTCATAGTAATGTTTGTGAACATGGATTATCATACTGGTTGGTCAATGGTCAATGGACTGTAATTGTATAGCGACCACTTAAAGCTCTTTAACATGACTTGTCATCATTCACCCATTCACACCCATTCATACACTGATGGGAGGAGCTACCATGCAAGGTCATGGTAGCATCAGGACTGACTAACAACCACACCCTTTCATTCACCGCCTGCACGCCCTAAGTGTCTTGCCCAAGGACCCATTGACAGGGACTAGCGGAGCCCGGAATCAAACCACCTATCTGAGTGAAGAATGGACCGCTTTACCACTGAGACAATGCTGAATTCACAGTGGGTCATAAAGGTAGCAGCTCTTGTGCTCTCTGTGGGTAACACTTTCAAACATGTTGCATTTCTCAGTTATCAGCGAACACACAGCAGACTCACTCTGAACGGCGGATGAAAAACACCTGCTGCAGTGTGACATCATTGATTGGAGCGCAGCTTAAAGCGATACATACTTGAAAGCTCGCGAACAGTATGCAGTGTTTGCAGCCTTAGTTTGCACTCGCTCGGGTTTACGATTTGCAAATAATGCATGTGACTTACCGGTGCTTTACTATACGTTTCATGCTTTAATTCCACATAAAAACATGGCACACTACCACTCTTCATCTAATGTTGTCAGAGCATTGACCTCCAGACTTTCCTATTAGTATGCACAAAACGAGAAGCAGGTTGAGTAAGAGTGAAGACATTTAATGCACTGAGAGTCATAGTTCTTTGTGAACTAATTATGTTCTGTGTGTCAGTGTTGTGGTTCGATATAATAAATAATAATAATAATACTTCAAATTTATATAGTGCTTTTCTAGGCACTCAAAGATGCTCGAATGATCCAGAGACAGTTAAAGAAACCCTACAAAAAAAGAACCTTTTGGAAAAACAAAACAACTCTACTCCATTACGTGCATAATTTGTTGCTCTAAATGTTAACCACGAAACTTAAGAACAGTGCGTTGTAGAAAAAGAAGTTTGAAAAATAGGTGGGAATTCTTGTAGAATTGTGGTGAGCCAGTCAGCCTGACTCTAAAGGGTATTTAAAGGGTATCTACGGCTGATTGAAGTCAGCATACCAAAAGACACTCTGCTACAAAAAGGCAGCAATTAGCAAACGTTATTGCATCTCATTCCTTCCACAAAAAAAAAACTCATCTCCCACACACACACACACATATCAGCAGTCTTCACAATTGGTGAATAGCTTTGCACCATGAATCGGCAGGAAGTGTGCATGAAGCATTTGTAACAGCACTGTTAATATATAATATCTATTAAAACACATATCTTTCCTATTGTCTCTTGTGTTTTGTGCCCAAAATACTAATCTTTGATTGGAGACACACACACACGTCAGCCATTTTTATTTTTAGTTTACATTCATAATACTGTAGATAAGCCTTGTGTGTCAAAGCCAGCATAATCATTGGGAATATATAAATACTCACACCCAATGTTGGTTCAGACACAAAATTCCCTCAGATGGCAGTTTGGTTCAGAGACTAAATCGGCTGGGACAATGGCAAAGTGCACATAGCTCGAGAAAACAAGGAGGAAAGAGGAGAGCAAAATCTGAGGTTCAAGAGGAGAGCAAAATCATCGGCTGGAAGAAATATAATTCAACTCCAGGGAGGTTGAACCTCCAATCAAATCCTCTATCCCTGGGAGAACAAATCAGGTGTGTACTTAAGCAACAAGGCGATGCTCAAAAGTACATCTGAGGGGAAAGTCCTCCTTGAAACCCATGAGGACTTGCTGGCCAATGTCCTTGATGTGCTTCAAGATTAAGGGACATAACAGTTGGAGCCATTAAAAAGACCTGATGCAAAGGGAGAATTGTGGATGTCCAATCCTAACTTCTCCATATGCCTCAAGTTTGTAAAGCCTGCACCTGAAGCACTGGTAGCCCCAATGTTGACTTTTAAACAAAGCACAGTGTCACAGAGACCTGCTCCATTATCACAGTCGTAGTAATTTGATTGTTTTACTCTCTCCAATATTGTCTCCAGTGTCTCGTCTCCAATGAGTGTGATCATCTAATACGGTGGGGTTTCCCCATGTATTGGTCAGCAATGTATTTATTCTCTGAAGTGTTCACTCATCACTGGGTGGAACTTGGCACGCAGCTCCATCAGACCTAGAACGTTTGGTTGAGGTACTGTGACCATGGAAAGGAATGTTTGATTCTGCAATTTCTTGGTAAGGCCGTCAATGGCGCTGTGTTCTCAAGCACCATTCCATCCATGATGGCATGGTGAATATTTGACTTCTCATGGTCCTCAAGTGTGAGACACTCGCATTCTTAAATCTAAGACTCTGTCTAAGTAAGGTATAGCAGAAATAGAGAAGGCTATTTAGACGTTTGCTTTTCTAATGTTTTTACATATTCCGACTATCAGCACCGCTAAGATAGGTGCATTTCATCTTCCTCTCACAAGTAAGGACATCTGAGAGCTGGTGCTGCTGCGCTGGATGAGTGGCAGGTAAAGTTCGGTGATCGCTGAACTTTCGGTTTCTTGGATGTCAGTCGGAGGGGGCCTTTGGGAAGACCGAGCCTGTTTCAATTGAAACCAGGCCGCTACTGGAGGGGCGAGAGCAATGTGCAGATTAGTAACTAATATATTTTGCAAGGCCTATTATGACCACAC
Organism: Cyclopterus lumpus; assembly: GCF_009769545.1. Taxonomy (NCBI): domain Eukaryota; kingdom Metazoa; phylum Chordata; class Actinopteri; order Perciformes; family Cyclopteridae; genus Cyclopterus; species Cyclopterus lumpus. The sequence continues at coordinate 6,039,790 of NC_046990.1, forward strand.
ATATGTTGTTGCACTGCTGGACTACAGGGATGAGTGAAAGAGGCGTATTGAGGGGAAAAAAAACAGCATAAAAGAGAGCGGTAGTTTACAGGCAGGTCCGTCTGCTGGACCTTTGGCAGAAACACCAGAAAGCTCTCACCCTCATGTGTTGTGTATGCCATCAGAAGACTGTTTCTACAAGATGGGTCGACTAACAACGGTTATTAATTGCTTCATACAATTATACAGAGTCAATGTCGGTTATCGTGACAAGTTGGTAGTGAGAATGGGTTACCCAGACACCTTCTGTACCCAATTGCATGACATGCCTCAAAAAGATGAATTTCTATGATGGCATTTGGATAGTTATTTTTCAATCTGAATTAGAGCCCTTAATTTACAAATGATAATTTTCTGGAATCTATAAGTAGATGTAGTAAAAGATCCAACCTGCAGCTTGCTCTTTAAGGTGAATTATTAGCCTCCAAATGATTTCATAGGCTAAGTAAGCCCAAACAAAAAACAACATGTAAATGAGGCGACTCTCCTCCAGCCACAGCTAAAAGTGTTTTGCAGCACAAGTAGCCTGCTTTCGCAGATCGTTTCACTTCGACTTGAATTGATCTACAACAGCATCTATTTTCAGGTGAGTGACTTGGTCTGTTTGGTAGTCTGACATCAGTAAGTAACTGCCGATTCTCCAGTGAATGTTCATGATGGGTCCAGATGTAGCCAGTGGCAGATTTGTGACCCAGTAGAAAAGCATATCTGGCCTATATCTGTGTGCTATGTGTAGTTGTTTTTTGGACAGGTCTAAATCCCTGCAGGGTGTGGGGAGCCGTTTACAGATATCAGGGTGGCTAAGTGGATTTTCTCTGACCGTCTGCTGTTTGAATAAACCCACAGCATCTCGCTCCTCATCAAAGAATCTAGGTGGTAGAGGTTACAAAGTTTGTTTTGCCCGGCAGCATTTTCAAGCTCACGTTATTAATCAAGCACATCAAATTAAAACGTGACAACGAAGGTTATCTTTACTAATTGAGTCAAGGACAACAATGTAAACAATATTCAACACACACACACGGACATGCACAGAACGTCTTACCTATGGTGTCGCCCTGTTCATGGACCATACTGGCCAGATCCTTCATGACTTGACTGACGTCCAGCATGTCTTTCTATGGAGAAAACACACAGTATATATTAATGTTATCCCACTCGTTATTTCAGTGTCTGTCTGACATTAGCCACCGGCAGTGGTTGGCTGAGAACACATTATAGATACAGGAAATCCCAAATCCTGACTTTAGTAGCTAATTTGGCTAATTAGCTCCTAAAAAGAGTACACACCCATTTCAGCATTGTTCTCCGTTAACATTGGTGGAATCAATTGGACAATTACAAAGAAGTCGGTGCCGCAGAACCAGAGATATAGTTTTTTAAAATTTATTTCCATGTATTATTCCTCCTTGTAAAAACCTAGCACCTTCCATACCCACAATGTAACTTGAATGTTGACAGCTGCATTTGGTGTAAAACGTTGGGTTGAAAATATATATCCACTTGAGCAAAACGTGTACATTTTCCCGATGATGAATCTATGCATTCAATGTAATGGAGCGTAACTTACAGACACACTAAAAGCACTGACATTAGAGGAAAATAACAGAAATAACTGGAGTTCCTTCACTTTTGAGGTCAGTTTGAGCAAGTACAAGCATTTTCTGAAAAGGTTCCCAATTAATCAATTGACAGCAGAAATAGGAGCAGCCTGAGATGTCCTCAAACCTTAATGTTCCGTTGTCTTTTCTGTTATCAGTTGTCCTTGCAATATTATATTCATTGAGCACTGAAAGGTGCTGAGAACACACCAACCTCGTTTACTTCTGGGAAGAAATAGGAACTGGTCCATTTTTCTTTGAAAAGCAGGCGCTCTTTTCTCCTTTTTGAAGACAGCGTTTCCCACGAGGGTTCCTGTCTGAACAGAAGCTTACGCTGGACAGTGTGATGTCCTGGAGCATGAACCTAAGCACATGGGATCTGTAATGTCCATTAAAGGGCCTCCAGCTACTCGTATTAGCACAACGCCCGGTGGACAAATAGGAAAGGTAGAGCATTTTTATTGAAACGTTAGAATGAGTGACTTCAATCTTTAAACTTGGAACAATGTTGTGGTCATTTCCCGTATTTAAAGTGAACTCTCTTTGAATCAGTGCTTTCCTTGCTAGCTAGCTTACAGCTAACATAAGTACAGGCATTAATGGGGCGAAGATACAGACTGCAACAACAGCTCAGCATTTAAACGTGTGCAAATAAAACACGTTTTGAATTTGCTTCGCGATAATGTTGGAACACACCTGTAGAGTTGACTTGATGACGTACAGTATTTGTAGTGTTGAATGTATATTTAGCTGGTGGTCTGCTCAATGTTAGTGCCAACTAATAGATTCCCATGAGTAACATCAGATTAAACTACAGGGCTTGTTGGTTGATATTTAATGTATTGTGCAACTTTAGGTGCAAGACCTCAGATGTGCAATTACACATGCACAGATTTGTACAGGAACATTCTAAATGAAAGCCCCCCCTGTCTAATTGACAAATTTGGATTTGTGTTTAATCCTAAATATTGTGCGCATGGCTTCACTACGTTTTTGTTTAATTATTTCTCTGTCAGAGCAAACCAGTGCAGCTATGGCTGACCGCAGATGATTCTCCGCAGTGCCCACGCTTTGAATATGCTCCCACTGTTTGAGCTCAAAGCAATATGAAAGCTTATAAAACCTCTGTCTATCTCCTGCTCACAGGTCCCCGCCCCCCCCCCCCCCCCCCCTCTCCTCTATTATGGCTCTGTGCAATCACAGCTGCGTTTGTGTTAGCCTAACCCACTGGGCCATCCATCACAGGTGCCAGAGATTGCCGTGGAAACTGGCAGCCATCCTGCTGCCACTTGGCAAAAAACATTTAAGTCGAGCCAAAATGGCCTCTGGCAAACCTTGCGACGCTAAAGAGTGTATTTTTTATTTGTATATGTTTATCTTTCTGCAACCCTGTCTATCATGTTGTAATAGAATAACAACTTAATTTTACCTGGCAAAGCACTTGGCAATCAGGCCTCGTTTCATCATGATGACAAGAACACTGTGCAACTTAGCAAATAGTGTGTGGAAGTGAATGGGCAGCAGGAGAGGCACACACACAAGGAGAAGGCAGCGATGTGATGGGCTGGGACCCCCGCCTGAGGGCTGAGTGGGTGGCCAGAATTTGGGCCAACGCTGTGCCCTTTTCTATATTTCATGGGCTTTAAATTCCGCTTATCTAGCAGCCGCTGGACACTTGTCTGGGAACCAGGACCGGAGCTTTTATATATTCCCTACAACAGCTTTACTACAGGATACTTTCTTAGGGCAAGTATGTGAGCACTGCTCGGAGATAGTTTCTGTGTGGACCTGATCAGGTGCAGGGACGGTAGTCGAAGTCAAGGGTTGCTCTGAGACCTTTTACTTTGGTTCACTTGGCCCGTCAGTTCAGTATTCACACATGGCGATGTGTCCCACATCTACAGGATACTATCCCAAAGCAAGACTGACAAAATAAAAAGTACTCAAGCCAAGACAGTATGTGGACTGAAGACATCGATTTTTGAGTGTGCTGTGGATGATGCAATTTTCCCTACAGTACGACGCACAGAGGAAACAGGAGACAAAGGGGCTACTCGAAAACAACAAAATAGATTGTGATAACAAACAAAATATGTTTTGCTTTCAGTGAAGCTTAATTTTCAGTAACATTCAAAAGTTTCAGTTTGATGGAGGTCTGTCACGTGTTTTGTTATCACTTCCTGTAAGTATAGCAGTACAACCTACAATTGGTAACTTTGATACAAATAACTTTAAAATAAACTGTCACCATATCTGACAGATAATCTGCGAAAGAATTGACAATCAAACTTATTTTTGCAACCAGAGGAGTCGCCCCCTGATGGCCATTAGAAAGAATGCAAGGTAGGTACAAGTAAGGTACCTCCATATTAGCTTCACTTTTCACATCCGAAGGCTGCAGCCTGTGGAAAGCCACCGTCACTGCCTACAATCTATTGAGCTCATTTTGTCCATAGTTTGTGTCTGGTTTCACTTACAAATATGTAACATCATATGAAAATCAGCTGATTCAAGAATCATTTTAAAGGCTAGCAGCAGGAAAGCTATGTTGGAATAATAAATGAACAAATCTTCCCATTGTTACAAATTCTTAAAGGACGGATTTTCTCAACACTGAAACAAACCTTCCCTCACATTCCGTTAAGCAAATTTTGTTTTTTCTTTCAAAGTCAAGGAAGCATTTTTCAAGAATATGTGAAAGGACATCATTTGTGATCAAATCACCTCTGCATCAGCTCCAAGGGGCAGCACTCTTCAGGTGACCCTGACCTCAACTCCCTTGTGAGGGGCGCAGACCAAAAGAAAAAAAAAGAATGTCCAGGGAACGATAATGTTTCACGGAACATTTCTTGCATTTGGACAAAAGTCAAACTCTACCTCGGTGCTGACGCTTATCTCCGCCGGTCTGCTGTCAACCCTGCCGCTGTTGTTATTGTGTGCGACTGATGAAAAGAACATACTAAAAAAAAACGAAAGGCTCCGAGGGTCTGTAAATTTCCACGAGACTAAAATGTCAGACTGTGATTCAGACATCTGTTCCATCTGACACCGGGGCCTCTGCAGAGACAGCAAAAACACAATTAAAGTTGAGGACGAGATAACGAAAAAAAAAATACTAGAAATAGAAAGAAAAAAAAAACAGCCTGGCGCCACCTGATTGACTCCTCAATCATCAGCGCTGCATGCCTCGTTTTTCTGCAGTCATACGAAGACTAAAGCTTTGCAACATGCAGATTGTCTGAGAAAAAAAAAAGGACTCCAGTATTTTCATGCCCATGCTACATAGATTATTCTATTCATCCACTTAAAATCACACCATGAGCATCTGCTGTGTGATTACTTTATTCTGCTTGTGTCTTGAAAAACCTTAGCTTTTCAATTAAAATAAAAAAGTGCTGGCCACAGTTTTGCTACCTTTACAGGGTATCAGCACAATGCAGATGATTTGCGATGGGAGACGTGACAGCGAGCAGCAAGGGGTAGACAAAGTGCTTCATGCAGAGATTGCCGTTCCTAGCGGCCAGCGAAGATGTCATTGAGTCGAGACACAAACGGCCAAGCGTGGATGTCTCCTCTTGTGGCCTGCAGAGGGAAGTGTGGTACAGCAGAGCCTCACATCATCCTCTTTGAGGTGAACCGGCTCATAAGAGCTGATTTAAGTATACATGTCAGCCCACAAGGAGGGGGGAGGCGCTGATGGACACGACCCATGAAGAGGCCTCTGGGAGAATTAAAGTGTCTTCGCACCTTGTATTCACTCCGAGAAGTTACTTCTCTCTCTCCACTCAGTTTGCTTCTTTTGGCCCAAATGAGAGCGCAGCAATCAGAGTGAGACCTCGCCGAGAGAGAAGTCGCTCAGAACATTCCCCAAAACCAAATTGCCACCTCCTCTGGACTCCGAACGTGATCCTACTGTGATCAAGCTACAAAAAAAAGCACTTGTCACCGACTGCTGTCTGTTCGTGGGACTGGGCCCATTCACATTAAGTGAGAGTGTGACAAATCTCTGACGGGGTTACCCAACCGTCGGCTCCCTGTGACCCTGTTTTATAGTCCCGGAAAAACTCAAATGAACCCAGCACTTAGAGACTTAGAGACTTGTTCTTCTTTAAGCGTAGATTAAAACCGTTCGCCACAATGCTTTTCCATGTCATGGAAAGTAGTCAAGTAAGATATAACTAACATTTAATTAAAATAATACATATGCAATTATGTTTTAATACACCAAGCAACTATCAGTATCACTATTTTTAAATCGTCAACTCCATATGAAGTGACCCAATGAATGAATTCCAACTCCATGGATGAAAAACTCAAAAATGTATTGTGTGTGTATACAAAACAGGAACTTTTGACCCCAAAAATGTCACATTTTAACTGCGACATCTCTGCAGAGACAGAAGAGACAGCACCATACAGACAAAAATGCAACAGAGGAAGCCCACACAAGTCCGATAACGTTTGATGTAATACTTATCCCTTTAATACGATGTCCGCTGCTCTGCAGACGAGTTTGTTAGTAAGCCTTCAGACGGATGCTGAAGGGCACCTTGTGCGTCAATATCAAGACGCAGGGGACCACAAGTGTCGGCCTCTGACGCCCTGGGAGTGAGACCATGGAAGTGGCCTCATACCAGACAGAATCATCAACTCAGTTGAAAATGTATGTTCTACTAATATTCCTGTTGTCATGCGGCCGCACATATTCAGATTAAAGTAAACTGCCCCCTCCCCCCCCTCTTGATGAATCCTCATCACCCGTACAAGTGAACCCCTAACATGTCGTTTGTCAGGTCAAAATATGGAGCAGCAGCCTCTTGTGCAATGCTGCGTCCAAATATTATTTTTCAAAGATTTCCTGTTGGTGGTCGACTTGCTAGACCTTGTGAACTCAGCCTCTCTCTTCCACTCCTTCAACCACCTAACTTGGTGTTGGGATAATCGCTTCCAAAAACCTGCCGATGCAAGTTCGTCGTAATGTTTTGATGTGGGTGTGTTTCTCCTTACAACCAGGAAAGTGGGCATTTTCTTTTGGGCATGTATCTCTACTCCAGGTTTGCAAACTGCTGGTCGTAAACAGGAAAGAGCCTGTGTGCCGTACGCGTATTATAAACACACTGCAGACATGTTCCCAGAATGATCCTAAAACCTGAATAATATCGGCACATCAGAAAATGCTCCATTGAGAATACGATTTAATTAAGAATATCCAAACATATAATGTTTCCATGACCCATTTCAAACTCGAAATATTGTCATATTTGGATTAGTAGTGCGGGTTGTAAACGTAGGCACTGATGGTTTGCTAGTTTTGCCAGTTTTTTTTTTTTATGAAGGGTTGAGCATGTGATGTTGGTCAATATAAAGAAGGTCTACGACGCACAGCTGTAATCCCGCCCCTGGCGTTGATTGGCCAATCGTTTGTCCACACGAGGTGCTCATTGGTCGAATACTTTTTAACCGAGGACTCGCTGTTTCATGTCACGATGCCCAGACTTCAAAGTTCTAGTCCAAGGCAATGAGCGAAGAGGAATTCTGTTTATTATTTTTTGCCGATCAATGATGGGCATTTCCTGGAATTCTTATTGTAATATTGTACAAAACATGACCCTACTGTAATTGCATTATTATGCTCCTGTCATCATCCTATTACTCATCTGTTACCTCTACTTCAAAGATATTGTCAATGTTATAACCCGCTACCCTTACAATTAGCATAGTGTTACCCACCTGTTTCCTCAAAAATAACCTACCTTGAGACTTTAGCAATTTGTAAAGTCGCTTAAAGTGCGACCGTAATCTTTATGAAATAATTTCCGCCGTCGTGTTAAACAGCATCGCTGTAGAAAAGTTTGACCGTGTCATGCCAAGTGCTGTGCAAGCAGATGACAGCAGAGGGACAGTCGTTGTGTATCTCAGGTGTAGACTGGTTTAGGGAGCACGTCAACTGACTCTGTCATGTCGATTGTGATTTGCCTGCGCTCTGTGACGTAGACCCACTCTCCCGAGGCACATTAGTCATCATTCGCTGTCAACACTTGTCATTTCAAGTCCCCTTCTGTTCCTGCCGCATACCGGCAAATCCATAGCCCACAAGGGGGAAATAATTTCTTTACTATGTGCCGAGCAGCTGAATATAGATCAGTCTGCAGCCTTACACAAACTCCAGTTGTACAAAGCAAGATTTTTTGTGTACAAATCCAGACATCTTATCAGTTTAAATCACACTGTGGGGCTGCCACAGAGCCAGGAGTTCCAGCCATTAGATGCTGTAGACACATGAGAGAACATTATACTTATAGTCAGATTGTTACTGACAAGAAATCCTCTCGATACAGGCGTCGAGTCAAAACAAAAAGACTGACTGTCGCCTTCACAACAGCAAATGAGCTCTCCATCCTAGGAGAGATGCCCTCTTCATCACCTCCACCAGATGGGAAGAACCCATCTGGGTCTGATGAAATCCCACCAACACAGTACACTTAAAGGTTCTATATACAGTGCATCCGGAAAGTATTCACAGCGCTTCACTTTTTCCACATTTTGTTATGTTACAGCTTTATTCCAAAATGGATTAAATTCATTATTTTCCTCAACATTCTACACACAACAACCCATAATGACAAAGTGAAAACTGTTTTTTGCAATTTTTTGCAAATCTATTAAAAATAAAGAACGAAAACATAACATGTACATAAGTATTCACAGCCTTTGCCATGACACTCAAAATGTTGCTCAGGTGCATCCTGTTTCCACTGATCATCCTTGAGATGTTTCTACAACTTAAATAGAGTCCACTTGTGCTAAATTCAGTTGATTGGACATGATTTAGAAAGGCACACAGCTGTCTATATAAGGTACCACAGTTGACAGTGCATATCAGAGCATAAACCAAGCCATGAAGTCCAAGGAATTATCTGTAGACCTCCGAGACAGAATTGTATTGAGGCACAGATCTGGCGAAGGGTACAGAACAATGTCTGCAGCATTGAAAGTCCAAATGACCACAGTGGCCTCCATCATCTGGAAATGGAAGAAGTTTGGAACCACCAGGACTCTTCCTAGAGTTGGACGCCCAGACAGACTGAGCAATCGGGGGAGAAGGGCCTTAGTCAGGGAGGTGACCAGGAACCCGATGGTCACTCTGACAGAGCTCTAGTGTTCTATGAAGAGAAGAGAACCTTCCAGAAGGACAACCATCTCTACAGCACTCCACAAATCAGGCCTGTTTGGTAGAGTGGCCAGACGGAAGCCACTCCTCAGTAAAAAGCACATGACAGCTCGCCTGGAGTTTGCAAAAAGGCACCTGAAGGACTCTCAGACCATGAGAAACAAAATTCTCTGGTCTGATGAAACAAAGATTTAACTCTTTTGGCCTGAATGCCAAGCGTCATGTCTGGAGGAAACCAGGCACTGCTCATCACCTCGCCAATACCATCCCTACAGTGAAGCATGGTGGTGGCAGCATCATGCTGTGGGATGTTTTTCAGCAGGAGGGACTGGGAGACTAGTCAGGATTGAGGGAAAGATGAATGCAGCAATGTACAGAGACATCCTGGATGAAAACATGCTCCAGAGCGCTCTGGACCTCAGACTGGGGCGTTGGTTCATCTTCCAACAGGACAACGACCCGAAGCACACAGCCAAGATAACAAAGGAGTGGCTTCGGGACAACTCTGTGAATGTGAACCCGATTAAACATCTCTGGAGAGATCTGAAAATGGCTGTGCACCGACGCTGCCCATCCAACCTGATGGAACTTGAGAGGTTCTGCAAAGAAGAATGGGAGAAACTGCCCAGAAATAGGTGTGCCGAGCTTGTGGAATCATACCAAGAAGACTTGAGGCTGTAATTGCTGCCAAAGGTGCTTCAACAAAGTATTGAGCAAAGGCTGTGAATACTTATGTACATGTTATGTTTTCGTTCTTTATTTTTAATAGATTTGCAAAAATTTGCAAAAAACAGTTTTCACTTTGTCATTATGGGTTGTTGTGTGTAGAATGTTGAGGAAAATAATGAATTGAATCCATTTTGGAATAAGGCTGTAACATAACAAAATGTGGAAAAAGTGAAGCGCTGTGAATACTTTCCGGATGCACTGTACACCATTATTTTACATCTACACAACTATTTGCTATGTAAAGAAGCAGTGGAGTAATGGCGATGAGCTTCCCTTTGCTCTGTGACGTAGCTGGTCAGGGCGTGCCTGTTCCCATACAGTGTTTACAGCTGGTAACCTCGTCCCAACGTTGTCATGGAAGCGCACACCCTTTTGGGCTTCGTGCTCCTCCGGCCAGGAGCACAGCTTTGTCCTCTCTGCTCCGCAAGTCCCCAGTGGGAGCCGACACCACGCTGATGGAGACCCAGATCGTAATGCTGGGCCTTGCTGGAGGTTATGGAGGCACGGGGAGAACCAGATCCAGGACTGAGGGTGACAGACTGCAGTTATATGAGAGGTTTTCTAAAGGGAATCTGGTGCTCGGAAACATTCCCACTTATGTCCACAGGGACCACCAACTTAGATATTGGGTCCCACTGGGTCCCACTTCCCCCACTGGTTTTAAATACGATGGACCTGCATTGGAGCTTATATTCTCTCTACGTATGCATTTGAAAGTGTACTTCATAACCACTGGTTCCAAAAGATTTGTTCACTATTTGTGTTTTTTAAAGATATTTTTAAATACATGTTGTTGAGTGCTGTTGTTGAGTGCTCATGTGTCGGTTAATGTTTCCCTTTATGTATTCTTATGACTAGTCTGGATAACATCCACGAAGAACCAATTTAGCCCAGCAGCTGGAGGCCAGACCAATCAGAAAACTGCGGGGGGGTGTTTAGATGATAACTGTCTGTTTGCTGCTGGATGTTCGAGAATAATTATTACTTAACTTCATATTTAATTACAATGAGATACAAATGCCTGTACATGCCTTTATGTTCCCTTCAATTCTATTCAAAAACAGATTTATTAAACAAAGTTAAAGGAATTGAGCAAATTGGAGTTTCACGAACGCCTGTCTTATTGTTCTAGCTTAAAATGGAAAAACAATAACAGCCCAGTGTTGATGTCTGTGTATGTGAATGAGAACAAACCATTGTAACCACAGTACAGATTAGAAGAAACATACTTTATATGGAGATATGGATGATCAAAGTGGTTTTAGAAAAATAAGTTTATCTGCTGTTCTCTCTTATGCTCAGTCATGCCTCCTCCCCCCACACCCCGGTCGCACTCTCCTTGATAAGTGTGCTTAATGCTGATATGAAATTCTCCCCACATCTCCCACCCGAGCCCAAAGGCATCGGGCAACAGGACATAGTGTCACTGCCACAGCAGGGGGAGAAAAAAAAGAAGGGAAAAAAAAAAACTGTTAAGCAGATTTACTTGCAGGCTTACTGGTGAGAAAAGGGGAGGGAGGGGGAAAAAAACGATGACATTTCCCCACCCCCCGACCGACTACGTGAGAGACATCTCTTTTTTTCTTCTTCTTTCACTCGCTGAATAAACGGTTTATATATATATATATATATATATATATATATATATATATATATATATATGTATATATATATATATATATATATATATATAAAATCCTGTTTCCTCACCGGTTGCAGCCCAAGGACCTAACGCCTCTGAATACGATAACGCGGCGCCAGCAGCGAGGCCTGAAGGGCAGCGAGGGGACCAAGCTGAAAATATTAGAGACAGTCTGCTCGGGCTCAACCTGCCTCCTCCTCTGTGATTTAGAAAATGACAAGGATCGAGGCGACGGATGACATTTACTCCTTTTTAACTATTAGCGAAATAGCTTTGTGCACTTGTACGTCTTGCCACACACGTGATCTGCCTCGGGGGCCTGTGAGTCTGTCCATCTGTCCCTCCCAACAAGTCCCTAAAATGAACAAGTGCATAGTTTGTCCATGCCCTGATCAGCCGGATGACATCATTTGTCCGTGCCTCCCAAAACTGTTACAAATCAGTGTCACATAATTCATCTGTTGTCACGATAGGACAAGGGTTTAGAAACAAATAAGTCACTTTTTATTCTTTGTATCATTCTGTGGCTTCCCACTGGTGTTTCTCATATATTAGAATCCAAACAAAGTATGTATGTTTTTGGCTCAAAAAAATGCTATTTCACCAAGCCCCCACATTGTCCCTTCATGATGACGTTGCTACATATATAAACATATATCCTTATCCATAGTCGGTGTATTATCAACAAGCCAAAAGCTAAGCTATCTACCGCTGCAGACATCATCCAAACTGATCGGTCAAGGCAGTGGTGGACGAGTCCTGTGGCTTTAAAGAGAGGGACATAAGTACTGCAGTTCCCCGTCGGAAAGAGCTGTCTGATGGGGAGGTAAAGCTGTGAAAATATATCATATAAAGTGTGTACATAAACTGATATTGATTACTTTTCAGGTGGCTAAAATTGCTTTTCTGCTGCTCACGTAGCCACTTTAACGCCACCAGACAGACCTTTCAGACGGGGAACTGAGGCTCTCTTCAAAGCCACCAGAAAAAAAGAGAAAAAGCCACTTTCTTTGATTCTGTAATCCACTTTATTATATTTTAATTAAAACTTAATTAAATCCTAGTCCTATACCACTGTTTTTTCCTTCTTTTTTTTAGGTCGCACGTGAAATAAAAGGTAATAATGTTCTGGAATTAAAACCTCTAACTGAGTTATCTTTCATTAAACACAAATACTTTTACCTCTACTTAAATTTCAGTAAAATGTCAGAGCTTGTTAGCAGGATATTTGAATACTGTTTGGGATATAAAAAAAAAAAAGCTTTAATTTACCTCCTGTACAAATGATCCTTCTTGCCTGTGTCTCACGATTGGGACAGATTGTAAGAGAACATGTACTGTGTGAACGGTCCCACTCATTAGTGGAACTTTAAGTCTGTATTAATACACTGAAGTGGATAATCAAGTTTGAGTGGAATATCAGCAGTTGCATTTCACAGAAGGCTGATATTCTCATTATCTGGGGGGAGGGAGCAGTCATCATACTATACGCTTCCATGTGTAAAGAGAGGAATAATCTATATGGTTTTGATTGCCAGGGTTAATAACACATGCTTTTGCTAATAAACCACTTTCCCTCTGATCCTTTCTGCTGAGGGTTTAAAAGCTGTAGTGTCCGTCTACTGGGGTGATTTATATGTGGTGTTTCCCACTATACCTGTCTCCACTCAAGGGTAAACTCAGTGGATGGATTGTCCTGAGGACGTATTGGTAGGACACACACGCTTTGCCGTGGGCCTTTTTTTTTTTTTTTCTTCCTCTTTCTACTCGGCCAGGTGTTGTATTCAGATTCCCCTTGAAAGCCGTCCTCTGTTATGCGTTTTTTCTTCTTTAAAAAAAAAAAAAAGATTTTATGAATTCATTTTTGATGAAATGATCTCCTGTGCATATAAAGTGCAGCTGGAAGGTGACGGTCTAAAGGGGGGATTGGGATGTGCAGGAAGTGCTGTAGAGGCTGGATACAATTCTGAATATTTCTTTTCAGGATATTATAACGATACTGAAGGGCAATATGTTTTTTATTTTGTTAATGGTAAATGAAGTTAATAATCAATAGTTAAGTCCGGGTTGTGTTATTGATTAAGTGGCATGACATGTGACGACAGACAGCACATTTCTATTCAGTATTTCTTTCTTTTTTTATTTGAATATTCCAGAAAAATGTTGGAAAGTTTGTATGAAGGTCATACTAAATACCATATTTTCAAGTTAATTGGTCTGATACCAATCATTAACTTTAGCTGTATATGCGTGTACTTTGCTCTATATTGAAGGTCGCTGTTTCAGGGACCCCCAAAAACCTTGGCTGGTATCGCAATGAAAACATATGCGGTGTCCATTGTTAAAATAGAACACACCTGGCTGGCTGTGCGGATCATATTCCATCTGAATCAGCAGGACGATTGAGTTGAATGTACTACTCACACAGGTAGGTCCCTGTAGGGTCCTTGATAAGTGCACGCGCTTCACACAGTGTCTGCTTTTCAGCACTGAAGTAGCTTATGCCTACATATGTAATTCAAATATGATACTTGAGCCAACATGTGTTCATCTTTTTGTCTTAAATCGCAATTGGATCAACTTTTTTGTATTAGGGTCACTTTTTAATCATACTTGTTCACGCTTCAGAGAACTAAGAAAGCAAGTTCTCATTCCAGGTTTGTTTAAAGTCCTGAACAAGTTAAACTCAAGTCACCCTTAGTCATGTACTAAGAACCAGGACAGATCTTGGAGAGACAAAATACAACGATGCTGTGGGAAGGATAAACTCTGTAAACCCCAGAGAGAACACCACTTACAGTCAGCTCACCGTGACTAACCACACACACACACACACACACACTTACACCAATCCAGTCTCTGAGGATGGCAAAATTAACCTGTGAACAAAAACCTTCTTTTTATTTTTCCCCCATAGAGACAGGCGCTGATAACAATGACAGACACTTGGCTTTCTCGGCCCTCTGGGAGGGGAGTGGCGAAGACAAGTGTGAGGTGTGTCGGGACTCGTGGCAAACACTGCTGTTATAGTGGTATGAAGAGATGATGGGGTGGGGGTGTTGCTGTGTTGTGCCTGGGTGACAAGAACGAAGGGCTGGTCTGGACGTGGAAAAGCAAATTGTCAGATACCATCACTCTCCCCTCAGCACCTGCCTGAGTGCTGACTATGACATTTATCCACGCTGCTCTGACTAAAGTGTGCACCAGACGACCCCGTCTGAACACCAACCATCTGACTGGCCCATCTCCGGCGGCCGCGCTGAAATGAAGCTGTCATTCCTGCCCGCCGCTCTTTCACTTGCGTGTCACTCCGTTGGGAGAGATTGATGCTCTTCTTTTTTCTTCCTTCTTTTTTTCCTCTTCCGCTCCCTATTCAGCTCCTGCGGTGGGATTAGCCGCTGTGAAACGTTGATGAAGTGCAGACGGCTCCGTTTGAGCACGGGGATACATCTTCATTATGCTTTAAAAGGGCTCCTAAAAGATTATCATTAGTCGTCAAACCTCTGGATGAGAGGAGCTGGACCGACCCGTCATTTTAAGAGACGACTGCGGCGCTGTGTGGCTTCTATCCGCTTTGACTCAATATGCAATATGGTTCTGAAGTTTTACAATATGTATTCAAAAGATTCACTAGTAGATTGTGCACAAGCGGAGAGGCATGATGAATAAACCCGACATCAGAAAAGCTATTAAGACCAAAACCACTCAAGGAATTGGAAACATTGTACATGCAATCCAAAAGTTTCTTCTGAATAAAGGCTGAAGTGCCCCTTAAAATATCTTTGAGCATCGTAATGGTTATTTAGCCTGGAGTCTTCCTCGAAAATCATTTCAAGTATGCATCTAAAATGTCAGGGTTTATCGAGCCGGCAGACTCGTCAAGTCAACGCGGGGCAATGTCGCACATTCCATAAAGTTTTATTCGGGTGATTTATTCTGCCAAACAACAGACTTAAGGATGGTCTTTGCTCCCTCGTTGGTTTAGGCAACATAAGGTTGGTGTTGCGGATCAATGGTAATACCGTCTTGTGTCACTGCATCCTTTTTCTATCAAACAGCAACCATGAATCTATTCTAATGCATTAATAATGCTTGAAAAATGGAGTTGAGTGAGGAACGGATGAAAAATCAACACCAACATGAGAAAATTCTGAAAAATAAGTGAAAGAGCAAAACCTTTGAGGTGACAGACCAACGATTATATAGCAACCCCAGCAAGTTGACTTTAGATTGTAATGTCCGTAGCTTTAAAGCAGCTACAACATTTTCTTTTACAAAAACAATGTCTGAAATGACAATGTGGGTTGCTCTCATTGATGAACCTCAGCTTCCAGTCCATTGTTTAGCTGTCCAGCCCACAACCTTTCTGATTTGATACACAGCTCTCACCGTCTGGTTTTCTGCAGCAGCGGGCAGCTGTTTTAAAATAAAAAGCTTGAAAACACCACCGTCCTCTTCAGCAGTCCACATAGTGGAGCATGTCGAGATATTTCTCTCAGGAGTTGGTAGAGACCAAAAACAGAGCTAAAAGAGAAACAAACGCGACTACTATATGAATGATAACGTTGCTCTGTAACTGCTGGATGTGTATGTGAGCAACTGTTCCTTGCTTTGAAATGCAGAACACATGGATGGAATTGTGCAATTTAATGAGAAAAATGGAAGATGAGGTGGAACATTCTGGTTATTCCTACCATTATACTGCAGCTAAGCCTAATCAAAAAATACAAAAATATGCCAAAGTGATTTAGTTTCATTTCCAGTCACTCTGTTTCTCTCTCTGTTGCTCTCTACGTCGATGTTTCACAAAGGTTTGGCTTAAAAAAAAAATATATATATATATATATATATATATATATATATATATATATATATATATATATGATATCATAGGGCCCTTCTATGTGGAGTTTGCATGGCAGCCCCATTTTTGCATTCGGTCCAATTGCCTTAGAACAATGAGCAATGTACAGAACAAGTGACATTAGATTATGCTATTATATTGAACAACCGTATAATAATCCATGGGTATAATGAATAAAATAAATAGGTAACTACACTGTCGCTGGGTGGGAATGGTGGTGGTCAGGAAAAACACACACAGGACCAACGTCACCTTTCTGCAGTTGCTACACAACGTTATGTTACAAAGACTTGTTTACAACCTTGTCCAGGTAGTTTTTGTTGCCTCAACCTAACCAATCGTTTCACAACGTTAACCCTGTGGCGTCGTGCTTTTTCTTAAAACGTAACACGAGGCTCAATGTCGTTTGGGTTCGGTAAAAGTCGACATTCAACGTATCCCGTGGTTTGTAGAAAAACATACTGCCTTGTGTCAATGTGGGTTTTCTCCGGGTCCTACAATGTCCGTCCCCCCCCCCCCCCCCCCATGGTCCAAGGACACAGGTTGGAATGTGAGTGTGAATGGCTGTCTGTCTCTGTGTGTCAGCCCTGTGATTGGCTAGGCGACCTGTCCAGGGTGTAGCCCGCCCCTCGTCCAGCCAACCACACTCCGTGGTTATAGATAATGAGAGGCATCCACCTCATATATATTGACACATGATTTTCCAGTATTTAACAGAATGATATGGCTTCAAAAGTGTGGAAACATTATGATTCCATACACACAAATACCCAGGTAAAGGAACCAACAAAGTCTCTATAAGCACCTTAGTAATTGGGTAGTATTCAATATCCTGCAGCAGCATTGATACTGTGACAAAATACTAATAAGCTTTTGGAGGTGGGAGGGGAAGAAGAAGGAGCCGGACTGACTTTCTAGTTACTAACTTGGCGTGTGGTGGCCTGCCAGGAGGCAATAGTTGAACAAAACAAATGTCTAGTTTTCTTTCTCCTTTTTTTGTTGCTTCTTTATTTTTTGGAGCGTGCGTTTTAAATTCAGGTGTTTTCATTGTTGGATACCTGACCTGTTTTAAAGGTAAATCGCTGGGGCCTCTTATTTGTAGTGTATTACACCGGAGGCCATGCAAGAGAAAACACAGGCTCTCATTTCTCATCTGACACAAGGTGCAAGCAGCTTTGGGGCCCCTGGAGGATGTCGGTAAACAGGCTTATAATCACAAGGTTGTTGCTTTGGATTTCGTTGGCTGGCTGGGAATAAATGAGTGGGAAAAGTGAACCCGTGAGTTTGTTGTTTGTTGTCTTCTGGGACATGTGTGAAATGTTTATCTGCAGCGGTTTAACATTTTACGGTAAGTTGTCATCCAAGAAAAATTCGCAAATAAATCGAAAGAAAACAATGTTGGAAATGAGAGTTTGAGAGTAGAGAGAAAATGCAGAGAAAACCAAAACCACGGCTGTGACTAAGCGGTAGTGCGGGGTCGTCCTTTCATCAGAGGATCGGAGGTGCGATCCCCGGCTCCGCTAGATCATGTCGAAGTGTCCATGGGCAAAACACTTAACCCCCCGACATGATCCCGTATGTTGTGTCTGCGGTGTGTGAATGTGTATGAATGTTAGTTACTGCTGATGAGCAGGTGGTACCTTGCATGGTAGCCACTCCCATCAGTGTATGAATGGGTGAATGATGACGAGTTGTGTTAAAGAGCTTAAAGTGGTCGCTATACAATTACAGAACATTGACCAACCAGTATGATAATCCATCTCTTCATTCTTTCTGACCTCCCAAACCCCGTCTCTGGCTCCCCAACCTATTGGTTCCGACTGAAGACTCAGTACATTCCTAAAACAGCTGGTCACTGGAGTTGTTCACAAACATTAGAAAAAGTGAAGAAAAAGAGGAACAAGAAGAAAAAGTCCATTTGTTGAGGACTATTTTCAGCAGATGAATTGATACGCATGTAATGCTCTAGTGAGTATTTCAGGTAGCAGGATAGTGTATTTGAGTCAATAAACTACAATGTGTGTGTTCATGGTGATGAAGTAGCATGTCACCAAGTGCAATAGTCATTGATGTGTTCCTAATAGTTTCTGGACAATAATGGAGCTTTCACAGCTATTGTAATCGTTTTCTGGGGTTTATTGACAAAAAGACTAATAGAAAATGACCAGACTTGAGGCTTTAACCAACCCTTGTATGTATATATGTATATATATATATAAATAGATCTATATAAATAGATATACAGCATACATACACAACTATTGTTTTTCAACACATTAGCAGCAAAAAGGTTTTCTGACCAATCACGTTGTAGTGAAGGAGTATTTTATATTGTGCAATGAGCTGCACAGTGAGCTATAATATTTGTCAAATTATTTTCACTGTTTTGTACATACTTTTGTACATACATACATTTAAGTGTCTCTACCTCGGAGCCCATTGTCTCTCATCATGCTCATTATAACCTGAGTCGAGCACAAACTGTACAGACGGTGGCAACAGCCTTAACAGTTTGTTAGGAGTGTGGTGCAGTCACAGAGAAGCAAAGCTCCTAATCCCCAGCTGCTCCTGTGAAGCCTCTCCTTGTCTACGCACAGGACACCAGAGTAGTTATACGCAGTGTGTGTGCTCGACAACCGTGTGATTATTGTGGATGATGAATTCAGGCGTATAAATGTGTCAAGCTATAAAGCTGAAACGGACGTCAGTGTTCTTACTTCGATCTGCAGCAGGGCCTCCTCTCTTTGGTGGAGCACCTCCACGTCCTCCTCGCTGATCTCGGACAGGAAAGCCTGAGCCAGCTCCTCTGTGCCTACTGCTTCTCCAAACAGTGGACCCTCCTCCATCTGTTCAGTGAACGGGGTCTGAGGACTCTGTGGGACACAAACACACACACACACACGGCAACAAAAATACGGTTGCAAGTTTCCGTCGTGGCTGGTTTGAAAAGTTTTGATGCAAAATATCAACAGGCGTGTATTTGGAATTTTCGCGACCGTCAAGTGGGCACAACCATGACCAGCTACTGCATTAACGTTTAGTGCAAAGGCCTGAGACAAAGTCATTGACTCACAGACCTGAGACCTGCAGCAAAGGAACAGGACCATACTGGATGTAAAGTCCCAGGGTCGGTCCCAGATGGGAACCAGGAAGACTTGTTCAGGCCTCTGGCTGCAATGGACTGGATTTTGTTATAAACAAATGTTGTAATATATATATATGACGGGCTGAGAGTCTAAATGACTGCTCATTTGAGGTCAATTTTCTTTTCACTTCAATATAATTTGAATATATACTCAGAATATACTCATGATCAGCCAAAGTACATGAACTAACTTCTTGACTGTAGTACTGCTGCACTTGGCGTCAGTATTTCCATTTGCTGTTTAATATTCAACAGGTAAATATAGTGTATTGGACAGCTGTAGTTACTTGGTACATGGCAGTTTAAGATGTTGCATACAATTCATTGTTGATGCATTCGCATGCAATTAAGCTTTAGCATTTTAAATGAGAGAGACATTGCAAGCAAGCTGAGAGAGCGAGTGAAGAGAGACAGCTGTGAGGTGTTCTGAGAGAGAGAAATAAAAATGTATTCTCTGCTTGTTTCACTGGTTACAAGAACCCAGATATCTTTCTATTAATCAACTTTCATGAAAATGAGTTAGGACCAAAAGGACCATGAACTCCGTGGTGCAGATGCGGTTAATGTTCTTTGAGTTCAGAAGTTCCTGTTCCTTTCCATTACAGGCTCAGACTCAGCAGTGACCGAGCGCGTACACATTTCCCCACATAATTTCAATGCCGTTGGAACGTTGAATGTTTAATGTTAATTGAGTTTTGCCAGTTACTGATATTTCCCCAGTGGATTTTGGCTTAGTGCAGAGAAATGCAGGTTATCTGAGACCGAGGGTGGTAATCCCTTACACGTACACTCGTTGCATGTCCAAAGCTGTAGCCAAAGAAAAGGCCCCGGTTGACTGTTTTTCTTTGGTTTTGCATTGCTAATATATTCCACCTTTTGTATGGCCGACTGCGCAGCTTAATTCACGGTAGAGGGGTCGGTGTGTGTCACCGCACGAGGACCCAGGGCGGGCTGAGTCACGGGCGCTCTTGTCCACCAGCCGCGATCTGACTCACCGCTCCTCAACAAACTCGTCAACGTGGCGCTCGGTCCTCCAGCATGCGTACCGCGCAGCAAGCGCTCCAGATTCCGTGAGTGCATCACACAGATGTGGGCGAGTCTCAAGACAATCATTCTGACACCTTTATTGCATGAGTTCACAGCGCCTTCCAGTTCTCTGCTGTCGATTCCAGTCGACCCCGATGACGTGGACTCGAAAGACGTGGGTGGAAGTCGGTCGATAACATTTGCATTGACCTGCAAAATGTTTTGTCTAAAGTGCATGATGTGTGTATGTGGATCGGATGTCTGGAGGCCTGTCACCATTCGTTGTCCGTTTACAGAGCGAGACATCCACTCTTTTCCCACAGCAGAAGACACCGACTCCTCCTGCCACTGCTCAAACTGGATGGAGTGGTGGTTTGACTAATTTGTTCTTCCACAATGTACTCACTGATTAGTGAACTTACTGCGACGCATCGAGGGGAGTCGGGTTTATATAACGCTCGCCGCCCCCATACCGTTTTACCTCTAGCAATAAGGTACCTTGATAATATGCCTTCAGAGGGACATAAAACCTCAATACATATAACTCTCTCCTGTGATGAATTTTTAGAGGCTCTTTGAGGGCAAAGTTGTTCTTCACAGACGTGTTACTGTCCTACCAGTTGAGGAGTTCAGGCTCTACATTATTTTTTTCTATTCAGCTGTAAGGTGGTGCACAAGATGGGTCCTTCAATCCAAACAGGTTCAAACCTGCGCCCCACTGAGGTCCTGTCGAGTGCGACGCAGAGGACCCGTTCTGTTGTTGAACTGAACTCAGAGCGATCACGTGGGTTCATGTGTCACTTTTTATAACATAAAAGGTTGACATTTTGTGCAATAGATTTGGAAGATTGATGCCGCCCTCCTGTCGGTACGCTAAATATGAAGCTGGCTAACTTAGCTTAGCATGAAGACTAGGAACACGGGGAGAGCGCTGGACCGGCTCTGTCTGAGGGTGCAGACCATCTCTCATGGGGAGCCCTGATCCGACTTCTTCAGTCCCGGTTCAGAGTACGTTCATTAACACGCTGTATGCCTCATGGGATCATTATTTTATGTGTAATGCAACATCAGGTCTGACTTAATCTTTGTAAAACAAAACCTTGAAAATAAATACAAAGATACAAAATGACATTTGTTTTCAGTAAAGTAAGAATTTTAAATAATAAATTGTATGCCAGTGAACACCTTTTCAAATTTACAATACTTTCATTTAATTTGTATCGTTGTTTTCTTCATTTGCTTGGATTTATGTATTCCATTGTGTTGCAGTGCGTAGAGCTTCCATGACCACTCCTTTGATAATAGTTCACCAAACAAATGTGCAGAAACAAACGCAAACACGAGAATGAATGATCATTTACGAGCCGGCAAAAATTTTAATTTCTGTGCCGGCTCCAAGTCACAAAGCTTTTTCACCCACACAGATCATTCAGTGGCCAAAGGGATCAGGGGTCCGATGAATGATAAGACTGAATGTTCTGCCTTCTGCATAATCATATGTGTTGACTTTTTTCCCCCGTCGCGTGGCTAATTTTAATCTGATTTCCATCAATCCATCTAAAATGCCTCTTGGATGCATTTCCACATTTCCACTTTTTCGAGACTGAAAAATACCGTTCCGACACATTAAATGACGGAATGTAAGTGGGCTCCTTTAGACGATTGGAAGAAGTGGGAGAAACTATTAACACTGGGCAGTGTAACAAATTCAGGGAGTGTAGCTTCCAAGAACAGTTTGAATGTGCAGCCAAACTATGTGTCCCGTGATGCTTAGTGCCCAGGTGAACCACGCTCTTTCCCTTAACTACTTTATTTTCGTAAAATACACGACATAGAGTGTAAAGCTTAAAAAGCGCTGATCAATCTGTGTTATCTAACCCGGTGGTGTGAATGTGTTGGTTAGCGAACTTAGTTTAACTCAAAACGTTTTCTTTTTCTAAAACCAGTAGTCTTGTAAACTTAAACCTAAAATGGAATGCAGTGTTGTAACAGAAAAAGATGCGTTTACATATGCAGAAGTGCTTACAAGCCATGAAACATATTGTGGGTTCAGCTCATGGTTTGCAGACACGTACAATGAAAACCTTTTATTCTGCTGAGGGGTTTGCAACAACATTCTACGCTGTCGTCTAGTTTGCTGCGGTGATGGTATTACCGTTTGGTTGTTGTCTGTTTTTTTTCTTTGAGAGGTAAACAATTTGCACTTAAACATGTGCATATACCTTGTCTATCTCTAAGCACTCACAGGGCTACGCAGTACCCACTTTAGATTGTGATGAAGAAAACAACAACAGAGCATAAGGGCTGGATGTGATGAATGGAGTCCACTGTACCATCACAGAGTGGAAGAGACCAGAGTGAGCTTCAAAGGAGCCCTTGTGAGGATGCGACCGAGCAGAGAGATGCCACCTCATCATGCTGCTCTTTTACGAGTGACAGTGAAACAAAAGGGCAGGTTTTCCCTCGGCTCACCTTCTTCTTGTCTTTCTGCGCTGGAGGGAGCAAGGCCCTTGAACGCTCAGCAATTTTCTGAAAGAGGAGCAGATGAAGAGACGGCGTCAAGACGAGTCTTTAAGTTATTTCCTCATCAAGGAGATCAGACTTATTCCGCCTGTATGTGGAACAAGTACTTCAGATATGAACAACGTTCCGTCAGCATCTATTTACCACCTGTTCATAAGGAGATATTGAGTGAAAGCAAATTCGTGTGGATACCTTCTGCAGATCCCCATAGCGCTGCACAGACTCTGAGAGTTCGGTCTTTAGTCGGGTCAGGTGCAGACGGTCTTGCTGTGCAACAAAACAAGATCAGCCTTAATTAGCGCTAATGTGGTTTAATCCACTGTTTATTCTTCAAAGTGACAGTGAGTGAGCGAGGGAGGAAGGGGAGCATGAGATACCCGTGAAGAGCCACTGATTATATCAGAGAGCTGTTTGATGAGTTGGCTTGTGCTGGTGATGACTTTGTTGGTTTGCTGCTGCATGGAGTGTCTGTGTGGAGAGAGAGAGAGAGAGAGAGAGAGAAGATTTAAAAAGATCAAATATACCAATTAAATACATACATATTAGGTTTTTCAGGAGTAGACAAAAGTGAACAAATAAGGTTATACTCAATAATAATAATAAATGTAAAATTAACTTATTGTATATCACATATACACATACATCATTATCTTAATAATGCATTTTACTCCATTTCTGAACCCTCCATGAATACATCCCACAAATTGAAATGCACAAGCCCTTCCTTGTGCTACAAACATGTTTTAATTATTTATTTATTGAATTGAATTGTCCTCTTAAGTTATAACCCCCCCCCCTCTCTCCTTCTCTGTCTGAGAAAATGTTTTGTATGTTGCCAGGAAGTAATTTGAGCCTAACAAGTGTGAAATTGCTAAATCCGTTTGAACCGTGTAGCAGCAGTTATTCCTGACTGTATGAAGGCAACATCATAGAACATGGAGTCTGCTCGCTCTCGTTTCCGGGGTGCCGACAGGTACTGACATGTCATATTCCATGTATGAGCCCAGGCTGCTTATTCCCACAGAGAGCCCCGTCACCGAATGATGGCAATACACAGTATATATATATATATATATATATATATATATATATATATATATATATATATATATATATATATATATATATATATATATATATATATATATGTTAATATGGCTTAGCCGTTCACATGGCAGCAATTCAATGCATTGAGGTTCAGACTAGCAGCAGAATAAGCATCGGACTGGGAAAAAAGTATTATATATATGTATATATATGTATATATATATATATATGAATGTGGCACCTTGTAACGCCACTACACATCTACGCGCCTATGAAACCTGTACTTTACAAGAGCATCCATCAGCAGATCTGAAAAACAATACTGTGCATTTCCACATTTTTTTTCCATGCAGAACTTGACCCCGACTGTTATGGGGCGTTCACACAAAACGCGTTGCGAATTTTTCGCGCGAGTAGATCTAATGCAAAGTCGATGCACGGACGCGAATGGTTGCGAATTTCTCCGAGCGGCACGAATGACGCGAATGGTCGCGTGGCGATTTGTTGAAATATTTCAACTTTTGCGAAATATTCGCCCAACGGTGTCAATCAGCGTTGAGACGCTCCGCCCCCCCCCCCCCCCCCCCCCCCCCGGCTGCTGCTGCTCTAGTAGCGCTGGATGCGGAAATTATCGAGACGTAGTGAGCCTAGGGATGATGTTATGAACCCACACACGAGGGCGTTAGATGTTCCGACATTTATGGGATGTCCACAACAAGTATAAAGCAGAACTAGTGGTTATTTCTTCCGTGGTGGATGGTGGAAATTATAACTGTTTTTACGGAGACAAGTCACAGAGATAAGCCACGCACCCTTTTCGCGAATGGTTGAGAATGACGCGAATGAACACAACTTGTGAATATTCGCAACGCGTTTGGTGTGAACGCACCATTAGTTGCTTTAAAATGACTACCAACATGACTTGAGAATAGTGACTTTACAGTGTGAACAGTATTTATTGTAAACAAGTGGGCACTCTGGGAATGTCAGTGAATCTTTGGAAAGCTGGTCTTCCAAAAAAAAAAAAAAAAAGAAGCAATTTACACACAAATAAACAACAACAACCAGAACAAAAAACAACCCATTGCGGGACTCTCTGAGCCAGCCTGCTCTCAGGTATATCGGGGTCGAGATTGCACTCGGCCTGCGGAGTGACAGAGCATTAACAGCCGTCTGATGGAGTTGAACAGTGTAATCCTCCCCCTACAGTCGGGTTTTTACTGGGAAGCTTCTCCGGGGTGGGAGGTTGAAGGTGCAGCCATATTCACAACTCTCCACCACGTCCGCTGGAAGTCCGGTTTAAGACAGTTATTAAATATCTATGCTGGCAGGTCATCCTGCTTACAACCTTCCTCCCACTCGGCAGCCTCACTACCCCCCCCCCCCTTCCCCAAAGGGCATCTCCAATCCTCCAGACTTGACATCATACCGGGCTGCCCCACAGACCTCTGCTGCCGCGTAGCCTCCTCAAATATTGATGGACGTGTAGCTGGTGGCCAGAGGAGCAGACGGACCACAGTGCACTGGGGCTGGAGAGGGCATGTAACTATAATTCAGTGTCTGTTGTGAGAAGAAAAAAAAAGCCAACGTGACAAACATCGCCCGTCGTGTCTGTGCAGAGCCGGGTTTAAAGAGTTGACGAGGCAGGGAAGTAGACAGGCTAGAAGTTAATGTTGCTGCTAGAAATAAAAATATACTGTGAGGAAATAATTAAATTGGACTGCAGCCAATGTCTCCCCACAGCCAAAGTCATAACAGACAGACAGAGTGAAGTTTTACACTTATAATCTAATCAGGGTTTAAGACTTTACGCCGCCAGAATGCCGACTTATATTGCGGCTGTAAAGAGATAATGAATCAGTATATGCTTGAGATCAGTTAGTATGATAATATAAATTTAATATTCAACAGAACTGTACTGTCAGAGTAAATCGATAAAATAAAATTCTTCAATTATACTTACATGTCTTGGACTAAGCACTCTACATGCCATACTATGGATTTGTCTCAGCATTAATGGCGCATATGCTTTATGATGAGGAATTGTGTAAAGACACATCAGTCTCAGCCAGAACATGGTTGCACACACACACACACACAGACACTCACACATATACATACACACACACACAGACACAGACGCACACACACACACATATACATACACACACACACAGACACACACACAAACAGAACATGAAGATCAAGTGCTAAACCTCCGCCTGAACCTCACATGAGTCACCGTTTAGTTGCCGAGCTAAACGGTGACTCATCACGTGTCTTCATAACAGATTATTTTGAAATCACACTCAGCTAATGCTCCATCATGTTAGCCACAGAAATTACACAGCAGAGCACAGACTGGGAGGCTGGCACTCTGCGTGAGGGAGCTGGAGGAATGGCAAATAAAGCTCAGTGTGGAACACGTGGCCAGTTTCCTATATCAGAACACATTGAATGCATCAAACAATCGATCACATGACATTGACAGAGTTGCCCTCGCCAATGACAGAATCCCACTCACCCTTCAGTTATGAACATGTTGGCTCGCCACATATACAAGGTCATATTCTGCATACTGACCACACTTGAAGGATTGCTTATCGAGTGACTTTTAACTGACTCGATCTATGGAAACTTTCTTTAACGGATGGAAAGCTCTATTCATTTGACAAGTAGAAGAAGAGGCAAGTGAACGGGTGTCCTTTTCAAACTCGCTAAAAATA
Organism: Cyclopterus lumpus; assembly: GCF_009769545.1. Classification (NCBI taxonomy): domain Eukaryota; kingdom Metazoa; phylum Chordata; class Actinopteri; order Perciformes; family Cyclopteridae; genus Cyclopterus; species Cyclopterus lumpus. The sequence goes on from NC_046990.1 coordinate 6,066,303, forward strand.
CAACGTGAACTGTGCTCCAGTGCTGATGAACCCTAATGGATCATCCGTGAGTCAGCGGAAGCCCTGCCCGCCACTGATACGCTTATACCAAACAATCAGAGCTCGCCCACCGCCGAGGACCCCCAAGAAGACCTCTGCAGTATAGATGCACCGTGATACATCTGCTAGTCCCACTCTTCCCCCACAACAAGCTCGAAAAGCCAGGCGGCCAGAAACAGCATGCAAAAGATTGGAATTGCTCACACTGTGAATTTCAATCAGTCACCTCTGTTGTGTGTTTCTCCTGCCTGCTCGGCGTTTGATATTCCTTTGAGGTCTGGCTGGCCCCGGTGAAGGAGAACTGAGGAGGATGGGAGCAGCTGGCTGCAGTGCGAGGTGTGAATAAGGAGGGGGGGGGGGGGGGGGGGGGGGGCTGGTCTCTGACAGCAATCATAGTTTGAGGGTTTTACAGGATAGAGCAGCACACATACTGTGCTAGGTTTTATTTAGTGTTCTGCCTAGTTTGAAGAAAGAAAATAAAAGAAATGTTATTGATTATTGATCCCCGTGGGGAAATTCTTCTCTGCATTTGACCCATGCTTAGTATTAAGGAGCAGTTGGCTGCAGTGAAGCGTCCGGGGATCAACTGGGGGTTCAGAGTCTTCAACATGCAACTATGTGGAGAGCGGGGATTGAACCGGAAACCTCGTGGTTACGGGACAACCACTACATCCCCATGACCTACAGCCGACCCCGAGAAGTGTGATTGGATGATGAGCAAGTTCAAATGACTGTTGTCTGACTGGAGTCTGGGGGCTCTGAGGAGAGCATATTGTATGTTGAAAAATTCTCATGATTTTCCAAATCCCTGTTGATTGTATTTATTCAATTTACTTCATCACGTGTCACATGGCGTCCTGCCAAATAAGTGGCGGACGTTAGCGTGTCATTTGTCCCGGGAATGAATGACTGAGTGACGAGTAACCTTTCCCACTGGAGACAGAAGCCCGATATTTGAGGGGTTCGTCCAATGGGAAAGGAACTTTTCATCTCTCTGCGTTCAGTTGACTGGTCTGAAATGTTTCGCTTGTCCTGAGATCTGGAGCTGTGAGGGGGGTTACGCCTTGGTTATTCCAGGAAATAATTAGTGTGTATGATGTGTTATAAGAGGAAAAGTGTTTGTAGCTGTTCTGAGCTGAGTGGTCGCACAGGAACGTGGAGCGATGTCATATAGAGGAGGCAGACGTGCCAACCGTTAAATATGGGGATATGGCCCACATTTTCAGAAAAGCCATGTCCTTATCATAGTGTTTCACTTTATAAAAAGATCCTGAAGTAGTTGTGTGAGAGAGTTCAAACCCAGGCTCCTCCCTCCATACAGCCGGCCAATCACGGTTCAGAGGGAAATTTGGGTTGTACATTTCGGAAAGGTACAGAAATGGTCGGCCACAGCTCCACCAATCAGGCGGAGCCTGAAAGGTGTGCTGGAGGGGGTTTCCAAGCCAATTCAACCACTCTACAAGTAGTTCCAACAGCTTTCGCCTCTCCGAAAGAGAAGAAATGCACCTCTTGAGAAGTCCACAGTTCTTATTCCAATGCTGTATCTTGTTATCTGCCAGCTAGCGGCTGGTGTAAGTGAAAGGTGATCATGGAGGTTTGGCGGTGCCTCAAGGTTCCTTCAAAGAAGGAGTGCTGAGTAACAAAAGCTGTGGGTTGTGCTCACGAGTTTGAAGCATCAATCCGTTTGCCGCCTGTGTAGGCAGCTATATTGAGAATGACTGAAGCCCATCTGTTCTGTCGGCCACACCTGACAACTAACTGGTAACGCCAAAATCACACTAGCTGATATCAACTCTGATCATCTCAAACGACGACAACATTGTCGAGTCGAATCCCAGCTTTAAATGCTCACAGTGTCAGAACATGTGACGTGGTGCGCGTGAACACAGAGCCTTGACTTCTATTCAATTCAGTTTATTTACAATCTGTACACATACGACATCCCTGTCCCAGGACCTCACATAGGATCAGGAAAAAATCCCCAAAAAATCCCCAAAAACTCAAAAAAAAAACTTTCACGGGGAAAAAAGTGAAGAAACCAACCTTTCAGAAGAGCAACAGAGGGGGATCCCTCTCCCCAGATGGAATGAAGCAATAGATGTCATGTGTACAGATGAACAGCGTTACAGAGTTACAACACATTCAATGAATATGACGTCTGGCATGGACCACGATCCAGATTTTCACAATCTATATTCAATCACAATTCCTGTCTGTGGTCTCGTTACCGTCTCAGGCGACAAGGAGAGCATTATTATAGGGGTTGGAAAAATACCCACAATCCAGCACTTTAAAGGTGATATACGAAATCACTGGTGACATTGGATCTTCAAGTGTGGAGTGCGACGGTAGCTCAGTGGAAGAGTCTTCAATCAGGGCGGGGCTGGTTTTACGAGGCAGGAAATGCATTCAGCATCCTAGTCGGGCCTCAACACTGAACGTTAACACGGGATACCTTTAAACTTTTAGCACTTTCCTTTAGTGGCAACTGGTTAAGGGTGCCACTAATATATGTACATGGGGCGCAAATTCCCCCGAGCAGCGATCAGTTTGATTATTTGCTTCCTCTCTTACCCCAGATGCCCTGTCACTACTAAATAAAAAAAAAGGCATAAAATGACAAAAAAATAAACTTTAAAAAAAAGTCCCAAAGTGCCTGACAACACATGCAAGCGGTGATCCAAAACACACTTGACATTTTCATATCTACATTTATACGGATGCATTTCAGAGCCTTCCACTCCAGCAACGGGGAAGGAAAGATCACACACACTGTAACATTCTACCCATATGGGCAAACACACACACACACACACACACACACACACAGCTGCAGTTATGAAATCCATCTGACATTTAAATGTGCATCTCCAACAGAATATACACCTACAGTCGGTTCACACATACGTATGAAAAGTGGTGCTTTCACGTGGGTTTGAGAAGGCAGAGTGATGCCGGGCCCGCTTGTTGTGTAACAGTGGAGGAGGACGAGGTGGAAAGGTGCATTCCCACACAGTGATGATGCGAGGCTGAAAAAAAAAGATGGCTGTGACATTTCTCCCCGTTTAGTTCCTGCTCACCTCGAGATATGGGTGTGTTATGAATATTACAGCGAGTTAACCTATTTAATGAGAAAATAGGTATTTGTCAGTGACTTCCAGAATGACACATGTGAGCATTTACTGTGTATTCTCTGATAGCGAGACAATATTAATGATATACGGTGCTTGTTTACCATGCTGACCATCTTAGCATGCTCGCCTTTGCGATTCGTAGTAAACACAAACTAGAGCCGAGACGCATTTGAATGTCACGAGTAGTCCATGTACTTGGTCGTTATTTTTCATAAATGAGAAAGGTTGAAAGGATCTAACCACAGTGGTTAATTATTTAACTTATTTAAAAAAATAAGATATTACATTACATGTCATTTAGTTTACGCTTTTATCCAAAGCGACTTACAATAAGTGCATTTAAACCATGAGTTCAAACTCAGAACAACAAGAATCAAGCAAGTACAATTTCTTCAATAAAGTTAAACTACAAAGTGCTATCCGTAAGAGCCATTTAAGTGCTACTAAAGTGCTAAACTACAAAGTGCTATCCGTAAGAGCCATTTAAGTGCTACTAAAGTGCTAAACTACAAAGTGCTATCAGTAAGAGACATTTAAGTGCTACTAAAGTGCTAAACAACAAAGTGCTATCAGTAAGAGACATTTAAGAGCTACTAAAGTCCTACTACGGCTCTACCTTCCCTATTCAAGGTATAGTCGAAAAAGATGTGTTTTTAGTTTGCGACGGAAGATGTAGAGACTTTCTGCTGTCCTGATGTCAATGGGGAGCTCGTTCCACCAATGAGGAGCCAGCACAGCAAACAGTCGTGACTTTGTTGAGTGTTTAGCTCGAAGTGACGGAGCTACGAGCCGATTGGCAGAAGCCGAGCGAAGTGAACGAGCTGGGGTGTGAGGTTAGACCATGTCCTGGATGTAGACCGGACCCGATTTGGACCGGAAATATGATTTGTTATTCTACAAAATAACTCCAGGAATCAGTTAAATGAGTAAAAAGTACCAAACTCCCCATGTGTAGTAGAATATATCATAAAATGGAAATACTGGAGTAATGTTAATGTGTTTAGGTACTTGTTAGGTACTTGTTACTCTTCAGCACTAGTAATACGTGAACAATTGACATAAGAGACTGCAGAATGTGTTTCACGTCCTCGTGTTACACTTCAGTTGGTGTCCTTCTTGCAGTGGAGTCTTCGTGGCTTCGTGATGTTTCAGTAACATGCTGCGTCTGCAGGGAGGCCATCAGTCAGTCGGGGGGCGCTCTCCTCCAAACGGGCCCCGTGTCCTCTGTCTTGTGACAGCCGGAACGCCAGTGAATGCCTAATGCGCTAACAAAGACAATGACACTCAGGGGGTGTCGGCCATTAATCTACTTAGACTTTTTTTTTTTTTTTTTTTTTGCCGTGTGCCTTTCGACGATTACAGGGGCGGGTCAAATTCTATTAACCGTGAGATTTGACTTTTTTTTTTTGTAATATAATTTGTTTTTTTTGCCTATAGACAGCCCGAGAAGATGGTGGGTCGCCGTTCTAACCAAGGCCACAAAACAAGACGTGCTTTTATTTCATCCAGAATAAATAACGCCTGTGTGACTGATATTAGTGTACTATGTCTGCAGATGGCCTTTTTCAGTGAGACTGGACGGAGATCAGATACAGTGATAATAGTCCATACGTACTGCAGTTGATAATGAATGGGGAAAGGGGAGAGGGAGCAGAGTAGGTCACTATTTAGACCCCTGACCACTGCTGCATGTGATGAGAGAATGATCTGTCGTGATTGATATCACTAATCTGAGGTGCATTCACTTCAAGCGGCTCACGTCAAAATCTCATGAGCAAAAACGCTTGATGAGAAGGTTTTGCCCTCGGGTGGGTCTGAGTCGGTACAAATCCTGCCTCCGTCAAGAGAATTGGCAGACCCTAACCCCAACGTGGCTCCAATCTCTTCCTTCACCATATACAGCCGGCTTATTCAACAGGAGGCCCTGCGGCCCACATCCGGCCCAGAAGTGACCCAGTATACATAAACCTGATGTATGACTAAAATACGTAAACTACATATGATATGAGATGAGCGGGTCGACTCGTGGGTCCCGCGGCTCCTGTAACTAACATTTTGCATGCACTAGTTCTGAAGTGAAATACATTATTAAGATAAGTATTTATGTGTATATGCGATATGCAATAAGTTCATTTCATTTTATTATTATTATTAAAGGAGTATAACCTTATTTGTTCAGTGTTGTCTATTCCTGAAAAACATAATATATATATGCATTTAATTGGTATATTTATAATTATCTGGATATGTTTACTGCTCAATTTTTAAAAATGTAATAAATCTAATTGAACTCTCTCTCTTTGTCTTGTCTTTGTATTGACAGTTCCTATAATGCAAAACGTTGTGGTTTTGCAGTCTGGGTCAGGTTTGCATGGTTGACTAAAGTATGTTTTTGCGGGTTGGGCGGTGAGGTATGGTTCTCATAACAGGTCCGGTGGGTTATGACCGTATTTAAAAAAGTGGAAGTCGCTAACCGGCGCTTCCTTCTCATTGCTGCTGAGCGCTGCACATGCGGTCGGACCACTCAGTAGCTCTCCAAAACATCTGGCTACTGACAGTTGTGTAGGGAAGTGTGTGTATATGTCAACACTGAAACGTAAAATTGACAAGAAGATGTGTGTGTGTGTGTGTGTGTGGGCGAGAGAGGGGGAGGAGGGAGATGCTCGTAGAAAAGAGTGTGTTATTTACGCCAGGACAATGCGTGTGAGTGAGTGTGCATATGTACATGGTGCTTATCCGTGTCCGTCTTTGCATACTGCTGCACTAAACTACTATCGTCACAATACAACACCTTCTATTGTCTTATTTGATACTGCCATGGACTACCTGCACTTAACCGGCCCCCGGCAGCGAGGCATCCCACAGCTGAGGGGAAAGTGAGGGGATCTGCTGGATTAAAATGAGACGTGATCTGTCGTGTGAGGGGGCCGATTACGGGCGAGACACGTTGCCAAAAAACGCTCCTTGGCAAAGCAAGTCGGGCAAAACAGCTGATGAGCGTGTGCAGCGGGAGTCAAATGTAAATGACAGGTGCAGCCATCGAGCTCTTGCTCTGCTGTTGATCGAGGAGGAGGGGGAAATTGTATCGCTCATCGTGATTAACTATCAATAATATCAACGTCTGTTCCAACCACATCTACGGGCATCTAAACAGGAAGTCAGTTGTAAAGTAGTAAAGCCCGCCTCTTGCTTCTTTTGATTGGCTGCCTCGGTGGAGCGTGACATTGACGAGCATCTTGGTGTGAAGATTTCGGGTTGTATTCACGTACGTTTCTGCAAACCATGAGATATACGCACGATGGTTAAAGTTGTGAACCAGTTGGTGAAGATAGGTAACATGATGAATGTAAAATGATTGACGATAGATTGTAGCGTTACAACCGGAAAACAACGTATCCTCCATAAATAATTAGTGCACTTAATGTAACATGTGTAACAACGTTACACAACAGGCATAACATCAGGGACAAGTATGGGTTTCACATAGGATACGAACGGCAGCCTCCTGAGTGAAAGTTTGTTTGAGCCCGCTGCCCCTAGTGGACTTCTGCCCTTGTTATAATCGTAATTATACCAAATTATATCTGACCGAATGCAAAAAAAAAAGAAAGAAAAAGAAACGTTGGTATTAAACGTACCTACGTACGGTTTGCAGGAATGTACAATGCCAAAAGATGTTGGGCGACTGGGCTGTTCAGAGGAAGCATCTCCATTTATTTCACTCCTTCAATATTGTGTTACTAAGGTTACAAAATATTGCCGCCATGCTGTGCCAATTTTCTCTGAAAATGAATACACTCACTCTCACCTGACAGTTGCTCGCTATATTCAGTCAATTCAGTCAATAGCCCCTCGTAAAGAAACCTTGATATTGTTTTTTTCAGTCTGCATGGTGCCTTCTTTTTGTCACCAAGACAATGGAAAACTGTTGCAAAAGGAAAAGCTACTGTTGAAAACAAAAGCCTCTAGTTAATAAAACTCTAAAAGTCACCAATAAATTCTTTAGATCGGAGAAGCCTCCTGACTGTTATCTGGAACCATCGTTTGTATCAGTCGGCGACTGTGGATGTGTTGTTTGCATCCAGCATCAATACTGCTGAAATTAAAACGGGCAGTTAGAAATAAAAGCAGCCAAGCATTGTCATTGTAAGGCAATCCCAAAAAAAAAGAAGAAAAGTTCAATAGAATTGATGACATGCCAGCCAACACAGTGGCATGTAATGCTTTTTAAACAGATGCAATCATCTCAGATTGGCCACTTTGTCATCGGCGTTGAATCTGGTAATTGCTGGCAGCTCAGCTAAAAAATAAATAAAATAATCAATACGAGAGAGGGCGATGAAAAAAAAAAGAAAAGAAGAGAAAATTGCACTTTTCTGGAGAGCAGAGATAAATATAACGCTTACACTGAGATTCACACGCTCATTATGTGCAATGCAAGTGTAGGGGTTGCAGGGAGGTGTGTCTGTATGTGCGTCTCAAGGGTGGAGGAAAAAGTGCTGCCCCCTGGTGGCTGGCTGCGGGATAGGTTATAAAGCCCGCCCCCGTCTATGTTAGTGGATGGGACGGGGGCCCAATAGGAAAGTCAAAGTACACGGCAAATGCATTTTCATGGTTTCTGTTATTTTAGGTAGGTCTTATCCCAAGATGAGTTTCTTGTGAATTAGTTATTTGATGTTATAAAAAAAAGGGGGGAAGGGGGGGTTGGTCGCGGAGAGGCTCTGGATTTGTACAAAAGAGGATATGTAATTCTAACTTTCCATAACCGTTTGTGTAATAGAAAAATGTGTCAATTTGCTCATGGATGTATTTATTGAGATAATATTGTCAGTTGTTGTGTCTTTGAAGCCAAACAGCAACAAAGACTGTCTATTGCCACTCTGAATTTTCTTGATTAATCTAATTGTTTGGTTCGTAAAATGTAAGAGTTTAAAGAGCTTAAAGAGACACCTTCAAATGTTTCGCCCTGCACAGAATTCCAAAGGTCAAAATTATCAAATTTAAGACAAGGAAAAGGCTGCAGACATGCGTGAAGCTGAAATCATAAAATGTTTGGCAACACATTTGACCGTTTGGTTGCTCTTTTGCAATGCATGATCATTTCTAAAGTTATTTAATTATTATGCTAACATATGTTAATGTTACAATTAATGTACAGCCATCTCAGTGATACTCAAGTGCATGCCAAGTGCATGTATTGACTTCCCATCACTGCAGTGTGTGTGTGTGTGTGTGTGTGTGTGTGTGTGTGTGTGTGTGTGTGTGCGTTACTCACAGACTCTGTCGTAGCTCTTCTGTATCTCTAGAAGTCCCCAGTGACTGGAGATTCTTCTCTAGTGTGACAACTGGAAGAACAATACAAACATTGAGTGTTTACGGGAAACTTAAGTCTTAATAAAGGAAACCTTCCATTCAATCCGTCACCTTACCATAAAACTAATCAAATTAAATAAAGATAAACACTTTTTTTTATCAGAATATCTAGCTGCATTCCATCCTTTGTGAAATCAGCGAATAGCGATAAAGAAAAATGACGACCACAATGGCACACATACGATAGAGATGAGTTTTTAGAAATGATCTAAACCATGAACTCAACCACACATCTTAAACTTAGCCCACATTTAAATGTAACACTACTAATAACACGAAAACAAAGTCAAAATGAGGGACTAAATTCATACCAAATGTAATCCAGTAACCTAAACCTCAATTACTACTTATAATCGTACTCCAAAGTCCAAACCCTAAACTTCAACTCTAAACTTCTTTAAATCCCTAAACCCATATGTTAATCCATTTGAAGAGAGGAATGTCCTCGTCATAAGGTGTTAAAAGTATTTTTGCCAGGACTCGTCAAGCACAAGCACACACTCATTCAATTGTAGCGATGAGTTGTCATTTTACCGTTGGCGTTGATCTGGAAGATATTGGAGGAGGTCTCCTGAAACACATCTTGCAGTTCTGATGGGCTGACCTGTGTGGCTTTGAAGAAAACATGATATCAGCAAAAACCCTTCTCCATGCAGCGGAGCGTGACACACAGAGGCAGGCACAACTGACATTGTACTTTCTTTTTTATTAGCAAAACCGTGGATTTACATTATTCCTATACGTATGGTGAACGTGCATCAATTTGATATATTTATATTAACAATGGATCAAATAACTTTGTGTAACGTGAAAGGGTGAAACGCCAGATGGGGTCTTGTAGTTCCTCGTTGGGCTGTCTGGCAAAAAAAAAAAATTCTAATTTGGGTTTCAGCTTGTTGTGCTGCTTACAAGCGGCATAAATTCCCAATGAATGCGGTATTAAATTAATGTATGATGTCCCTTAAAACTCTTTTGAACCTTCAACTGTACAACTTCTAGCATATATGTACTAAAATATTACACCAATAATCCGCATTCGGTAGAACACATTAACAAGACAAAAAAAGTCATACTAGCACAACATCTGAGAGTTAGATGGATGCTGTCTACTAAAGATATTCTGCATCAGTTATCAATACACAGTTGAAAGATTGGGTGAGAATTCAGACCGTATGTTCAGACCGATCGTCAGGCCCTTCAGTGGGTATCAGGCTGTAAAACTGAAAAACGTCTCCCTACTGATGCTTATTAAATATTATGTTCTGACTGCTAATAATACTCTATGTTTAGGTCTCAGTGGTCAAGGGAAGGAGCTGAACGCAGACCGTCGAGGCAGACACGAGTAAAGATTCAAAAGCTTTAGAGCCCAAACAGAGGTTACTACCTATGCTAACCAGAACGTGGCTGGATAAAAGTGCAGATACAGGTTTAAAAGTTGCAGGGGCACAAAGCACAAAGCAACATTGGCAACTTCGGAAAGGAAAGAGCAGAGCAGAAGTGGGCCAGTTACAGTATGTAGTGCAGAAATGAGGAACTGGAAGTAGAGGGGAAGGGTTACTGCAGTGCTGATGAGGCGTAGAGGGAACAGCTGAGCAGTCAGCTGACTGCAGGTGGAAAAGTCTGAACTGGTGTACAGGTGGAGAATGGCAATGGAGGTGGCTGGGGAAGTCGAGGAAGGCAGAATGTGATAACACTTTCATTACAAATGAAAAAAAACAAACTAATACGTTATGATGTACTGGCTGCTTTTCCATTCATAATAGTACATGGTACAAGAAACCACCACTTGAGTCCAGACGGAAATTTCTCAACTACTGGATGAATTGCGATGTGACTTTTTGCTTCAATGACATCATCAACTTTTTGTTTTTGTTTTCTTATCAGGGTCCGAGCGACTCAAAGTCCCTATTTATTTGTTTTATTTGTTTTACCTGTATTTTAGCTATTCTTGTTTATTTATTTTTAGCTTTTAATTATGTGAAGTGTCTTTGAGTATTATGAAAAGCGCTATATAAATTAAATGCATTATTATTATTATTATTATTATTATTATTATTAAAAGTTTAGTTTGCCGTGATGTTGTGTGTATCACACCTGCATAATCTAATGACATTCCTATCAATCTCAGTTGTATTTTTTGTTGTGTTGGGTATTTTATGTACAGCCTCATAAAGCTGTGAGCATGGCTGTGATCTTACTAAATAGTGCTTCAAATATTCATTGGAATAACGGAAAACTAAATTGCAGTTTGCAAGTTTAACCAATATTTACAATGGGTGAAAGGCTATTATTCTGAAATATTTGCAGGTAAGTGTTGTGGAAAATGGAGTGACTTGCACAGCTCCATGAATGAACAAATACTGGCTTTTATTTGTGGATTATTATTATTTATCTAATACACAGTAACCAATATCACTTTCTGTCCATTATGAGAGGCAAACTCTATGTAGAAAGAAGGCCTTGCAAGCAGCAGCTTATGTAACAATTCACAAGCATATCCTGAATATACGAAGTGGACGTAGTCATCGTGACTTCACCCATTGGTTTGTAGCCATTTTAAATCCTTCGAGTTGGCCGATTTTGTCGTTGCCATCTTGGATGAGGCTCATTGGCATGTATACGGCTCTGGTATCGGCAGCGACCTGTCAATCACAGTGAACCTGCCCTGCATCCTCTGTTTTATAGTCTGTTTAACTCTAAATGGACCATAATTTACTAAATGAACATCATGCTGTATTGAAGAAGACTTGAAACTAGAGATTGAGACCATAAACTCATGTTTACAATGTTAACTGAGGGAATAAATCAAGAGAGAAGTAGAGTCATTTTATATAGACTTTTATACAACCAGAGGAGTCGCCCCTGGTGGACAGTAGAAATAATGCAGCTTTAAGACACTTCAGCATTGGCAACACTGGGCCAAACTGGAGTTGCTGCCTGTTTAGAACCAGCAGATGGATTCATTTTTATAATTAATTGTAAAATCACAGATTTAGTATCAGAATATACTGTGGTCTTTTTGCTTTTTTACAACAAACAAACAGCAGCAAAGACTTAAAGTGGACAGAGACCTTCCTAAACAGACCATACTAACCCAGTGAATGCATCATAACCAAACCATAAAAATGTATTTCAATGGTCCTGACATAGTGGTCACAAGTCTGGAAACATCATTCATACAAGACGGTTGACTATAATAATTCCACAAGAAGCCATTTATTGGTGAAATGGATTATGTACGTTAGGGGGGGGGGGGAGAAGACATTTCCAGTGATTGTATTGAACTACTGTGTATTGTTACATAATGAATACATGAGGAAATTGAATGGACACCAAATGCTGCGGGAACCTCCAATGCACAATGTAACCGCAGTGATGATGATAGAGTGGATGGGGAAAATGGGATGGCACTAAGTCACAGGCAGGCAGCAGGATGTTGAGTCTACCGTGTAAGTTATGTGGGCAGCGCTATTTTACCTTTTTTTTTTTTTTAAAAAGCACATGTCATTGCAAATGACAGAGAGGGTTAATGGCCTGCAGTCATTACAGCGGGTTAAGATCGACATCACGACCTGCATGAGCATCACGTAAAAGCCATCTCACCCACCCTTTTGTCAAACACTGCACCCTGAAATTACTGCAATTACGTTAAAAAAAAAAATTGTATGACATGGTTCAGAAGTGCAGGGGTATAGACAGAATGCAGAGAGGTGGATCAAACACTGGGAAGAGAACCTGTGAAGGCAGAAACAAAGAAACAGACAGCCGTAGTGTGGCCAGGAGGAAGATCTGTGAACATCTCAAGTCATTAACTCTACTCGCTGAGCTCGGCTGACAGATCGTCCAGGTAATAACATGATTGCATGCGGTCAGTCGAGCAGCATTACAAGATTGTGATACATTTGGAAATGGGTCGTTTTTCAACTGGCGGGACCTTTAGTGCAATTCTAATGTTATCTCGACACACACACACACACACACACACACACACACACACACACAGTGTCCACCTTTCATTTAACATTGATGGATGGGTATCCAGTGTGCATGCTACAGTGGAGGTGGCCTGGCCTGACCAATATGTATTTCTGTGCATGTGTTCAGTACCAAGGTACGCACAGCACAAACGGATGGAAATAAAAATGCATTGAACACATTACAACACTGGGACTGCCTTCACCATTGGCCCTGTTGTTTTTACAGCGTGGTTATGTCTTTGGATATATTGCAGTGATGAACTGGCATCCTGTAGCAACCTAGCTGTATGAATATGTTTCCTCACCAAGACATAATAAAAAGAGAGTTACGTGACAAGAGACAGGTGGCAGGCCAGTTAGACAATTAAATGGAATTAAGTGGTTGGAGTGACGGTGGATTCATTGATTTACTGCAAATTCCGAATACCGGGTTGACGTCTTGCTCATAAAAGCGTAACTGTACCCTAAATTGTTATAACTAAAGATATGTTTCTTTTTCTTTTTCCTGAACACAACTGCGGTCTTATACATGTCATATACAGTTTTACATTTCTATATGTGTCCAAAAGGAATAGCGACAGGGTCTTGACTAAAGCAAAAATAGATTTTTTTTTTCTGACAGTATTTTGACAACATAACAGCAACATCTCTGCAATTTAGAGGTACATGTCACAGATATGAAAAGAGTTCATATTTTTCATTTTTCAATTCCTCAACACTTCTTATTGCTGTATATATATATATATATATATATATAAATATAAATCGGAAGTTTGTCTATATCTCAAGATTATGCATCTCCAATGTGTTGTGCTTCTTTCATAAAAGATCAATTAGAAAACTGTGTGCCCAGTCCATGTTATTGTCACACAATCTTTTTAGGGGGAGTAACATGGTTGTCACAGCCCACAACACAAATTCTACATTTATGATTTCATGCTAACAGGCGTTGTGTTCCCTGGAAGGTTGAGTGAACCGCACAGGGTTATTTCACAACCAGTCTAGTGTTTGGATCATTTCAGCAGCTCTTTATCTTTTCACGCTTGAAACTTTTCCCTTAACATGTGGACTCCTTAACATGCTCATATCAGCATGCCACTTCAAAGCCCGACTGATAGGCACTCCCTTCACAAAATCACTCTTGGACAAATTTGGTCTCTCTGTGGTTTGAGCAGTGTGTCTGATACAGTAATAACTTAGATTTTGTCCTACATTATATCCATGCTGAGGCATTTTGGAAATGTTTCTGGAGGGTGTAAGAAATATAAATGATACGATAAAATGTTAACAAGAATAAGAGTCTTGCAGCTCTTAGTACCCATACTGAGTAAGCATTGCAGGACTTTGAGCCAAATGCTGAAGTAAAATGACAATGTTAAAATGCTAATGTTGAGCAGGTATTGTGTTCCGTTTCAGTCAGTAACACATCAGCATGAGGACTGTGTCTTCTCGAGAACAACCTCAAGAACTTCTCTCCAAACACCTGCCAAGCAGACGGAGGAAAACCCATCTTCACTTGGGACTACAAAAGAGCCTGCACATTCCCTCCGACTCAATTTGCACTTCACCTCGCTTAACCTGACTACAGGTGCTTGGTTTAGCTTTCTGACAGGAGGTGACCTTGCTCCCTACCCAGGACACCAGCCCTGCTTACAAATAAGTCAGCTATGTCCATACAAGATGCCTGGCTCCAGTCAACATGTTGAAGTGTCCTTGGGCAAGATACTGAACCCCAAGTTAGTTTAGGGTCCTGATTGCCAGGTGGAACCTTTACTGGTTGCCATTACTGTATGAATGTGTGAGAAACATATTGGTGATAAGCTTCCTGGGCATGAAGGAAGACCCTGTCCACTTCCCTGCCTCTATGGACAGTGGACAACTTGGTGTGTGATGAGATATCGCTCGCTGGTTCAGCAGATTTCTTTGAGGAGGATTTGCCGGCCAAAATGTACAGTACCTTTCCGTCCTCAATCAAGTAGTGCCGTCAAGAGCCTCAGGATGCCATGGCCAGCTCAACCTCCCTGGCAAAAGCAAACTCGGCTTGACGAGAGACACGGTGATACCCAAAGTGCATCCATCCTCTTCTGGAGAAACAGGCTATAGGTTGTATCCCATTACCTGAGGCACAATCTGGGGTTTTACCACTAATTCAACAAAGCAAAAAAGCACAGTGGTTCCCATCCTATGTTGGACCTGAGGACGCTAAACACATACCTATTAAGGTTCAAGTTCAGGATGCTGACTTTACGTCATGTACTGCAATCAACAAGGCCAAGAGATTGGTGGATGCAGAGAGGCAGGTTCTGCACTGGAGCCACAGTGTAAGAATGACAGGCTCTGCTGTTTGGTTTATCTCCCACTCCTACCTTTTCCATCAAGTGCAAAAAGGCAGCACTGGCGCCGATCAGAAACCAGGGACACCTCAACTACCTGGACAATGTGATACTGTAACAATGAGAGAATAGTACGGTGTTCTGCCAAGCAGACTTGTTATTTTCTTGGTGTAGAAAAGGGATAACTTATTTTCTCCACAATTATGAGGCTTATTGTCTCTGAATATTGTTCACTGGCCAAAGCGTTCGACTTTCACCAAGTTCTTTCTCATTCACAAAGCATTTTATTAAGATATTACTGTAATACTGCGTTCACATCAACAGTGATGAGTTTAGTCACCCGACAAGTTTATTGTGGTTTATTTGTGTAATTCGCTTCATTCGTGGCTAATCTCTGTGGCTTTACTCTGTGGAAACAGTTATCATTTCCGCCATCCACCATGGAAGAAATAACCACTAGTTCTGCTTTATACTTGTTGTGGACATCCCACAAACGTTGGAACATCTGACGCCCTCGTGTTTGGGTTCATAACATCACCCGTAGGCTCACAGAGCTCTGTGAATTTCACCGACTACGTCCGGATAACTGTCGCTTCCAGCGCTACTAGAGGAGCAGCAGCCAGTTATATTCACCAACGGCACGACGTCAGTGATGACAGGCGGAGCGTCTCAACGCTGATTGGTTCTCGCAACTCAGCAACGGGCGAATTTTGAAGATTGAAATTTTGGTGAATGAGGCAAATTTTTCGTTTCGCTCTATTCGCGCCGCCGGGTGAAAATTCACGTCATTCGCAACCATCCGCGTCTGAGCATTGACTTTGCATGCGATCTACTCGCGATTCTCAACGCTTTTGGTGTGAACGCAGCATAACAGTGTTTTTGCTTTGAATACGTCTGTGTTTGTCTGATGTAAATTGTTCCTTTGACTGAAATACATTCCATTCCTGAGAATATTGGGAAATAAGGCTTCCTAAATTGCTTAAGGTAATTAAGTGTGTGATTTTCTCTTTTTTAATGTTTTTTTCATGTAGAGACGTTTATAATTGATATAAAATAATTCCATAGATGATTTTTCTTTCTTTAAAGATTAATGTAAGATGTAACAAATCAGTTGATTTATATATATTTTTTATTTGCTTTCCTTTCGACACCTGAATCAACATGGGAATGCACAGAGACAATATTTGGATGGAAATGAGAGTTTTCAGTATTTGTTTTCCACACAATATCATGTCAAAATAAGAATAAGTTTCTGAGGGAAACTAATGCTGCGTTCACACCAAAACTCGCCCGACAAGTTGTGGTTTATTCACGTCATTCACGAATTTTTCGAATGACGTAATTCGCAACCATTGGCGTCTGTGCATTGACTTTGCATGGGATCTACTAACGCAGCATCAGAAGAAAGAAAGCTGTAGGATAGGAACTGACTTTGAATATTCCCAGTTGCTAATGAAAACCCAAGCGAGCTGGTTATAGATGATGTTCACATTAGAAGTGGGGTTGATTTTCTTCTTCTCCTTTTAAGCATTGAATAATCAACACCAAGAGCCCTGATTTATTCAACTGTAATGAATGAGAGTCTTGAGCATGCCAGGGATGAATTACCATCATGCCCTCATGGAGTAGCTTGTCAATAGCATGTATGTGCTATCTGCAACATCCATCCATCCATCCATCCATCCATCCATCCATCCATCCATCCATCCATCCATCCATTTTCAATACCGCTTATCCTCATTAGGGTCGCGGGGGCGCTGGAGCCTATCCCAGCTGACATAGGGCGAAGGCAGGGGACACCCTGGACAGGCCACCAGTCCATCGAGGGCACATGTAGGGACATACAACCATTCACTCTCACATTCACACCTATGGGCAATTTAGAGATCAATTAACCTGCAGCATGTCTTTGGACTGTGGGAGGAAGCCGGAGAGCCCGGAGAGAACCCACGCTGCCACGGGGAGAACATGCAAACTCCACACAGAAGGACCGCTCCGACCGGGAATTGAACCCGCGGCCCTCTTGCTGTGAGGCGACAGTGCTAGCCACTACACCACCACTATCTGCAACATGTTCAATTATACTCTCAAATCATAGAGGCACCTAATCAAGAGCTCCCATCTCATTATGCTTGAGGTCAGTCAGTGGCTGTCTGTCCTCAGTGAGGAGGGACAGATTTTACTCTTTCCATAAATCTGCAATTTAGCCACTGAGCAGCTGACTGAGGGAATGAGAAGCTGGCGTGAATCCAACAGCTGGCCCTGCAGATGGAGCTGAAGAGGTTTTTTAATTCTCAGTAGTATTTGACCAATACACACACCCAGTCTTTGACATAAACCAATCGAAGCTGCTGCCTCTGTAAACGAAAGACCTTTGGAGAAGATCAGAGAATACTGATAACATTGTATGAATATTTTATTTAAAAGTAGTTAAACTTTTTCAATTGTTTTTCTGTTTTACTTCAATTTGTCAAAAGGACAAAGCGGATAGCAAGGTGTCAAACACAGAATCTCGTGCAGGCGTCTATGAAAAGGCATATATGATTGTCAATGACCCTACATATGACCTGTCTGGGTCATTTAAGTTGATGCCAATAGGAATGTGTTTGCTATAAAACAAATAGAAGGACGTTTGGTTT
This sequence comes from Cyclopterus lumpus, assembly GCF_009769545.1. NCBI lineage: Eukaryota > Metazoa > Chordata > Actinopteri > Perciformes > Cyclopteridae > Cyclopterus > Cyclopterus lumpus. Next base: position 6,083,798 of record NC_046990.1, read on the forward strand.
TATTCCAGAAGTCAATAGACACTATTCCAGTTAGAGAAAGGCCCCTGGCATTATTCATGTGTATTTATTAGTACCACAAAAAAAAAAAAAAACATTCTTGTCTCAGTGCTTCATGGCCAGCAGGAGAACTACAAGTGTTTAGATTTATCTTGATTATTAACACCGGTCTTTCACCCAGACCTTTATGTCCTTTTAATGTTGATTTTAAAAAAAAATGTTGTTGCATGTTATAAATTACAATTGTGGCCAGAACCTACACGTCACCTTCAAGTAGCACAGGCAAGTACTGTACAGCACATAGAAAGGCTGTCACATGGTGAATATGTTATAACTACAGCTATATATCGAGCTCAAACTCAGGTCTGAATGTACATCAAGTTTCTAAACGTATACACGAGTGACGCCACAGTAAACAAACACAAAAGGAAAAAACGGGCTATTTTAAGCGTAGGAGTGAATCAAGCTTGGAGAACACAGGTGCCACATGAATTCATAAAAGATTCACCTTAAGGCGTACATACACCCCCACCACCATCAAACACACATGTCATGTGCAGCATCAACCCCACGTGCAGCAGTCTGTGGTGTTCTGCTCTGTTTAGTGTCCCTTGATGCCTTGAAAAAGCAGACAAACATTAACCATGCAGTGCTTTGTTCTGGTCTCACTGAACACTGTGATGTTCATGAGCTGCAATTTGGTTGAATACTTTTGTTTCTTGATGAAATCTTCCTCGTAATTTCTGCCTCGCTACTCTGCTCAGTGGGAGACGAACAAACTGCAAACAGCATGAGGAAACATGTGCAAAGATAACACACAAACAAGTCATCAAATTGATTGAGCTTAAAAATGTTGACAAAAATTGTTGAATCATTCGATTTCAACTCAGTAAATATGAACTTCTTTATCGTTCATAATATGAATTCAATCTTTCCAGGCATCTAAAATATTGTCCAGTTCAGAATTTGATACAAAACATGACCTTTCCACAAAACAGTTTTAACTGCGAGTAAGTCTAATTTATTATTGGCATGAAAAGGGATCAAAATGCATTTAATATCATCAACTGCTCAAGCAAGCAAAAGCAGCAGAGCAACATGGCCAACATTTCACGTGTCTCCAAATGTAATCTTTTGGTCTTTACTCATTCCCACAGCATTGTAACTGACCCTTGACTTTCCTGATGCTGAGCACAGCTCAATACATACTTGCTGGCACAAACTAAAGAGAAGCATGAAGGCCAAATTTGAAATTAAATATAAACTGCTGATTATGATATGGAACAAGACCCATCAAATTAGATTATATAATACCATTTTTTTAATCGAATTTCTCCTATTTTTTTCTTTCTAATATTGATTTGCCTCATCCAATTACCTGTTTCATATATATTTTTTGACCTTAAAAAAAAAAAAGTAAATAAATGCATAACAATTATGAGTATTGATCACAGCGATCACAGGGGCTCACCAAAAAGATTATAAATCAGTTTGGGCCCATGACTCTCACAGCAATGTGATTAGAAGGTGTCAGGATAGATCCACATGCTTTGAATGAAAATGTTGGACTGGAATGAATAATAGTCTTTAGCGTTTGTACTGTGACGTGTTAAACATAATATTTGAGCGGTTACAACTGATTGGGCTGTGGGGGGCGGTGCCTCCACATCCGCCTCACTTGTTGATAACAGTTGCCGATTGACTGATGGGTGGATGTCAAGATATTACTGGTGGAAATGTAAAAACGTTGTTAAAAAAGCAATTTTTTTTTGGTCGAGTTTTTGTCACGTCCGGGTGCCACACAGTTCACGGCAACATTACTACTGCATGTCCATATAATAAAAAAAGTGAATCATTTATTTTGAACTCAACACTTCCTTCGTCCGTTTCAAAATAAAATCCCTGCAGCGTCTTTATGTGGTTATATTCCCTTCGTTTCTGAAAAGAAGGACGACTATTAATTGTGAATTATTATTGTTTACAAATGAGCAGACTTTTGTTTAACAATATAGATTCAATGAAATCAAATGAAAGAGTCTGGTCTCTGCACGCTCACGCTATATGCAGTAAAGTGTTGCTGAAAAAAAGGAGAGAGTTTGAGGCTTACTGTAATTCTTAATCACACTTCCCTCTGTGCTTCCATGCATTCTGTGATTCCTTGTGCTCCCAGCAGTTCAAAACACAAGCCGTGTAGAAGAGCGCCGTGCTTTCTAATCCAATAAGAGGACGGAACCTGTTAGTTGCAGGAGAATAATAAAAGGTGTTTTCCAGAGACAGGTCTTCTCAAAGTTGCAAACACATGAATGGATTTCCAAGAATCCACACCTCCTGGAGTTTACTTCCACTGTAATAACAGAATGCTAGATTATTACTGCCAGATAACGATTTAACAAATTACAAAATGACAACACAGATTAACAGAGTCTGCTGCCATCTAGTGGCATCAATAGTTCCAGAGCTCTTCACAGAGGAGGTCCTGCGGGGCCGAGTGGAGCCAATAAAAGGGCTCATATGAGGATGCAGGGTCACAGAAGGATGGAGTCGAGATCAATGGCATCTCAGTCGACCCACTAATCCATGCGTGGCCGTCTCACACATGACCCACTTTGGCCACTTTACTGCCCACCAGCAGCGCATGGAGCTGGAGGAGCAAGTGCTCATCACAGCCCTGTGACGCCAAGTCCACCATCGTGCTCTGTTCGAGCTTATTAAGCAAGGCTTCGTCTCCGGAGAGCTCATCACGGGGAGCTAACAATGTGGACACATCCGTGGGTCAGGTCCAACACCCGGCGCTCTGCTGGGGCACTTTGAACCCTGATGAGAGGTGAGTCATTATGAGCTCACCAGGAAGTACAAAAAAAAACACATTTGAGTTATTCAAGAGTGGCCAAACAACTTAAACTAAGGTGCATTATTTACTTTTCAATGAAAAGAATGCTCCACGTTCTCCGATGACGGGACTGCTGCTTCTCTTCGTCGTCCCTGAATGTCTGGACTTTTGTTCAGATAAAACCAGACATTGACGTCGGCTCCGCAAAGCTGTGACTGGCATCTTTCCACTATTTTGAAAAATGTCATCGACCAGATGAATTAATTGAATAATCTAGAAAAAACAATTGGCTGAATGATGTGTTGTTAGTAATAGTCACTAGCTCAATCCCTCCTCTCCATACACCATATATTTTTAAAGACTTTATTTTGCAGGTTACTCAGCAGTACCAACAAACACATTTCCGTTAAACTTACAAGGTAACAAAACACTACATCAGATTCTGTTTTGATGTATTCTATGTATCAGTTAATTTCCCCCATATGTATTAGTTATTTTTTAAACTTCCATATGAACCACTCTTCACCTCGGCCTAAACTAAATCCTTACTTACTAAGCACTTACTTACAAAAAGCCTCTACTTATGTCCTTCCTCTAAATCTGTGAAGACCTCCAGGAGCAAATGTGTGAGTTTTCATTCAAACTGAATTATGACTGGTGTGCTAACTGCATGCCAAATTACTTAGAGCACACAAGGCCAAATTGCCTCCTAAGTAACCGTATGACGGTAGCTGACAAACAATGCAGCATTTAAAAAGGCAATTTTTCAAAGAGAGTGTGGCGCGGCGCTCTCGCCACGCAGATGCTCCACTGCATCACCCCTAGCTAACGTCACAGAGAGAACAACGAGGGTCTGTTTGAGCCGCATAATGCTGAATATCGTCGTTCACCACCGAGCCTGTATTTTTTTGTGTGTGGACAGCCTCGGCGGTGACCACGTCTGGGTGCGTTTGATCCGTATGCCCTGCTCGTCCCCGACTCTGGCCTCCCGAAGTAGAGATAGCAAGTTGATTGCGTTTGGGGATATTTTTATCCAGGGGGGGGGGGGGGGGGGGGGGAGGGGGATTTTAATGCGTTAGATTGCGAGACAGCTGAAAGAGACACACCTGTGCTTACTGATCACCTTCCAGTCTCTCCATGAAAGAATGAACAGCAACATAATTACCGAGGCACGAGTGATTACGAATTATGCCTTGGACCTCGTTCAATATTCAAAGAGAGTGCCTCTCTCAATAACTCACAAAACGTTAAGGGAATGTCCTACACGGGTGACAAATGAACAAATATTCTAACACACGTCAGATCTTTATCGTATGATGAAAGGTTACAAGTTTGAGAAACATACATTTTCTCACAACTCTTGGTTTAGAAACCCAGCACAGTTCAAAGTTTCAGAACATTAAGCTCCATGAACTCCCTCCAGGCAAATGTGTAATTTGTGCAATATAAATAAAATCGTCTTGACAAGCTCAGAGGGAAATTTAACATTTGAACAATTTGGTGCTAAAAACAAAGGGAGTGTATCTTTAAAAAAAAAAAGCATTCATGTTCTTTAGAATAATGTGAAAACCACACATGAGACGACTGTGCACACTGTCGAGCATAAACAGTGAGCTTTTTGCACCCTTTCTTTTTCAGCCCAGCATTTATTAAAAAAACAGCATCAATACGTGTTAATGTTCAAAGTGGCGTCGTCCTGTCACGCTGAATGAAACACTCCAGCTCTGCTGGAAGTGACACACCGCCTCTCCGAGTGGAGGGTTCAGAGTCTTTTTCGCCGGCAGAGGGAGGAGAGAGATTAGCCTAAAAGACAGCTCTATTAGAGACTTAACCTGGGCTTTGATCATTCCCTGAGCTCCCCTTCAGATCAGCCTGAGCAACAGACAGCAAATCTGACAGGCTCCTGCTCTACCCCCCACCACCATCACCACCACCACCCATATCCCTCATAATGTAGCCAGGCTTCAATGTGATCAAAGAGCCCCTTTCTGGTGGCTGAGGGCTCCCATCTGTCTGCTTACAAAAGAGAAGACTTGGAGTGAGAAAGTGAGACTGTCAGATTGAGTGATGGGGAATATTTGGGGGCCCATATGAGTACAGTAGTCCAGAGACAAAAAAATGAAGCATCTGCAATGTTTATGTTGTCTCTGACACATCCTCCCTTCCTCCTTCACTGTGTCTCTGGATTGCAGCATAATGACTTGTGCCAGCGACGGCCAGCCGTGATTGCTATAAATGCACAGTACAAAGCAGACAGATAAGAGCCTATTCATTTGGGCGCTGACGGGCCAAATAGGGAACATTGGACAGAAATAATACATATAATAAGACCTCAGGCCTTATTTATGAAACTCATCACTAACAGCAGAGGATTGCCCGACAGGCTCTGCTCTGTAATTTCAGCTTTTTCACGATTTGGCTGAGATTGTGATTGCCATAAACACACAGCGGCATGCATACTCTAGGCAATTACTTAAGTGACAAACAATTCCAATCAATATGTTAGTTAACACTGAATATGTGAGAGAGAGCAACATTTTACAATCTGGCTCTATCACAAACGTCATAAATCTTCAAAATCCGACAATTAGCCCTCCGTTCTAACACATTTAAGAGATTACAGTCGCTCTGTAAACTCAACGTGAGCACACACGCTCACAAGGGCAATGCTAACATACAATGGTGAACATGTTAACATCTGCAGTGCAGCTAAGGCTGATGGGAGTGTCAGTTTTGCAGGTATGAAGTGAGGAACCGAAGTATTGTGCGAGTTGGAGATTTGACCTGACGCTGGCACTCGGTGAAAAGTGACACGAACAGCAAAGTGATCAGCATGCATCCTTACGGGAAGACGAATGGCTGAATTAAATCTTCCAAAACATCCAATATTCAACACATTCTCACTCTGACTTGTCACGATACCAAAATTATAACTTCGATACGACACCTGCCATAAATATCCCGATACCAGAATTCGATACGATACCACAAATACAAGGCTAAGGCTACTCGTGTTAGGCTGTATGTGGGTGAGTTTAAGATGTGCATCATGTTTATAATCACATTTGATTACCTGTCATTCTTTGAACTCTTTGAAAAGTTCGGGGTGTCTGAATGAAAGGTGCTTTGCCACGGTTGCCACGTGTCTCTTGGTCTGAGTGGCTTTGAAACACGTTTAGAAGACGGGTCTCTGTATGTCAGTGGGCTTTCATTCACTTTCTGTATGTCAGTGGGCTTTTCCTTCACTGTCTGCAATGCATTTACAGATTTCACTTCTGGCATCTTGCTGTGCGTGTGAGCGCTGGGCAGCCCCGCCCCCCTTGCAGTCAACGCGTGCAGGCAGCATGACAGGGATCGGATGCATAACCGTATCGCTTTGAACGTACGGGTACCTTTTTAGTATCGGTACACCGTGCTACCATAGTCACAACCTGGCGGGTTTGTCAGAGCCCTTGGAGTACCTTTCTAACCCACTGGTTATTCCAGCGCACGGTCGCAGGACACATGGTCAACGTTTTCCATTCAAACAACACTTTTGCTTAGGTGTAGGCAACAAAACCACTTGTTCCTGGAAAAAAATCTAGATTGGGCTTAAAATAAGTATGGAAGTTAAGTAAACAATGTAACACACAAAAGTACAAAAAACACGCTACAACCTTTCATTTACGTGTCAAAATAGGTCATCAATAACACGTTGGGACACAAACAACAGACCAGAACACCGGTCTCCTGGTTGCAAGTCCTGTGTTTGTTTGACCCTCCCAACCTGAGTGGGTTTTAACTGTCTCTAAATAGCGGCATCACACTCCCAGAGCATTGTTTTTGATCATTTGACGCCGATGGGTTTACATTGTAGTCACTTAAAGGCCTGTAGTGCGTCGGTATCAGATAGGTGTCTGTATTTGACCTCATGGTGCCACCAGAGGTAAAGTGATGGGGTCGCCAAATTCAGCTGACATTTCATGACCACACATCCCGCAGATATTGAAATATTTGAGTCTGGAACAAAGTGGTGGACCAACCGACTGACTGACTATGATACCTTTGTACCTGTGTCAGTACAGAGACGTGCCAGAGGAGAGGAATGAATCTCTTCATCATGTCGCACAGCATCTCTCCACCGGGGTGTGTGAAGGCTTGTCAACATTACCAGACATGAGACTAAATTTGCTCAAAACCATTTGGTTTTCCAGAGCCTCAGTTTATTTTTATACACTACTCAAAACTAATGAATGGTTAATGGAAAAAAACCACTAATCACTAAAGCTGTCGGATAGAACTCACAGATCAACTCTCAAAGTCTGATCCGTGTCAGATAGAAATGTAATAAAGAGAACAGATCACAAAGGGATTGGCCCCGCCTGCACCTGTTTATTTTGCACAGAACACATTGATGTAACATTAATTAATGTACAGACAGCAATCTGAAAATATACTCCCTCTCCACCTTTCATGAACTGGGTACGTGGTCGCTCCCCCACTTCCTACTCCCCTATTTTCGGTGCCCTTGCTCAGAACGCACCGATTCTTGAAAGTTTTTAAAAGTTGTTATATACGTATGTATGTAGGGACAGTAGGATGTTGCTCCCATTCTTTTGCTTTGAATAATTGGCTCTAAAATGGATGAAATATGCCATTATGTTATCAGTAGACATGGTTTTGAAATGCATTTGGTGAATTCCTTTGTGTGATTGGAGGCGAGGTGGTCCGCGGGTGTCATCGCAGCTTTTTGAATGCAAGGGTATGTCACAATTCCTCGATTTCTCATTGGTGCGAATTGATATTCTTGAGTTGTACAAATGGCTCTTTGTCCCGCCCACAACATGAAACATTTGTTCATTGTCCTTGCCGTCTTTCATTATTCATCTCTCGAACTGCCTGTGCATGTGTCTCTCCCCATCTGTCAATCTTTCTCTGTCATGCACACACACACACACACACACACACACACACACACACACACCTCCAGTTTGGCTGGGAACAGGTTTAGCCTCAAGGGCTCTGTCTTGCTCATACCCCATTACTAGGCTAATGAAAGCAGTTTTTTTTGAGAGCTTTTCACACTGTTTAACCCTCATGAAAACCTGTGACCTCTTCTCGAGAGCAAACTCACTCATAGACACATACTGCGGGTAATTATATACAATGGTAAGAAACGGAGAGTCTATAAACATGACAACGAACAAACAGAAAACTGTCACGTTGGTTTGCACGTCACATATTTACTTCTCTTTCCACGTAGTCTGTGCATTTTGTATATTTATAGTCATGTGCAGTGCCGATTGCTTGATTTGTTCATTTCTTTATGAATAATAGATGTGTTGTGATGACTGGAACACCTTAGCCTGATTACTTGCTTATACGTAGGTGAGTGGGTGACTTCTGAAAGTCATGTGAGCTTTTATAAAAACATAGTGTTGACATGCAACTGAAATTACAAATACTTGAACGCTGCGTTCATTCACTCTTTCACCTCAATGACCTCAAGCTCATGCAAAAGATCAATACAGACGTTTTTTTTTTTTTTCTCTAACATTTTGTCTTTTATTCCTTAACCGATTGTCTAATTTTTCTTACTTACACTTTCCCTCCATCTTGATTTATAGTCTCTGGCTTAACCAGACTGCATCAATGCATGCACACACTGTCACTGCAGCCCTGTGAGATGCCTCCCAAAAATGCTCACAATTAATTGATACAATTCACCAAAATAATACATGAATATACTATACTATATTTTTCTTTTATCAATTACGAAGTGTCTGTTATTTACACTGTTATTTATCTAGCACATTGCACTGCACTTTTACTGCTTCTTTGCACTCCTCGTCAGATGCTAAAACTTTTCATTTAGTTGCCCTAGTACTTGTACTCTCAGCGTCCCATTTGTTTCCTCGAAAATATGCTCCCAGCAACAAAAGTATGAATAATGTTTAAGAAAATGTCAACATCTTCCTACTCATGTCATCCAGTTGTATGTGTATATGACAATCGGTCAAGACCGAAGTGAGAGGTGTCTCATAGTGCAAACCGTTCTCACTCCCAATACTTGAGCAGGGGGCGCACCGGGCTACTTTTCTTTTTTTTACCTTAGCTTTTTTAAGTAACATCCGTACTCAAATAACACCAGTTATGTTACAAACGCCGTTATTTTAACCCAAACGCACGATATATTCCTAAATCTGATCAAGTAAATCTATGTTCAATTAATTTTGAAAAGAGATCCCATCTGACAGAAACCAGTGTTACACTGTACTGACAAAAACATTGTTTGCACTTATAATCTTGGGACCTGACGTTGCTTTTTATGTCTTAACTTAAGTATCTTCTCAAATCTGCACCGAGCTCTTTGGACTTTCCCAGTGTGATGTTTGTGTCTCATTCTAATGCATGTATCCAAACTAGCACAATCTATACGGGGACAGTTACCAACAGTCACAGCATTCACTGACAGGAAGTTAAGAGGTCATCTGGTAAAGTTCAATTACTTTTTCACACTTATAATGCCCCCCGACATTTATAAGTGTCTATTTTTGGCTTTCCGTCATTAACTCAAAACTAATCAAAGTAAACCAAGGGGATTTTGTTTTGTGCAGTTGCAAAAATAATCAAAGCTCCCAAACTGCCATGACATAAGTCTCCGTCACCAGTGTATGGAAACATTTGACTCCACCACCTGATCCAGTGCATTCTGTTGGAAAGGAATATCATCTGGGTGTCTTTTGTTTCAAGTTATGATGTCAGTGTCTTACATTTAACCTTGTATTGTGTAAAATGATACATGTAGGACATTGTTAAGGGCATAAAGACAACCAATGTGTATCCTTACCTACTGGCTGGTAGCCCTGCCTCGTAAGACCTCCAAATGGGTTGCGACTGCCAAAGGACCCTCCATCAATGGACCCATATGACATTCTGCCTGATGTTTGGTGGCGTGTCCGCTACAGGCACCTAGGGAAGGAAACATTACCAAATTTAACAAAAACATTTTATTTCCACTTTGCACAATATTTGTATATTGTCTTTCCAAGACACAAGGCCTGGAAAGGTGTTTTTTTTAACATCACCAACATTTTTGAAGCTTGAATTTCCAGCTACCACCTTTTGTGAGTTAACGCAGCCAGTAAATCCTAATTTAAAAGGCAACTACATACTACACTTTACACTAAGTGGCTCGCTGATGAAAAAAGTAGACGGTTTTTGGAGCTAAAGAGGCCTTCAGAAGGGAGTCAGAAGAGGAAAGTGTCACAACGTTAACATAATAAAGGTGTATTCAGTGTCGTCAGTAAATTCATCATATACCAGACTCATTTCTTTTCAATATGGATCTTAAATCAACATCATTCAGTGGCTTTATTTCAGCAGTCAATTAAATCCTGTTGAAACACATTCAGACCAGCCTATTTAAAACACTACACATTCTGCAGCTGAACAACAATTCACTCCAAAAAAATATGAACACATAATCTCCAATATTATAGGAATTATATTCCATCAGGGACAGCTGTCTGTGTGCACAGTCACAAAAAAACTAAATTGGCCAATCAGTCATCATGCAGTGTACATCCATGTCTGTCCAAAAGGTCATCGCTTCATCACTTTTTATCCTATTAGACATTTTTGTAAACTTCTCATAATAAGCATAAAGTCACAGGGATCTTTGGCCACCGAATTCTAATCAGTTGAACCTAAAGTGCAGGTGGATGTTTGTTCCATTTTTTAAGAAATCCGCTGAATGCATTTTCAATATATTACAATAATGGGATGACATGGGTCAGAAACATTGAACTATCAGGTTCATGTGGACGATTGTGCCAAATAAAAAAGACAAATTTCTGTCGAGATGTTCTTGAGAAATAGCGTTCAGGAGAATGAACCTGGCAGACGGCCACCTGTGCTGACCCCTCTCACTCTCTTTTCTCACACACCTCAGCAAAACCTCTGATACTGCCAATTGGTTTGCTGCTCCCTCAGTATGAAGCTCAGCTCCTGTTTTACAAAGTCACGGCTGTTTGCTGTCCAAGATCTACAACAATGGTGGAACGCAGAACCCTCCATTGACAGCAGAAACTCATCTTCTCGAATAGACTGAAAAATCATTTGTTTAGACTCGGCGTCAAAATAAAAACTAAACCCTAACACAGATGGAGGTGCTCTGCTAACATGCTACGCATCCTGTGTTGATCAGGGAGCAACCTCTGGTTATGAAAAGTGAAGGCAATGCTGGAGTGCCTTAAACCTGCGTAGTCTCTAATGTCCACCAGGAGGTCCACCAGAAGTCTGATTGTAGTTTACGATCTCAATTTCTAGTTTCAAGTCTTCTTCAATACAGCATGATATTAATTTAGTAAATGATGGTCCATTTAGAGTCAAACAGACCATAAAGCAGAGCATGCCTTAGGGTGGGGCTACAAGGTGATTGATCATCGTAGAACTTTAACCCTTTCTCAGTTTGTTTTCAGTTCATGAACATTAGTTGTAACATTTTGGTCGGCTTAAAATGTCTTATTTAGTGTTGGGTTGTACTTTTGCCAAAAAAAACAAAATGGTGACTGAGAAATGTCTTCAAATCTGTAGTCCCTACCAATGGTTGACGTCATCTACTTTTTATATACAGTCAATGTTGTAGACATGATGTTGTAGACCTGATGTACAGGGGCTTTTTAGGGTTTAACAATAGACATGTCGAATATTTCTGTTTTAGTTATAATGTCTCAACCCAACGAGTGTATGGGTCTGTTGGAAGAAAGGAAATGAAAACGGTTGGCGGCATCAAGCATGTACAGTAAGAGCTCAAGTAACCAGTGAATCAGCCTCTTTAGGATGTTAACCCGACTTACACAAGACGACGAGAGGAGAGGAGATGAGGGGTAGAGGAGAGGAGGACACAGAATACTCATACTGCTGGAAAAGGTCAAATCATCATGTGAACATGTGTTTCACCCGCGGCCACAGACGCACAGATGAAGCTCTAATCAACAAACCCCTCTCAGCGCCTCAGCATCTCTATCAAAGGTCAGAATATGATACTGGTCAAGCGGCCAATGCTCTCCCCCCACCGTGAAAGACAAGCATTCAGACAAGCCGGAGAATGTGATTACACTCCAGAGTCTTTGTGCAGCCAATTGTCGTGGTGCAGCCAGTGAATCCGGCCTGTAGGACTGGCATTATGGGCACGCAGCGGGACAGAGGAGCGGCCGCCCATTGCAGTTGAGACGGGACTCACTGGGCCACGAGAATGTTTAATCCGATTAATTTTTTTTTGAAAGAAGGGAGATTAATTACTTTTGGCAGTCCATAAACAATCTTCACTCTGCTTAAATTCAAGCCCAGTGACTGCGCCTCGCATCCCCTCTGAAGTGTGGACACGCACCGCCTCTATCTGCTTACAAGATGCACATCCATGGATGCACACGTACACACACACACACGTAGCCTTGCCCTTCACTTCTGTGTAGAATTATAAATCCCCCTGGTTGCGAAAGTGAAAGTCAGGGTTACTAGGGGTGATTTTAAAAAATAGATAAATAGGAATGCTGCTGACCCACGGCTCATGCATTCGATGGCATCATCCCTGGTGATGTCATCAGAACTGTGTCCTCCGAATCCCAGCCCTCTGTCGAAGCATCACCCCCCCCCCCTCAGTTCTCAGTTGTGACGGATGGCTTCTCCAGGTGTGTTTGGGTGAGTGCCAGATACGTAGTGGAAGCCTTGCCGTTGATAGCGGTTGACTTAATGTTACTGTTCATCAGCCCCTCAGCATCTAAAGTTAGTGAGGCTGAATACACAGTAGCACAGTTATCCGCGAGTCGTTGTGTTGTGTTCACTGCCCCAGAAGGGAGAGTAACCATTGCAAAATAAACAGCTCCAGCTTGGTTTACTCCCTTTGGCAGTTTTGTCGTGAATACTTTTACTCGCTACAAGGTTGTTTTTTTTAACTCGTTAAATCGTGGCAGAATCGGAATTAGAAAACGATCAATTTGTGTGAAAACTGTCATGGAAGTAATGTCATTCATATTGAGTGATGTAAACACTCTTCCAAAATCAATATGCACAGAAGCAAAGCCCCATGTGTCTTCTGTCAAAAGAAAAAGCAAACTTTCCATTTCTTTGAACATGATACTGGTCTTCCGTAAACTGTATTTATGACATTTCTTTATGTATTTTTTAGAATTCCCCATGTTTAATGAGCCATAAGATGAGACTACAAATTTAGATTTAATAAAAAAATGTATTGCCCAAATTCAGATTTTTATGCGATTGTTGTCAGGAGTATATATTGCTATGCTAGATATTGGGAGTCGCAAGGTGTAACAAAACTAAGAAACCACATTACACCTCAAGGGTCTTGGTGGTTTGGAAGACACATGGCACAAGACAAGTACTTAGCATTTACAAGGTAGGTTTTACTATTTAAAACACTTCTAACTGCTCTCCTACCTGACAATAATTGCATAAAAATCAGAATTTGGGCAATACATTTTTTTATTAAATCTAAATTAATCTAAATATTTTTTTATTTGCGAGGGGAAAGATTTCTCCATCGCATGAAATGCCCCTGTAGGCCGTCCTCGCTCGGAGAGACAAAAACGAGGCCCTCACGCTGACGTACAGAACAGAAGTGAGGCAGAGTGCTGTGCACCCCTGTGTGACACTGCAGGGCACAAAATGATAGTTCATACAGGCTTGGCAGGGCACCGCTACTGGGTCCACAGCTACTCCCCTCCCCCACTGGTTTTCATTCAGTCCCCCACTCTTTTCACAGCTACCATTATCAGCAACACAAGGCTTAGCTTAGCCAGAGCAGGCAACTGAGCAGAAATAAGCCTACACCCTGGACACAAATGCAGCATTTATCACAAACAACCGCACTTGTGTGCGGGGCTCTGTGTGTGTGTGTGTGTGTGTGTGTGTGTGTGTGTAGGCGTGTAGGTGTGTGTGCGTGTGTGTGTGTTGGACCGATTCGTATTTTTTTGAAGGTTGTCTTCTATATTTCGAGAAAGAAGGAACCATTCATGTTGTTGTTATTCACTACTTTTACATTCAACCATGTTTTGACTCGGATTTGACTTAAACCACACCAACGCCCGCCCCCCCGTCCGCCCCCCCGTCCGTCCGACTCGCCCACGTGTGAGATGTGGTTGAAACCACATCACTGGGGGTCTCGTTGGAAGATGTATCACCGTGCAGTGGAGCTCCGGGTCCCGAATTGAAGACACAAATTCAAAGAAACACGCCGACCGCTGCGAAGCAATCTCAAAGTAAGAGGCTTGTGTGTAGTGTTTGAAGTTTAACTGTCCTCTTAACTGTTGTGTCATTTTACTCATACACACACACACACATATCAGTTGTGCTGTTATTCTCATCTCAGACGAAGAACTTGGTAATCGTGCCTTAATAACTTAACCACTGATTCTCACAAGATGTTTCTTTTCAGTTATTGTTTTTACCAAACATCTCCAGTCAAAAAATGTTGTTAATTCACTGCTTCACATGGGAGTATATGTTCTGTTACTGTTGGTTCTCGCAGCCATCAACAGATCATGTACAGCGAACCACGGAGGACATCAAGTGTCTGAATATCTCGCTGTGACGTTTTCTGATAGATGGAGCAGCAGAAAAAGAGGGAGGATGGTCTACTCTCAAACTTCGGGGGTCTCTAGACACACGAGGTGTCAAAACTCTGGAAGAGCAATTTTGGACCCAAAGGTAGAAAACACTGATGAGAAGGCAGCAGGTGCTGTTCAATGATTTAATGACGGAAAACAAACTGACAGAATGCAGTCCAAAAAACAGGCAACACACTGGGGGAGTAACTGGAAACCGGCGAGAAGACGAACTAACAATGAAACGGAGGAAGCTCATCGACTACATTTAAGGTGGCAACCTCCGGTTCTGTGAAGTGAAGCCAATGCAGAAGTGCTTTAAATCTGCATTCTTTCTAATGGCCATAAGGAGGCGATATGGCATGATGTTTATTTTGTGAATTATGGTCCCGTATAGATTAAAATAGATGATAAAATAGATGACCACAAATGGTCCCTTTCCTTCACTAGTTGCCAAAAAAAAAAACAAGATGGCGACGGACAAAATCTAAGATACCGGAAAAAATGCCGAACCCAAATCTTAAAAAAAAACTCTATCCACAAACCAATGGGTAGCGTCACAATGACTCCGCCCACTCCCTATATACAGTCTATGCTGAATACAGAGGGGAGTGGAGTGGAGATTACACAGTGTGGAATCAAACACACAAAAGCAGGAAGTGACACCAGACATAGCAGATTAGAAGTATGTCAGTAAGTGTATCAAAATAAAAGCTGTTCCATAATGTTATCATACATTTTATAGAATACATTTAGGTATACTGCATATTTATTGCATAATGCTTTACATTATTAACGCCAATTCTCTCAAGCATATACTGTACGATTTTGATTATTAGCATCCTTATTGGAAGCTGTTGGTTTCGACGTATTTCATTACATTATGGAAATATCTTGAAAACATTTGTATTTATTTTTCAGGGGGATTCCCGCAGAGGTCTGAGAAGTTATGTTGTAATTACTGTGGGGGAAAAAAGAACAGTTGGCACAGATAACAGATTGATAACTACCTCTGATTTATTTGAAACGAAATCCTTGTAATTGGATGAGGTCATGTTGCGTCAGGTTTATCCAACTAGGTGTTCATCATTTAGGAATTATCTCAGTTGAACGATTTAAAGGAATTAACTGCTTTGTATACTTCACCAACCTGACCTCTTCCACTTTATACAATTTGAAGTGATTTTTCTTCAAAACTTTCCCCCTGTTTTCTTTTTCTATGATGAGTACACATTTATGGATCAGAACAATATTGCTTACCCAAACAAACCAAAAATCGTGAGAAAAATGTTGACAGCGTCGTCAAAACAGTGTCTTCTTAAAAACATATAACTGCAACAATAATAAATGCAAACGTGTAAATGTTCAGTGTGATGGATTACCAATTTCAAAGAAATGTCATTGTGCTTTGAGTCAGAATATAAAATGTGAAATCCATTAATTCCATAACACAATTGTCACTTGCCACAGTAATGATAAATTGAATTAGATCTATTTGAATACACCAGTACATAAGAGTTTCCATTTTTGCAGTGGACCTCTGAATTGTGTACAAATGTACGATGTGCTCTGTTTCATATCTCTTGCAATGATCAAAACAAGTAAATTATAAACATACAAGAGCTTCGGAGGTGCTTAACATTGGACTGTGAGAATATCACATGATCTTCAGCAGAAGCTGGAGATAGATAAATATGAGGTATTTGAACATATTTGCACTGAAGATCTTACCAGAAGTTACAAAAAACACGATGATGTATGATGCTTTGGGTTGGTACGAGCAAATATTGTTGTTTCACAAACAAAAGATGTTGCCAGTTTTTTTTGTTCAGATCCGTTCAACTTTTGGAGATGCATTCATTAGAAAGTTTAGAAAATGTCATTATATTTCTCTCAAATTTGCAAATTGTAAGTATGAATTAGATTTTTGTGTCATTTCAAAGCCGCTGCTATTTTCCAACAGTATTTACATTAAGCTTTCTCTTAATATGTGCATAGACTCAAGGTAAGACGTGACCGGATGGGAATCTTTACACACTTGTTACAGCTCCGTCTCATCTGCACCTTTGCCCCTAGCTAACTCCACATTTATCTTTATTACAAAGCATATTGATATGAACTTAAACCTAATAGCTTCTTGGAATGTAGCAAATCAATCTGAACATGCAGATTACCAGTTGGGTCCTTGCCATACGTGTTTCCATCGCAGGGGGGTCCGGACTATGGGATATTTTTGCTGCCCTTAAATGAGAGTGGACGCTGATGGTCAATATGCGACATTTAATGAAAAAGACATGGCAGACTTAGTGTATCCCTAATGTGTGTGTAATATGTATCAATGCATGTCTGCACACGCCTAAAGCGCAAGTGCTTGCCTGCACTGACTGCTCGTTGAAATTAGATTTTAAAACCAAAGACTGACCTGAAGTCAGTGAGGCATGACCATTTACGCTGCGACATTTCTTTAAGACAGCACTGACACTAATCAGCTGAGCTCCCTTTGACCAATCTCCTCATTCTGATATCCAAGAAGTGCTGAATCTGATGGAAGCTCCCTGCTTTATTATCTCACGCGCGCACACATAATTCAATTGACTGACTCGATCAGGTTAATGGATATATAAATGTTTTAGATATGATTAATTTACCAAGCCAGACGAATGTCTGTTGGAATTATTCCATGTTCCACGGTATGCCGTAATGGTTCTCATTTAAACCTAATGCGAATCTGTAGCCTCGGGGGGCTGGTCGGACAACTCTGTAATAGTGGTGTGGAGAAACAGACATAGCCAAGAAGTTCCCATATTACGTCAATATTGCAGAAACTGCCAATCAGTAGAAAGCATCGCTGCCACAACTCTTCAAACAAGCCGAATACACCTGGAGAACTGACAGGGCTGCACTTAAAAGACCCACAATTACTTGTTATGTTCATGCAGCTGCACATGTGATTGAGAAAATCAGTCAGGAAAAGAGTTGGACAGAAAATATTATTCAGAAAACTTAGGGACATATTTATGAAGGGGACAATACGTTAAAGCTATTGGGTTAATACATGGTTAATGCACTCTTTACTAATGATTTAGATATTAGTTATAAACTATTAAAAAAGGGTTGAATATGTTGTGCAGGCATTCACAGTTCATAGTATATGAATAGTAAGGACTTTGGACCTCACTGAGGGTCACATGTGTAGTTCAGGGTGACATTTCTTGACAGTTTTTGGATGGATTGCCAAGAAGTGTGTTTCGGACATTTAATTGTAATAACTTTACTAAAAATCCCTCGGGCTGGTTTTTATTCTCCTTCAGCGTCACAATGGCTTTTACTCATCAGATAGACGAGTAGACCATTAGGCCACTTCCCTACTGGACCAATGCTGCAGAGATTGTGGACCAAAACCCATTCATGGACACCTCGTTAACATTTACAACTGCAGACATGACAGGTACTGTACAGCACTTCATAAAGAACCTCACATTGAGGATATAAATGTGGACATGATGGCGTATTAGAAAGTGAAAAACGCCCTGAGCCTGTGGTGACTGACAAACATAACTGCAGACTTTGTGTCTTATTCAAAAGTGAGAAACCGAGGAGCATTTATTAATGAGTTAGCAACATTTATAACTGATTATTACCAAGTTGAAAGGATTAACACCAACTAAATGGATTTTTCCCAACACGTAAACCCAACATTTGTGCATGTCTTCCAACCGACCCTTGAAATGTAAGTACATGGTGTATTAACTATTAAGAAAGTAATTGCTTCAAATGAAAAAGTTGGGTATTTATGTTTGTCTCATGGATTAATGTTTCCTAATCGCTTCACACAAAAACCTGATGTTTTCATCCTGCCGCAATTCTTCATCTCTTCGGTAGTCAAGCGTAAAAAAGTTGACGAGATTTTTTCGCAGCTTTTTGGTTGATTTTCAATAACTTCCACTCCTTTTCATGTGCACGTTCAATCCATGCATGAAACAAGTGGATGAAATCTCAACTCGTGTAATGTCCATCACCTGTTTTCTGGTTTCAGTGTGAAAATAAAATTACAAATAATTATTTTTTTTGAAATGCCAATCTATTTGCATTCATTCGATTGCCCGTTTCTCGGCGCACAATCAAACATGTTCTTAGGCGTACTCAAAATATGCATCACGTGCTACGGAGATATGAATAACAACAGCATCTCTCAGATGTGGCTGATTCCGCGGCTCTCGTTGACATTGATTCTAAAGCCATGTTCTATATAAGCCACATGCCTGCTTGTAGTTTGACATTAAAGTGAAAGGGTGTTTTGCGGATACCACAAAGAGGACCGAGTTACTGCCGGCTTGATTGAAAGCTTTTTGATGTGCACACTACAGATACAGATACACCGCCACATGGCAGATTTGTGTGACGGGATCAAAGGGAAGGGAAAGAAATCAAAAGGCAGCGTGTTTTTGAGGCTCAACCTTCGACAAGCAAACCTCTTTAGGAAAGCAAAGAAAGATGAACTCAAAACCAGTGTCTTTCTCTCCAGCGGATCTGCTTCATCCCCTCTCTGTATTGCCACCTCTTCAGCTGACACAGCCGAAACTTAAGGATTGCTCATGTGTGTGTTTATGAAAGCCCCCCCCCCCCCCCCCCCCCGGTCTGATCTCCGCCCATTCCATCAGCACTGCTTCCCTTTTAAAACAACCTTCAGCTCGCGAAGGAGAGCGAGAGAGAGGAAAAAGTAACACCCCTGGGCAGTGAAATTGCCTTGTCACACAAAAAAGAGGAGTCATTATTGAGATAAATCACCCCATTCTATTCCATAACTAAACTCTGCCATCCCGTGGCACCTGCCATCCAGGCTGAGCTATATCGCATGTGCTCTGCAGACCGAAAGCTGTGTCTGCTCGGAGGGTCCAGTGGTGCTTCTGGTAGCTTTGGTCTGGCAGTGTGCCACACGGGGCAGGTGAGGCCAAGAGCTGAATACAGAGACTGTTTGAAACAGTGACATATGCTGCAGGTGTCATGACACAAGCCAGCTCCGACTATTCATTCTGTGGTCTGTTTACTCTGCCGTGTCAGCCACGACCTCCTGGCCTGCAGTACCACTTTCCCCATTTTCTTCCATCGCCGGACCGTCCCCACCCACTTACTCACCTGCTTCCTATTTCCTTAATCAGCCTATGGTGATAGATACACTGGCTAATCTCCACTCATACCCTGCTACTGCTTTGCATCCATCCTTGGTTTCTAGCCATGCGCTGATCCACGGATTGATAATTCCATGCCTAACTCCAAATTTGGAATGGAAAAGATAACCTGGTTTCAACTCCTGCCTGCCTTTTGATTCAAATAAACATCCACTTTGATCTAAACCAGTCGGTTTTTGAGTGATGCACCTGGGTTTAAGGGTCAACTATTACCATAGGATGTGGATGTGAATTAGGCTCATTTCCATCAACTGGTTAAGAACGAATAAACTCAACTAAGGTGTAGTTTGATGCCATAAGGTACACTTTGGAACCCATATACAAAAGAAAAATGAAGAGCGGTATTCAGGAATTTACATGTTCACCACGTGTTTCCATATTTCATTCAGTGCATCAAGGCAATAAAAAACCTCAAGCGAGAAGCAAAACTTTTTTGCTCAATTGAGTGTTTGAAAAAACTTTTTTACTTTACATACAACTTTCCTAGTGTAATACTGTAAAATGCACATACAAATATAAAAGATACACGGCTAGTGTTTGAATGTTATGTTCCCAAGATGCTCGTTACATATATTTGTTCATGCACAAAAGGGTTGAATATGTTAATAAGATTGTGAAATGTTTGTCTTTTAGAAATATCAGTCATCGTGAAATAGTGTCATTTCCCCCTCACAGCAACATTTATGGCAGCCCTTAAAGCTCAATGCGTTGCAACACAAAGGCAAATGAAGATAACAGCTTCATCAGTTTCACAACACAGGCACATTTACAGTAATAAAAAAAAATGTAATACATAAAAATAAGAGAAGTGTGCAGAAAACACAAACAGATACACACATGCCATGCAAGTCGTACAGGAGACAACCAAAATGAATCAGAAGTTTACAGGAAACTCGAAATAAGTCTTTATGCTGCACATGTGTCAAATGAATGAAACTGAAGCATTTCTAATCTGATTGCAAATCATCTTAACCTATCAGAAAATAGATACATATTTCACCTCTAATTCGAGGTTAACTTTTCACTGACCAACAAACTCAAAAAGCCAAGTCAATGGTACAAGTATACAGTATCCCTGATACCGTGTCCATTTTGGAATATTTTGCTCCTCATGATTTACGTCCGATGCCGACGTTCAGTGGACATGCAGGAAGTAGTGTGTGTCACTTTTGTAGTGGGACTGAGAGTAAGGGTGTGGATGTCTTGTTAGTGGCCACAACTATTTGTGCCCGAATAGGGGACCAATGACACTTTTCGTCCCCTCATTTTCAGGTGTTAGGTTAATAAAGTAATCATTTTCTAAGGCAGAAATGTGTCGCCCTCAAAACCATTGTTTTCCAATGTTACATTGCCTGGCCGCCGCTCCTCCGTTGCACAGTGTTTTTCTATCAGTTTTTGGAAGAGCATAAAGATACAAATATTCTAAATTATTATTGCTCGAGGGGCAGGCAGTGGATATGAGCATTGTTTTTATTACTCCACTACATTCTCCGAACCGCTTATCCTCTTTAGAAGCAGATTGGGCGAAGGCAGGGTTCAGCCTGGACAGGTCGCCAAGTCTATCACAGTGCACACATATATATATATATATATATATATATATATATATATATATATATATATATAGACATGATGATTTTCATAATTTCCACTCCTTTTCATTTGCATTTTCAATTTATGCATAAAACAAGTGGATGAAATTTCAACTTTTGTAATCTCTAGCACCTGTTCAACAAACAGGAGAAATAATGAAGATTATATTCTTTTTATATACATTTTATTTACAGTTTAAAGTCGCTGATATTGATTACACGGTAAAGGGAAATGTACAGCTGATGACGTAACATTGTTTGGCTCCCTTATGAAAGCCAAGTCCAGACTCTGACATCACATAACTGCTGTCATTCATCGCTGCTATCAACAAATGTTTGGCTAATGTCGTGTCAGTGCTTAATGCACACCAATATGTTATCCTAGTGATTACAAATGCGACACCACCGCTCTGCTCCAAAGCAAGCTAGCTAATGGTAACACACAGTAATAATGTGGAGCAGTTAGCAGCCTGACACTTTATCTTTATCTTCCTCGCCCTGCGGAGCACTTTTTGTCATCGCACAAACAAGATGGCGCGATCTACAGTCCGACGGCCCTTTCTCGTCTTGGTGTGTGTGTGTGTGTGTGTGTGTGTGTGTGTGTGTGTGGATTGGCAGGAGCAAAGTCAACTGTTAGATTGTGGGGGGGTGGGGGCGGAACACAGAGGATGTGTTATCTATGTTTGTTCTCTGTCGCAGCTTTGGCCTCAGAAAGCCAAACACTCTGCTTTCATTAGCTCACACATGTTGCTGGAAGATTCTGCGAGGATTTGTCATTTGCTTGCATATGGATTTCAGCCCGGGTGTTAGTGAATGAATCCATGTACATTATGATGCCATCCCCGCCACAATAAAAAAAAACATAAAACCATTCGTCACATAAGCTGACGCAGCCGACATCGCCAACATGTGGGCAGACCAATGTTGAGCTCATCCAGCAGCCTCTGCTGCTTAAAGGACTGTCTAGACTAGACTGTGAGGAATTAAGAGACAAAGGTACAGTGACAGTTTAGGGACAGGAAGGGGGTTGCCAGCCGACCGGCTGAGGCCAGGGTCTTCATGCTCTTACCTATCACACCTGAGCTCGTTCTGCTCTCTAATTGGAACAGCCTCTTTTAATTGGGTTTGGAAACCATGGAGACGGCCACTCCGCGTGGGAGCTGAAAAGCTGAAAGAGACACCTTCAACAGAGGAGATGAGGCTGAGTGAAGTGGCCTTGGCGTTGCAGTGGCTGAGACGTATCGCCGGCGAGAAAGAGCTGAGGCAGATGGGAGCAACGTGGATGTGTCTGCATCGAGCTACGCTCCACACATTTTCCTGCGCTACAGATGGGGAATAACATAGGTTGGAAAAAGTGACAGCGAGCAAGATATATCAGTAGAAGAGTTGAAAAAAGATTTCAGGACAACAGCTTGTACTGTGGGCGGGTGGATTATTATCAATTCAGGGCCCATTAACACGCAGCTTCAAGTGATGGTTGATCAAGTCTTGCAATGTACTTATTTTATGGTTTTTGCAAGTTTAAAATAAATTATGAAACACCTTAGCTAAAGTATGTACCCTGAAATAATTGTTAACTAAAAAAACAACACAAAAGTTGAAAGTCATCATTCAGAGCATGATCACTGCAAAGCTTCACTACGATAACGTTCTCTGATTTTGTAGTTTTATCTTTTAATCGCTGATATCCACACATTTTTGCTGATGTTTTTTTGAGGGAAATCAACTCTTGGTCCTTCCAGAACACCTTCTATCCGTGGAATTTGTTAAAACACATTTATGGCATAGTGGGCTGTTTTTTTTGTTTTGATAAGGCTATCTCATGCTAGCAGTATTACGAATGTAGAAAGAAAGTATGTCGCTATGCTTTGATTGACAGATGACTAGCGGATTCGTCCGTGGTCCTTATCTCTCCTCTGGATTCCATTCCTCTTTGACCACATTGGAATTTTGCTGCTACAGAACCCGAAAAAGACAGCGGCGACCTACAGATCTAAACTCCAGGCTTTAAAACATCCATTCACAAACCTGCAAGGGATGTTTTTCTACACTCTTTGTTCAGAAATCAAAATTATATAGCAGGCTGCTCTTTGCCTTCACCCTCTCTTGCACTCAGCCATCAAAATTATTTCTATTTCTAACAGCTTTTCTTGCACTTAATGTGTGGAGAACTAAAACTCCACAGGCAAACACTTAAAAGAATAACTGAAATCTACACAGAAGAAGAAGAAGATCAAGGCCACGTCTACAGAAGTGCATCACCTATCTCTCAGCCTGCTGGTTGCCATATATGATTGAACCCAGTACCAGACAGCATCCAAGCCTCTTGTATCTGCTGGAACACGATACAAAATAAAACATCTCCAAAAGATTGCCTTCACTGTGGCTCAAACCAAAATTGTTTTTACTTTAATAAAAGAATAAATCTCAAAGTGATGATGAAGCACTTGAGGTACTGGAAATGGTCAAAGCAGTCAGAGATTAAAGAAATATCAATTGAAAAAATGTTTCAACTTATTTAAGAAAATGGTCTCCTTCGTCGAGTGTGGAAGGAAGAGGACTGGAACCTTCTTTCACAGTATCTACAGAGGTAATGACAGAAAACCAAACTCTGAGACAAATGGGTGGAGAGATAAATGTCTGCATGGACTGTATTGGACCGGGGGGGGGACAATCACGTCAGACCAATTTCACGTTGCTCGTAGCATGTTATTTAATCTGATCACTGGGATCTAGGAGGAAAAAAACACAATAATAGGTGCTTCAAACCAAATATGGCATTAAAAAAAAAGAAAGAAGATGTGTGCAGTCCTATGACACAGATGCATCAAATTAAAAAGGCAGCTACTACTCGCAGTCAGAAACAATGCTGAAATACACTCTGGTTCATAGGAAAAAACAACAGGGGCAGACGATACCATAAGGTAGGCCCCCTTGGCCTGCAACCCCCGACTACAAGAGCCCCAAACAGCTATAGATTTCTTACGTTGAGATTAAAAAAATGTTTTTATTATTATTCGTGACGGCAGCTGTTAAAACCACCAACAGAACACGTAGGTGTCCTCCCAAAAGTCCATTTCAGATACGGTCTCTTATGTGTTTATTATCTCCGCCAACTATTTACATTAGCTACCACGAACAACCACGGACGCATTTAGTTGAAAATCATCGGATGTAACGGTCACTCCTTCAGCTGAAACATGCTCTAAGTAAATCGTGATCTTTCAGGATTTCTGTAGAACTTGTGTTTCGATGTTGGACATTTTTCAAAAAATGTTTTAATCAAGTGTCAATTCAATGTTTTAAGCTTGCTCACCCGTATGAATGTCTGGGGCAACGCTCAAACTGCCAGACTTCTTTTTAGCTCACAGATCGCTTGTAACTTGGTGACTACCATATCACCATTAGGGGTAGGAAAGATCCTTTCAGTGTTAGGTCAGGTCATTGGAAAGATCCATACGCTGTTGTTGTGTCTGAAAGGAACCGGCTGTATCTTTATTCGTGAGGCAGGTGTGCGGGCACAACACCTGCAGGTCAGCCAGACCATTATCAATAACGCTGATACAGACGGCGAGCCTACATGTCCCACAGGGAGACAGCAACGCTCTTGTGAAAGGTGACCTTGAGTCGACGCGCTAAAGTGTTACATACGCTGCTTTTCATTTGTTTGAAAGCACCAAAAAGGTTGTCCTCTCTGCACTTATTTGATTGGATTGTCAATGGCAGGATGTGTTTTCTGCCGTGCGCCGCTACCTCGCATGCATACGAATGCGGCGCGGAGCAGGTGATGGTCCTAAGGGGAGACTGTTCATTATTCCACAAACTCCTCTCACTAATCTGTGCATAAGAACTGCTCCGCTCTCTCTTTCCTCAGCCTCTCTCGCTTTCAATTTGGTTTGTGGCCTTTCTTTAAAGGACAGCGGAGCGTGCTGCAGATATATCTGGCTTTTTTTTTTTTTTTCCAACTGACCTTTGAAAAGAAAGTAGCCATTATGTTTCCTTAGGGTTGTGTAACACGCACCCACATACCTACAGTCATATCTCGTATTCAACAGCTACTTCAGCTGATTGTATTTTTAGAATGGCAGCCCTTGAAAGAGGAAAAGCAAATAACAAAATAACGAGAAAGCACACGTTGAATTAAGGTTCAGACTGAAGCATAATAACGCAACCATATGTCATGTTTTTGGCACGACAAAAGCACAAAGATTTCAGATGCAAGATGTGAAGGTATATCTCAACAAATGTAGCTTCTTTTGAAGTTCATTCAGATCTAATGCCTCTCATTCAGTCTCTTGCTGTCTCATCTGACTCATCACAGCTCCTTCAGTGAAAACTTCCAATTTTTGCCACAATATTCCAGAGCCAATCATATTATTGCAGGCCAAAATGACATCACATCCATCCAGATCTTAATTTTCAGTCATCTCTTCACCACCGGCAGTGGATATTCCTGTACTAATCATGTCTATCCCCTAAAAAAAATGTAATTCACTTGCACAAAGTCTCTCCTGCTTGAACTGCTGCCATTACAACTTAAAAAAATAAAGAAAAGTATCAAGCAAAAATTAATTATCCAGAATGAATACAAGTAATTATTTTAAAGGTGCTTTATGGAAAGTTTTGAGCATATCTATTGACTCCAAACCGCTCCAAATATAGCTAGCGGCTAACGAGGCTAGCTGCTGACGTTACTAACAGTGCTGACAGAGCTAACGGTGTTAGGAACCGGTGAGTGGGTACTACACTACCGTAAGGACGCCATCGGTGGGGACGGCACTATCAGTTGTAACCGACCTATGAGAGCAGTGCAGAGTGGTTACTGTGAGCTAACCAGTGGGGCAGGCTCACATGCACTCAAGGGCACATAGTGGCCGGCCCTATCATGTCCACAAAGCAAGGAGAAGCTCTAAAAAAAACCACATACATATAGAGGGAGAGAGACTTCAATCTCTGGTCAGACAATTGTTGTTTTGCTGCTATATTAAAGCTCTGAATGTTGAAGAGAGAAATGTTAAAGATTTGGGCAAATGTGTTTTTCAGTCCAAATGTTTGCTCGTCGATGATGTCCTCAGGAAAGCCGCACCTGCATGTACAGCCTTCACTTACCAAATGACAGAAAGTTATTTCAAAGTGGCAGGAATATCAACATATGCAATTGTTTTTACAACATTACTTCGTCAGAAAAAGTTATCTATGACTAACTATCTATGCGCATAATCTTCAAATACTACACAAAGACACATTTCGGTGACTAAATTTAATTTCCTTGGAACAAATGTTTAATTTCAGTCATGCGCAACCACATCGTCGCATCAGAGGTGTGCTGTCATGTGAAACCATGGGAAACGACCATTTACAGGAAAAGAAAAAAGAAACACACACAACTATTGTCCCAAAGGTATTCAGGAAAAGTTTTTTCATTCTTCCTCGTCCCTCCAAACTGAAACCAAACCTCTGTCACTGCATAGAAATCTGAGCATGTTATATGATTCACGATATAGTACAGCTAACGGCAGTACAGATGTTTTCTCAAACCAACGGTGGAATGCCAATAGGTCTCCTCAGGCCATGTGGACAGGCCTCCAGTGAGAAGGCTGGTAATGGGCTCTCTGTTTGGAGCGGAGTGGAGCAGCCCGAGGACTTGGCCCGAGATAAGGAAGAGTAATGATCTTTGGCCGATGAGTGAGCCATGCTGTGGCCGCTTCCACTCTAGCATTCCCACGCTGCCCATCAACAAATGCACCGCAGAGAGTCATCGCTCCAGTCGGGGATGTTTTCTGGAAGTCCCACCGAGAGTGTCTGAAGCTCAGTGTCTGGAAGCTCCTGGGGGAGACGAGCGCTGTCCCAGGCCCTGGCATTTGAAAATGCCGTCCTTTCTGTGTGGTTTCTGTCGAGGGGAGGGGGGGGGGTCTTCCTGGCCCTGCCGGCAGGACCACAACAGATGGCCAAATGGACATCCACGACGCAGCCTTCTGCTGCCATCCTCATGCCACATATGCTTCATCCTGCGGCTATGACTTCCTGGAGATTGCTTTCTCACAGCCGTCACCATGGCTACACAATCCCAGTTGTTGGGAACAGACCTCATGCATACACACACACACACACACAAGTATTGAAACCTTCTAAAAGCCCTAAATCACCACATCCGAGGCACTCCAAAGCCACTATTGGATATCATTGTATCATCCTAACTCATACTGGTAATGCTGGATGTCATAAAGCCCAATCGTTGGTACTTGACAATGTGTCTCAGTCAAGCCTCAACACAAGCTGACTCTTTGAGTGGATGGATTCCACTCCCTGGTTATGGCAAGATAATCGGAGGCATTTCCAAAGCCAGTGGCGAGCTGTCATCTGGTCATGCTTTGGGACACAATCGGGCTGCTTTGGCTGATTGATAAACTCGGTCTAATCTGTGGAAACACGACTGATTATGTTGCAATCACATTGACTCCGCACAGCGTGGTAGATGAGGTACACAGGCAGGTGGACAAAATGGTGGAAAGCACTTGTGAAAGAGAACTTTTAAGAAATTAAATCGCAGTGACAAAGGCAGCTATGCAGACCGGTAGTATTGGGCTTTACGCTAATTAGCGATTTATATGTGCGCTTTAAAGGAACAGTCCAGCATTGTGCGAAAATGGGTTTTCTGATCTGACGACCGTTACAGCAGGACAACATCATTTGAGTGTTCTTCTGGTGGCCTGAAATCCTATTCACAGTAATGAAGAATAGATTTACTTGGCATTGTTGGGGAATTGTTGGGGATTCAAATATAGCAGATTTGTCATCTACGCATTCATTCTGTGAACTCTACTCCAACATAATCAAGATTATTAAGGCATTTTTTCTGTTATGCCAAATTCCTACCCTGCCTATGTTATGTAACACAAAAAACGTAACCTCTTTATTTTAAATGGCAGGACTGAAAATGATTCGGTCCTTCAGCTAGTGACGTAGTGTGAACAGTGAGAAAGACTGATGATGGACGGGTCAAACAAACACAGGATTTTCAACCAGGAAACCGGTGTTCCTGTCCCAAAGTGTTGTTCTGTTATTGCAAAGTTACATTTATGACGTGTTGACAGATTCTGCTTATTTTAAGCCAAACCATGATGTTTGCTGATTTTTTTTTCACACCGTTTACTGCAACTGTGCTCTGGGATACCCAGTTAGTTTTTTTTGAGGACACCACACAACCAAGAGATGCAGCAGTTCAGCAAGGCAGCCATTCAAGGTGCATCACCTTCATTATTATTGTTTATATTTTGCTCAGATGCTGCATATTTCAAAATGTTGCGAGCAGAGCCAAACAGCAATCTTTTTGCAAACAAACACCCCCAGCAGGTTAATCTGGCTATGGGTAAGACAGCCCACAAATACATTTTCCATAATGTCACATATGCTTGAAGACAACTTTTGAAATGCTAATTTGGTGAGAAAAAAATAATATTTGATCAGAACATAGAACCTGTCAAATAGCTCACCAATATTGGTGGACAACACAAACTGTTGGCAAGCAGAAGTGTTCATGTCCTCAGAGACATGAGTAATTACAAAGAGACAACACAGGCCCAGCAGCTCATTATCTGCATTCTGATGTTCTATCACTCCATTCTCTGGGGAGAGTAAACCATGGCATCTCTGTGCCCTTGCCAATACTTTGTGGAACAAACAAAGTTGTGAGGCAGAACCAGGAACTAATTTCATTAGTGGCTGCCATTTGTGACTGATTACAGGCTGTTCTCAGTGGCTGGCAAACAGGTCCAGAGTTCTGGGAGGTTAATAACCAGTAACAATCAATTACTGAACCAATCTGATGTGATCAATGGGGTTTCCAATCCGGCGGACAGCAAGATGAGTAGCGGAATACGATAAAACCTCAAACATGCTGAATGGTCTCCAGCAACAATGACGCTGCAGCCAAATAGTTCCCAAAAGCTCAACTGTTTTACATCAGCTGAAGGGAGAAACCTACAAAGAAAAATATGTCAACGTTTCTCAAGCAGAACTGTCTAACTGAGCAGAGCACAATGCATTAAAAGGAAGTTTAATGAATAAGAAACTAAAGATGAATGAAAACTAATTGGCGTATTGAGCAGATGCGTATTGAAACAAAACTCCCAAGCAGAAGTTGGATCAGAGCATGTCTGCGTTGTCAAAAAAGAAAAAGTGCACCAGCAGCATCTTAATTAGTGTACTATCAACCATCAGCAAGCCTCCCCTGTATTGCCGCGCATCTCCGGCCACATCAGGACTGATTATTCTAATGAGGTCTAAACCTCTGTCCGGCCATTATTCACACATCACAGAGCCTGGCCTTGTTATCTCGGAAGTGCAAAGCCTCTTGTCTCCCCGAATCCACAAATTAAATCCAGAAAAATGTCCTCGCTAAAGGGTCTCAGTTGTCATCCCGCATTCAAGTCACCTACTTAAGCTATTAGGTGAGCTACAATGTTCATTTTCATAAAAATGCATTCCCCTTTTTTTGTGTCCTAGCCAGAATAAAAGGTGTAAAGCCCTGCTAGAGGCTACAATGTTTATTAAACCCAGCGACATTAGTATCGTACATAACAACCAGCATCCTGGTGCCACAGGCACGGCCATGGGAGAAGGGTTTATCTTAAAGCTGACACAAATTTGCTTTTGCGTTTCCATGACAATCTTTCTTTGAGACATTTGGTGTGCAACGTAGATATTTTGGACTTGGAAGAAATCCAATATAGTGGAATATTCCAAATAGGTCTATGCTCCAGTAAGCCGTGCTTTGTAAAGTCAATCATGACAACTCATTCAATTTTGATGTTGTGTAAAAATATCAAAAAATATAATCTCCCTCAAACTCAGTTTATCCTATTCCCATCTTCATCCAGGCGTTCCCATATACCCTCTATGTAAACATAAATACTCACTACGTCAGCTGACTTCCTTAAAGGCATCTCTGAATGTCCTGGCTCACGATTACATTCTCGATGTTATTCACGAGTTAACGTGTATTAATATCTGTCGGTGTAAATATTAACAGTGAATGAGGACAAGCAGCAGTGCACTGAAATATGCTAATAATACTCCTATTATGTTGAAAAACTGTCAAAGGGATTGTTCAAATACAAACAGTAGTGTCAGTATAGTCACAAACGGGGTAATAAATCAGCAAGAGCCAGATTTAATCATTTATAATAATAATAATAACATGATGTCACAAACAAGTTTTACATTATACAACCTAGAGGTAAAAAGGAAACAGCAACTTCTCCGAATGACCCCACTTCCATGTATTCCTGTGTGCAGAACAGCCACGCCTCACTCCCAACTCGTCATTTCAGAAGCCAGGTCAGTGACACCGAGTGTGCTCTATACCGACGCACAGATGCACCCTTCGGTGTCTTCATGAGATGCACCAGGCTTTCAACTAACACAGCTGTGTCATAATTATACAGCCAGAGTAAACTCTTTTTTTTCATTATAGATCCCCCAGTGCTTAAAACATTGAATTTATTTAATTTTGAATGAAAGAAAGTTGAACAAAACTACTCGTGAAATAAGAAAGAAGTCAGGTGTTCCTCTTACATACGATGCTTTAGATATTCTCACAAGTTACAGGTGAGAGCAATGTGACATGTTTATATAGAATCATACATATTGTAGTGAAATATACATTTACAGTAAGATAATATTTACTGTTGCCTGTATGCTGGCTGGAGGACAGTTCTTCTTAGTGTTATTGCCACTAGAATAAGCCCACAATACCAAGCACAAGCAAACTATCAACACAGTGTGACTGCGTGCCAAAGGATGAGCATGCATTTGTACAAACAGCACAGCAGATGACGGTTCTGAATGAGAGCCACACGTAAACATTATTCACAAACGTGATGGAGTCTGTGGGTCTCGTGTCACAGCCGAGTGTCTCTGTGGAGATCGCAATACTACACACTTTAAACCAGACCAACTGTCGGCTCCAATGTTCTGTGCTCAAACTGATGTGTCACTAATGAACGGTTCCATAATAACTGTGTTGCGGAGGATTTGGGGAACCCTAAAGAGAGGTCAGAGGTCATGGACGGTTGACAAACACGACTATACTGCCTGCTATTGAGGTTTTAGTTTCTTACATGGTTTAAGCAATGCAACACAAACTGTAACAATGCAAAGGGCATTTCCAGGTTTGTACTTAAATTGTATGACATGATCCTAAGATCCATTAGTGACACCCACTACGGTGCTCAGGTCTGCACCTTTTCAGTTATACCCCTTTTCCACCAACATTAGCGCATTCATGTGAATAAATTAACAAACAACTAGGCGATAGGCTTCTTTCCCATCGCCAGAAGACAACATTTGACATCAGGTACTGCGTTCTAAATTGCATACACTTTTGTTTTTTACCTTTTTAGTATTGCAGATGCCCCTTATTAATTACGGACTGTTACATGCAATATGCATTCAACTGGGAAAAATACTTATACATAACAATTTTGACCCTCTTCCTCATAAATCTGCTGCTCAACGGGTTTCAAAGAGCCAGAAAAGCATTCTGGCTCGCAGACTGCAACAGGATGCAGTAGGACATCTTGGTATTTCTGGCATATGTATTGGGACATATTAAATGCTTTTTCCCAGATGCAACATATTATGGTCGTATGGGTATTGAAGCGCACGGAGGGTTAGTTAACAGTAGAAAGGAGCATGGAGGCCATTAATGTGAGAAACTCTGTCAAACTTCAGTGCCGACTGATTTGGCACGTTGTTCGAGCGCCGCTTGGATGGAGAGGGCCGATATTAGCCGGGACAAGTTGTGTAACAGCTTACGTTATGTTACTGAATTTTAAATGGTGTCTCTCATATATGGATTAAATAAACGCTGTGGGACAGAAAAAGTGTGACCCCACGCCAGGTCCCACCTCCCCCAAAACCAGGGTTGGTCTTGTATACAAATGTGTACAAACGGCAGATAATCAAATAGTAATTACAATAACAAAGAGGCAAAGAAAAAGAAAGAAAAGTGGGAGGAGAGCTATCTGCTCTCCAGATCCACTAGATGAGCAATGAGTCATGCAGAGAACACCCACCATTCAGCATCCTGTTACATATCCTCTGGCTGACACACCACAGAGGAAGAATTAATCTCAGACATGCCAAAAAATATGGAAAGCCCAGATTATATTAATAAACTTGAGCAAACACTCATCCGCTTTTCTAACTTTCAGAAGTTATGTAATATGTAAATTAATCTTGTGATACGCTGAATCATATCTGCAACTCCACGGTACACCTACACACACACACTACAGGGCCTTCTTAGTTCATATTCAGAAAACCATAATTTATTCTATTTCCTCTGTTGTTGTTTTTGTCCTGCTGTGCTTTGCTATATTTGGGCAATTTAATATCATTATTTCCTTACGAACCTTCACAAAGTGAAGCTAATCCATCTTAAAATATCATGCTAACCAGCTAACATAATGACCCTTCCTGACCCTACCACTTGTACCTGGAGGGGGCGATAATGAGTCACTGCAGCATCCAGTCTGTCCAACATGAGAGGACGAAGAAGAGACACAAAGACAGTTGCTGCTAATGGTTAGCTCTGACTAGCAGCTCTACTTCACTAGCTACACTGAGCGGGGTCAGACAGTCTCCCCTGTGTCACTTAATTATGAATGATTATAGCTACGGTTATTTGCAGAACATAGTTGTACTCTAGTAACAGAGAAAGGGATTGTAATATATCCTTCTTGGTTAAGGAAAAAAAATGTCTGAGCTAAACATGTGATTTTATGGTTATTATAATGCGTCAACCAAATGGGTTGCCAATAGAAAACCTCCCTGCCCTCACTTCACTGGCATGTTTGCACCAATTAGTCGGCCTACTTGATTGTTATAGGATGACATTGTAATATGAATGATGATGGCGAAAGATCACAAAAAGACACTGAATTTGCTGCTTCTAAATACCCAATTTCCTAAGACTTGAGTGGAAATGGAAAAGAGAATAAGAAAAAAATAGAAAACAAGAATCATACATTCCCATTTGGCTTCCTGCCAGAAAAAGAACAGACAGCTCTTATGTTAAAAAAGGAACTGGTGGTAACACACTCACATAGCCATCCCTTCTCTCTGTCATATTGCTGTATGTATCAATGTGGACTCCTTCCAAAGACACACAGTCCTCACGCACAACCTCAGGGCACAACGTGTTTAGAGCAGATAGATGTACACACACACTGCAAACATCTGTGCTTCCTTGTTGTCTATAGAAAGCAACGGAGAGGCATCCCTGATGGCCTCCCATCCCCCTCACCCCCTGCCTCCCATCTCTTCTCCTCCCCTCCTCCTCTCCTTCTTCCTCCCATGTCTCTGTGCAAGGCTGCAGCATCCATCACCAAAGGCAGAAAAACACAGCAAGAAAAGGAAGGATTCCTCCAGCGTTTACCTTTCAATGTAGGGAGAGATGTGGGCTTTGATTCAGCTCAGATGCTGCTGCTCCTCAGCCTCGGCTAACAACATCACATGACCAGACCACCTGCTCATGCTGCCTGGTCATATGACCGGATTAGTCCCCGGCAAGGATCTCTGGGATTTGTAGTTGAGGGGATGGCAAGGATGGGATTTTATTCTGAATAGGATCCTGTGTGGTTAAAAATGATAACTGAAATTATAAGTGCGAGGTGTGAATTCACTTCTTAGGACAGAGATGAATTTCTCAAGATATTTTTGATTAAATTTCATTTCATGTATTTGAACAAGTGGAGCAAACGATGTATAAATCGGCCATTACATTTTAGATATGGGGACTGTAAATTATATGATTATTTTAATAATGCAGTAAATGGTAACATGAGGGCCAGAAGAAACATACTAAAATGTCCACTTATTTCTTGTAATTTTTGTATATATACTTGATAATTATAGGACGACATTGTAATATGAATGATGATGATGAATAATGATAATTCCCCATAGCACAATATCCGAATGACAAAGATCTTTTGATCCAACAGCCATAGTAGTCATAATCATTTGAGGACTCTGAAAGACAATGAGCATTTATCAACATTCCTGTAAGCATGCCAGTGTGAGCCAGCTTATGTTCAGCTGTACAGCTTCCGCATAGGATACTCTGAAGTGACAAGGATAAAAAGATCAATAAACAAGAGACAATAAGATGCCATAAAAAGACAAAACAAGAATAGCATTTAACAAACCATAGGTATGCAGTGCAGCATTAATAGAGCACACTGTTAATAAATGGTATGTGCTCAAGAAGTCAATGGGTTATTTAATGGGTCTTTGGTTTGTTTCCTTTAAAAAAGCTTTTAATAGAGTTTCATATTTTGTTCATCAATATAAAATGTCAGTAAATACCCCACTCATAATTTTGAAGCTGTCACGTGTCATAATAAAGGTTGCTAAGTGGCTCAATTAGACTACTAGATATAATCACGAGAACACTAGTTTTTCTTTAGCTTAGTGGTGCTGACTTGAAGTCATGTGACCGTGGTGGAATTCCTTTGTAGCCTAATGTTAGTTTTTTACTTCTGCTGATTGTATTCACGCTGAAAGAAAACTACAAAAGTGGTGTTCATTAGTGAGGATTATTCAATTCAGTTTATTTTATATAGCCCAATATCACAAATTACAAATTTGCCTCAGGGGGCTTTACAATCTGTGCACATATGACATCCCTGGACCTCACATCGGATCAGGAAAAACTGAAATAGAATATACCCATTGATAGGGAAAAAAGGGAAGAAACCTTCAGGAGAGCAACAGAGGAGGATCCCTCTCCCCGGATGGACAGAAGCAATAGATGTCATGTGTACAGAATGAACAGGTTTACAGAGTTACAACACATTCAATGAATATGACAGAAATTATGAATAATGAGTAATGGAGAGATATAAATTCATCCATAAGGAGAGAGAGAAGAGGAGATAGGAGCTCAGTGTATCCTAAAACGTCCCCCAGCAGCCTATAAGCCTATAGCAGCATATCTAGGGGCTCGACCAGGGCAAACCTGATTCAGCCCTAACTATAAGCACTATTAAAGAGGAAAGATTATCTTGCAGAATAAAACATGTAAGTATCATGAACGTTTATTTACCACAGAGAATAATCTAACATCCAATGGAAAAGGCTGAGGGAGCCAATGCAATAGTAACTTCCTGGTTGGCCTACAAAAATACATCTATTAATCTTACAGACACAATGCGTAGGATTTTACGCTCTAAGTACTCCTCTAGAATCAGTTTAAGACATGTCTGGGATGGTGTGCTCATATTTGCTCATAACATGGAGTGTCTTTTCAAAATAAACTTTAACATCTGGGGCGACTATGGCTCAGTGGTGAGCAGAGTCGTCCTTGAATCAGAGGATCGGCTCCACTCGCCCATGTCGATGTGTCCTTGGGCAAGACACTTAACCCCAAAATTGCTCCTGTAGCTGTGCCTATGGTGTGTGAATGTTAATTACTGCTGATGTGCAGGTGAAACCTTAGCCCCTCCCATCAGTTTATGAATGGGTGTGAATGGGTGAATGATGTCATGTAGTGTTAAAGTGCTCTGTGTGGTCAGAAGACTTGAAAAGCGCTGTACAAGTACAGGTCCATCTGTCTGCTGTGTTATTGTTATAGTGGTCAATTTTTCACATCAATCCCCGAGACGGTCGTGCTAAACAAGAAGTACATCCTAGACAACGTTGGACTTTCCCAGCACATAATAGATTCAACACATAATGAGGGACATTTTGTAGATCTCATTATATTTAATGTCTACATATTTCTGAGGTCGCAGTGACTGATATTGCCCTTTCAGATCATGATTGTGTTTTCTCTAAATGACCATCTCCACTGACACCAGAATTCAAACAGGGAAGTGCTACAGCAACACAAACCTTTGCACATTATTTGCCAAAGCTTTTACTCCCACGCCAGCTTTGCCTCCTGTTTCTGCAAATATTTTTTTACTTAGGCTCTGAATGTTATTGATTAAACGAGATGGTCCAGGTTCATTATGATATCATACTATTGGTACCTTTTATACTGTCATTATCCATGTTTCCATTAAATAATCATGTCATCTGCCACCAAACAGAGTAGAAGTTGGCAAACAAGTTAGCATGGTTATCGAACCATCTATGAGAGAAAGATTGAGAGAGGTCTTCGGGGACTTGGTTTCAAGTAGGCAAGTTTGAGATGCTCTCTCGTGTCAGCTAGTAATGGACATGCTTCATACTGTCTGCAGCGGAAACAATCATCCACGTTAAAGGAGGACGGCGACAGCAGAAGCGACGAAATGTTTGCTATGTCAGAATGTATTTATTTATTGAATTTTCCATTCAGCTTTCTTCATGTGATTTTTTAAAAATGTCCATACAAATATGTGGATTGATCCTGAGCTGTTATCCATCAAGTCATGCAGTGTTTTTTTCTTCTTTTAACCAACAGATAAAATTGTACAGATAAGAAAAGAAAACTGTAACTCCATCTCAGGCAAATGACCATGACTCTTGTGTGTCCGCAAAAGACTACTCCAGTTAAGTTGGCACATTTCCATTCTAGCAATGTGCTGAATTGGCTCAAATTGAATTGTCAGGATGGGGACTACTTTGTGTCAATTAGAAATTATAAATTTGAGCCAATAGAACTCTAACGTGAAGTTCCTCAAGGGTCCATTTTCGGGCCTCTTTTGTTCGATATCTACATGTTCTCCCATCCTCAGATTATGGAAATCTACGTATGCAGATGACACAACTCTACATAACAGTGTTTTTGCATTTCATTGTCTATTAAATATAAATTCAAATCTGATATATTTTCATGGTCCTGGGAGGCACTTTGGATTGCCTTGTATCGGAGCAGTTCTATAAATGAAATTGCTGTGCATACATAGCTATAAGGTCACAACTCCTACAGTTGTTGCTCTCTCACTACTCCTTTTAAACTCCACTGGGAGGGTTTTTCTTTACCCTTTAACAGACTGGAAAAGTGCAGGAAATAATGTCTATGTAAGATTAATATTGAGGAGTATATGTTGTGCTCTACGAGTGTCTGACTTTTCAGAAACCAGGTTTTAAGATTCTATGTGTAAGTGGTGCAGTTGTGTATTTCAGTCGGTGAGCTATCCAAAGTTTGAGGAGCTTGAACAGAGATGTAAGATTGATTAAAGGAGGGATTATACAGCCTCCTATGGATCTTTTTCTGTTTTCTGTCTTTTTCTGTTATAAAAGCACTAAGCTGTGGGGAAGCAACATCATTTATAATCTTAAACACAAGGGCAGTGATTTCATGAGACCACATATCTCATGTATTGGCCTTGTGTGCCTACATCGAGTGTAAATTGTTAACCATGTACATTATGAATATTTTATACTTTTACATGAATTTAATGGTTTAATTTGTATTCCCCGAACATCCAGACCATGTAGCAGCTCATTAATTATTATTATTATCTTCTTATTACATGCAGACAATAGAAACTCGTCACAGATGCTGGAGCTAAAGACTGACAGTGAACCCAGCTGGACAGCCAGTCTGAGCCAAATCTGACCATTCTCATTCCAGATCTGGGCCACACTCTTTCTGCCCTGCGTGGTTTACATGAGCCACGTCGAGCAACTGGCTTGGAGGACTTACCCATCCGTGAAAGCCCAATGAGGGACCATAGTTGCAAATTAGCAATAGCTGTGCATTTTCTGTTCAGCACATACGTTTCACGCTATGTATTGCAACTATGTTCAAATGCATCATCAGAATCAAATCAAATGAATTCAGATCTACTCAGAGGCTTGACTGAGTACGAGCATACTGTTGAAATGATCATGTACAGCATAAACTGCACTGATTGCTCTGAGGTGAAATTTCAAGATAAGCAAGACATTATTAGGGAACATATAACATTTCTGACTAATAAAAACGATAAATTACTTCCAATAATAGTTGAGAGAGAAGCTTTTTAAACTGGCAAGTTTATGTTAATGTCGATATGAGCATCCTGCGTGACGTAGACCAAATATTATGTAAGGTTACACATTATAGTTATATTATTAAAGTCCAAACCAGTATTCAGAAAAACTGTTGTCGTTGTATATTTTCCGCAAAACACGGGATATGTTGAAAGTGGAAGTTTCAGAACCTAAAATGTGCTTTTATGGTTTTTAAAGGGGATACATTGTAAATGTACCTCCTATCCAAAACATGAGCATACCGAATGGAATTAATTCATCAACATTCATCAGAATACAAATCAAAATTTTGTCTTTGGACTAAAACTCATGTTTAACCTGTTTGGTATTCATTTCCTTAAACACAGGAGGTTTTGTTTTGAAGCACCATGTTTGCTTAACTCCGGTATTAAAATTCTCCTCAGCTCCGCGCTGCGCTTTGTTGTGCAGTTGAACCCTGCTCTGCTCTGACTGCTGCTGCTTTTGTAACCACAAACTGGGATTTCTTCAGGGGCAGCGTGTCCACAGAGACATCTGCCTCACTGACACCAAAGTGACCTTCACACCCTCCTGCTGTCTGATCTGCACGGTGCATATGGCAAGAAAAACTGCAGAGACCGTGGCCAGCTGTCCCGTCCACAGTGAGACTGATAAGTCTAGTAATCGAGCTGTTAATGACATCTTTTGGAGCTCAGCCAGTCAGTGTTTTACTGGACGTGTGTGTGTGATGATGGACGATCCGCCTCTCTTTACTCCATCTTCATGCTGTCAGTGTGTGAAACAAGCTGCCCCGCTCCGCC
Organism: Cyclopterus lumpus; assembly: GCF_009769545.1. Taxonomy (NCBI): domain Eukaryota; kingdom Metazoa; phylum Chordata; class Actinopteri; order Perciformes; family Cyclopteridae; genus Cyclopterus; species Cyclopterus lumpus. The sequence goes on from NC_046990.1 coordinate 6,122,762, forward strand.
TTAAAAACACTTTGGTCTGTGACAGTGAAGTTTGACAGAGGCTCTGTCATGTTGTCGCCGGTGTACTGCCCCTTTAAGTTTGATGCACCTTGGAGAAGTGCTTGTCATGAAAACTTAATGTAGACTTTTAATTTATTTCTGTGCTGAAATGTGGTGAACATGGTAAATACAGAAGCAGCCTCATGTCTCTCTCTCTCTCTCTCTACTGTCAGCTGTCCATTAGCCATTACATACTGTTCATATTTAAGGCCTTCATAATATGGTCTGGATTAATTCTGACCCAGAGCACGAATTCCCTCATATTAAGCGTCTATACCACATTTTAAACTACATATCTGTTTAAAATGTCTAAATAGCCTATGTCTCATTAATACATGTATGATTAATCCTTAATAAATGTTTCAGAGAGCAGGGAGAGTGCCTTGTCAGTTTCACTCGCATTGTGTCTTTTCAAAATAGATTTCTTCACATGAAACTGTTTCCACTCATTGCATTCATAGAGTCTCTTTTCAAAATGACTTTCACTGTGCACAGTTAATGTACAGTTTACACACATGTTACATGGATATTCTTTCTTTTTTCAAAATAAACTTCCAACATAGGTTTAGTTAGGTGTTTGGTATACTTGGTTAGATTACGGCAAGAACATGGACTTGATTAGAAAGAAAGAAATAAGAAATTTACAATTTTATTAATCCCTGTGGGGAAATTCTTGTCTGCATTTGACCCACCCTTAGTTATTAAGGAGCAGTGGGCTGCAGTGGAGCGCCCGGGGAGCAACTGGGAGTTCAGTGTCTTGCTCAAGGACACTTAAACATGCAATTATGGGGAGAGCGGGCTCCCCCATGAGCTACAACCGACCCCCATTGTTTTTACGCATTCATGTCTATTAGCTAATTACTCTGTGCACTTCATTGTGCAATACACTATTATTATGGATTTTTATTTTGAATCCTAAGTCTGTGTATGTTTGATCCAATTATCCACATCAACCTCCTCCTCCCCAAGGGGACTTTCTCGCTCTTTATAATATGTCACTTTGTCTGAGCATCTAATACACATGGATTGGTTTGCATTGGAGTTCATTTAAAGTCTCCTACAGGTGTGGTTTATGTGTGTGCAAGATGATACAGAGAGGCAACTTCTTGTGTAGCTCCTGGAGAGGTTAGCGTATGTGGTACCATGGCAACCATTACCTTTTTCAAACAATGTCCAATGGCGGCTTCTGAGATGGTTCTGTATCACAAACCATCTGGAGGGTCAGGTTACCTAACTACTGTGTTGTTTCAGTCTCTCCGCTAACATCAATTTTGTTTCCAGCAAAAATTAATTTTTCTCACGAGTTGGTGGAGACTAAAACAGAGCGAAACCGGGAGAGTTTATTTTGGACATTCAGGTTCACAGAAAGGCAACTCATGGACTGCAGTGATAAAAGGTTCTCAATAAGCCGTTAGGTTAAAACAATTTTATACCAGAGCAAAAAATAAATGTTGGTTCTTGCAACACTGAAAAATGTAATTAAATAAAAACAAACTGTGGAGAAAGCAATATTGATGCACTGATTTATTAGGAGTGTCATTAAGGAGTGCATTCATGCAGCGGCCACAACATTTTGTGCTTTTATAGATCGAGAAGCAATAGAAAACGTACCTTGAAAAGGAAAAACGTATAAAATAATTTATACTGCAAAAAAACTAAAAACATTGACATTCTAGTTGGTATGAGGCAATTCTAAAACGACAACTGAGGATGCAAAAATCGTCAAGAAATATTCAGCATTGCAATGTAATAAGGCAGCGTGGAGAGTCAGGGCAGCATATGCCAAACACAGAATGCATGAGCAGGAAGGAGCAGTGGCAGAGCAGACGGCAACAGACGGACATTTAACTGGACAGATGCTTCCCCCACAGTTCAACACTGCACAGGACGTCCAAGGAGCTCCAAGGAGGAATGAAGGAAACAACTGTCCAAGTACAAATTCAGCACAGCTGAAATTATGTTTTACACAAACAAAATAAATATATTCATTTATTTTTATTTTATTTTGGGAAGCCTGTAAGGAATAGAGTAACATAATTAGTACTAAACTAACTAAATTGCAAATTACTTATGAGATCTATTTTTCAAGTCGAAACCGTCTTGATATAATACTGCCCATGAAATGATCCCTTCCATTGTAACAGTTCAGCTCCACACCTTCTTTCTGTTAGTAGTTGTTTTCATTAGATCTGTTTGTTTATTAACTCTCTTGTCCTTTCAGACCCGGTCATTCACACCTGATCATCCTTCATTCCCATCACCTGGTTCTCACGCCCATCTCACCTGCAACCCATTCCCTCGTTAGTCACTCACTACTTAGGTTCCCTCACTTGCACTTGTCCTCTGCCAGATTGACTTGTGTTTTGAGACCAAGTTCTCCAGCGTTCCATAGTCTGTTTCTGTCTGTCTGTTCTGTTCCTGCCGTTACTCCAATAAAGGATTATTATTTGCTTACTCTGTTTCGTCCATTGTGCTTGGGTCCCTGGTCTTCGATCCGTGACATCCATATGTAAAGCATAAACCTACCCTATCACACACAACCATATTCTGCTTTCATATGCAAAATCTGGATGCAAAGTAACAATATGTTGGTATTGTTAGTGTTCTGGTTGAAGGTTTATAAGTTGAAGTAGCATTGGCCAATCACATTCATTTAAGAATAGACTTAAGACTTTCCTCTTTAATAGTGCTTATAGTTAGGTCTGAATCAGGTTTGCCCTGGTCGAGCCCCTTGATATGCTGCTATAGGCTTATAGGCTGCTGGGGGATGTTTTAGGATACACTGAGCACCTATCTCATCTTCTCTCTCTCCTTATGGATGAATTTACATCTCTCCATTGCACCTTATTAACTCTGCTTCCTCCCCGGAGTCTTTGTGACTTCACGTCTCATAGGGTCCATTGGACCTGGAGGTGTCTGATGCCTGGTGAGCCGGCCTCCCGCGTTGGCCCTGCTGATGCACCCCGCCCCCCCTCCTCTCTACTTCCTTCTGTTTCATGGATTGGAGCTCCATTCATACATTGTCATATTCATGTAATGTGTTTATGTAACTTTGTAATGCTGTTCATTCTGTACACATGACATCTATTGCTTCTGTCCATCCGGGGAGAGGGATCCTCCTCTGTTGCTCTCCTGAAGGTTTCTTCCCTTTTTTCCCTGTGAAAGGTTATTTTTGGGGACTTTTTCCTGATCCGATGTGAGGTCCTGGGACAGGGATGTCGTATGTGTACAGATTGTAAAGCCCTCTGAGGCAAATTTGTAATTTGTGATATTGGGCTATACAAAATAAACTGAATTGTATTGAATTGAATAGTGACCCCTTATATGGTTCTGGTAGTGGCAGAAACCTGTCAATCACAGTAGCCCCACCCTAAAGCATACCCTGCTTTAGCTATCTGTCTATTTGATTCTAAATGGACCGTCATTTACTAAATGAACATCATGCTGTAGTGAAGAAGACTTGAAACTAGAGATTGAGACCATAAACTCATGTTTACAATGTTTACTGAGTTAATAAATCAAGAGAGAAGTAGAGTCATTTTATATAGACTTCTATACAACCAGAGGAGTCACCCCCTGATGGACATTAGAGAATGCAGCTTTAACACATGAAGCATAGACTTCTATACAACCAAAGGAGTCGCATTAGAGAGAATGCACATTAATGGACATCCCCATTGGCTTCACTTTTCGGAATCAGAGGTTCACGACTGACACTATGGTTTTCTTATTTTAATCTATATACTCATCTTTAGTTGAGAGATTAAGTTAATTGTAATACTTCATATACTGTATCTATTGACTGACCTGAAAAATGTGCTTTCCTTATGCTACTTTCACACCAAAAGTGTTGCGAATTTGCATTGACAATGCATTGACTTAACATGTAATCTACTCGCGGGAAAAATGTGCAACGCTTTTGGTGTGAACGCAGCATTAGTTCCCAAGATTCAATGTTTCGAGCAGAAATGTGTCCCCGAAAGAAGGTGGAAACCTTGTATCTCCATATCTCGTCTTTTTTTTTTTCATAAATCAATTATATAAATATTTTTAAATAATTAGCCAATGAAAAGTAATAAAAAAGAGCGTGTGAATAAATATGGCTATTCCATTGGATACTCAAACTCTCACAGCTTCACCCCACTTTCTCCTTGAATGTTGCCACAGCAGAGCTGAAGGTAACCCGGCTGGTCAGTAAAGAGACACTTTGGAAGTTCTTGCTTGAACCTGACATACTTGGGGGCTGTTGGTGAGGGAGTCCAGAATCCAGTTGCAGAGGGAAGTGCTGATGCCCAAGTGAATGTGGGGATCATGGTGCTGAATGCTGAACTGAATTTGATCAACATTCTTGATTGTAGCACCGTGGAGATGGCATCTTCCGTATGCTTGTTCTGGTGGTTTGTAATTGGAGGGTTGCCAGTGTTTGTGGAAGGCAGACTGCTGGGCCAGTGAGGGAAGACGCCTTGTAACCCATGCGTCCCCTCTGTAGCCAAGTCCTGCTTTGTCTGTCTTTGGGAACAGTGATGAGACAGGAAAAGAAACAGCATGAAACTGCCTCCAGATTGAATAATGCATGCCTCCATCTGCTGACAGAGGACAAGTCTGTCAAGCCTTCTCAGTATCACCACACACACACACACACAGACACACACACAGATACGTAGACAGCTCACTTTACTCACGCTGATCTATAGTTCATCAGCCCACTGTGTCTATAACAAACAAATCCCTCAGGTTAACTGTGCCATTCACTTTACTCTGCTGCACTGTTGTTCCTCCTCGTGAAATTGGCTGATTTTAGGGCAAACATGAAGCATGCATTATTATTCATGAATATCCACATACAGTGCATTGCTCTTTTATGCCACTATTGAACAAATCAGATATTCTAAAGCTGACTTTGACTGATACTTGCATTGTGCTTTTTCTTTTTCTTCCGGCAGCAGTTGAGAAGCAGGCTCATGACTTGATTCGGTGCCTGGAATGATGAACATCCCTCATTAACATATACAAAGTTACAAGAAGACAGGTTTGGATGTATAGTATTGGCCATAAAAGCGGCCATATTATGAACATGAAAAGTATATATATTCAAAGTTAATAAAAAATGTATACACAAATGTAAATTTGTAAACAGTCTTTAAAAGATTTAACCGTAAACGTTATGATATAAAGTTACAATAAAATATTTGTATTCCAATAAAATATTAGGAGCTTACATCTCACTACTGTACAACCTGCCCATCAGAGCAACTTAGGGTTCAGAGCCTTGTCCAAGGACACGTCCATTAGCCATCTGGCAGACTGCACACCTTCTCGTCAGCAGACGTGCCTTTAGAGGTGAAACAACGACTATTTTTATTTTATTTTCTGACCGTCCCAAAGGTAGATCGGCCCATTTGTTTGGCCGGCCAAATCACATCTTGAAACATGGTCGGGCTTATTATAAGTATGTAGACTAAGTAAATAAGTAAAAAGAAAACCACGCGAGTACAGAAAACACAACTTCAAAGTTGAAAGTTATATGTTAAAAATTGGATAGGCCAACTCATTAGTATATGCAATGCTTGTGATAAGTGTATTTGATGAAATACTTTAATTATACCTAACTTTGGCTTTTATGGCCAAAAGCTTTTTCCCACTGCCTTGCTACTCATATCCTTGTGGAAAGTCCTGTTCATTAGAGTTGAATAGCTTGTACAATTTAGCAATTGCCACTTTGGGAAGTCATTCATCATGTTTCCTCTCTCTTAATCATCTTTGGTTCGCTCTTACTCATTACAAGGCTTCAATGTGTTCAGGGAGTGGCGCTGATGGGAAGGCAGAAATGGAGGGTGTGTGATCAATTGCAGTGGGGGGGTCTGGGCCAAAATGCCAGTGCCAATTATCTTGTCCCAGTCCCTCTGTGGACACCTCAGCATGTGATCAATGCCACAACACACTTTTAAGTGAAATGAGTATACGCCCATTGGAATGTTACAGCTTAACCAAGTTATGATAGATGATCTTCTTTTTTTTTTGAGTCATTTAAAAATGAGTTACACAAAATGACAACTAAATAGAATAAATATATGCCTTAAAATATTGATCCATGTGATCGAAAGGAATGCGATCATCAGGGTCCTTGCACACGACTCGCTTTGAAAAACAAACAAAGTGAGAGTGTGCCGTGTAAAGGCTGTATTTAACATGCTCGGTGTTATCTCTGGTGTGTGGCTCACAGCTGCTCTCCATGTCTGCGATATAGGCGCTCATGCACGCTTTGTGTGCTGCAGACGGCCAGGCGGCGTGATGGCTGTGCACTTCGGTCCTCCTACCCAGATGGCAGCGAGTGGAGAAATCACTCACACGGTAATCATCCTGACACCTGGAGAACCAGAGCAAGAGTGAAGACAGGAAATGTAAACCAAGCTCTAAGTGAACCACTCAGTCAGCCTAATAAGGACCCGAATTATCCCTCCCACTCTCCAGAATGAAGGCTATAAAGTAACAAGGTTCCACAATGTTGATTATGGAACCGTGGCAAAGTCATTTGATGGACCACACACACATTTTCTACTCTATTTAATGATAGCTATCTGGTGCTGCCCCCATTTTAATATAAATACAGGCAGTCAATTTGTATCCATCATTAAAATGACTGTGTCCATATGTGAGGTTCACATTGAATGCAGTCAGAATGAAACTCTTTAAAGACCTAAGCATTCATCTCCCGGATGTTGGGCTGGTACATTGTTAAGTATGCCGTTCTAAGACGCTGTTCGCAGCTCTGAGAATGTGCATGATACAGCTTTATTAGTACAGATCTACTATTGTCATTGTCTATTATCATGTGATTCAGAATAGTTTTGGAATGTTATTAGTTTTCTGGGTTATTGTTCATAAACAATAACTACAAAATAATTGTTTTTGACACGATGGCTCTAGATTAAAAGTCAGGGAACCTTGAAAGTGGTCACAATTCATCTTGAGGTGGACATTTAGGTGTGTATTGACTTTCAAGGAATACATCCAATAATTGTTCTCATATTTCTTATAAACCTCACGAAAAGGAAGACGATAATTTAAAAAAAAGCGTGACAAACAAAGAAATCATCATCTGGCAACAATGATCGAGTGTACCAGATTTCAAATCATTAGAATTTATATATTTATATGACACTTTACAAACAACACAGTTGATCCACATTTCTTTAAAACACATACACTGGGAGCAAACAAAAAGGAGTATAAATATAACACATATGACAATAAAAGTAAAATCACATGGTCCACAGTGACAACACAGATACATCGGGGGGAATCAAGGAGGAAAGTAGTTATTAAGATGGCTGTTGAAGAACTCAATAGTGGAGGATGAATCGGATGGTGGGCGGGAGATAATTCAAGAGTTTTAGGGCAGCAATAGAGACGGCCCTCTCACAACAATCCATCCAGTAGTTGTAGAGAGTCCATCTGGACCAAAGTGGTGGAGCATGCATTGCTGTCTCCCGTGATGGAGGGTTGCAGTGATAGTTGTCCTTCTGTGACTCCCATCTTCACAGGATCACCTGTCACTTCTTCTTGTTCCAGACATCTTCCATGTGAGAGTTCTGGAGGTCACTTTTCTCTACAGAACCGAACCTTCAATGGAGCAGAATGTGTTCTGTAACTTTCCTATTGACTGTATAAGAAGAGGACGAAGTCACAGAGTCGTAGCCTGGAGTTTGACCTTTTGGCCATCGCCATGTATTTGTTAAACCAGAAAAGAGGGTAGAACCAAGTACAAGCCAAAGCATACCCTGTGATAGCTCTCAACTGGAGTGATATTAAAGCTAATGACGGAAAGGCATTACATGTCTATGCCCTTTACCTTAGAGGATGTTGCAGTGCTATGAAAGAGTTAAAAGCCATGGAAGAAATGGATCTTGTATCTACTTTAAAGCTCATCTTATCAAAGCTGCTATATGGACTGAAAAGAAAGTGGAGAACTACAGCATATGAGCTTCTGGAACAAAACCAGGAGAGGGCCAGATTATCTAACCTTGTTGCAAGATCACCTCTTTGGTGACATTCAAGATTCTATGCTTAAAAAGACAACAAAAAGTAACATGGCGACAGACTCCAAACAAACAAAGATGGAAGAGTATAGCAATTGAAATGAGTGACCGTAGAGCGGCAGGTCAAGCAAGAAATCAGGAAGCTGAGAACCTGTTTATCAATGACACATCTGCTGGAGTCGGCCGGGGAGGACACGGGACACTGCAAACTCTTCAGCACGAAAAATCATCAGAAAAACGTTTCTTCTGCAGACGAATGCAGTCTACAGTAAGAGAGCAAAACATTTTAAAAAATGGCAGATCTTCCACAGGACCGTGTGATGCCAGATTTGTCACCTTTCACTTCAGTTGGCCTGGATTATTTTGGACCTTTAATAGATAAAGCGAGGTTGAAGCAATGGAAAAACGATGAACTTTCACTAAGTATCTCTGATGAAAGAAACATTTTAAAAGGATGGAATGTATAGCTATTTGTGTTTTAATATTGGCTATATTGAATAATTGCTGTATTCAAAGCAATTGAGTGTTAGAGCCATATATTTTGTTTTGATAACAAATCATGTTATTTGATTTATCTATGTTCCTTTGCCATATGAATGGATGTCATATTCGAAATAATCCTTTTCATTGGGAATTATGTATATTAAGCTGATGAGGATCAGCTGGTATAAGAGGAAGGGGCGGGACCAAGTCTCAGGTTGTATTTTCTTTATCTAGAACGGGACATCGGCAGTCTTTGACCTCACGTTAGAGCTCACATTAGAACTCAAGTTAGACTTATGATTTTGTTAGGGTTGATAAAAATGAAAATAAATCGACAATTATGGAAAATGGAAACGTCTCCAGAGTTATTATTTAAGCCTTTTTAACGTGTGAGTCAAGAAACGGAGTCCCGTAACGTGGCACAGAATAGGACAAGAACAAGGAACAGGCCACCACACCCTGCTTCATGGTTTATTTATGTTTTCTCTCTGCTCTCTGTCTATCTCTCCCAGTGTCCATTCAGGTGTCGCCCTTTTCCCTGCCTAGCAGCTGCAGAGTGTGAGCGTACGCGGCTGGACGGTTAGGGCCATGGTGGTTAAGAGGCCGGGGGATTCAGACAGCCCGGCGGGCCAAGTGGTGATGCCACAGTTTAAGCTGTGTGTGTGTTCTGTGTGTTAATGTGGTGATCTCTGCTCAAGCTGTGCATGCCAGTGTTGGTAGCGTGACCAGTTAGTTTGTTTCGTATTGTGGTCTTTTGAGTTATTACTGCATTGAACGAGTGTTGCTTTACTTTTTAGGAAAGTAGTTTTCAGTGTTGCATTGTGAGCGTTTTAGTGTATTGTAAATACATTCCTATTTTGTTTATTCTTCTGTTGCCCATGACTCTTTTTTTGTTATTTGTACAGGATTAAGAAAAAGAAAGAAATGTACACTTTTATTCATCCCCTAACCCCTCGTTAGTTATTAAGGAGCAGTGGGCTGCAGTGAAGCAATGGTGCAGCTTTGCGGTGGCAGCTGGAACCGGAGGCACTTCCGCTACACAACTGGGCCCTCATGAAGCCCGGCAAGTTCCCAGGAACGAGTTAGGGTCTGGGGCAGGATGGTGGCTAACAGGCAGGGGTGCCAATAAACTCCTTATCCAAGGATGGTAAGGAGTTTCTTAGCCACGGCACAGAGGACACCTCCCTGTGCGCCAACATTAATGCAGCCTCCTTCACCTCCCTACTATGAGCTTTCTTCCATGTCCCACTCAAGCAAAGAAGGGTGTAGTTCAATTCATACAACTCCTCTTTGTAGGGACCCTCTGCTGGGTCCATATTGTGAGGTTGGTTTGTTTTGTCACTGGGTGGGACATGGGGGCACAAATGGTGGAAGGGGATGGACCCAAATGCAGAGAGAAACAGGGAAACAGAGGGATGATGCAAGGTGAATCTTTTATGAACTAAGACGTCCAAAACTAACAGAGCAGAATAAACTAATCTGTCCAAAACAAACAAAACTAACAGAGCAGTAGACACGGCGGGGAACATACCGGGAATAGAAGCAGATGAACCAACTCTGAGACAGGAGACTCAATTAGGGGCGGGGCAGACAATCACAAAAGCAGGTAAACATACAAAGGCAGGAAGTGAAATTAAGACAGGAAACAAGAGGCAGGGTAATTCAAAATAATACTAAAAACATATTAAATATGAACCCAAAACCATGACACAGAATCTTTGCTTTGAACCAGCTTTGAACTGCATGCAACCTTTTGGAGACTTTTTAAAATCTAAATCAAACACAAACATTTGACAGTGTTTTCTTTTCCGTTTTGTTGAAAAGTTATTGTTATTGTTTGATGTCCACTAGCACCCTGACGCATTTGATTGAATATGTCAACAAATCAGAGACCGTGTTCTCGACCTCTCTGATCACAAACACATTGTGTAATGGAATAACATGATTAAACAATGACTTTATATGTTAATAATAATTAGAATGGTAACTATGATTTATATGAAAAGGGTCGTGGTCAGGGTAATAGATGTTCATAAATCTTGTGTAATTTATTTTAGTACCTTCTAGACTTCTGACATCAAAAACACACCATACTTATGAGAATTCTTTATTATTTTTTTCAATTACATAACACATTTTTGTCTCCTCACGTTAGGTTTTATTTGCAATTTTCCATTAGTTCATAATTGAGGTAACCATAATGATCATGTTTAGTTATGCAGGGCTAGTAACACATTATGTTCATGCGTTACAATAAGTACTTGCTGCTTATTTACAGCAGAGTATTTTTTAATATCCAGATTTTTAATGTTACACATTGTGTCATGAAAAAGCATCAACAACTGTGAGAATAGAACAAATGGAAGGTTGCAGATCAGCAGCAAGCAACACAACTATGTTGTTAAGTTAAACAATTTCACATAACATTTAGGTAACAAAACTATGTCATTAGGTTAATTAATTTAACTTCAGATTTAGGCAATACAAATATTTTGTAGGGTTCAATAATTTAAGCTTACAAAGTAGGTTTGTGACTTACATTGTTAAATAAAAATGTATTATTTGGTTTCGGCAACAAAACCACGTTGTTAGGTTAAGTTTAGGCACCAAAACTACTTGGTTCGGTTTTGGTAAGAAAACATTGTGGTGTTGGTTGAAATAACTACATTTGTTATGTAATTTCTTCCATAGCCGATCAAAGTTAAAAAGATCAGTTTGTATTATAGGAACAGTTTTTTTAATCAATGTCGACTTGTTCTTTCCCACAGGAGGAAAAGAGCAGCCTCCTGGGTTAAAGCCCCATGTCGGACCCAGCGATCCACCACTGCAACCTCCCTGTGCAGACTTTGACTTAAAGTATTTCTGTTGAACATGGGAGTGTGTGTGTTTTCACTTAAAAGGATCCTAACGGACTTCCAATTGGCATTGTTACTGTGGTGCAGGTCATGGTCATTTCGTGTATTCTTGTGAGATCCAGCTGGTTAAAGCTTGTGTAACCTGGGCATAGGTAAAGAAGGGAACATCCACTTAATCGATCACCGACTTGATGCATCCCCCACTGAGCATGCTTAGTGACGCAAATCAAACACATACACAATGTTGTGTGACCAACAGAAGCATGCTGGGTCTGGCTAAAATGCTCATGATTGATCCTCCAGAAGTAGTTTCTGCATCCACTGAGGTGTGCACAACCTTCCTGCTGTTTCTGACCGTCACAGTTGAGACTGCAGAGACACATTTAGCTCAAAATAATTGAAAGCTTTGAGGAGCTGTGTGGAACAATAGAGGCAGACTAGACTGGATATATTGAAAAATAAAAGAATAATGAACTAGCAAAGAAGTCGAATAACTTGCCCTTTCCGTGACGTTGACAACTTCTCTAGCAGCAACATCTTAATATTTACCCATAACTTGTTCTAAACAGGAGATCAACGTTGACGCAGCAGAAGACGGATAACTCTCATTATATATTAACATTTAATTACATTCTGGATTTACTACAATGCAACTCGATAGCCAAAGACAGGAAGAAGTCATTATCTTGAGAGTCTCAAGTAACGGGTAAATGGGTAGGAAGTGTTCCAAGTCAAGCTCAGTCATCATTAGTCAAGTATGCAGAACTTTACTAAGTGTAATGTGAAATGTCATGTGACACAGTTACACTCATTAATAACCAGATATGTTGCATTATGCTGTCCTTTTTGTTTTTGGTAACCACAACAAGTACTTACAATCAGTCCGTTATTTGCGAGTCTGATAAAGTTCCATCCTGCTCGAGCACTGTGATTGGCTACTCTAAGTCACACCGAAGTCAGGTTTTATTTTGTCGAGTCAACAGTCATCGTATTCATGGACTGTGGCTCGGGCAGGAATACAATACGAACGACGAAATGTCAATGTCGACTTTCAGTTTTTACAAGAACGGTGTTCTCCTGGTTGAAAGTCGTGTGACTCATCCACCACCTGTGTGGACCATCTCCAAAGCTCTGTTCTCTAAGTTGAATGACAACGGGCTCCTAAGCAGCGGTATTTCACGCATTGTGAACGAGAACGTTGAGTAAAAATGAGAATTACTAGCAGGATGCCTGTTTCAAAATGGTTATTTACTAGCATTACGATGAAAAATGCATTCACTGGGTGGAAATATGTAAAGCAGGAAAAAGGAACAAAATCCCACTAGAGTGTGAGTTGTGCCTTTGAAAACACATGTGAGTTATGAATAGCATACGGGCGGACGCTGTGACACAGGTTCACTTTTATTTTGGTTCTTCCAAACCAGCATGTATTCCAACTGCAGACTCTACCTACACGTTTTCTCTGATGTCGGTACAATGTTGTAGTCTTCCTACGACAGGTAACAACAACCTCTACTTTTTATCTGGCTCCTCACTCTCCCGGCCTTAAGTTTGAATAAAAGTAATCGTATTGATATTCCTTCTGACTTGTCTTTATTTGCATATTCGGTAGAGAGGTAATTCTTTCTTTCTTAGACCAGTGGTTTATTGCAGGGATGAAAACAGGAACAAACAAGGTCCGGGGGCAGACAGGAACAGACAGTGAACAGATGGAATTGTCAATTAGAGGCACATATCCGCGCTCCGAGAAGCTGCTGACGGTAACGGCAGCAAACCGTCAGTCAAACGGGAGAGCGCACCCACTCCCCGCTGAGGGCCGTAAGGTGGCCGTTAAACAAACGCATAATCCTCTCTGATCCGAGCTGGAAAGTGGCTGTTTAAAGTCTGTGAACTCTTTCCTGGTCCCGAGTCGGAAGGTGGCCTTTGGGGAAGTGAGGCTGGTTAGGGGTGACGGCATCTGGCTGAAGTTCAGAATGAACCGACGGTAGAAATTTGCAAAACCGAGGAACTGCAGGAGCTTCTTACGGTTATGGGGAACTGGCCACTCGTAGACCGCTTTAACCTTCTCCGGGTCTCCGAGCAGGTTAATAGGACAAGTCTGGTGAGTGATGTTTGTCAAGGAGCTTCCACCCAGAGCGTTAGCCCGAAGGGGGCAATCCAACTCCTTCACGGGAATCCTATGGGCAGAGGCAAAGGAGGAGTCCAAAAAGCTCTGTTCTGCATCCGAGTCAATGAGCGCAAAGACCGGGAGCGAACCGGACGGTAGGCAGATCTTAGCCGGAAGAGTGAGACGGGGCTCTTAGCAGGAGAGCCGGGTTTGCTTGCAGTATTCCCCACTCCTACTTACGAGCCCTCTCTTTTGGGTGCACGGGGCAGACAGAGATACGGTGATCCGACTCGCCGCAGTAAAGGCAGGCACCGGAATGGATTCGGCGCCCTCTCGCTCCCTGGGACAGGTGGAAACGACCCAACCGACCCCCGGAAGAGGAGTGCTGGGGATCTGGGATGCGGCGATGTGGGGGAACTGGAGTCCGGTGACTGGAAGTGGTTAAGGGCCGGCAAACCGGTGCTGAGAAGGTGTTGAACAGCCTCCTGGGAATATGAAGGATGGTCGAAAGCGCACTTAAACGCGCCCAGGAATTGTTCGAAGGAAACAGGTGTCCTGAGTGAACCAAGTCTAGGCCCAGTCGAGAGCACGGCCATGTAACAACCCGGTCAGAACGGTCTGATTTATACATACGGGGCTGTTGGCTGAACACAAACGCCGTCTGGAGAAGGAAACCTCTACACCCCCTTGTGTCTCCATGGAAAGCTCGAGGAGACGGGACGAAGGACTCACGGGCTGGTTGCTGCCGTCTAAATCCCGGGGGGAAGGGCGGTGTTGTGAGAGTCCTTGCACCATGCTGCAACTACATGTTGGGTTTCCATCAGCAGGTGATTCCCTTTGCTCTCCCGAGGCGAGGAACGCCCATGCGGTGGAAGATGATGGAGCCCAAAATTGGATAAATTGCCTGGATTGTGTCCACATGTTGTCCACACTTCACTGAGATCTAAACTCGATGCGAGCCGGGCCATGTCGGCATGTGGTCTGGCTGATCAGTGATCAGATTCTGACTTTTTATGCCAATAATAAGTTGAAGCTTACACGTCCACCTGTCACTTTATTTGGGGAGGGAACGCCATGAACCTCTCTGGGGTTCCGTGTGATTTCACTTTGATTGGAACAACGGGTGTGTTCGGTACTGATCAATTAAATCTTCTCCATCAGTGTCGCCATCCACTGCAAAGGAACCTCATTTTCAAGAGTCTGACCAGAGTATGAGCCCTGGATTGTCCCCAGAACAGTGTAGTCAAGTGACAAGTAAACATTAGAAGCAATTGAAAATATATCAGTGCCCCAAAGAAATGTATGTTCTGGGGAATAAAAACTTTTGGGTTAGTTTTTGCTAAATTGCTAAAAAATTGGCCACTTGGAAGTACTTGTGTCGTTGCCTTTGAACACATTCAGCAGACTCAGGGCAACATTAATATCAATTCATCTTAGCATTCAGTTCCGTTAGTAGACGTGTGTCAGGCAGACACTATTAACACTGTCTAGCTCATTATGAACATCAACTCCCAAGGGAAATATCTGGCTCTTTAGTTGGGAAGAGTTCCACTATGTTCACCAGATGGATGCTAACTTTGTCTGTGTGGTAATTGTTACTGTAGGCAGCGTATTCTGGGTTCATTATAAGCAATCCCTCTTTGCCTTTTAGTGAGTTTAACCATCGGCAATGTTCAAATATGAATGCAGCTTTCGATGGTGATTACTTTATCCGTCTTTATCAAAAATCTAGTTTTTGGCTGAAAAAATCAGGACTCCAGTGAAAAATCCTGGAGTCCTCACTTCTTAAAGACAGTGGAGGAAGAGAAAAGGCTCGACATGACAGTCAGCTTCACTTTGTTGAACTCAGAAGGACGGAGGACGAACAGCAGGCAATATGACGTTTGCATTTAACTTATTTATTATTAGCGAGCTTCTCTTGCGTAAAACCCTCATAAAGTTTTCATTTTATTACATTTGACAAAAGCTGGAAAACAAAGAGCTTGTTAATTATTGATTGAGACAGAGTTTCCTATTTAAAACCATTCAGAGAGCCAGCACCTCCGCATTGCAACACACAGAAAAAGCACTTAAACACCCACATCACTCACATGTGTACACGCGCACACACACACACACACATTCAAGCTTTTCCCTGGACCTCATCCATCTTCACACACCTACAAGAACACAGTTAGTAGTGTTCTAATTCTGTCTCTGTCTGCTCCAAGCTATCGCACGCACACACACACACACACACACACACACACACACACACACTGATCCCTTTAGCTGTACAATCAAGTAAATCACACTGCTGGCACCCCTACCACTGCAGACTAAAACCTTTGCATTATAATATATATATATATATATTTATATTAATTAATGTCATCTAATTTCTTCCTGTCCAGTTTCTTAATGGTGTCAGCATTCTTTAGAGTAATTACAAAGCACTAGCCCAGTCAGAAAATTCTGCCGGACACAATTTATGTCCACCAACCAATGTTCAGTGCCAGTGTAGGAAGTAGCTTTTAAGGTAAAGTAAAGTTGTAGAGGTTGTAAGTGAATCGTGTCTCAATGAGAAATCAGGAGTGGCTTTTAAAAAATATTCCAGAATCTTTTCTTAACTTAATCCAGGTTTAAACTGCACTAAATATAAAAAAAATATAAAAGGAACTTTCAGCACAACTTTCATTGTTAGTTTCAGACGGATGTACTGTCTGTGCGTGTTGGTCCTGGAGGTGTGTCAGGTGAGTTTTTATCCAACTGGGATCTTGTGATCGTACCATTGAACAACAGAAAACTGGTCTTTAGTTGGCGGCACAGTATTTTCCTGCTATAAAGAGCACAATGCTGAGCTAGTACGAGGCGCCTACATTTGCTGGTTACAAACACATTACTATGAAATCAAACACTCACTCATTTGGCCATGACAGACTGAAACTCTAAACATCTACCCCATAGGCACCCATGTTATCGGAAACTCCAAGCAACTAACCCATAGGCACTTATGTTATCTGAAACTCCAAACAACTACTCCAGATGGTGTATAGGTGTATAGTGTTAAAGTTTAGCTTCCAGCTTTTCTAGTGATGTATTTCAGATTCTTCAGGTTGTCAGCTTTCAACCCTTCAGTTGTTCAGGAGTGCAGTGCAATGGATTTGCGCTGTACAATTTCTGTAATCCAGTTCAGCTTCCACACATTTTCTAGTATTGTTAGTGATATATTATTTGTAGAATCACTAGCTGGGTAGGATTGTTTTTATTTTTGAATAGCTCCAGAGCTTTGTAATGTCCAAGTGTTTTGTCAAACAAAATATTCAGCTTTAATACATTAAAATTACATAAGCCCATTTAAATTCCGTACTGTTTCATTTATGTTTTAATTTCCTTCATTTATGTTTTCCCTTTAATTTCCTTCACATCCGTAGAGCTTTTGCATCCTCAAACGTTGTGTTTGAGGATGTGAATGCACGTACAAAAATGCTTTTCTGGGCTTTGTGGAGTGAAATGTGACAAAGTGCAACAGAAACAGATTCAGCACATTAACCATGAAGAACATGAAGCATGTGACTTAAACATCACTGAACCCTCTGCTCCACTGATGATAAATTACAGCAGTCTGTGTAATGCAATGAGGAGATGAGCTGTAACCTTCCTCAAAGTCATACATTAAACAAACATAAATGTCTTATTACCGATTGTATCGGTAATTAAACAAACATAAATGTCTTATTAACGATTGTATCGGTATTGTCTTCGCTGGTTGGCTCTGTTTTTCTTTTTTGTTTCAAGAAGTTGGGAGAGTGGAGCTGAGACTTATTAGAGATGCAGTAGAGTCGGCTCGGCTCAGGAGTCTGTATTTCATTCTCCTCCCCTGGACTGCCAACTTACATTGTTTTTTTTATCGTTTTTTTTATCGCCTGTTGGTATGCCAATATTAGCTAATTAGCACTCAACTCAAAAAACAGCTGAGACTTAACACAGCTGCACCAGATAGTTAAATTGCAGGGTTCTGCCTCAATAGATC
This sequence comes from Cyclopterus lumpus, assembly GCF_009769545.1. NCBI lineage: Eukaryota > Metazoa > Chordata > Actinopteri > Perciformes > Cyclopteridae > Cyclopterus > Cyclopterus lumpus. Next base: position 6,140,297 of record NC_046990.1, read on the forward strand.
TTTTGACAGGAAACCTTTAAGATGCATTGTCCCGGCACTATGGACATTTACAATGGGCGAAAACACGATTGGAAAAGGAAATATAGAAATAATTTGAAATTCCCTCAAATTACATTGCAGGCCATTAAGTACCCAGATTGTTCCAGACCTCTGAATCGTCGCCCACAGGTGAGGTGTTTGCTCATTATTGCCTATTTTATTTGTGGCTGGAGAAACAATTATCAAATCAGAGGTTTGTGGACAGGATTAAATCGCAGAGAAACCCAAGGTGTTTTCACTTCTGTTTTTCGGATTGTGGGCATGTACCACCTGTGCTTGATTGACTTCAATTTCGGTAGTCCAAAACTCAAGAGTAAATGCATCTCGGTGCATCTGCTTGGATAAACGGGCACGTTGCAACCTGCTTGTTTGTAGTCAAGTCCCTGAGCTTCACAAGCATCTACAGAGGACCTTCATCAGTTATAACAGCGCCAGTAGCAAAGAGGCATGAAGTAACTCTTTAGATGAACAACCAGAATCCTGCTGGGAAATGTCTCTGCAAATCTCATTTGAGACTTTTCAAAAATCCGCTGGAACCCAGAAGGAGCACAAATCAACTGTAGGTAGCGACAGCGTTGTGTCAGAACACTACATGAAGTAAAAAACGATAAAGGTAATTCACTGTGTGCGTCACCATGTTGCTGTGAACTCGGGTGTGTTTACGTCGGCAAACTCGGTCTGGATAAATCTTGCCCATGTTTCCGACTTGGAATTTCATCTTGCATGACCGCTCCATTTTTCTGTCTGAGGTGTTTCTCTTATTTTAGCTCAGAGTGCAATGTATTGCAGGACAATCTGCCGACATAGTTAGCTTGTATCGATGGGCGCATTGATTCCATGGTATCAATACTTCCATACTTAAAGGCTCAATTAGTCTTTGAAATAAAATACTGATCATAAATTATGTTAATCCAACATCAGTTCTGAACGTTTTCCCTACTTGTGTATAATGTTGACATAATTAGCGGTCACATGACTGTGGAAAGCAATGTGACATCAGAATGTAGCGCACACAGATGCACACTTTGACATCAAACATGTGAGAGAAATGCGACTCTTCACCTGGAGATAAAAATACAGCACTGTGTGGCATGTGTGACAATAAAATGCAAAAAAAGATGACAAATGGATACAACATCGTAGCGTGCAGCCAGACTACATAAGCTGCAAGTTACAGCATGTGCTAATGATGCCTTCTGCAGCCACGTCACCCTGTGAGAGTCATTTCCCAACAGCACTGTCAACGGGGGTTAAAAAATGGATGTCGGATGACACCGCTGAGAAAAATGTCTCACCCTCCAAATAACTGTCAACCTGGTTCATGCAGTGAGCTCTAACAGAATCGGACAATATATTAGGAGGTTAGACAAAGCTGTACACGGTACACATGAAACGCTCGCTGGAGAGCTTGGAGGAGATTTCAACACTTAAAAAGATTCATTGAAGTGACCTCAGGCAAGCCACACGAGTCTTCACTATTAAAACTCCATATGAAACTATAGTAAATCCTGACAAGGGTAATCATGCATTTATAAAATTATATTAAAATTACATTAAAGTTTAATGGAGTCATATTTTATTAATGTATGTTTACATCAGATGAAGCTGAACAAACCTGTTGATTGCAGCTTGGATGTTTAATTTAAGGTAAAAATGTGCATAAGATCAATATGCTCTCTAGTACCACCAAGTATGTAAGTACGTTTAATGTCAAATAGTTGTAAAGAACGTAAACCTGCATTCAATAATTTGTTTGGGGTCTCTTAGAGACCGTGGAAACACGTTATGAATGTTATGTTTATATTGTCTCTCTTTTAGCTTTTGGTCTCTAGTAAAATGACAGAAATTGGAACATGTCGGTCATTTTAGCTGCAAAATCACTGTTGTAGTTTCTAACTTTGACTGTTGGGTGCAACAGCCAGATATCTGAATTATTACATTTAGAGGGAAACATATTTTCTATCATATTTTAACCAGTCCCATAGGATGGGTTGGTCAAACTAAAACAGGACTTTCACCCAGGAGGCTGCTGAGTCCAGTGTTGAACCAAAAGTTAACATTGACTTATTCTAAGTTCCATTCTAAACCTAACTAGTTATTGTAAGCCCACTAGACCTTAACACACTTTATTGCATTTTTGGTACATTTAAAGTTACAATATTAACCAGATGCCTGAAAGTGAGCAGCTACAGTCAGTCAGTGTGTCTACCGTTTGTAGAAAAACTGGAGTGAAAGACAGATTCAGCTGGAGCGCATTAAAAAGGTAAAAGCCCTGGAGGAAAGTGACGCTAAATGTTGCAAAATTGTAGTAAATACATGCTGAATACTTATCCCTGTGTTTTCATTATTAAGTCTTGGATGTTTAGTCAATCCTATTTATCAGGTCGATCTCAATTTGTATTTGTAAACGATGAAGCCCCGATGACCACCAACATTAATCACGGAGTTCCACAAGGTTCTGTGCTTTGACCAATTTTGTTTACCTTTTTATATATGCTTCCTTTGGGAAACATTATCAGGAAACACTCTATAAACGTTTATTGTTATGCAGATGATACTCAATTATATCTATCGATCAAACCCGAAGAGACCAACCAGCTCGCTAAACTTCAAGCATGTCTTAAAGACATAAAAACATGGATGACCTGCAACTTCCTGATATTAAACTCAGACAAAAAAGTTATTTTACTCAGCCCTGAACACCATAGAGATCAATTATCTGGTTATGTGGTTTCTGTAGATGGCATTGCCCTGGCATCCAATACCACTGTAAAGAATCTCTAGTTATCTTTGATCAGGAATTGTCCTTTAATTTTCATGTGAAGCAAATTTCAAGGACTGCATTTTTTCATCTACGTAACTGTGGCAGCGGGGTGTGGTTAGGCTCAGCTGCAGAGTGGGTGGAGCGGGGGTGTGGTTCAGGGAACGGTGTCGTAATGTGTAAATCAGCCTCAGCTGGGATCAATTGTGTGTGTTGTTTTCCATATAAGAGCAGGAGTAGCTGGAGAGGGGGAAAGGAGAGCGGGTAGCGGATGCCTGGATCGTTCGCTACCGGAAGCGTAACCGAAACAAATAAAAACTGTTAACGATTGTGCCCTCTTTGGTGCCTGCCCGAGACTCAAACGTGTCACAGTGGAGCCCAACGTGGGGTGGGCATATGGAGCACCAAAGAGGGCAACATACACCTGCTGAGAAAAGGGTGGCTGACCTACAGTGGAGGATGTCCATCCTGTTTTGAGACTTAGACCCTGGTTAATTCAAGTCCGCCTAGGAAGAGGTCAGTACGTAGGTCAACAAAGGGCCTTCACCCAGAAGACCTCTGTGTCCTGTCTGAAACCAAATGTTCATGTTGATTTATCTTTATTCTTACAAATTAAATGTTACAAACATACCTATTCTAAGCCACACGAAAATATATTTACTAAAGCCAACCAAGTAGTCTTGTAGCATTTTCGTTTTGTATCAATTCACACTGTTAACTTCTATTGTAATCCAGGAGAAGATAATGTTTTCCTAGAAGACCTTTCTTTGTGTTTCTTTGTTAACGTTTTATCTACAATTCACAGGCAGAAAGAAGTTTATATCAACAATCTGAATTCTTTTTTTTAATGCAATAACTTTTTTACTAGAGAACTACAAGCCTTTCAGCCCACGACTTTTCCTCAATGTGTTTGTGATGTCTGAAGCCTAGAAAGTCCTAAAATAAAAGACAAGGTTTCTGATACTATACAATATTTCCAAATAATGTTATTGTTTAATCTCATGTTATTCTATTCAACAATGTAAGATCACAGCTGGCCCAAAGTTAGGAAAGCAGTCTTTTGATTGGTTGACTGACTCAACCCAAGGCATCATGGGATGCTGGACTCATGGACTGATGGGCTGTTCAACATGCGTCATTTTGGATATGTTTAACATAAAGCACTGCAGTTCAAGGCTGTATCACAAAGCTTCTGAAAGGTATATTTGGGATCCCAAATGAAAACGGTACTATGGTTAAATTTGTTTAACTCTCGCATGTAGCGCATCAGAGATATGAATATGCTATATATGAGATACGGCCTTGGACCTTCAATTTATTAGGCAACAAGTTATATATTAGTTGTATTTTTCATTGAACAGGAAATTGGTCCGTTTACATCCAGGAACAATGAATAAATCAATGGACATTAAAAAACATATATAGACCTTTTGAAATGGCATTGGAAATCGGAAAAAGTTGCTGATCCTATGATCTGTGATACCTCCCATAATTTTCTAGTAACTTCATGAAACGGCTTTAGGGTGTGTTAGAATGCCGGTGGTCTAAGTGGCAATTAATCAAATTTCAATCAGGAGTTGTTAAGCTAGCTATGTAGTTTGTGTGTGTGGAGTCATGTTAAGATGGATATTTATTGGACATGTAACGTTATGGTTTAAAGTTCTCCTGTTTTGTCATATAATTTGAAGTTTTGGTCTCTTCTCTATGTAATCTAAATTGACTGGACTTCTCTTGAATGTACATTTAATCTTTAAGCATTTTACAGCATATTATAAGCAAGTCCATACATGTATTAGTCATCTGTACTATGTGAGTGCATGTGCTGCTCTGGAGGACTGTATTGAGTGCCACCTCACCTCCTCTATGGCCTTGATGAAAAATAAAGCAGGAGTGTTTTCCTCGAATCAGCATGCTGGTAATTGCATGCGACAGAAATGGATTTCCTGTCACTCCTGGGCTTTATGAAGAGGGCTGAGTTACTCTTTTTCTCAGAACATGTGTTTTAATTCTCGGCATCACAAAAAGTGATAAATTAGCAGACAATTTTATCGTCAGTCAACTCGAACATGACAGAATCGATCAGTGCCCCAAAACAAGACAGTCCGTGAGGGGGAACTCGGCCTCCAATTCTTCTTTTGTTTTGTTTTGAGTTGGGGGGTTTTTCCATTAGGTTAGCCAGCCGTAGTAAGCCCAGACATATGAATCGACCACAAGAATCTTGCCGCCGTAATATATTCCCATTTAAGTAATAAAAGTGGAATAACTTGCTGATTCGACTTGGCATTCAAATCTGATGAGAAAAGCATTTGTAGAAACGCATTAAAGTTTCTGCATCAGTCTGGTTCCGTCAGATACATTTTTCATTCAAGTCATAAAACATCTTGTATTCCAGCTTTAATTCACATGTTTGTAAAGACAAGAAGGAAATGAAACGGAAACTTTGAGGGACGAGAATGATCGAGTCATCTCTGCTCTCACGTACAGTATTCTTCCAGTTAACTTATTTCATGCTGTTCACACACACTCAGGCTTGCATGGCTGGTCCTTTGGAGGGTCAGTTAGTGAACCGTGACTTATTGGTCCAAACAGAGCAGCTGGGCTGGCTCGGATTGGATTGGATTAGTTTCAGGGTGGAGGAAGCCATCTCTCTGAAGCTCCAGAGCTGCTAGTTTTCAGCAGCTGATATAATTTTGAAATGTATATAATAATGCGAATAGCAGATCATTTGAATTTGGAATACCAAACCCTGTAACTATTCCCAAACACCCCCATTCAACAACCCTCATAAAGCCATGACCCCAGAGCAAAAAAAGAAACTACATAAATCACAATGATGAAAGAAAGATTTAAGTGAGAAGAGTGGAATGGAAAGTTTTGACTATGTATGATGTGAATGTTGTATTAGAAAATCATCACCTTTGATGATTGCCTCCCTGAGTTGAGTTCCTCTCATCTCTTCAGGAGATCTAAATGTCTTAGCTCACCATTGTGAAAAGATTATTGCACTAGTTTGCAGGTGTGGGGGGAACATTACATTAAGGTTTTGATTTTAGAACGTCAGAGGAAATTCATTCATTGACACTGTCTCTCTGGACAAGCATAGATTGACAAACTTTAATTGGCAAATTATGTTTTGTTTGACATTAAATCAGTTGTGAAAAACAATGCAAATGTGTAATGGACATTTACCAACAAGCTTTGTCAACAGCAGCCCAACGTTCCTTTTTTTGGGATTGAAATATCTCTACAGTATAAAAGATGAAGACAAAGTTAATGCTTTCATAGAATTCCTGCTTGAGGTCTAGGGGAGGCGGGGAGTAACAGTGAAAGTAAGCCAGGGAGAAAGACTCACGGGCAACAAATTAAAACAAAAAAATTTATATTAATCATAGACAAAACAAGTGAGGAAGTAACACTATTCAACAGTAGTGATCAACATATCACAGTAGCAATCACACAGAAAGGGCGGATACCGACACACTTGCAAACACGCTGGAACAGCAAACAACACAGATTGTAATCTGCTTGCTGGCCCACGGGCCTCGCCTGGCCGGCTTTCCCAGCCTCTTATCAGCACCTAATCAGCCAATTGACCACAGCTGTATGCTCGATGCCGGCAGGATCACAGGCGTCACCTGACTGGACCCTGGGGGTGGAGAGAGCGAGAGAGAGCACAGCGGAGAAACACATAACAAGGTTCTTCAAGGAAGAAACATGATCTTCTATTAGTTACGCTACCAGAGACGTTTTATGTTTTGAACATCCTCCAATTGTTTGTTCTGTGCATTTGACTTCTCTGTGCATTAAATGCGTAGCACACGTTGGTATGAAAGCTACATCTTGTATCTGGACTGCGGACTCTGATTCACTTTTTAAAGTGTACTGCACAGGACATAATCTGTGCACAGTGCAGGAAAATGCCATAACTAACAGTGAAAGGTTACATGTGCATTTTCACACAGATGTGCAACATAACCAAACACCATTTTGAATCTGTAACGTTATCATATCATTAGCTAGCTTAAGCCTCAGCACATGCAAACACGCGTGTTAACATTATGAACTAAACCCAACAAAAAAGATGCCATCATGTTAACATGAAGCCAACTTTAGTGTTGAGCTTACTTGTTGTAAAATATATGTTCCCAGAATGATATCTAATGTTAGGGGTAGCTACTTTACACACTCACCATTCCACTTGGTGGAACGTTGCTTCAACAATCCCCTCAAAGTCGCATTACACGATTAATTCTTCATCAAGTTAATTTCCATAGGGCCCCTCCCCTCCCTTACAGAATCGTAACATACAAAGTTATCTCTCCTAAACATGATTATTGCACTCAATATTTCAGCTGAATAGTGCAACACACTAAATCCATTTAGTAATTGCACAGCTGTTTTACAAAACATGAAAGTATAAGTAATGACCACTCAAAAGAGATTGAGACCATAAACTCATGTTTACAATGTTTACTGAGGGAATAAATCAAGAGAAGAGTCATTTTCTAAAGACTTCTATACAGCCAGAGGAGTCGCTCCCTGATGGTCAGTAGAGAGAATGCAGCTTTATCACATGGAGCATAGACTTCTATACAACCAGAGGAGTCACCCCCCTGGTGGTCAATAAAGAGAATGCAGCTTTAACACATGAAGCATATACTTCTATACAACAAGAGGAGTCACCCCCCTGGTGGTCAATAAAGAGAATGCAGCTTTAACACATGAAGCATATACTTCTATACAACCAGAGGAGTCGCCCCCTGATGGACAGTAGCGATAATGCGGGTTTACTATAAGTTGCCGTCTGTATTTGATGCCCAGGAAGTGAGACCAGGCTGTGGGGAAAGCGCAACAAGCACACACAAAAAATCTGACATGTTAACACCTTGTACATTTTATATAGCCACAAAAGGTTTCACGATTTTACTGTTAATTCAACTGGTATTCATTCTTCACATCTCCACAGAAAAACTAATTAATGCAAGCTGTACAAACTGACTCCCTTAAAATGATGCAAGTCTTTAAGAAGGAAACCTTCACACACGCATTCCGTCAATAAACTATGTGGCAGTATGTGTGTGGATACATCATGTTGCATTAACTTAAATTCAAAATGCCTCTCTGATTTGCAGCACTGCCTTAAGCTATCAAAACTATTTGCGGTGCGGCTGAGCATAAACCCCACTTGACTCAGGTGTGACCCTAAATTGATGTAGGACTGGACATGCCTCAGTGAATGCGATAAGTCTGTAAAAATGGCTTTTAATACGGCTGCAACATTACATCAACGTAAAAGGCAATGTTGTAAGCGTGGCAGCTTTCTCCTGCCAGCCTCATTAAGAGGGGAACATCAAACACTCCACTGGGAGATAATCCCAGCCAGTTTCCAGCACTCAAGGTTTTTCAGCGATAATCAAAGAATACAGGTAGATGCTGAATAAATTAATCCTGCAGATTAGTGGGAGTGCATACAAATGAAAGAAGATGAATGGGAACAGAAGGAGGAAGAAAAACACTTCAGGACACGCTGGATTAGAAAAAAACACAAAACACTGTGGACCCGAGAGAGGAAAGGTTTCCTGCTGTTAGTTAGATCAGTAATCCATACCTAGATACACAACTCAATACTCTACTCATTCGGCATCAGGACCTATTCAAAAGTATTGATTACATAATGTTTAATGCAGTCACAAAGATCTCACAAAGGCACCGTCTGCATTTAAACAGCTTTGTGATTGTGCTAGTTATCAGACCCCAGTGACACAAGACTCCCGCAAGCCTCCTCCTTCAGATGGCCTCTGTAATCACTGGCATATTTGTCACATAATATAAGATTGTGTTCATTAATCAAATCAACCACCTCATCAATAAGAATGGAAAAAATACCACCAACCAAGTAAAATCAATTAACTGAAAAGAAAGAATCTTACTGACGACTAGTTAAATTAAAATATTGTATAACTTATAACTGTTTTTCTATTTTCTTACCTTCTTTTAGATTCTGAACTACATATTACTCTCTTGCCTTCTGGGTAGCCCTTTGCTTTAAGACAGAGCCGAAAATTAAAAAATGCACTAAAGCTGAGCATTTATAGTCTATTACATAAACATCATTTGGAAAAATTATTTTTTAAAGAGAGTGGTTTCTTCACTAAGTAATCTGTAGAGCCCCTTTAGGCTGCAAGCCATTTACACAATTGAGGAGTGTTAAAAATGATGTGAGTCATTACAATCCTTGCTCCAGCCAGCAGCACTCGTACAGCTTTAGGTCCCCACTTAGCTAAAATACAAATAGAAATCACCAGAGGGTTTTAGACAGGATTTTAGCTAGATTTTTTGCATAATCAAAAGGTCCCCTGTTGGTGGTGGAGTCCCCTGGTGATAAATGTATAATGATTCCTATGTCCACTGTTGGATAGGAAGGTAAACACACACACACACAAACACACACAGACATCACAAACACACGTGCAAAAAAGCTGTATTATAGGCTGTTCAAACAAGTGATAAGTATTGCAACTGACCATAAAGGACATTTGATCCAGAAGGCTTTAATAAGAAATATTATATTTTAGACAGTTTATCGATTATTCAACAACTTTACTGATTATCAGTTAATTGTTTGTCAATGAACAGTGGATCTACTGACGTTGTCGGTGCTGTTCACTGTCAGTCATTTCTACAGTTGCTACCGGTCTCCATGTTTTATCAAAAACGTACACATTTTTTAACAAGCCTGGTTGCTAATAAGCGTTCAGATTAGCTCACTGTGCAACAGTTTCAGTTTGAAAGTTTACATCACTCTTGACCAAATGATATCTGGCGGACTGTTCACTGAATGTAAAATCACACACTCCACAATGTGAACAACATGAGTGTCCAGAGCAGCTTCAGTGGTCCTTGTCATAGATTCTGTAAGTGTGTGGAACTCTACGGGGGGGACACGTGACACACTATACAATGTTAGAGAAATTGCTTATGGTGAGCAGGTGGGCGAGGTGGAAAAGTCAAATGAGCACAGGACTAAGACTGGTGTCCGAGGGTGTTATTGTTGTAAATGTTTGTGACGTGTTTTCCTATTGCGTTGTTTCCCAACATATATTGTACTTTTAAGCACAACCATGATGTTTTTTTCCTAAACCCTACCAAGGGGTTTTGTTGCCTGAACCCTAACTGCAGCCATCGCCGTGGCTTTGTAGCCTTTAAATAACTGCGTTCCTTTCAAGTAATAAATTGGCATTAAATGCCACGCAAAAAGCCTAAATTACATTAGCATAGGACTCTCAAAGGTAAGTGTACATTTAAATTCCATCACCATCAGAACACAATTATGTGGATTCTACTAATGGATGTGAGAGTTTAGTTAGGATACATGCAGCATTCTTATAGTCTCATTATAATCATCATTCTGCTTAATTACACATGCAAAACATGTATAGAGAGATAAACATAATAACTTGCTGGCATTGCGTCTAACAAACTCTGCAAGGAGGAAGGATGACAACAGATGGAACAATGGTGAGCAACATTGTGTGCACACTGTCATTTTCTACATCCTTGTTTAAGTAAACTTCGCTCTCACTCAATACATTAGAAATATTTATATTATTGCAATACCAGTCAATACTATCAGCTTTAAGGCAACATTTCTGAAATTTTGAGAACAGTTTAATGTGAGTACAGTTTAAATAAATACCTCATTTTTGTCCTTCTTTTTATTATCATGAGATGTTTATGATGGAATCAAAATGTGTGGTATGCTTGGCAAGCTGCCAGGTAAATGTGTTGATCAATTGTGGTCTCTTAATATTTTGAATTCATGTCTTGTCAATGACACTGTGCAAAACCATTCATATGTTTGTCTCGACATAACAGAACACATCAGTGATAGACACTCTTTACCTGCTTTTAATGTCTGTGCTGTATGTGTATGCTGTTTGTTTTTATTAATTCAAGCCTTGATCACTGCATGTGGAGAGACACAGGTGTGTACATGACCCAGGACAAGGTGCATGCTTACTCTGATTAGAACCTTCAAACAATTATGGTACAGCAAAGTCAGTTGGACCTCTGGTCAGACATACGGGGTAGTAAAAGTCAAACTAATATAGTTATACTATATATCCTCCAGTATATGGACACACACCCTTCACTCATTGCTCACAGGTAAATACAATTGTCCCACTAGAATTGGTTGTGTTGGCAATGTTGGTGACTTTGCCATTTTGCATTGCTGGTATTGTTAGGTGAAAAAGCCATAGGCCCAGCAGGAGTGTAAAAGTGTTAACCCTTGGTTGTGACACTTAGGAAGCAAGCACAACAAATGGTAAATTGAACATGTGCATGAAGTGTTCAACATGAACACTACATGACATCATTCACACCTGATGGGGAGGGCTAAGGTTCCACCTTCACATCAGAAGTAACTAACTTTCATACATATTCACACACCGTAGACACAGCTACGGGAGAAATTTGGGGGTTAAGTGTTTTGCCCAAGGACACATCGACATGGGCTAGGGGAGCCGGGGATCGAACCACCAATCCTCTTGATTGAAGGACGACCCTGCTCACCACTGAGCCACAGTTGCCCTAACAGTGGTTTGTTAGGAGGGCATCTGACGTGTTTCCATGGCCAAGTAGCAGTACATGAGCTGCCGCCACACCACAGCACCAAATTGGACCTCAGTGGCAGTGAGGCCAGGAAGTTGCAAACAAAATAGAACTAGGTTTTTGGAAATAATTATTTAAAGTAATCAATCACCTTCTCCAAAATGCTTTGTTTTAGATGATACAAAAAGCTGTGTATTCAATGGACAAGACCATACTATAATACAATTGAATTGCTATGTACCTGTTCTTGATACCTGATATCTGTGAGGGTGAAAGTGAGATCCAGAAGAGAGGAAAGGCAGAGAAGAGCCTCCATCAAGAACTATTTCACCAGCGAGTCCTAAAGGTACACTATGAGATGATAATCATCAATGGAGAGGGTAACACGCCAGGATCAAGCAGGGCGAGGGAGAGGCTGTGAGCTGATATGGCAGAAACAGAGAGCAGGTGCAGGCGAGCCTAAGGAGGCAGTTCTGTCTACAAGCTAAGTGGTTGTGCGAAAATCTCCCAAATGATCACAAGATTAGCTGAACACTTGGCTTGCGCTTTAGCAGCTCTCTGTTATTATCATTGTTTTGTCTGATTGCTTTAATATCTCTCCTCGTCTCTCTTTGGCAGTGCCTCTGGCATACCACCATCCTTTTCTTAGGAAGCTCGGATAATTTCAACTAAACAGGCCTCTTTTACATGTGTTTTCTTCACCTATGATGTTGTCTGTTGAGGTGTCATCATTACAGCTGTGGATAGGGACAGTATCAATATGTTGATCAAGAGGGTAGGACATATCATTGGCCTGCCTCATCAGAGAAGCAAAAGGGAGTTTTGGAGAGTTCTGTCATGGGACAGACATCCTCCTCACTGCAACCGGCTCCTATTGCCAGTAAGCTCCACCAATAGGGTCTGCATGTATTTTGTTCCTGCAGTTAGGCTTGGTAATGAAGAATGTTGATACTTTGTCCTTGACACTCCATTCACTCATCGTATGCAGCAGTTAGTTAGTTTTGCTTTTGTTGTCTAAAACCAAACTTACTTAACTTAACTGTTACCAATCTTCTCAGTTGGCTTTTCCGTCTCAAGTTTTCCACTCCAAATTAACCCCCAGTGTAAAGAGTAACCAGCCTCCATTACTCCTTTGCTGGATTGTCAGTGTGGCTGATTGTCTCTGTCCATTTCTGGCTGGTATCTACGTCTGTCTGTTGGCATCCTGCCTGCTTTTCCGGTTCCGCTTGCCTGTTTGCACTGCCCCTATGTAGCTGTCTGCGAGTCTGTGTTTTCCTACAGTTAACTTCCTGCCAAATCTCTGCTAAGTCAGTGTCTGATTTAGGTCCATAGCCTGTTTACCTGAACTGTAACAGGTCTTGGAGCGCTCACTTTGCACGGACTAGATCCAGGAGGAAATATCTAGCCTAGCACTGGCAAATGGGACTAGTGCCTGCCAGCTAATGTTTCCTGCTTATTTAACACAAGCCGGAAAGAAAATGAGACACTGTTTTTACAAACATATTCATGGCGTGAAGCTATGTCTTTATTGACAAAGTTTGTAGAAACATGTTATATATCTTGTTAGTGCTTGACTGTGATTTCTTTAATTATAATTAAGCTCCACCCTTGGTGCTAACAGAGACGAAACACATTCCAGACAGGAACAGTGGGAATGATTACTGTAACAATGACCTCTCTTAACACACATTGCAAATGAATATTGTTTTAAGATAGCCAAAGTTATTTAAAAAGTAAATTCTTAGTATTTGTGTAAACAGGAGGCTTTCAGTATCCAAATCATGCAATTTGTAATTTGCGATATTGGGCTATATAAAATAAACTGAATTGAATTGAATTGTGTAAGACTCATTAAAAACTTTGCCCCCTCAGCAGATTATTAATGTGAAACCAGCCTTTTGGGTTCCAACTCTGCGCAGTAAAGCTCAGAGTCAAGGGACAACATTGAGTTGATTGAGTGGATGCACCCATTTAAAATGTTATCAGCCAATTAGAACGGGTATCAGGAACATTCCAATGTCAGAAGAAAAGTATGTTTTTTTACATATGTGGTGTTATAAGTAACACAAAAAACTTGCTAATATGCACTTTTGGTTTTTACACAGGACGCAAACAGTGGTTTCCCGGGTAAAAGTCATGATCCATCCAGGCCTGAACAAGCATATTTCCTCAATCGTTAAACTATTCCTGACCAGGTGTTATCTCTAGGCATCCTGACTTGAACATATAAAGCGCATGTTTGGTTTTCAAGGCCTTGACCCCCACTGGTGGGAAGTGATTTGTAGATCAATGTTTAAGTCCTTTGATCTGCAGGGAGGAACATATCAAATGGGGCATAGCTATATGAGTCAGCCAGCTGACAAACTCAGCACATGAAAGGGGAGTTGGGAAGTAACTCTGTAGTTAACTCTGACCACTGATCACTCTCTATCCCCCCCAAATACATGTATAAACCGGTCACCCAATGATGACCTTACTTGATTTACCTTCAGCTGCCTTCTGCTGAGATTGAGTACTTAGAGCAAAAGTAACATTTCAAATTTGTAAAATCACCTGAGAGGTCACAACAATATTTCAATATAATGAATCAAGCCCAGGAACAATCAATTGGAATCCCTATCGCTAATCACTCAAACATCGATCCATCCATTGGGAGAGCCTTGAAAAGTGTATATAGGTTGGAACACAGTCTAAGTTAACCAGGTGCGTGTATGGCTTGCAAATTAAAGTATTTGACAGAACCTTGGGGGAAAATTGTGATCTCAAAGTCGTGGACAACACTGTCTGAACCATTCCAGATCTTAAATTAAAGGTTAATTGGAGGATGTCGACATATCTTTAATTTGTCAGCCCCTCTGTGTAGAGATGGTTCTATAACATGCACAGTGTGTGCACAGTTTAATACACAGAAGTGACTCAGAAGCATGCACAAGCAGGACCATGCATATAATCTAAGGTCTTGTGACGGAGAGCAGGCACCTTGAAATGAGAGCGAATTACTTTCCACTCCAGGAGACCTTCAAAGCACCTTGGAAAAATCTCATTTATTCAAAAGTTGTGTTGCAGTATCCAGACTTCAAGCAGACACTGATAAAAAAAAAAACTGTACCGGTAATAATCAAAAGAGGCGAAGCACTCAAAGACGTAAACAGACCACCTAATGTGACCCAGCAGGCATGGTGGTGGAGAGCAGAGTGCATGAACCGAACAATGTCATGGTGCCAGGAACAGCCCAAACTATTATTCTAGTTTCTAATTACCTTTAAAACGTCCATGACCACAGGACAGACCTGGGGCCATGTAATGTTCCACGTTGGGGCGACTGTAGCTCTGTAGGGTCGTCCTTCAATGAGAGGATCGGCGGTTTGATCCATGCTAGTCCATGTCGACGTGTCCTTGGGCAAGACACTTAACCCCAAAATTGCTCCCGTAGCTGTCTATACGGTATATGAATGTGTATGAATGTTAGTTAGTCCTGATGGGCAGGATCCACTCCCATTAGTGTATGAATGGGTGTGAATGATGTCATGTAGTGTTGAAGAGCTTTGAGTGGTCGGAAGACTAAAAAAGTACAGGTTCATTTACCAATCAATTCTGGTTCTGGTTCTGGTCCTGCCGTGCCTCCCTTCCCTCCAGCAGGCTCAGCGTAGTGTCGGTGTTGGTTTTGACTGATTTGCCGTGAAATCTGACCTGGTGGCACCAATATCAGGCATTAATAATAACTATGTAGAAAAGTAAATTTTCTTGCTGAGGTTCCCATTTACTTTTGTTGATCATATAGAGGCATCCGTATATTTCCCTACTTGGAACGCTCTCAAAATATGAGCATACTGCTTCCATTTTCTATAAAATCATAATTGTGACTTTAGACTTTCACTTGTGTACCATATTCAGAGCTGCATTGTATGCCATCATGTTGATGGAATTATTAACCTTTTATAGGAATGGTAGCACCAAGAGGCGACATTATCACAGTTGTATCCATGTATAGGGCTGCCCTCATTCAGTGCATGAGTGCATGAGTGTAGCAACGTGGCCACGCAGTCTTTTCACACACACACACACACACACACACGCGCACACACACACTGGTACGATCACATTATTCAGTGTATGCTCCATAAGCTGACACATATTCACATCTCTGGCAGCCGTTTCTTCCTCTCTCAGCAGAAACATGGCTGGGGGATGAGATGTGAGCTGCGATGATTTCTCTGGCTTGGATGGTCCCAGTCTCCCCCGCACAGTTAACACCCTAGTCACAGTGGAAGTGGACCGGGGCCAGATCCCAGCTCAGCACACTGGGCTCGACAAGGGCCCGAATGTATCCGGGCACCGAGGATCAATGCATCACTTTAAATAAGCCTTGTACAAAAAGTGGCCTTTTAAAAATAGCACTGTGTGATTAAAGACACAGGGAAAGTAGCTGCATCCAAATGTAAAAGGTTATTAGGCTTGTGTAAGTGTACCGTTTGGACAATTTGGCATATATTAGGCAGAGACAAAAGCTAATTTATGAATAGCTACTGAGCAGACTCATGAAGAAATCCCCACAATGAGAAAGGCCGCCTTTTCTCTGAGTCCTATAGATAAAAAATCAGCTAAAAAGGTCACACTTAAATTGGGGTTTCACGTCCCTGACAGTGTTATCCAGCACGAGCTGTACAAATTCAAATGACATGGGGCTGCATCCACAGATTAGATAGCGACAAGAGTTCACACAACAACAAACAATCGAGGCCAACGAGGCAAATCAGGACGATTACATGTGTACGCAGAGGATGATGAGCCAGCATGGTTCACATTGTGGCATTTATCTGTGTATAGTGTACATGCATTTGTTAAATCCCACAATTCAGTTTTCAATTCAGTTTATTTTATATAGCCCAATATCACAAATTACAAATTTGCCTCAGGGCTTTACAATCTGTACACATACGACATCCCTGTCCCAGGACCTCACATCGAATCAGGAAAAAGTCCCCAAAAATAACCTTTCACAGGGAAAAAAGGGAAGAAACCTTCAGGAGAGCAACAGAGGAGGATCCCTCTCCCCGGATGGACAGATGCAATAGATGTCATGTGTACAGAATGAACAGCATTTACAAAGTTACATAAACACATTACATGAATATGACAATGTATGAATGGAACTCCAATCCATGAAACAGAAGGAAGTAGAGAGGAGGCGCATCAGCAGGGCCAACGTGGGAGGCCGGCTCACCAGGCATCAGACACCTCCAGGTCCAGTGGACCCTATAAGATGTGAAGTCACAAAGACTCCGGGGAGGAAGCAGAGTTAATAAGGTGCAATGGAGAGATGTAAATTCATCCATAAGGAGAGAGAGAAGAGGAGATAGGAGCTCAGTGTATCCTAAAACATCCCCCAGCAGCCTATAAGCCTATAGCAGCATATCAAGGGGCTGGACCAGGGCAAACCTGATTCAGCCCTAACTATAAGCACTATTAAAGAGGAAAGTCTTAAGTCTATTCTTGAATGAGGTGACTGTGTCTGCCTCCCGGGCTGAAAGTGGAAGCTGGTTCCATAAAAGAGGAGCTTGATAACTGAAGGCTCTTGCTCCCATCCTACTTTTTAGGAATCTAGGAACCACAAGTAGCCCCGCATTTATTGAGCGCAGCTCTCTAGTGGGGCAATATGGTACTACAAGCTCCTTAAGATATGATGGTGCATCACCAATCAAGGCTTTGTAGGTGAGGAGAAGAATTTTAAATGTGATTCTTGATTTTACAGGGAGCCAGTGCAGAGCAGCTAATACAGGAGTAATGTGATCTCTTTTCTTAGTTTTTGTGAGTACACGAGCTGCAGCATTCTGGATCAACTAGAGGGACTTAAGAGACTTATTAGAGCAGCCTGATAATAAGGAGTTGCAGTAATCTAGTCTGGAAGTAACAAACGCGTGAACCAGCTTTTCTGCATCTTTTTGAGACAAGATGTGCCTGATTTTTGAAATGTTACGTAGATGAAAAAATGCAATCCTTGAGATTTGCTTAACGTGGGAGTTAAAGGACAAGTCCCGGTCAAAGATAACGCCGAGATTCTTTACAGTGGTGTTGGATGCCAGGGAAATGCCATCTACAGAAACCACATCACCAGATAATTGATCTCTGAGGTGTTCAGGGCCCAGTAAAATAACTTCAGTTTTGTCTGAGTTTAACATCAGGACACGTGACCAGGGGGCACATCTCAAAGATGACAAGAGCGAGCCGCGAGAGCCACAATGTGTTCAGGTACAGTCGACGCTCGAGCGTCCACTGCTTCTCTCCATAAACGCTGCAGAGAAATGGCCAGAGAGAGGTGGTAAATATTTAATTACACATTTAGAGTCTTTTGGCCACGCGCTGAATTAGTCATGTCTGATAATGGTGTGCGGTGCAGATGACAGGCCTCTGCAGTCTCCAGAGAAGTTCAATGTGTTTGTTTTTTATTTTTTTTAGAATGATTTTTAAAAAGACCAGAATGGAACACGAAAGCTTTAAGTCCGATTCCAGACACATTTGAAGGAAATCTGCTGGTTTGCCGTCATACCTGGTCACAAAAAAAAAATCTATATAAATTCCATCTGTGTGTGCAGAAATAGCTCCAGGATGTGTTTTAGCCCGTCCAACAGCTGGAGGCAGGGAGAACTGCTTGTCTGGCTCGGTCAGAAGCTAATAATGGGCCTCTTGAAAGAACATTTTGTTGTTGTTATTTTACCTTTCTCTTACTTTGTGTTTGTACGGTGGGCTTGTACGAGTGAGCCACGTCCGATTCAGCAAACGCTCCCGGCTTCAGACAACTGTGTAAATGAGCAGTCTAACTGTGATGGATGTGCATAAATGAATGCTTGTTCACGAGAATTGTAAATAAGAATAATTGACGCTCCGATAATGCTAAATAATGGGTAAGCGTCCTGCGCTATATGGCATATATAGAGTGTCGTACTGTCACTGTAATAAAGAAGTAAGAAATGGTTCCATATCAAAAATGTCTTGCCACAGAAAGACCATTGATGGGAGGTCAAATAAGTTCAGGTTATTATATTATAACATTGATATTGTTGTGTGTCAGGACATCCTACAACAGGTCTCGACCACTTACAAATTGTGTTTTTCCTTAGGGAAAATTCAACATTTGAAAAAGTAGGTAACTTCGGCAATTTCTCCTAAACCACAGGTACAGACCACTCAAGAACAATTCTGTTCCTATGAGTGTTTCTCTAATGAGGCCCAATGTGCCTATTGTATGGTAATGTTAATAGGTTGTTACCAAGAGTCGCCAATCCTTTAACAATCTTGGATGAATACAAATTTCTTATTTAAATACACATTTAAAAGGTGTTTCCCACAGTGATAGTGTTGTTATATATACACACAGTACAAGAAAAAGAATAATGGTCCATGAAGAACACTCCCGACCAGTAAATAAAAGTAGTGATAAAGTCGGAGATTAGCTGTTGTTATAACCCACTTCAACTATTTGGTTTGGGATGCAACTTAATATGGGGGACTTATCCATGTGAACGAGCACACGGAGCAGAAGTGGCTAGAAAAAGGGTGTAGAACCTGAGTGGGTAAAGATTTGGGTAAAGTCATTTTGCTTCTATTGACCCTACCCCAAAACATGCACCTTTTGTTTTATATATTGATATTGCACTTAATACTTAAAAAAAATGATTGGCGTCTCGTTTGTAGGCTGCCGTTTAGAAGGCTCAAGTTTGACGTTTTGGCCCTCGCCATCTTGGATTTTGGCAACTAGGATAGGGATTATCAAAACACAAAAGCAAATACAACCAATATGCAAACACAGCCTCTGGAATGTGGGACCACATCCATCCACTGGAGCAAAACAATGTGTCACCCCAATGAGGTCATACACGTAGTTACATTCAAGAATAGACTTAAGACTTTCCTCTTTAATAGTGCTTATAGTTAGGGCTGAATCAGGTTTGCCCTGGTCGAGCCCCTAGATATGCTGCTATAGGCTTATAGGCTGCTGGGGGATGTTTTAGGATACACTGAGCACCTATCTCCTCTTCTCTCTCTCCTTATGGATGAATTTACATCTCTCCATTGCACCTTATTAACTCTGCTTCCTCCCGGAGTCTTTGTGACTTCACGTCTCATAGGGTCCATTGGACCTGGAGGTGTCTGATGCCTGGTGAGCCGGCCTCCCGCGTTGGCCCTGCTGATGCGCCCCGCCCCCTCCTCTCTACCTCCTTCTGTTTCATGGATTGGAGTTCCATTCATACATTGTCATATTCATGTAATGTGTTTATGTAACTTTGTAATACTGTTCATTCTGTACACATGACATCTATTGCATCTGTCCATCCGGGGAGAGGGATCCTCCTCTGTTGCTCTCCTGAAGGTTTCTTCCCTTTTTTCCTGTCAAAGGTTATTTTTGGGGAGTTTTTCCTGATCCGATGTGAGGTCCTGGGACAGGGATGTCGTATGTGTACAGATTGTAAAGCCCTCTGAGGCAAATTTGTAATTTGTGATATTGGGCTATACAAAATAAACTGAATTGAACATTGAATACAATCATGTCACAACATGAGGCATATTGGCAATTAAAGCCAATGTACCCAAAATTACAACCTTATTTTCTCTGCAAAAATAGAAAGACAGGCATGATTTACAGCCCAGCTATAGTACTCCCTTAAATGATGTTGAATAGCAATACTTATTCATGCCGAGCATTAATGAATTCCTGGAAACGCAGCGATCGTTAATTCCTCGGCGTCACTGTGAGGCATTAGGAGACTGGGTGTTTCTGTTTAAATGCTAGTGTATTAGTTCAGCTGCTAACACAGCTGCTTTCCCCTCATGCTCATCCCCATGCTCTCTCTGCGCTCTTGGACTCTAGCTCAACATAATTCCGACACAAAGAGCCTGAGAAAATGCACCCTCAGCCTCCTGTAAATGCAATTCATGACGAGGCTGCATAAGACTTTGATTGTGCCAGGAATTTGATTGCTTCATGAAAAGAGGGGAGGGGGGGTGTTGGCAAGCGTTTCAGGAAGCGCTGCGGTGTATTTCCGCAGCTTGAAAAGGAAATATGTTTGCAAACAAGATCAGACATCGCAATTCGAAAGAAAAGGTTTGGAGGCATCAACGCTTCAACCCCCAACATGAAATATTCATATGTGAAACAGCTTGCTCATACGTACCCCCCCTGACAACACTGTTTGCTAAGTGGCCTGAAGATGGATTTTTGTGTATACGCGTCCTTGTGTGCACTCGTACATGCCTGCTTGTATTTGATTGAAGTGGAGACATTGACAGTCAAGGAGGGAAGACTTTGTGTTTTGTATTTGTTTGTTGTGTCGCCTCTAGAAGCCTCTCAGATCTCTCTGGCTTGCACATCAGAAGGGTTTCCCAGCTGTGTGGCCGTGCCCAGTGGCAAAGCTAAAAGTGTCTTTATGTGTGTGTGTGTGTGTGTGTGTGTGTGTGTGTGTGTGTGTGTGTGTGTGGGGAGGAAGGGCGATGCCTGAATACATATCATCTGCTGCTTGAAGGGAGACTGAGACTTGGAAGATAGATGTTAAGTATTGCTGCGGTTGGTCCAGGAGGATTCAGGGTGCTACTGTGGGCAGCGACTGCTGCTACACCAACTCCTGACATGAGATACTCCGACCGACAGCCAGAGCTGAACGCATCACCACACAGCCACAGCTAAAACTCTGCTCACTGAGCAATTGGACGATTCTCCGCTGCTTTGGCTCGGCCTCTCAAAGTGCTGCTTTGTCTTTGGATAGTGAGCTCAGTGGGCCATACAATCTGCTTTAGATATTCATGGTTCCCAAAAGATCATTTGTAATAATTTTGGTAACCCATTGGGCCACCTGCGGAAAGTGATAAAAGAAGTAATTTCCTCTTATTTTTACCTTTTGATTTATGGGATTCGCCAATGTTTCTTGATGATTTTTTTTTTAATCTCTCCTCATAGGTAAGAACATTTAGTTAGAAGACACGAAAAGTTGTCTTTCTCCATTTGTGGAACATAAAAATTGCATTCGTATCACAGAATAAAATTTGTTCATAATGAAAGCATGCTTTAAAGCAACGTTTAGAATACATCCTCTGGCGATCATGAATGTCAAGCACAAAAGAAAAACAACTAGCCTTCTGACATGCCATCATTGCCATATATATATATATATATATATATATATATATATATATATATATATATATATATCGCGCCCCAACGCTCACGTTTGAAAACATGACGTTTGTTTTCCCCAGAGGATGAACCATACTGTCGGCATTCCACCACCTGGTTAATTGATAATTGATTAGGCTATTGATTTCACAACTTTCAGGCTGCCACTGGATTTTTTTTCTTTTTTTTGTATGTTTTAAGAAGGACTTGCAGAGCCTTAACATTCCTCTCATTAAAACACAACTATTCAAAGTTGTTTTATCCTCAACCCTGGAGGGTTGCCCAACAGAAAGCATTCAGGGAATAACCTGAAACCGATTTTTTTTTTAAATGATACAGTTAAAATTAAAGACCCCGCACACCCACACAGATGATTTCAATGAAATGTATTCTGTCTGATTAGACCTCACTCGGGTTCAAGTTGGGCAGAAGGCGTAAGTGAGTTTCAATAATAATGCTAAAGGTGTTAGTTCTCTCGCCCACAGCAAGTCAGTCAGGAAAACAGATCTAATCAGACAACATAAGTGAAAACAGCTCTGTGGGTGGACCGTGGAGGTGTAGGGCCTTAAGAGTATCCTCTTAAGAGAAAGGCATTACAAAGCCTCTTTCTCCAAAGTGCTAAAGTGTCAAACTTGACTGAGAACGTACAAACTCCTGCGGTGTATAATTTTTGCAACATTTAAAAAGTGGGGATATAAATAAATGAATTAATAACAATAAATAGTGTAAATTAAAATGGGTATTTAAGGTTCTTTTTTTTTTTGTCTCTAAAACAGCAAATTGAATCATTTCTTCTTGGCTCAACTTATTTCTTGAAATCATTATTGCACTCTATCACATTTATATCGATATAACGTTCTGTTTAAAAGAACTTCCCCCCCTCCCCACACACATACTTTTTAAAATTTAAATTGGAAAGGATTAAAAGAAAATCCCAGTTTGTAACTGCATTACTACACATAACAATATAACATTAGTTTGACACATATATATATGTAAAGATATGACTTCTGTGAGGGGAGTGAACACAGTAGAGCTGTCCATGGTCCTGATCCCGTGGTTGTCAGCAGCTATAGAGCTGCTCCCTCCTGTCCACACCAGTGGGATGTTCCAGCCAACCACTTGCCATCATGAACTTCACTTATTGTCTATTATATATATCTTGGTTTTTGCCTAACAGTCTGCCCTAGCAGCGTCTGCAGTTCCATGCCTCTGACTGCAGCCGGGTTCCCCCCAGTTCATTTTCATAAACTTGTGAAATGAGCTGAAAACATGGGAGTATGGAAAGTAACTCAATATAATCCCTTACCGTAAGCTTTTAGACATAGTTAAGAGGTATTTCACGATACATAATTCAACGTTCAGGACTGAAACATGCCAATTCAATCATGCAAATCTGTGAAGCGTGTCCATTCAAATAAACTTTTTTTCAAAGCTTGAAAAGCACAAGTGTAATTAATACCATCAAACAGCTACTTTGGCATTTTTCAACCTGGGCCCTATTTTCCCATGTTTCTGTGTCTATGTGACAAATGGGGACCAACAGTTTGGGAAATCTGTCCAGTATTGAGGGAGAACGCTGTCACCAGAAAACAAGTTGCGAGTGCAATAGCTGAAGCATCAACGGGTCCCACAAGCTACAGTATTCTTCCTCTGTGGTGCCTCAAAGGGTCACAGCCCCCACAGGAACACCACCACCACTCTCCTGAGCTTTGCTGCTTCGCAGCAGCTGGTTCACCCTCCACTGCCTGTTGCCTCTCTCTCTCTCTCTCTCTCTGGCTCTAGTAAATATGAGCGGCCATGGACTCAAGCACCTAATCTACATTCTTCATAAAATCTTTTGGATAACTCGACGTTTCACTTTCTGTACTCCCAACACAACGGAGTCACGTTGCCACCGCTGTCTTCCGGCAACACGTCAACTAGCGTGATTTCAGAACGAGACATCTCTTTGAGTGAGCCTCTTCCCATAATGTTGTCAGCCACTTATAATAACCATCAGACCATGTCAGTGGCAACAACATGCAATTTTAGTGGCTGTAAATAATTGCCCCGACAGGATCCCACGGCAGACCGTGCCGTCGTCTCCAACGTTTTGCCTCAATACTGGATGAGTTTTAGAAATTGATGCCCCATTTGTCAAAAATGTGAACCTGTATTAAAGGCTGTGTTCCATTTAGGTATGTTATTATACATGCAGACTTCGTGGCACACTAATGGTCCTAGTTCCACCTGTGCTTTATCAAATTACGATGAGTCAAAATGTCTGCTGTGATAAAGGTCTGGTGAAGGACCAGTGTGAGTGGTTGCATGTATTCCATAAAAAAAAAAAACGACAGATTTCATCATTCTTGTCCTGACGACAACAAAAAAAAATCATCGAAATGGTGAAGACGGAATAATAAAGGACAATTAAAAATGGTGAATTGACATTTGTTGATGCCATTTGTTTCTTCACACTGACATGGAACTCTTGTCTGAACCAGTGCAGGAATCTTCCCACAGTGATGTGCTATTTTCCATTCACACCTCTGGGCCACATGGCAGCGCATGACGTAATACGGATGACTCTCTTACGACGGTCACCGCACTTCAAGGTGAGATTCAAATCGCCGCACATTATTTACACTCCATCTATTCCAATGGGGCTAAATGTGCTTCAGCATATGGTCCAACTTCCATTAACCAGATATATAAACCTCTGCCGGACACTGGAGGGGAAAATATGCACTCGTGGGCATCATCTGGATAAAACAAGCAAGTCGTCTTTTATTTTAACATTTCATTTAAAACATTTATTCCATTTCAACAACACAACGTTTTATAATGTACAAAGTCGGACTGGTAAGTGCAGTTCTAATAAGAAAGCGGGGAAGGAGGGATCAGATGACATCTTGCCCAGTCTCCAAGTCTATCCAAACCGTTTTATAACCTTAATAAATTGTTTATGGAGTACCAAATCCAATATAACTACACAAATCAAGCCAATTTTTCAACTAAAAACTTTCACAAGTCCAAATCATGGTGTCACCCATTGGTTTGTGGACTGATGTTATGAAGCCTCGAGTTTGGCGATATGGCCGTCGCCATCTTGGCTTTTTTGAAACCGATGAACGGACGTTACCGTATTTGGAATGCGGAGGAGTGACGTAGGGTTGCCATATACATACACACAATGTATCTTGGAATGTACGTTGACAACAATAATAAAATGCAAAAGACCCCAACAAGAGGGAATTTAGAAATATGTTAATTCTGAAAGAAAAAAAGAACAAGGTTTTTTACAAGTGTTCTATGTTTATTCAGGTCAGTAGTGGTTATGGAACGGGCAGGCCCTTAGCAGCTGCTTCATTAGCATATGCCTCAGGCCAGAGAAGAAAGCGAGAAAGGGCGCTGACCCCGCCAAAAAGCATCAGTCAGACAACACATTTGTCCCTAAAAAAAAGGATCAAATTTGATGCAGCATGAGGAGTGGTATTAGGTTTTTTTATTCCACAAATTATTTTTCCTAGTTTATACTACATTTCTTTACATATAGACTTCCCTCATCAGCCACTCACTACACATACCTGGCTACTTCCTTTGTTTACTGTTGCCTGTCTAACTGTTACTCCGTCTGGTTTGGCCGAGCGAAGAACATACAGATGTGTATTAAACTTGAATTCTCTCTAAGGTCCATGTGGGGGCGACTCCTCTGGTTGTATAGAAGTCTATGCTTCATGTGTTAAAGCTGCATTCTCTCTACTGACCACCAGGGGGCGACTCCTCTGGTTGTGTGTTGTTTATGGTCTCAATCTCTAGTTTCAAGTCTTCAATACAGCATGAAGTTCATTTAGTAAATGATGGTCCATTTAGAGTCAGATAGACCATAAAGCAGGGTATGCTTTAGGGCGGGGCTACAAGGTGATTGACAGGTTGCTGTTGCTACATGAGTCGTACCAACGTGATTACCAACTGGGCAAAGTGGACAGTTGCCCTGGGGAAAGAGGTCCTGGTGGTAGGCGCAGCAGCGCCCTAATACCAATAAAGCACATTCTGAAGTGTTATGGGTTTTCCATCGTGGAGGTGACAAATAAGCATGAAAAATGCTAAATACTGCTGATATTCGCAAGAAAACTATTCATACTGGCAGCGATGGCAATTTGCAACAGTTGCAACACTTGTTCGATAAAAAAGTTTGAATAGATTAGCGCAGGCAGAGGACCTACTACCAGGATCACATTGAATTAACTGCATAACAAATACCCCTGGTGTGTGAAGACCTTTATGATTTAAAATAACATTGTATAATTGTAATAGATATTACAATGCAAATTATTAAGAGCCTTAACTTAAGGTGGCTGCTGCATTTGTATCCACGCTTGAGACAACGCCCTATGTTGGGGCCGCGTGTCCAAATTGAGTCTTACATGCATGCTAATATATCTATATTTCTGCTTAGATATAATGCATATTTCTAAAATAATCCAAGTTTCATAAATGTACCACAAACTGAGACACAGCAAACCTGGGGCCAGTTCACATTCAAGCACTGGATTATCGGTTAAGTTGGTTAAGCATGTGTCTGCTGTGTGCTCTGGATGCTTGAAGGCAACAGGATGCATACACAATGCACAGAAAATAGGAGAAAACAGGGAGCCTCATCGTGGCCCAGGGCCCCTCAGCCGGTGCCAGATACAGGATGTTAGTCATTTCTATATGTGTATTACTTAAATAAAAAAATACAACAAGCAGCCTTCAAAACTCAATATGTGTATTGTGCATATACTTTGTGGGGTTGTTATAACCCTGAATTCACAGACAACACATGAGGACATGACCTCGAGGGGTCTTTTTCCGTGGCCCCGCAGACACACCCCGACTCTTCTTCTGGTTCGGATATGAGTTTGACAAGTTTGAGAAATTGGCCTTTTTTTTATTTTTTTCACCACAGAGACTGGTGCCACACTGACTACATTCCCTGAATGTTGTTCTACAGCCTGAAAAAAAAAAACCCTGTGTTGGGGCAATTTATTCCTTACGTGTCCTGTGTGTGGTGAACGTCGGTGGAGCCATGGACCTGACACGACATCCAATTGACGCGGTTTGACTCCAGAAGAGGGGGCTGATGGGTGAAGAGAGGAAGCCCCTCAGTTTTGGCCACAGCAAAGGTACACTCTAGCAGGAAACATGGGCGATTCTGCCTTCAGAATAAAAGCAGTCCCAGGGGAGGAAGCCTCTATTTATTGAATGTGGTTTATTATTGTTTTTTTCAGAACTGCTGCCATGGACAAAAGACACAAAGGATGGACCGCACAAGTGATTACTTTCACCCATTTGTAACCTTAAGCCACCCTCGCTCAGTAAATGAGCTGGATTCACTGTGTCGATCCCAGTGCATGGTGGTTATGAAAATGCTTTGAATGAGTGTGACAGGCTTTTAAACATAATAATAATAATGCTTTTCTTTTAAAATCAAATGCATATAAAATATTTATATATGTGTATATATATACACACACATATATATATATATATATATATATATATATATATATATATATATATAAATGTGTGTATATATATACACATATATAGAAATGTGTATATATATATATATATATATATATATATATATATATATATATATATACACACATATATATATATACCCTTTGTTTACAATATTTCATTTACAAATATTTTAAAATATGATGTTTGAATAAACGTGATTTATGGTTAATGTAACGTTTAGTACTGCTTTAATCAAGAGCTTCTCCAGCGCCTCCCCCCCCCCAATTAGGTTTTTTTTTTATTTTGAAAGATTTAACTGGAAGTCTTTTTGCTACAACTCGACTCTCTTGACAGCAGCGCGAGCCCCGGGCTTCCAAATAAGGAATCCGGCTGTTGCTGCGCGCGGACACACACACAGACAGACGAGGACGCTCCAGAGCCGCGAGCTGGGGACGGCGGTTCCCGAGACGCGCGCGACCACTCTCCGATTTAGTCGCTCTGTTAAAGCTTCGCATTCACCTGGAAGACGACGATTTGGAGAATAACTTTATTTTTTATTATTTTTTTTAAAAAAAGACGAATCTTTTTGGGAATAACAAACAGCAATTATTGCGAAAAAAAAAAGAAGAAGGAGTTTTCCCTTTTTGAGAAATGAAAAGAGGAGCGGAGGACGTGTCGTTTTGGAACAATGTAATAAAATAGCTGTCGGTGAATACATTTGTTGATTTTCTCAAAACATTTTACGCACTGGGATCTAACGGACCTTTAGAACTCCTCTCTGACTTTTCTTCTTGC
Organism: Cyclopterus lumpus; assembly: GCF_009769545.1. Lineage (NCBI taxonomy): Eukaryota > Metazoa > Chordata > Actinopteri > Perciformes > Cyclopteridae > Cyclopterus > Cyclopterus lumpus. The sequence goes on from NC_046990.1 coordinate 6,168,163, forward strand.
GTCCGTTTTGCTCAGTGTAAAAGCCAAATATCGTTTCTAATAAGGCGTTGTGTGGACTTATCCTCGGAGTTATCCACAGGCTTTGGGATTGGCGAATGCCCCGTGAACGCACCAAGCTCTGGCCACTGACGGCATGCATCAAAGGGACTGACTGGTAACTTACTCAAGGTAAATTCTCTTTTCTTTTCTTTTAATAAATGATATTGACTCTTATTGACCTCTCACTGACACCAGTGCTCAACTTCCAGTTTACTGTACACGCATGACCTCAGCACAGCTCGTTCTGCGTCGGCTTTTGGTGAGCTCCGAGCTGCTTCTGTCACTGCTCTTGGTCGGTTTTTAGGGGGGGGGGGACAACGCGTAGACCGATATCAAGTTATTAGCTACATTTTCCGGAGATGTATTCTGTTCGGTTGCCCCCCCCCCCCCCCCCTCCCTCTTTCATAATGTGGGCTGCGTTTAGTTCAGCACTCATTATTTATTTTTTTCAATCTCCACAAGCGACCAAACCGGTCCGTTCTCTGGGAGTCGCGACGCTCGGGGACAGTCGCTTGTCTCGGGGCTTCACGGCTGCGTGTTCACCGGGACAGTGTTGCCGAACTTCGTTTCCAAAACAATGTTGATTTGAATAAATCTCTGCTCACTCGCTAGGGTGAAATACGCGCTTTGGGAGTCATTTTCAGACGTTTCTTCTTCTTTTTTTTTTTTTTTTAATGAATGAACAAACGCAACTCATTTTAATCGGCACACATAAAAAAACACGCCCAGCATAATTCATGCCAGTAAACGCACACAGTTACAACTTTTTTTTAAATGTGCTCCCTCGGACTCGTTTCTGAAGTTGTTCCTCTCAGTACAACCGCGGTGTCTTCGTGCCTCCGCAGGTGACGGGATTCTTGGGGTGGAATACGAGCTGATACGCAACTCGGAGGGGTGACTTTTCAAAGCAGTTTGGGAAGCAAGCACGGCTGCATTTCAATGCAATATTTAATTTTTTTTATTGTGTTTTTGACTTTTGCATGACGTGTCGGAGTTTGTCACATTTGGACTAGACATTATTCGTATTACGTTTACTATTGTCCTAACAGGCAGAGCAATGAGTTGGAACAGAGCTGGAGTAAAAAAATTAATTAGGGGTAAAACAAACACGTTTTTATCCTTCTGTATTGCGTTCCCCTTTTAGCCACACGACCACGACTCTAAAGCTGGATATCATGATTAACCTGCTCGATGTGCCCAAGCAACGCCTCGGTGGCAGGGCGATGCTTCTGGGAGAGACCACGGGCACGCGGCCGATGTCTTCGCACCGGAGAGGGCAGAAGAATGCTCCGAGCCTATTGCTGTGGCGCACTTCCAGTCAGCCTGGTATCACCCACTGAGGGCCAGCACTCCCATTGGCCACAGCATTGGGCTTGTCATTCACTGTCCCCTTTTGGTGCAAGGAGCCTCCCTCAGCTCCCCTCCTGCTGCGCGAGACTCAGCAAGGTCCAATTATTGTCTGTGCTGCACGTGCACACGGAGAATGATGAAGATGAGTCAGGTGGGGTAGGTTCCTGTTTGAGAAACTTTCACAACACTGTTGTTGTGGCTGTGCTTTTCTTCAGATAATGATGGAGTTGAAGTTACCAGGTGGATAAGTCAGGTTTAATTCTCATTAGCTTGTGTGCTGAATTTATAGCAGAATAATGTGGCTTTCCTTGTAAAGGGACAGAGCTGAGAGCACGTTCTCATGAAGGAGAGTGTTTCAACAGGTGAGGACGTGGCTTTTAGAAGACTGGTACAACAAAATACACAAACCAGCTTATTCAGCTCTTGACAAAGAATGAGCTTTTTATTTTTGTTATCGTTATTGCTGTTTGAATGCACGTATGCTTTCGTTTTTTAATGTAGGAAAAGCAAACTTGAGATGTAAGAGTTGACTGTGGGGCATTTATAAGGCTGATGCCAATATTTACAGACCATCAAAAAGCCTTAAGAGATTAATGGGAATATTTTGGGGTTAGCACCCTTTTTTAAAGCAGTCCAGATGTGCATACATAAATATTCAGAGTGAGTGATACTTAATGTATTTTAGGTCAAATTATATAAAAAATGGCCTACAAGTGTTATTCTGTGTAATGTTCTGCTATCCCGTGTTATATCCAACCAATATCTGCCTTTTACTGATGCATCTTCCACTTCGGGGTGTATTTAAAAACTCCATCTCTATTTGAGAAAAACCTGCAGGAGGACCCATGTTACTGCAGTTTCTGATGCAAAATAATAATAATTTGCATTCCCCAAAGTACCACATTTGCGGTCCAGTGGTTTGAACCTATTTTTGACCTCATTCATATTTACATTTTTAAATTAAGGCCATGCAGACTCTAAGTCCCACATCAACCTAAACATATAAAACAACCAAGGAAACAGCCTCCTCGCCGTACCAAGGGAGTGTCATGGTATTTTCAGTGATGTTTTTGTTCCAACAAAAAAAAGTGCATTTTTTTGTCACAGTGCCCCTTAAAATCCATGCCAGACCTGCCACGAGACTCTGAGGAGAGTCAAGCGTACAGGGGACATGTCTGTTCTTGTGACAAGACACGCATTTCTGGGACAGCGCCAGGTTCAGGGTCTGAGAACGTGCCACTCACGCCCTCCTCCCCCCAGGTATGAATATTAGCAGTCAAATGTTTTATCCGCTAAGAAAGAGAGCGGAGAACATAAATAGACTCAACAGTAGTGCCCTTACAGGCACGGCTGGCTCCGAGTCACGGGATGAGGCAAGCGGGCGACACAACACACAGGCCTTTTCAGAGTCATTCATGCATGTTTTTTTAACCTAGATGTCCTCCTTTGTTTCTGCGTTTTACATCCTCCTGCTGCCTTCGGAAAATACCCATCGCCCCTTTCCTTTCCCTCTGCCCTCCCTCTCATCCCTCTGATCACTCCTCTCCAAACAAGGCCGCAGTGTCCGACGCTGTGTGCTATCAGAGGACCTCATATCTGGATTTGTGACATCAGAGGGAGGAAGAACAGACAGTGAGGGGTGGCTGGTTAGGTGGGGGGGACAGAGAGAGTCATTGAAAGAAGGGCTGATGAATAGATGGGTGGCGAGGAGACGGTCGGCAGGATGATAGAAGATGGATTAGAGGCGAGATAGAGAGGGACTGTGGACACAGGGCTGTGTGACATAGATAGACAGTGCTATCCTGCTGCCTCTGAGCTCCACACAGCGCTTTGTGTGACATCTGGCAATACACAGCAATCACTCACACACACACACACACACACACCTTAGGCACTTTGAAGGTGAAACATGCCAATACCCCGTGTCCTGAAATTTCCTAATGGCTTGTCGACAGTACTATGAGGGAGATAATCTTGAGGTTGTCCGGATCCTGCAACACCACTGGCTCTCCTAATTAGGGGCCAAAGAAGGAGCTTGGGAAGGGTGCTTAATGAGACTTTGTCGATGTGGGGAGTGAGATGGGAACTTTGTCTGACAAGCACGTAACAGACACAAACCTCCTCGGTGGCTACATTCACACCTCAGCTCTTGAGTTGCCGTTTGCTTTCAATGATATTCATATGGAGGACACAATTGGTGTCTGATGCTGATATGAACTGATGCAAGTTGTTGGAACTGTCATGCAAAGTACTTGTGAAAAAATGTAGCAGCTAATTGCTTTATAAGCTAGTCATCTAGCTAGTGTGGTGGGGGGGGGGGGTGTACTTTCAATTCTACAATTCAAACTTTGCTGACATTATACCATATTCACCAAACAAGTTTGCAAATTCAGTTTCTATCTGTTCTTTTCTTTTCTTGTGACCTCCCTCCATGAGTCATTTGATGAAATGACTAAACACAACCTATTTTGTGTTTAGTCACGCCTCTAGCGATTGTGTAAATGTTAACTCCTGCCTGCCGAGAGCAGATGCAGTACCAGGACAAATGGTCGGCCTGATTCAAATTACAGAAAGAATTCCAATGGAAAGTCTATTCGGATCCTTTGCTGTGGAACTAGGTTTGGATCAATGTGGTCAAACTCAGGACTTTCACCCAGGAAACTGGTGTTCATGTCCCGTGGAAAACCAAAAGTCAATGTTTTGTTATTTTAAATTTGATGTCAGGATACGTACACATTTTTTTTTCTCAAATCTCAAATGAACTACAATATACATCAATTCGTAATAAAGGTTATCCATAATAGAGTTTCTGACCTAATACAAGATGATGTGTGTCAGTCCCTTCCAAAAGCATTACAAATTCAATTCTCACCGAAATATATGAACTGAACACGATTTCTTAAAGCTGGAATTGGTTATGTTGCAAAACCAGCAAGAGTGCACTAGATTTAATTTTTTTTATCCAAATGCAAAACCCAGCCCAGAGTTGGCAACATTTTTCCAATGAAAGTAGCAAACAGCACTAAATATAGAGATAAAGTGACCAAGTGGTCAACACTGACCACCCTTCAGGTCTCCTTTCAAAGCCACTCCCCCAAAATGAACATTATGAACTTAATCAATGAACATGGTTATTGTTTCTCACAGCTGTTAAGCCAGCAGCTTGTTGAAGACGCACAATGAGTGCATGCGAATCCACGCTGCCAGGCAGTTCAGTGCTGTATGGATTTTTTTAATCGGACCCCTTGGTCAGATTAAGTGTATTTAAACAGCGACAAATCATAGCAAAAGTTATCTCAAAACACTTTTATAATGGCAAAGGTCTTAACTGTCCTCCAAGCACTGGGGCAACAGAGGCAATGTTCAGTCTCTTTAAAATAACTTTACATTCACTTTCATGGGACAGTTCACAATAGTGACAGGAAATGAGAGAGAGTGACACCTCTGCAACAAAACTCCCAAGCGGACTGAAATTCTGAAAGGCGGGGGCAACATAGTATACGGCAAAGACCACACGTGGGCACCAAGACGCCCGAAGAACTGATTTCATAGTTTGTTGCCAGGGCTAAAAATTGGCACTTGACAGGAAGTGGGATGTGACAAAAACATTAAATCCAAACAGGTAAAATTATATGTTTTTCCCGCTCACTCATCAGTGAGATGACAGCAGTCGGTACAGTGGAAAAATACCTGTGATCTCTTAATCATTCCTGTTGCTAAGGTACAAAAGCTGGGATAGTTTGTACACGAGGCCTGTTTGTTTGGAGACGCATGTCGAGAAAAAAAAGCCCAGCATAAACTGAGCTTAACGCTGGCTGGTTGACAGAAGTATTTATAAGCATTGTAATACAAACGTTGTGTAGATTGAACACTCTAGATCAGACCACTGAGATGAGAATAAAAGCACAACCTATATGTGTGTGTATGAGTAGCTGTATATGTGTGTGGGTTATTTCAAACAATAAGGAAAAGGAAAAACACTCAAAGCAAGGGAAAACCTCACCGCCACAGTAAAATACCGCAACTAATACTTTATCACACAGAAACCCGACTGGACCTTTAACTAATACCGTTATAGTCACCAACCTTACAACAGCATGGACGAATACTCTTAAAACAGCATTGAAACACAGCAGTCATGTTACACACCACTAACGGAACTCGGCGGTCCGTATCATGACACAACAACAAATTAACAGTACAGTTAAACTTCGAACAAAACAAGGAAGGTTCAAAACATTCTAGGCCCAACTCCCTTTGCTCCAACATGAAGGCCCAACACATTGGGTTGGGGTTTTAGGTTGGATCATTTAAAAAATCCGAGGTACTCTTGCTGGTTTTTCAAACACAAGTTTAAAGCAGCAGTTGGATGTGAACAAGGGTCCATTGTTAAGCTAACCCTCTTCGAACCCTGACAACAGGAAGTAAATGCTGTTCTCAGGGAACAGGAACAGACGGATTGTAACATCTCAAGGCAAATGAAGGTTGCTTCCTTTGTTCTACACTTGACAAGTTTGAGTAACAATCATCCATTCAGATTCACAAGTATCTATTTCATACTGTGGGTAGTTCTTTTTCATAGGCTACCCTCCTCGTGGTCTACAGAAAACGTTTTTTTCGCCCTGAGATTGGAGTCTATTTACGATACGTCACAGGGATTACGTCATGTGGCTGGATGGCCATCTCTTTTATATGCAGAGATCAATTCACCGCCTGACATTTATTTACAAGGCCATCCCGAAGTTGTCGCCAACTTACTTATGAGTCTTTATGGCTCTAGTCTGTAGGCATCAGTGGTTTAAGGCGAATAAACATCTTCCTCCGTCTGAACTGAGATTTAAACTGCGAAGGGTAAAAGGTATGCAGGTATGCTGTTGCATGGAATAACCTACAGAAAGACTCGGGATACATTTCACTATTACACTCTGGCCACAGTGAATAATGGCCCTTTCTTATTTCACTGCTATTGAAACATTTGTGTGATGCTGTGTAGTGCTGGAACGGTTCATTCTGTAACGTTGTGTGCAGGTCTCACCTCTAGATGAGGTTGTAATGTCAGTGGATTTAAAAGTTTTAAGCCGTACTCCCTTTTAACATTTAACTAGTTCCGAAAATGAATTTGCTCTCAGACAAAGGCGGAGCCTTCAGGTGACAGTCGGGCCTAAAATACAAATAATACCGGAGCACTTAAAAAAGAAAAGAAAAAGAAGGTTAATTCTTTTTACAAGGGTAGAAATAATTTAGTCAGTTTTACTTCTGAGATATATATATATATATATATATATATATATATATTTTACATTGTGTAGTTAAATGCATGATATAATCTGATTACTTCTGATTATTGTCCAAAATATCAATAAAGGTGTCTGGGTTTCGATTGGTTCAAGCTGATGATATGCGACACATCATGATACAGTGGCTACAATTCTAAATATTGTGATGCATCGCAATACTGCAAGTGGATGTGTTGAGTTTTATCAAATCTAAATTTAGAAAACCTGTCAGATTGTAAAGAGCACACCATATGCATAACAATAGTTTTACTTGTTCATGCAATCAGCACAGTGAGATCTGTTTGCATTTATCATTATTTGTCACTGTAACAACCAAACTTAAAGCACTACTTTCTGTACAATATGAGCCTCAGTCTGCTACAAATCTTTGCACTGATTGCTATCGATGAAACAGAATTAATACAGTGTTTTTGAGAATCAATACAATATACCCACACTTAATATCGCAATACTCAAGCATATCTATATTTTCCTCCAACCCCAATGCTGGTGGAACCCTAATGTAGTTTCACTACATTAGGATCCGAGCTGCCCCGCTGGGAGTGAAGGTCTTCAATTAGCAGGGTTCTCTTCTCGGGTTTGTTATTTTTATCTCGGTAGCGAGTGTGCGAGAGAAGCAGAGGAAACACCTTCACACCTCAGTCTGTTCCTCTGGAAACCTCTAGTGACAAAAGAAAGGCCCGGCAGCCAACAGATTAATGTGTGAGCTGCCTGTCTGCATATGCTCATATGCACATAGTAAGACGCAAAATATGAAAGAGAAAATGTGAAAGGTTATTCAACACCTTATGCTTATTTGTTTTCACGTGGAGCTGTACTTTCAGAACAGTTATTGGCCCTGTTCTTATGATAATCAGTTAGTAAGAGCATATGACCTAAAGACATATAGTTTCACAAATGCATGGACACATTGGAATCAAATAATATAACCATATTATGGGCCCTGTATAATTCCAGTGTTGTCTTACTCTCATACCAATAATTTTAATATAAACTTTACTTGCCAGTAGTTTGGTTGAAAATACATTGAACAGCCTTTGCATGGTCCCACCTGAAGGAGGAGTTGGACTATATTCACAGTGAGGCGTTGTGAAAGACAGTGGGATCAGATGATTCCAACCGCCTGCTTCATCTTCATCATCACTGTAGTCACGAGCGACGGGAGAGGCAGCGTTGTTCAGGGCTTGTGCTGTGGCAAATCGCACAGATTAAAATATCTCTGCTGCTCGTGATTGTCAAACAATAACAAACCCTGGATATTGGTAAATGTAAATTTTAGAATTTTTTTTTTTAAATGCCAGTCCCTCTTGTTTTGTTTTCCTCTGGCTATTTGTAGTTTCTTGTAAAATCCTTTTAAAATGTAAAATCTGCAAAACTGCTGCTACAGGAATTACCCTCAAAGCTACAGTCGGTGACTTTGATGAAAACAAATGTTTCTTCTCAAACGGTCACTATATCCTGAAACCACGACATGACTCCTTTTAGTTCTCCTATTGGCATTTGAAAGATTCCACTGCACCCAAAGAAAAACAACCAATCAGAGCCAAGAAGCTGTCTAACGCAGCACTCAATCATTGGCCGATGTTGACATTTTATTGGCGTTTAGCTGTAAAATGAGGACGTTTGTGACCCAACAGTCATGGTGAAAACAATGGAGCCAAAACCAAGCACCGCCCGGAGACAACGTTCTCATTTTACAGTTAAACGGTAACTAAAATACCTTTCTGAAACCATCTGCTTTGATTGGATTCCCCGATTTTCACGAACTGTGACTGAGCGCTGCATTAGAAGCTCCTCGGCTGCGATTGGTTGATTTTCTTCGGGGCGAGGGGGAATCTGATAAATGCCATTAGGGGAACTAAAAGGAGGCACAGGAACCTGATGTTTTCACAGATGATCTGTCTCGTGTACGACTATCGGGGATAGAGGGTGAACTTTTGAGAAGATATAAAGACAAACTATTCTTTATTGTTATATTTGTTGTAGTATTCTTACATGTACCTTGAAGGGGAGAGGTATGTTATGTTCAAAGGCTTCCTAATTAGTGGCTAATTTCTCAGCGCCAGCTCTGGCACTCGACGAGTTGAAGAAATGCCACAGATATTAGTCATATACATGTAGGCATGTTCACGGCATTCCACCCCCACGCACGGACTGTAGCTGCCTGGACACTTTGCTCCAGAAAAAGACCACAGATGGTTCACTCTGCTTCTCCTCCACGGCTTTCTCATTGGCGTCGTCACCCTATTTCTGGCTGAAAATATGATTTCTTGTTTGCACTGTAATTTCTTGCATTTTCTCATAAACTCATGACACTTTATTGATTAATTCATTACATAGGCATAGCTCCATGCGTAGCCAAATAACCATTTTCCTAAGACATTGGTTTTATAAATCATCTCAGGGGATTAGTTTGCGTTGCCTCGTAAAAAATGATATTCATATGTGCATCGATCCGCACATATCCATGCTGCCTCTGTTTAATGGCGGTTTGTTTGAGTGCAGACCTCCCCGCTGCTCTTTTCAGAACACTTCAGTAGAACAGACACAGGTAGTTTCATATCTTTTCTTTTTCCTCCGTGATGAGACCGAGGGAAATGTTTGATCTGGAGTGGTTGGATAATCATCCGTAGCTGAGCCCTGATTTCCATCTCTATTCAACTCTCCCCTGGAAGCTCCATCAACACTGGAACTAATCAGGGTTATTACCACTTTCCCCACTGAACAGCACACTTCTCCAGATGTGAGGACGGCTCCACCGCTGTTCTTGTTCTTCATGTTTATATTGTGCAGGTTTGCTATATCTCTGTGTGCTGATGTGTCGGCATGAGATCAGAATTTCATTTATCACAAAGGTGGAACTTTTTTTGCACAATTTGGAAACATTAGTATCTTTTTTTTTTTTTTGTTCAACAGATGTTGGAAGAGGGAATTCAGTGTGATTTAACTGTTGGCCTCTAGGAGCTGCTAACCCTCCCTTTTTAAAGCAAAGAAAAAATAGAATAATAAAGAACAAGCCGCTACGATCAGACTTGTTTTCTCTCCTGGAGTTCCAATAATTTATTTACAAATAAATTTACACATTTACATGTTTACACACCTGTCAACGGGCCTTGCCTTTGATTACTCCTTTTTTAGTTCAAAAGTGTTTCAGTCGATTCATGTGAGGTGTTTGTAATGTGACAGACACATCACATACAAAGATAACTTAATTAACTGTAGATCAGACCAGTCCAAGTCCAGTCTCATGTCTGTCAAAGTACATCTCAAGTTGAGTTCAAGACCTTAAAGGCAAGTCAAATGAAAGTCTCAAGCTGTCATGGCAAGTTTAAGTCGAGTCTCAAGAGTCATGCCGGAGGACGTCTCAAGTCTCAAGTCAGGTCTCAAGAGTCACGCCGGAGGACGTCTCAAGTCAGGTCTCAAGAGTCACGCCGGAGGATGTCTCAAGTCTCAAGTCAGGTCTCAAGAGTCACACCGAAGGACGTCTCAAGTCTCAAGTCAGGTCTCAAGAGTCACACCGGAGGACGTCTCAAGTCTCAAGTCAGGTCTCAAGAGTCACGCCGGAGGACGTCTCAAGTCAGGTCTCAAGAGTCACGCCGGAGGATGTCTCAAGTCTCAAGTCAGGTCTCAAGAGTCACACCGGAGGACGTCTCAAGTCTCAAGTCAGGTCTCAAGAGTCACACCGGAGGACGTCTCAAGTCTCAAGTCAGGTCTCAAGAGTCACGCCGGAGGACGTCTCAAGTCAGGTCTCAAGAGTCACGCCGGAGGATGTCTCATGTCTCAAGTCAGGTCTCAAGAGTCACGCCGGAGGACGTCTCAAGTCTCAAGTCAGGTCTCAAGAGTCACACCGAAGGACGTCTCAAGTCTCAAGTCAGGTCTCAAGAGTCACACCGGAGGACGTCTCATGTCTCAAGTCAGGTCTCAAGAGTCACACCGAAGGACGTCTCAAGTCTCAAGTCAGGTCTCAAGAGTCACACCGGAGGATGTCTCATGTCTCAAGTCAGGTCTCAAGAGTCACACCGGAGGACGTCTCATGTCTCAAGTCAGGTCTCAAGAGTCACGCCGGAGGATGTCTCAAGAGTCACACCGGAGGATGTCTCAAGTCAGGTCTCAAGAGTCACGCCGGAGGATGTCTCAAGAGTCACACCGGAGGATGTCTCAAGTCTCAAGTCAGGTCTCAGTGTGTGTGTATGAGTCCCTTTCCCTTCAACCATTGGCCCTCCCCGTTTTTCCCCTCCTTTGCTTTGTGTTCACGTCCCACTTGCTAGCAAATCGGCGTGCGCAGGAGAGCGGTGATTACCGCGAATAACCGCCACCGTGGGTTGGGATAGTTGCCAGATCTCCCTGGTGACCGGGAGCTATCCCCCATTACCACTGTTAGCTCTGTCAGCACTGTTAGCGGGGCTAGTGATTGCAACCTCTTTATCGTTTTGTTTCTTTTTTATATCTTTGTGTCTTACTATTTATTTGTATGTCTTTTAAGCATTCCACGCGAATGTACTTGGATCAAAGTTACACCGGTAAACATCTTGAATCTCCACTCTGATTGTCAATCAAACAGTTGAGAGCCATGCGGAGGCAATCCCAACCCAGACTCAACCTTTCCTTAAAGCAGCTGTCCATGAAGCTCCAAGTCAGAGTGCATTTTAAGTCAAGTCTGTCTTGGACTGTTTCAAGACAAGTCTCATGTTAGTCAAGACCCAGATAAGACAAATCTTAAGGATTGAGAATGAAGAAAACTCTGTCCATTGTGAGGCTATAACTAGGTGTCATCTGTTAAAGGAGACGATCCACAGCTCAAGACGGACGGTGGAATGATTGAGCATCCAATTGTTGACGCTCAGAATGCTGATCAGCAGTGCTGATCTACAGTAATATCTAATGTAGGCCGTGGTCATTATGCTTCTCCTGCAGTTAGTTCTCCCCAAACAGATGTTTGCGTGGGCTGAGCTGTCACTGTCATGGAAAAAGGCTTGGGATTTCTCCTAAACGAGGTCCATATATCCAGAACACATCTGGTGGCAATTTGTCATCCGCGAGATAAAAACCTTGGGTAAACTTTTTGTCTCCCCAAAAAGGAAAAACATGTGGCCCCGAAGTGCTGACTTTTCAATGTGCCGTTGTCAGCTGGGTTGTACGACTGCTGAAGTGAGGCATCTATTTGTGACCCCGCCACGTTCCACCTCATTACATCTGCTGTGTTGTTTTCCTCCACTTAGATGACATTGCAGCTGGATACTGTGCTCGGCATATTTTGTCTACTTGAGCACTTGTTAATTTGCCGTTATGCTCTTTCATGTGGAGCTAATGGTGGACTAATAAATAAAAATAAAAAAACAAGCACATGCAATTTAAGAGACCTGACCACTCTTGTTTCTTATTTCTTGATTTACTTCCGTGTAATCTACTTTATCCTCTCCTTTTCTCCTACATCAACTCCTGCGCTTTAGCTTCACCATATGTCATCCTCCTTCCTCTCTCCTCCTCTTCGCCTGTCCTCTTAAATCACAGCTGTCTTTTGTCTCACTTGCTCTCTCTCTTCTCCTCCAGTCCATCTCTTTCCAGTTTTCCTCTCAGCTCCATCCAGTTCTCCCTCTCTCTTCCCCTCTTTCCTCACCTCACCCATCATCCTCTCATGTGTTCTGTTTTCAAATTTTGTCTCCTGTGTTCTTTTCTTCCCGGTTCCAACGTTTAACTCCACTCTCCCGTCCTCCGCTGCCCTTTCATCCTCTCCTGGATGTGATGGATGGTGTGGGTCAGTGTGCAGCCTCTGACAGTGATAGCCTCTGTCACTGTTCAGAGTCTGTGGCTGTTAGTGTTATCTCCCTGCCCCTCCCCAGCTATATCAGCAGTCTACTCATGTCATTGACTCGAGTCTGCATTTTTTTTCTGCTTCTGGCTAACTCCTGTTCTGAAGCAACAGGAGACCCGGTACTGACGGAGACATCACAGCCGTAATTGGGTTGAACTGTCTTAAAAGCTGCTTGTTTCAACAACTTTTCCTCAGATGATTCAGTTTTTCTCACAACCGCCAACATAAAACCATGAACCCAGTAGAAAGCAGCAACATTAATTAATCACAAAATGTTCAATAATCTGGGAATTTATGGAACTTTCATAGAGTACACTGCATAGATCAAAGTGCTTTGATGAAGATGCTAAGGCCATAAAGCCATTGTTATTTCTTGGGGTGGTTCCAAATGCGTCATATCCCTAAAATCAGTTTAACTTAAGCTGGAACATTTTGTAAATCAATAAACAACAAAAAATGATGAAAGTCTAAAAATGTATCACGAAGAAAAAAAGGAAGACATTTGCTCATTTCAATGAAAAGTGGACGAAGGCGCTTTCATCTGCAATTCAAATATTCCCCAGTCTAACCAGATGAACGAAAACCTGACCGCTGCCTGCAAAGGATATGAACGGAAAAGTCGCTCACGTTTACCCTGCTGTCCGGTAAAGTACACGGCAATCATAACAGGAAGTGATCTGCCTTGACCCGGATATTTAACTACGCCTCCGGTCCGGGATTGGCCAATAGTACGGTTTGCTGCAACAAGCCAATATATCAGCGGGTTCCACCTACATTACGGTTTTTGCATTATTTCTGTAGACTGCCTATAAGAAGCGGATGTAGTCACCATGTCGTCACCCATTGGTTTGTGGACTACATTTTTGAAGCCCTTTCGACCCAGAAGTGACACGAGAGGGTGGAGCTAAGAACAACCGAGTAAGACATTTAGGCCATAACAGTTACAATGAACTTCCATAAAGTGAAAACACTTCAATGAAATGGTTCAAGTTGTAAGATGAATAGACAGACAATCCTAGATTGGACAACGCTGTTGTAGTGACCTGTCAATCACAAACTAGCCCCACCCTAAAGCATACTCTGCTTTATAGTCTGTTTGACTCTAAATGGACCATAGTAGTAGCAGAATATTAGAGCGTAACTACCCCAGATCAAGTCTAATTTGCCCTCATCTCACTCCGAGTCCTGACATACATGAATGACTACTTGTTGGTACTCTGTTCTCCTCTGTTAGATATGTTGGAACTACAGAAACAATCAGTTTTCCAGTGGAGAACACATCTTTGGCTGCTGCAGGGAATACTTTGACTGCACAGCACACAGGTTTCCCTTTGATCCGTCATCAAGTTTCTTATGGAATCCAAACACAGTACCGTAAAAATGTTGCCTTTTATTTAAACCCATACCCAATCATTTACATGTCATAACAGGGTATTCAGGGTAATTAAGGGTTCAAAGTGAAGCCCTAATTATTCCGGTGGTTGGCTGTGGTAGCTTGTGTGGCAAAGGTCTTTGAATCCAGGCACTATAAATGTAGACTAGTTTGATAATAAATTGACTCAATGATTGTGAGGCCAACAGGTTTATTTGGCTGATAAAAATGCGAATGAATGCTTTTCCTTCACCACTGTCATGTGCATACAAGGAGTCCGTTTATCGAGATAAACAGCTGGTGGTGCTAATTTTCCTATCGGCTGACAAAGGAGGATGGAGGAAAAAAAATGAATTAATAAAGAAGTTGGATGGCATCCCGTTACAAAGTCGTCTTCAGATTGGATTTGCCAGTGTGGTGTGGTGGTGTACCATTTTTCTTTGCTGCAAAGGTTAAGCCAGTTTCAGTTTTTGCCCATACTTTCTGCAATGGCACCCCAAACTCAGTGAGGCAGTGTTCTATAACCCAGTGTTACCACCGGTGGGCTACAGTATGTGAGCAATTCCAAAGTAGTCCAACAATCACTGTCTGTAATGGAGTGAAAAGATCACATTGACTTTGCCCCAGCATCTCGCCTGTAGCCGTGGGGAGGCCAGATGTTTTCATGTTTGTCAGCCTACAGGGTGTGTGGGATGGCACTGAAGATTTATAGAATTGTGTTGATGTATATTTTGCCCTTGTTTTGATGGATATACACAGTACATTATTTCATTAAAACCACATTCATTTTGAAACACATTTAAATTGCGTTGCCATTTGAGGGCAGCAGGACTGTAAACATAGCTGAAGGAGGCCGAGGTGGGAGGAACTCCAGAGAAAATGCCACGAGTGCCAGCATAAGCTCATCACCGTTGATTGTTTTTTTCTGAATTCCATCAACAAATATTATAGCCAGTCTTGTTATTAGCATGCTGACTGGCAGCCGTGACATTCTGCGGGTGAAAACGGCCAATGGGTCTTGTTTAAAGAAGTCCTGTTTTTGATACGGTAAAGGTTTAGAACTTTGAGTTGACACAGTGTCGGCATGCGGTTAAATCCTGGACTGACATCAGGTCTTGTAGGTCCTCGGGGCCGCGCAGAAACACGCATTTCGATGCTCCGACTTTCTGAATATCAGACTGCCTGTTTAGCTCTGGCTCGGGGTCAAAGAGAGAGCAGCAAACTGACAACAGGCAAATACCAAATCAAGTGTCACTTGTCCCACCTCCCCCGCGCTGTTGTCTAATGAAGAAGTTAAACGTGTTGGAAGCGATTGTGGCTGTTGGCCTTTAATTCACTCTCCCCACCATCTGCCCTTTCTGGAACCTCTCAAAGCTTTCATCTCTGCCTGTAACTGGAAGAACAGATTAGATTCTTTGTTGATGAAGTTTGACTTTCCGCAGCTGTTTTCATTGTCTGCTCTGCACTGCTTATGCTAACTACCCAAGTTTTTTTTTAAAATTTCTGCCAAAGAAATGGGAAAGCACATCACGCTTGGCTGGCTGTGCACCCAATGATTCTTCTTCGTAAAGACTTCACAGTTGTTTTCAGTTTTCTCAGCACGAAATGTTCAAACTTACATGAACTAGCTATACTTTTGCTTCCATCAGTCTGAGAGCAGGAATAACAGGCATTAATGGAAACGGAGCCACAGCCCATTACTTTAATGTAGGCTTACGCAGTGGAAATAAAATGTGGATCAAAATACCTGTTTTTGAAAAAGAGCAGAACGTTTGCGAAGAGACAGAATGTATAGCGACTAAATGGGGGGAGGGGCTTGGTCCACAGTGATGAAGCAGGCCTGTCGATGTGTGTAATCAGCCATGTACACTGTGGCCCTCCGCCAGGGACACACTCGGCCTCTCACTGTAACATAGCACTCGCACACAAAAGCCCCGTTCTCTCTAACACAATGTCGGAAAATACATTTGGCATATTCAGCGTTTGCCAAGTGTTTCCTGCATCGTGAATGTGTTTTGTAAAATTATTAAATACACACGGTCCTCAACCTAAACAGTCACAGGAGGACCACGTTTATAGCCAGAGGTTTAGAAATACCGTGGTACTAGTCCCAACTGCCAAACTCTTGGAACACATTGACCATAGGAAACAATCAAAGTCTCATACATGCGTTTAATTATGTGAACTTATTTAACTTCAGCATTTGTTCATTTTTACCTAATTTTGGAAAGTTGTTATTTCACCATGTGAGATATAAGTGCTGTTACAAAGGTTTCTTCAAACTGTCAGGAATAAAAGTATTGTGTTTCTTTTGGGTGAAAAGAAGTCAAATGGATATTGGGTCTAAAGATGAAGATCATAAAATAACATTTTGGAACGTAACGCCTGCCAAGATGTACAAATCCCTACGAAATACGGAGAAAATGACAAACCTTGTCTCCTTAAAAAAACGTTCCAGTAAAACGAAACGACATTCTCCATTACGCTTCAAGGGAAACCTTTTGATGACGTGGTGAATTAACACAAATACAAAATGCAACAAAACTATTTTTGTCTTTTTATTTTCCATCAGTTATTCAGAGTGTCTAACAATGACAGTTGATACGGTAAGTTAACTAAAATAAGAGAACGTTGACTTCTCGTTTCACAAACTCCTTCTGGAAAAGCTAGTAAATCAACCTTTTCTAATCCAAATTGGACTGTCATGCTTAGAAATATAATGAGTCAAAAGGGGCAGGTGCGTAAATTACAACACGCTATCTCTAAACCTCCCACACTGATGAACAGCAGTATAAAGGCCCAAAGGTGGATTTCTCATTTCAAGCCATTTCATAGATGACTGTCTTTCTCTCGCTGTCAGTCTTAATCTTTATATGCCGAGTGTTAAAAAACTGTGTGCATGGCCCCGTGGGAAATGCATATATGCTTTTAGGACAGCTTTGGTTGAATAAGCCAGAAGGAGTTATGAACATATGGGTGCACTGAAGAGAAATGCTCTCGGGTTGTGTATGTATATTTGGCCGTTGGCTCCATATGTAGAGGGGGATATCATAAATCCATTACTCAGGGGAGTAGGGAGGTGCTGTGTTGGCTCCATGGCCACTTCCCTCAGGGAATGATTGTAGAGGAACCACAATAATAGTGGCTGGCATTGGGTAATTGTGCCCTAAAGGCATATCATGTGTGTGTTTTTTTTTTTTACTTCAGTACTGAGGAATCACACCAACACCCCAGAGGCATTTAAAATGAGCGTGGCATAGATGGTAACTGAGGGAGATAGATATAACAGAGAAAAGGAGATGACACGGATATAAAAGAGAATCCTGTGTCATGTCAGGTTTACTGTCCACTGGGAGGCAACTGAGGAGAAGCATTCATTCATCCCCCTAGTGGTCATTAGATGTAGGACGAGTGGGGGTGTTTGAGCTCTGAAGTCTGCCTTTTTAAGAAATAGAAATATATCATGTCATTAAAAAAATTAAAAAAATGGCGCAGTTATTTTCTATAAAGCAGCTGGTTCCTATTGTTGTTATCTGGCAGAAGAAAATAGGATATTTGTTTGGAAGTATTTTCAGCAGCAGAATTAATCCACACTTTCTTTCGTGAGTGTCAGCAGGACGGTATGTGTGGACAGAGGTGCCTGTTCACATATTTTATATATATATATATATATAAATAAATGTGAACAGGCACAGTTTGCTATCGATGGAAACAAATACAGCTTTGCAAGATCGGTCCGATAACAATATAGAAATGTATCTTTTTAATTTTTAAGTCAATCATTTGCCAGGTTCTTATAAAAAGATGTATGTAAATAAACCCTCGCTATCATTGCTGCAAGGAAATGAAACAAATAAAAACACTGCATCAACAAACAGGAATAGAGCCTTATTTGTGTCAGAAGTTCATTGTGATACGTATGGAAAACTGCTACAATAGACTGGAAAACACACACACACACACACAGACACATACACATATATCAAATCCATCCATGCCATTTATTCTTTTGTGCGTATGCGGGCTGTTCACAATCTTAAGTCCACAGGTGCTAGCCGTAAATTTCCCCCATTGATTTGTAGTATATATGGATTTTTGCTCCCCGCCCCACAGCCCTGGATTAAAATAAGCTTTGTTTGGCAGTTTATGCACCTGTAAATCTCCCTGTGACATTTTGATAGCGGGTGACACACTGAGGGAAGTGCAAATATCATTAAATCTGTCAATCAAAGTGTCTATTATCGACAACCAGTGTAAGGCGCTCGGAGCCAACGCTGGTTCAGGCCGAGGAGCGATGGGAGACGGAGAACGGGAGGGATGGAGTTTTAGGTAAAAATGGAGGAGGAGCTCATGTGGTCGTATAGGCAGGGGAGGGCGGTAGGACTGTCAGTCAGGACGTCCCCGGTAAACAGAGTGGTAAATATTTCAGCCGTCACGGCCGAGTGTGGGCAGCTGGTCCCCTTTTGCATGGCAATGAGAGGAAAAGAGAAGAGCCCATCTCAAAGGAGCCCTTCAACCCTGGGAACCCTCCACACACAGGACAGTGCAGGTCTGTGCTGCATCGCTGGCCTCTGTCTTCTTTTCCCACACTCAGACTCCGCCGCAGCTCCTCATCGAACTCTCGACAACCAGATTTACAACTCCGTTTCAATGCAGCTGTCCTTTCTAAAGCCACAGTTCTATTTTTTCGGTCGGGTCCATTGGACGTTAATCAGACGGCGTACGATGGCTTGGTGCGAGCGTCGGTTTTACTGTGTGTTGACCTACAAGCATTAGCGTAGTGATCTACATCCTCCAAGTGGCACACGTGATAAGGTGTCCTGAACCAAGCAGGTAGTAAATCCTTGTTTTTTTTATGGAGAAGAAAAAAATCGAGTTGATCTCGTCGTCAGAAATGAGCTTTTGAGTCGTGAACATGTCCGTTAAATTACATTACATGATTGCAAATGAGCTCGAGCTTGACATTGTTTCTCTACCTATTTAACATCTTATTTTGAGGCCGAGGTCAACGTAACCTTATAGGCTGTATGACAACGGTTTATTACAGGAGATGGGGCATATAGCAACGATTTAGTGGCCCTGATAACAAATGGAAGCGTCACGGTCCGGTTTTGCTGTGGAAGTAAAAAATAAAAAAAACAGGATGACTTATCGGTCTGTGAGTGTCTTTACAAAGACAGTTCAGTGCTACAGTTTGAAAATGAAATGTACAGCTCACACACACATAACAAGGTCCCATACACTCACATCCTTAAATGGTTGGGAACTTTAAACACACCTAGGTCTGTTTATATTATCGACTTATTGTGCAATATGATGGATGTTATGACCTTATCATACAGTATATGGCCATCACATTGATCATTTTTGGGCTGATACTCTACTCCTAATTGTATTACTTGGACATATTTCACACAGTATTCCAAGAGGTATTTAGAGAAAGTGTTATTGTGCAAAATTGCAGTAATAAATATAAAAAGAATGCAACACTTTTTTTTTTCAAGTAACTTCCATCTCTAGAAAATAGAATAAAACCAAGTGCAAGTTCAGCCGGACAGGAGGTTTATGTACCCCAATCAATTACTCTCCAGTGAAAGTATTTGTGTGATTGCTTGTGCAAAGACCAACATAACGTATGGTGGCAGCATCTCGGTGTGCATGTTTACTTGACTTTCTTGCTTACACTGGTAAATACAACACAATCTGGCAGCCATTGCATTGAAAATTAAATTCAACAACAGCAGGACAAGACCTTTATTTCCAAACCCAAAGATACAAAAACACATTAAAATCTGAAAATTACAAAATAAGTAGCTGCTCTTCAGTTACAGTATTTCAGGATTTGGCACAGTACACAAGTGAAACTGTAATAACTATCTTAGTGCACAAACTAATAATGTGAACATTACTGTTTGTGTTGGTTGACTTATAGCAGCTGCTGCTTATTCATAAGCCATGAAAACGTCCGTCAACTGTCTTCAGAGCAGATCTGTGGCAGGTCACAGTGTGGCCACTAGAGCTGAATGCACGGACACAAAGGTACTTCCTTGGAAGGCTTGCCACTCGTTGGAATTTAGCTTGGCGCGATCTCCACCACCCACTCACTCACTCAGCAGCTCCTGACCAACATCTCTGTCGGATAGAGGGCACCTAGGCCACGTTCTACAACATTTGTCTTTCTGGGAAAAGATACCCAGACTTTGCTTCCTTTGGTGCCACCGTCTTTACAGCTTCTTCTGCACTTCCTCTTGTCAGTTGTGGCGACTCCTCTATGGATGTGCTCTGCCTCAGCTTTGGTTTATTTGTCCCCGTCTTCAGCTTTGAAACCTGGATCCAGGAGGGAGGCCATGTCTAACAGGGTTAGTATTTATTAGCTCTTACTCAAAATGGATTTTCAAAAATGTACACTCCAAGATAATGGTATGCCGATTTTGACCTACCGATGACGAGGTGAAGCCTTTGGCCGAATCCCTGCGGTCTTGTCGAGTCGTTCAGTGCCACTGCATCGTCTGTGGTTATGCATACTTGCAACTTTTCTTCAAGCCTCCGTGATCGCAGCATCCCCTCAAGCCTTGGGCTACCAATTCTCCATTTAGGTAATCAGGGAAAGATGAAGTCCCACTGGTGGTTGACAAAGTGGATTGTCAGATTAATGGGCAACTCATGTCGAACTGTCCTCGGCAAGACACTTACCCCAAATTGTAGCTGTGCCTACGGTGTGTGAATGTTGTATGAATGTTAGATGGCCCTGATGGGCAGGTGGCACCTTGCATGGTAGCCCCTCCCATCAGTGTATGAATGGGTGAATGATGACAAGTAGTGTTAAAGTGCTTTAAGTGGTCGGAAGACTAGAAAAGCGCTATGGTCCATTAAGCGCTGCAGTCCATTCACTAATGAATGGCTCCATGGTACGGGCTTGACCACAAGTCAGTGGTCGTTGCATTGTGTTGATTTTTACTGAGTCCTTTCTCCACTCGCTCACGGACCACTTGACTGTTTGCTGCCGTCCTGGATCCAGTGCCTCGATCATGTCTTCAAAGCCCTTTCTGTACACCGTCTGACAAGGAACCATGTCCTTACACTAGCGCACGGTGAGTGAAGTTTTTCACCGCTGACTTCCTCTCGTAAAGGAAAGCCTTTATAAAAACCAGAGGAAGTGATGTCTGATTTGCAGAGACAGCTCTTTTCTTCCCACGGCTGTCCGACGCCTCAATGAGCCGCATTCTTTTCAACAGGTTGAGTTGTGTTTACTTTGTGCAAAACCACACATTTTAAGGGAAGGCATCCTGGATAGTGTATATATGGTTTAATCATCCATACACAAGCATGTACATGTATGTGAAGCAATGCTACTCATGTCATCTATACGAAGCAAATATATTAAGAGTCAGGTTTACCGAAAACACAGTGCGGTCTTTATTTCTCCAGCCGTCAACGGCAACATGTTGTAGGTACAGTAGGATCCCCTCACACCTGGAGCAGCAGTTATCGTGTCCCCGCCACTATGGAAAGGATTTGCAGGCAGAGGGTGAACATACTGTAGCTGGCAGCACTAAGTAAACACAGTGTTGTGTGCGATGCATACTGGTAGACATGAAGGCCTTTTCTCAGTGCTTTCTGCAGCAGAGTCCTCGTTTTCGAGACAGCTGCTCGTAATGTTGCCGTTTCATCTGCCTCGAGGAAAAAAAGCTAAACGCTCCTTTAGCTCATTAACGATTTGACCTTTTTCCAGTTTTTTTTTTTTTTTTTGCCCAGCTTTTATTCATTTAATTCCCCCCCACCCCTCCCCCCCGGTGGTGCTTTGAACAGCAGGCTTCGTCAGCTACAAGTCTGAGGGGTGCTTATCGCTGTGCTCCAGCAGAGCTGAGCTCACACACACAGACGCTTCACTGTATTCACTGTCGACACTGCGGACACTGATACACCGGTAGGATGGTTGAGAACAGCATCATTTGGCTTCCATTTATTTGGCCTTCATTTACAGTAAGCTATGGGACACTGTATGCGTATGTGACGATCCTGACTTGAGGAGTAAAAAAATAAAAAATAAATAAAAAAGATGGAACCATAACAGTAAGCTGGAACAATGGTTCAGGGAGAAGACAAGCAGCTTCACTTATTGACACATTCACTGGGATTCCAAATCACATCATTTCTTCTGTTTCATTTAAGTATGTACTTCTGCATGCAGTTTGCATTGCAGAATGATGACCCTCTTGCTCACATAGATCTGCTGCGCAAAGGATTGTGGGTCAGAATAGACAGAAAAGCATGCTGGTTTGCAAACAGCAAAATTCGACCGGATGCAGTACAACATCCAGGTTTTTCTTGCATACTGCATGTGACATGCTACGTATTGGCACATGCTACATAATAATTAGTTTTGCATACTAAATATTATGGTCGTATGGGTAATGCCGGTGTTGGCCTCAGCGCTATGAATAGCTTGCCTTGCGGCGAAAGAAACAAAATGATTCTAAACCGGGGGACAGGAAACACCCCGAAAGGACACGGGTGTTTTTATGAGTGCGGAGGATATACATAAAGTACATGCATCCCTGGAAATGATCGGAACCTAGTACTGGCTCCCCAGTAGAATTCGAAGGATCCTCAACATCGGAATAGTCGATGACGAAGCATCTTTGAATTTCAGCCGTGAAAGCCCCCATCGTCTGCCTGATTCCACGTGAATACAGCATCAAACATGGAGGATTGTCTTGCAGTGTGTGTGTGTGTGTGTGTGTGTGTGTGTGCACATGGCTTCAGAGCAAGTGCAGTCACAGAAACTGACTCCCAGCCCGTTTTACAAGCATGTGACAGGCTTCCTCTATCGTCTACCAGTGAATTACAGTGATTCATCCCCCCCCCCCCTGACCCCAAAATAGACAAGAGCGTTTCTAAAAAAAAAAACTAAACAGGAGCACAACCTGTGAAATCAGATTTCAGCGCAGGAAATAGTCTGAGGAATAATTTAGCCAGAGTGTCTGCTCGCTCGTTTTGTTCTCACGGTGTATTCCATCCCGCTAGCGGTGCGAATCCCACTCTCACTATTAGTTTCTTCTCTCACGCTCAGTGGCTTCTGCTTTTCCTGAGACGCACAGTGAACGCCTCTCGCTTCTGGAATAGGACAGGCTGATGTTTTCAAAGCTTGTTACATTCATTCAAAATGTGTCTGGATTGTCTCATTTCAAAGACTTCTACCGGACGTATTCGGTCTTCACACGACTGTAAGCGCTAAATAGACTTGAAACAATATTCATGTGTAATATTGACCACTTAAAACAAAGAAAACGTGACCTATAAAACAGACACGTTATGAATTAATTCACACATTTTCTTATCCGGCTTAAGCTGCAGGACTCGAAGTGGTTTGTATTTGTGTAGACGGTTAGAGTTCATCGGGGCGGGATCCCACAAGTTATGTGGTTATTGCTGAAATCTTACACACTTTGTCAATATACACACTTTATCACGACTGCTCATGTCAACTGACGTTCTACTAGTGGAGATTATTGAGCACAAAGCACTGCCAATGGCTGAAAAGGGCTTGCCTAGGAAAAGTGTGCTTAATGCTAGGAGTCTGTGATTACAGATCTAGATTATAATTATGGTTCAACACGATGAATGGCCCTCTTATAATTGAGCAGTCGCCTGTCTTAATAAGATAATAATGATAATAGTACACTCTTTCTACACAATGTTACAAAGGTCTTGGGTGCCGTCTCCCATCACACCTGCTGTCTGTGTTTGTGCAACAGAGCATTAATGAATTTGTGATGACTGCTGATTAATAAATACACTCTCATCTCTTTCTCTCTGAAACAGCTGAGCCAATCACATTGAAGCATGAGGACAACAGCAATCGTAATTAAAAATAATATTTGCCAAAAAGTGCAGTTATAATTCTTCCGTTTTTTGTGTCACAAAACAATTTTTTTTTTTATTTCATCCGCATGTCACTCTGGGAATGTAAATAACATATGTATGTATTTATTAATTAGTTATTATATTAGTTATCCATTATTATTATGTATTATTATTGTTATGAATAGGATTGTTATTATTGTTAAATGATATCTCTAAAGCTATAATAAATACCCAGAATGAGTCATGGATTGATCAACACATAGCACACAACATAATAACTGTGAGAAAATAGAGTTTAAAATGAGTAGACTAATGATACAAGTGTAATTTAAAATGGTAGAGAGGCATCAGTTGCACACAGCAGAGCGGAGGTGTTCCGGAGGACGGAGTCTTCATCTGAGTGTGAGGTCATGTGCGCATGAAGAGTCGCCACGTCATCCTCTAAGGTCGTTTTCAGAAATGGCTGCTCCACTGAGTCATCGCCGCCCTTTGTGTGTGTGTGTGCGTGTGTGTGTGCACGTGTATGTGTCCACGCACAACACTGCTTTGGACACATAAATATGTATCGCTTTGCACTCACTCACACATTGTTTGTGCGTGTGTGTGTGTGTGTCCACGCACAGCACTACTTTGGACACATAAATATGTATCTTATTGCACTCACTCACACATTGTTTATGAATGTGTGTGTGTCCGTCTGCATTCGGCACAAACAGGTTTGTCTTGTCTTTTTACTCCCAGACATCATTAATATCGGTGTAATGGATAGAATAATGTTCATGCTGCTTCTCCACTCGACAACACTTAACCTTCAGCTTACCAGGAATCAGCTCTATTGACGTGGCGGAGACTCATCACCTATGGCAACCTATACCAGTCGGTTGTAAAACTGAATGGCTTCACAATGGATAAATAAAGCGAACGTAGCAAAAACAGAATGTAAAGTATTTCAGCTGAAGTGGAGATTATTATTTTTTTTATCAGAAATTAGAAATCTAAATTCTAGGTGACTGCCGATTAGAGCTTTTCCAACTATTTGACAAACATGAAATTCTCCTGATCGAATCATCCATGCAAACAATGAGCAACCGCGTCAACATTTTGGGTTTAAGTTTGGATTATAAATGAATTAGGGTCCAGTCTGGTGCTGTGTTTTGTTACTGATTACCACAGATATTATATGTTCGGACTTCGACAAAGAAAGGGACGTATTTAATCACGCTGTTGGGCTGAGAGGTTCTCTGGTGGAAGTCGGATTGACTCGACATATTGACATTGTGTTCATCTAACCTCCTCCCCTCCTGAATTAAATGTCAGTTTTGTCCCGACCAATCAATAGTGAGTGACATAACCATTCCACTGATGTCACTTTCAGTTTCAGAAGCAGTTAATCTGTTTATTTTTAATCAATCAAAGCGATGTCTAAAAGTCACATATTTATACTACAATACAGATGTGCAACAGTAATCTTTTTTTCTTGGAACAATTATAATACAGACATTAGGGCTCAACAATAATGTGCCTGACATGCCCGATTGGCCGAGGGCAAGTAAAATGCCACGTCGGGCTAGTAAAGCCAGCGACTCGGTGGTATAGAATTTAACAGTGATTATTTATTTCCCAAGCTAATGATTGAAGTTGCCGAGGAGAGAGCCTCCTCGCTCCCCTCTAGTCTCTGTTGAGGCCATACAGAACCACTGAAATGCAACAAAATAAATGCAGCTGGAGGCAACAATTTAGACCTCTGAGCCCAGACTTAGCTCACACTGCAAAAAAAAAAAAAAAAAGAGAGAAAAATCCAGTGGGCAGTATGCTTTCCTTAAGTTGTTTCTGCTGTTGCAATAAGTAGTCGTTGTCGATGAAGAAGAAGAAGAAGTATCCTTCGTAGGCAGGAACCCGTGGGGTCAACAGTAGAAGTTCACATGATCCGTCTGAGAGCCTGTATTTAACTTGTAGCAGCCAGCTGAGGACTTTGCCGGTCCTTAGCTCATTCTCTCTGTTTTTCTTGACTCAAACTAAACAATTGTCATCACTCGCCTGCCCCGCTGTGCTTAATTAACCTTGAGCCGGACAGGGGATGTACTTGAGAGTCTTCCATCGGTGAAAGTCTCTCGAAAGGGATGAACGGCATTCTTCTGAAATACAGTATATTCCCATATTTAGTGTTGAGATGATGGCGATCTGGACTACATCGTTGTCATGCTCATCAAAGCATTCGGGGAGTATCCCCATACAGCTGAATGGAACACACTTCATATTTGATTCTAATAGAGACTAATACATCCTTGAGGAGAACTGGCACTGGATGTACATTGTGTGCTGTGGCAGGCTAAATATAATGGGTTAGAAAAAAGCAGATCCGTGCAGAGCTCGAGTACAAATCAATGGTAACACATTCTTCAAAAAGCATTCCGGGCCACCCTTGCAGATGCATATGCTTAGAATTGGGCGAAGGAATAGGGAAAACCGTCTTTCTACCAACTGATGCAAGCACACTGAAGGCATGTTATGTCGACTGTCAGAGGTGTGCGTGAAATGTGTTTGTACAGTCGGACGGGGGAACGGAGCTGGAATAACATTTGAAAGCAGCCGGTTGCGTATGATGTCCTCTTTCAGTTTTAATCCCCTTCCCTTTGTGCAAACACATAGCTGTTCTGATTAGCTCATTTTCATCTGAATGGGATCTGACTTGATTTGATTTGCTATCCAGAGCAATTGCCTTTCATATTAATAAGATTACGTCTTAGAACAAAGTGGCCATTATACAGAGACTTATGGCGCTAGTGGGGGAAAAAACAGGACCGCCACATTGCCATCAGTAACATCCCCACTGAGAGATATGGGCATTAGGAGGGAGAGATCACACACACACACATATACACACACACGCTCGCACACACACACACACACACACGCGCATCATGACTCTAATCTTGCTTTGCTTTTTCTTCTGGCTGTGGGCTGAGCACCGCTGTGACCGCAGCCATGAGACGTGGAAGCGAGAGTTTGTCATCATCAGCCCATTAATGTGTTTGTAAAACCACTTGTGCTGTTTGCTCCATACGTGGCAAGAGTGTAATCAGAAATTACACATAATCATAAACTCTCATCTCGGTGAAAGCCAATTACGGCTGTATTAAACTCTGGATCCACTTAAACACAGCTGTCGCCTGTTGTGTGTGGAATGCTCGTTGGGCTGCAACGACTAATTGATTAAAAGTGATTATAAAAGCAGTTGGACGGGAATTTGATCATCGATTAGTTGGGTCTATGTTATGATGCAAGACATGCGCCATGATGCGGCTGTTGTAACTCGTGATGAATTACAAGAAATTACACCGTCTTCTTAGGTCTGGAGCAGTGACTTCTACTTAAACTTGAGTTCATCATCTGGTTGTATAGAAGTCTATGCTTCATGTGTTAAAGCAGCATTCACTTTACTGTCCACCAGGGGGCGAATCCTCTGGTTGTATAGAAGACTATGCTTCATTTGTTAAAATAGCATTCTCTCTACTGTCCACCAGTGGGCGACTCCTCTGGTTGTATAGAAGTCTGCTTCATTTGTTAAAATAGCATTCTCTCTACTGTCCACCAGGGGGCGACTCCTCTGGTTTTATAGAAGATATGCTTCATGCGTTAAAGCTGCTTTCTCTCTACTGACCACCAGGGGGCGACTCCTCTGGTTGTATAGAAGTCTATGCTTCATTTGTTAAAGCTGCATTCTCTCTACTGACCTCCCGGGGGTGACTTCTCTGGTTGTATACAAGTGTATGTGTCATGTGTTAAAGCTGCATTCTCTCTCCTGACCATCAGGTGGCGACTCATCTGGTTGTATAGAAGTCTATAGAAAATGACTCTACTTCTCTCTTGATTTATTCCCTCAGTAAACATTGTAAACATGAGTTCATGGTCTGAATCTCTAGTTTCAAGTCTTTAATACAGTCTATGCTCTGGAGTGAGCATTTAAGAAGTGTTGGAGGTCGAGGTACAGCTGAGGAAATGCAAACGCTTGATTACAGGTTCTAATTTATTAACAAAGTTAACAGATGGAAAAAGCTGTCGTCGGTTTTCTTTCCGTTTTGTTATGGATGAACAGAAGTTATTCTAAAGCTAACGTTGAATAAAGCCAAATGCTCCGCTGAGCCATCACAAAGTGTAGAGAAACCGACGGGTGGTACTTCTGTCCATTAGTTTTGGTTTCAAATTAATCTTTATTCTTGCGTTTGTCGGTCAAAACAGACACAAATCATCCGCAGAGCAGATTTAAGAAATAAGTTCAAACTGCAAACTCAACATTCAAAATATTAACCAGCTGCAGTGTATGTGAGTGACAGCTGACAGGAAGTAAACATGGTCCAAGCTTTTACCTAGAAATGCAATTCTGTAGGAACGGCCTATTACGTAAATTCTTTTACATTTTTCCTGGAATATTTCATGGCATCAGTCAAAGACAGTCTGAAGTAAATCCTTTCAATCTGATCAAACAAAAATAAAGCAACACATTTCAATGAGGGCAAGCTAAAGAAAACAAATTCTATCCGAATGTATTGCTGTAATAATTAACAGATAATTCAACTATCAAAGTAGCTTTCTCTGTGTCTGTATTCATGTCACACTGGAGGGCCGAGCAGCGTGTACACACACAGTCTGTACACACAGTCCGTACAGTAAACCTAATAATAGACATGTTCTGTCACACTCATGGTGCTTTAGTGGCACTAGTGTTACGACGCTGTAAACAATGCCGACGTCTGTTTGCTGTCTGCCCCCCTCCCCCCCTCACTGTGGGCTTTGAGCAGGGGGTGTCAGTCTGTCAGTGTCAGTCTGTCAGTGTCTCTGTCCGTCCAACAGTCTGAAGCGAGACGACCGGATTGCCACTCACGGAAAGGATGTGTCTCTTGGGGACCCGTTTGGTTTGAGTTGCACCTCCGTCGGGCCAACGCAAGACCAATTTCAATCTATTGGGCATATGCCGTGACATTTATTGAAAACATGTTTTGCTCCCAGGAGGATGAATCCTTTGCATTTGGATTCCACCTTCAGGACCGAATGTCAACCTAATGGAGAGGTTTTAATGAAATCTGGTGAGCACTTTCTCCAGCTTCATTAATTACAAATCAGTGTATTGAAACCTGCTTTGTTTCATGTTTTCATGTTTTTTAGTGGCACAGTGTTGTGTTTCTGGCTGTAATCTCACCATCAGTGCAACAGGGTTATCATGGAGCCTATTCCATTGGACATTGGCCTCCTCCATTACCTATGAAGTCTATGGGGAAATGCTTCATAGGCAATGAAGTCCTGCAGGTATCTGTTACCTCTGCACATTTTCACACAAAATTAAATGTTCATTGGACATCGTGCGGGATCATCTTCACAAATGAACCCCACTTTTATGATTTTGAAGCACGTTGAGCAGAAGTAAAAAGCTGTCGTTAGGCTATAAGGAAACTACACCACAGTCACATGACTTCACGCTCATTAAACATATTCATAAAGGCAGACAAAAGACAAGAATAAGTGCTTATAACAAACAGAGATGAAATAAGGGAAGATGAAGTGACCAAGACAAAGCACAATATATATAGTGATACAAAGAAAACACAATATACAATAAAATACACAATAGATGCATTAAACAGGGATGTGTTTAGCTGACTTGGATCTCAAGGATGTGACTTAACTGAATGAAGGCAGAGCTTGTGTTCTAGTTTCTAGTTCTGTCTCATTAAGCCACTTGTTAGCAAATGGCTTTCGTGAAAGCTTCTAAATTCACAAGTGGGATATTTACTGATACTTCATAGTCATCTGCAGATCGTAGGACTCATTCCTGCAGGATTTTATAAGGGACTAAACAAAATGTGTATTCATACTCCTGCTCATTTGAATTAAACACAGATGCTTTTTTAGGAAAAAGTGCAGTTCGGCTAAACAAACCTAAAAATACATAAATCATGTGTATTCACATAGAGTGGAAGAAGAAATAAATACTTCAAAGAAATAGAAACCGACTAAATGAGCCCAGCACCATATCACTTAGATAATCTGAGATAAGAAAATCACAGGAGCCCATTGGTTTAAAAATACATCTGGCTTTACATTTGTTGCTGTAATTGTGTCCACTGAGTACACTTCCACGTCTTATACCCCTGATGTAGTGTGGGTGGCACGTAGGTTGAGCCAAGATAAAGTTATGATTATATGCAGCCAGTAAGCTGTTCTCTTTTATATAGCGCCATTAGTCATTCCTCCTGTAATGTAATATAACACATCAGAACTGGTAGTAAATTAATGTTCAACATGGCAGGTATTTCTGTATGAATCCTTTCCCAGTATGGACAATCCCCTCCAACAAGTGTGTGCGTGTGTGTGTGTGTGTGTGTGTGTGTGATCACCAACCAGTTTACAATCCCTCCAGCACCGATTTATTTCACTTCTGTCATGTTGTAATACAATGAAAAGATGTCTAAAATGCATCGTTGTTAATATCCAGATGGATTCTTACCACAGTGGTCTGTTTGCCACTTCACGCAATGTTCCATCATTGATAAAAGACACTTTTTAATGTTGTTAGAATCCGCCTTCCTTTATATCTAATCGAGACATGGCCAGACTTTTGCAGTTGACGTATTCCTCCTCTGCATCTTGTTTTTTTTTCCGACTGGTCGTCTTCTTATTTCACGTGTCACTGTTTTGCATGCGCCGCACATCGGTGTCACCGTCCTTTCGCAGTTGGTAGGAATGTGCATCGCGTCAAGAACAAATGTTGCTCTGTGGTGTCAGCAGTGGTCAAAAAGCCCTTCGGGATACGTTTTGTCTCTTTTACTCGGTCATCATGGGAAATAAAAAAACTGGCATCTTTGGAGGCGCTCTCAACACTCTGACTGCTGATGAGCTGCATTTGGTGCTGATGTTGAGTGCAATTGCTGTAAATGAACTTGTTTTCATTTATTTATTTTTTTTAACTCGACCAGTGTTCTCTCCTAAAGCTGCATTACTGCAACGTGGAGGGGGGAGGCCTGTGAAACAATACGTTAACCATCACTGGATGGTTGGAGGCCATTTGGATGTGGCTTATGGTGGCGTATTGCCTCCTTCAAGATATGTTGCATTGCAGATATGTTGCGCTGTGATGGTTATTCCTCCCACACACCGCTGGTATGAATTCTCTCTTCGAACACTATGTAAAGCCTATGGGCTCCGTTTCCACAGACGGAAGCTTTGGCGTGAAACGGAATGTGCATTTTGAATTGTGCATGGCTTCGTTCCTTTTACAGTCCTTTACTGTTTATTACTGTATTCTGAGTCGGGTTCTCATCAATTAAACATTCCCCACTTTTCACTGAGAGACTTCCCATTGAGCTCTGCGGGACGTGTAATGAAACCTCTGAAAGATGGTGTGCGTCTGTCTGCGTGTGTGTGTATTGTCTTTCCTCTTGCCTATTACAGAGGCTTTGACATTTACCACGGTAAACACATTCATCAGCAGAGACGGAAGATTATCGGTTTAATTTTAGAGCCTCGCAAGACGTCGCAGGTTCAGTTGCTACAGCCGCAGTTTGTGGAGAGGAACCTCCTGCTGTGCTCTTTCCTCCATTGACCCTCCTCCCTCGCCTGGAGTCTGGAAGAGGAGCATAAGCAGTGGAACACAATAGTCATGGAGGAATAACACTTCATAATAACCATCATTAATGATCAATTTACCATTAATTCAACGTAATAACTGTTAATAGTTAACGATGAAAAAAAATGGTAATTAATATTGTTGACTTGTTATCAGTACTGCTATAATGTTATTTTTTCATCAGTTGGTGTAATATGAAATACATATTCGTAAACTATGTCATAGCCAATAAGAGACTTAAACAATAACATTCTGATGATATTAGAAAACTATCTATAAACCGTTTATTGTTGCACCGATTTGATGTATTTGCTAATAATTAGCAAATCATTTGTGAACTTTTAATTAATTGTTTGTAAAAACATCTATAAATTGACTAAAAGAATGTTTACCGATGCTTTACAAATTATTTATTAACCATTTGACAAAGTATTAGAACGATCGGTTACAACTTTATAATAACATCTCACTAATGTGTATAGAAAGTTTACAAACCAGTTATGAATTAACAAGTTCATTTTAGCCCACACCTCACATTTGTATGTATAAATAGGACATATACGCACCTCAGCTTCCTGTAAAGCTTGCACAATTCCTACAGAAATCTTTTTTCTTTCTTTTTTCAGTTTTCATCAGTCAGTGAAGCAGTAAATTAGGCTCCTAATAGCCAATGGGATGAATCATTACCTGAATATCTTGTTTTTAATTGTCAAGATTAGCAAAGCAGATCATTCAGCAGAGGGTTAAAAAGGACACAGCAGCTGTGGTTCAATCAATTCAATTCAGTTTATTTTCTATAGCCCAGAATCACAAATTAGCCTCAGAGGGTTTTACAATCTGTCCCGGGACCTCACATCGGATCAGGAAAAAGTCCCCCCACAAAAGAAGAAAAAAAAGAAAGTGTATTCCCCGCAGTATAATGTTTCTATCCTGTAAAGGTGTCCTATATCAGCACCACTGCTGGAGGCCGTACTTGATCACGCAGTTTAAATCAAGTGGTTAACTTTGAATCCGTCGCAGTTTGGTTGAGTTTAGGCAACACGACCAGTCAAGGTCGTACAGAGGTGGAGGTCATACAGAGGCATTGGTGTTAACCAATGCCTCTGTATGACCTCCCTAGGTTGACTTTGACTATTAGGAGCCTAATGTACTTCTTCACTGAGACTGTTTCATGAACAGTAGCTTTTAAATAACTCCACGTTGACCATTTGTTTCACAAGGGACACGAGCCAGTCCAGTCTGACAGCTTTGTGGCTCTTTATACTGCGTCATCTGACTTGTCTCTAAGAGGACATTTGTTCAGACGCTGTGTCTTTAGTAAGCATGTGGCCAGAAGCAGGACGGAACCTTCAAAAGCCATTTCCTATGATCTCAAACCAGGACAAATACCCTCTTGCTGTAAAAATACTTGACGTGGTGAAATCATCTGCACACTGCTAAGTTAACAACGTGTACAGTATGCATACTTTCTGCCACATTCTAAGGTTAGTGTTTGAACGTCTTGCATATAATAATAATGGATACTGGTGATATACTGGAACACACCTGCTTTTAAACAAAAAGTCCACTTTCATTCCACTACTCCCTTCTTTCCCGATCCTCCTCCTGTGCATCATATGCGGGGCTACTTGTGGTTCCTAGAGTCCTAAAAAGTAGGATGGGAGCCAGAGCCTTCAGTTATCAAGCTTCTCTTTTATTTCCACCATATTTACGAATAGACTTAAGACTTTCCTCTTTCATAGTGCTTATAGTTAGGGCTGAATCAGGTTTGTCCTGGTCGAGCTCCTAGATATGCTGCTATAGGCTTATAGGTTGTTGGGATGTTTTAGGATACACTGAGCACCTATCTCCTCTTCTCTCTCTCCTTATGGATGAATTTACATCTCTCCATTGCACCTTATTAACTCTGCGTCTGAGTCTTTGTGACTTCACGTCTCATATGGTCCATTGAACCTGGCGGTTCTCTACCTCCTTCTGTTTCATGGATTGGAGCTCCATTCATACATTGTCATATTCATGTAATGTGTTTATGTAACTTTGTAATGCTGTTCATTCTGTACACATGACATCTATTGCTTCTGTCCATCCGGGGAGAGGGATCCTCCTCTGTTGCTCTCCTGAAGGTTTCTTCCCTTTTTTTTCCCTGTGAAAAGTTATTTTTGGGGAGTTTTTCCTGATCCGATGTGAGGTTCTGGGACAGGGATGTCGTATGTGTACAGATTGTAAAGCCCTCTGAGGCAAATTTGTAATTTGTGATATTGGGCTATATAAAATAAACTGAATTGAATTGAATTGAATATGCCCGGACCGAGCAGCCTCCGCGATCACCATTGCCAATGCTCTTCCTGATGTCTCTTCCTTGTGAAAGAATTTAGATGACGCCGAGGGGCACATTTTTACGCAATTTGTACTTCAGAGGAGAGGGAATCCGCCCGCGTGTCGCACAGCCCCCGTGGCTTTGTGCCTTGTAGTTTAATACGGCAGAGTGTGGCAGCGGGTCCCTGTGTTACTCTGCTAATCAGCCGGTAATCCCCGTGCTGCCGATGTGAGAAGTGATGCTCCGTGTGACTCTATCATTTTCTCATCAGTGCGTTCTTTGTCTCCGTGTCTATCTCTCGTTCCCTCTACATCTCTGTCTGAGGGCCTTGTTGCTTCTCCGTGATTGGGCCATTGTTCTGACAGAGTCAGCCTGTTGGCCGTGTTTACATGGATCCACGCTTCTGGGCTGCTGGCTAATGCAACACCTTTGTTCTTTTAATTGCTTGCTGTTCCCGCCGCGGGCTAAAAAGAATGAATTATGCCAAAGCTACAGAATACTAAGAATTTCCACCCAGCGCAGAAGTTCCTAACTCTAAATATGAATGTGCACAGGCAGCCCGCTATATGCTGCAGCTCCATATACAGGTATATTATATTATTATACATAGTTTGAGTTATAGAGTTGATTGGTCAGATTTGGTTGATCCTGATGACAACAATAACTTCACCGTACCAAACAGCTGCCGTGATATACATACGGCACACACAGAGCCACATTTGCTCTGGATTGGAGCTGTTTCAATTGGTAATTTAATTAATTTTGGCTCTATTTTGGTCTTCACCATGAGGGAACTGCTCGTTGACTCCATCGAAGTAATGAAGACAGTCTGCAAAGAGCAGCATCGACTTTTTTTTAAATGCAAACTCAATATTGGCATCACGTGTCCATATGGCACCGACTAGGTGGAGGACATAGACACAGAGATTCCTTGCTTAATAGTTTGATACAATATTGATTAATTCATTGTTGGAAAATTGCAACCGATACAGTCACTGAGTGGAAAGTGTTATAGTTGAACAATCGGCTCTCCGGTGCTATCTAGTGTTTGTAGATTTCCTTTCCATGCCACCATTGGCATTTATTTACTGAAATTGCTTATTTCAGTATGTATTAGACATATACACCAGCACAGATATAGAACATATAGACAATTATTGTTTCTAAGCATTATTTAAAGGGTCAGTTGACAGATTTGAGCACCCTTCACATCATTTTACTCCTCGTTGGCAGGACGACTCAGCTTGTCTTCTCTGTTGAATTTGATTAAATAACCCTCATGGTGGCAAGTGTTATCCTAGCAACTTTGGAACAGAAAGCCTGTAATACAAACTGGAATGTGGCGTTTTAAAGTAGTGAGTGTTTATCAGACAGGGAGGGTTGAAGAGATGCTATCAGTATGGGAAGTCTAGGATCCAATACTAGGGACTTAAAGGTAGGGATTCAAATATATAGTAATGTATTTAAGAACAAGGATTCATGAATGCATTAATCGGGGCCACCTGTATAGAAAAGCCTGGAATCACCAGCGCACGCTGTGCTTCTAAGATCCTGTAGCCCTGTGCTCCCGACAGCCTTTCAAAAGCCATCATACATTCGATGCAGGAGACTGCCACTGTGCAGCTCTGGCTCGATTCTCTTCCTGCACTGCCACATCCTATTCTCCTCTGCTGCAGAGTACCAACGAGTGTTAATAGCTGCTCTCCATCTGTTAGCATCTGAAACATGAAGATCGATGATGGACGATGGGGGTCTGTGTGTGTGTGTGTGTGTGTGTGTGTGTGTGTTACAGGGATGGAGATGGGGGGGCAGTGCTCGGTGTTCGTAATGAGGGGAGACTTGACACGAACAGGAAGCTCCAATAGAGTGATGCATGTTTGGTGATCAGACTCCCTCTCGGCAGGTTAGGAGGAGGAGGAGCAGCAGGAGGAGGAGCAGCAAGAGGAGGAGGAGGAGGAGGAGGAGGTGGGGGTGTGCCGCGGCTGGTGATAAATGAGGCAGACCTGTCAATAAAGAGCGGCTCCTTATCCTCTGTTAAAGCTCTATACGTTTCATTACTGTCGGGCCCGTCTGCTGAAAGAGGTCCAGGTAGTTTTCCCTTGACACCTTTTTGGTGCAGGGTGAAGCCAAGAGAGCTGTCAGGGGGCAGAATGAGACGTGAGGCGGCCTGAGGTACAATGAGACATGAATTACAATGAATTACTGTACCTGAAGAGAAGCCCTTGGGTCGTGAGTGATATTGGATCCAGGTGCTTTGCCATAGCTTTGGCTTTTGAGGATTCACATCACTGAATTAAACCGGGGGGGGGTTATATCAGACAAAAGGATGTGTTCCCAACATTTTTACCGCATTCTCCCTTGAGAAGGCTGCAGAGCGGTATGCATTCTGGAGACTATCAGAAGTATGTTCAGCCATGTTGCTACATTTTAAAAAAAATATTTCTGCAAACTATTCTACAAAATCCTGCTACTGAAGTTTTTTTCTAAATGTCGACAGATGTGGGCATCGTGCCCAACCTCCCAATCTGAAAAGTGAAGACAATGAGGAAGTGCCTTGAAGTTATATTCTTTCTAATGGCCAGCAGAGGGTGACTCTGGTTGTACTTGTGCTCTCAATCTCTAGTTTCAAGTCTTCTTCAATACAGCATGATGTTCATTTAGTAAATTATGGTCCATTTAGAGTCAAACAGACCATAAAGCAGGGTATGCTTTAGGGCGGGGCTACATGACAGGTTGTCATGCCTGGGAGTAGTCAGCGTTTTCATCCGGCAGTTCAGGAGATACGTCTCTAACAGACGCAAATAACAGAATAAACACCCCAAAGCATATAAAGGCTTTAGTTATTTTCCCAAATAAAAGATTTTCTTTTCTGTTCCGATTTGAGATATTAAAAGTTCTTGAGCTGTTTGAATTTACATCCTGAATTACCATAATATCAACCAAGAAAAAAATTATTTTTGAGCAGGCCAGATGCACAGTTTTCAAGTTTTCTTAATTAGCTTTGTTTGGAAAGGAACCTTCTTTCTTTAGAGACAAATTATCTTGAACTCCATCCGATCCCCACAGAAACATCGTGTTTCTCTCAGGCCGACAGATCATTGGGATTGATCAGTGCGACGATGCACACTGCGGCCATGTATGCTCACGCCATCTGGAATCTATATCAAGGAATTAGACAGGGATCCACTGGTGTCTGTTGTCAAAGGTTCTGCCACATGTACCTGGTTGTCATTTGAATTTGAGAAATGATCATTTTGTTGCTTTTCTGCTATTGGAAATACAATTTGATTTAGTTAATTGGTCAACTAACAATTGCATGCATTCTGAATAATTGGATACCTTGTGTGATGTATTGGGTGGACGGGGCTCCCACTCTGCCACTAGACGAGCCCTCATATTTGACTTGTGAAATCAGCCTCTTGAGTGACCTAAAAAAATCAAACAGAGTATTTCTTTTAATAATCAAACTCATTTGTATCCCTTTCCAAAAACCTAAACTGTGAATTTAGCTGTGAAGTGAAGGTTTCATTAAAGCCTGCTTCTCATAATATTTTGTTCCTTTTCTTTCTAAACCTGCACTAAACGTTCTGCGGACAGATGTGAGCCCCTTTTTTTTGCTTTCAAACAAGAAACTCACCAACCCACGACAACATCCCTAATAGTACTCCCTTCAAATCAATCGGCACATTCGGCTGAAAACAGAACAATTTTCACGGGAAGTGTGTAATTGAATGGTAGTGTTTTCCGTTCTAAAACTATTGTCCACGTCTTAGCTTTCCAACAAAGACACATTGATAATAACAACTTAAAACAGCAGAGCTCCTCAAGAATATTTTTGACTTCACTAAGCCAAAACTAAAAGGACAATTGATCATGGCTTTGCTGTCTGGGTGTCATCCCTGATAAAGTGGAGTAATGAATGGCTGCAGGTGTTACCTTTTGTAATTAATAGTCTTATAATTGGATAAATTAATGAGCTGACAGATGAAATATGGGAGCAGACGTGAGTAACGCTGTTGTCTCTCAGGAAAAGACCAGTCTGAAGACTCAGCTGAACCACTGGCTCCCTCCGTCCATCTGCTTCTGTCGGACTTGTTGTTGTTCTCCATGGCCTGCAGTCACTCTCAGTTTACAAAGCAAACTATAACAGATTGATTTCTTATTGCAGAGATAAATAGAATCTGTTTAATTCCGTTCCGTTGTCTGATGGTATGAACTGATTCATATCTTATCTTCATTCCACAGGTTTCCCGTGAATCTCGGGGTCAACTGATGCAGCCATGGGCCGATCGCTGGATCTTTGAGAGCAACCTCCCTCCCCCTCCTCTTCCACCACGTCCTTATCCTCTTACCCTTACTCCTCCCTCTCCTCTTCCTTTGCCCAACACTGCTGGAAGTTGAGGAAACCAGCCATCAACCTATGATACCTTCTCCTTCCCTTCATCTGCGCACCATGACAAGTGTTGTTCCTTGGCATCCTGGCAAATCACGGTGGCTGCTCTTGTATTCTGCCCTTCTGCTCCTAATGGAGGGCCATGCAGCCCCCTCGGGCCCAGAGTCTGACTCCTGCTCCACCTTAGTCCAGAGCCGCTTTTTTGGCTTCTTCCTGTCCTCATCGGTGTTCCCCACCACGCCTTGCTCCTGGACCCTGCAGAACCCCGATCCGCGGCGCTACACTATCTTTATCAAGGTCTCAAAACCCACAGAGGACTGCGTGCCATCACAGCTCCGCACCTTCCAGTATGAGTCCTTCCTGGAGACCACTCGCACGTACCTGGGCATGGAGAGCTTCGATGAGGTGGTGAGGCTATGCGACACCTCTGCCCCCGTGGCCTTCCTAGAGGCCGGGAAGCAGTTCCTCCAAATGAGGAAGGGACCTCCTCGGACGGGAAAGGCTATCTCGGATGGCGACGAGGATTTCAAAACTGAGTACCTGGTGGTCGGGAAGCGCAACCCCAGCATGGCGGCCTGTCAGATGCTGTGCCAGTGGCTGGAGGATTGTCTGGCCTCCAGCACGTCCAACAGGCCCTGTGGCATCATGCAGACTCCATGTCTGTGCTGGGAGCCGCCCCCGCAGCTCAGCGAGGGAGATAGCTGTTATCACAATGGAGTTTACCTGGAAAACTGTTTACCCGGCATGAAAGAGAGTGGGAAAAACGCCGAAATAAATGGTGAGTAGGAAAGCTTTTACCAACATTTAACTGTGAACAAAGTTGACTTGACTATGATTTGCTACAGCGATTGTATACATAAACTGCTTCCTAAAGCATTCAAGTGCTGAGATTGACAATTACCTCTGCTTCTCTGTACAACAATAAGGAAAGGCGAGCTTTGCTTTCATGATAATATGTGAAAAACAGAATATTGTTTAGTTTTGTCTGCGCTTAGAAGGTCACCCTTGGCGTTCAGCAAGATTATAGAAGAAATGGCATCTTTAGTAGCCAATAAAAATGTGTAATGTGTATTTTTGAAAAGTGAGGATGATTGTGACGATGACTCAAAAGTGATTTGGCTGATGTAGGGGAGAGGAGGCAAATGGAAGGTTTAGGGTTTCATCTGATGGAAGCGAGCTCTGTGACCTTGCGAGGTCGGCACCGTCTTCCATCCCTCTGCGGTCCGGGGAGGGACACTCGATCCGCCTCCGGGAAGCCTGTGGAAATAGAGGAGAATTGAGTGCTGATATCGGATAGCTCTAGGGATGTTTGGGGGGGTATAAAGAGAGACAAAACAGGAATGGAGACGGGAAGAGGCAGAAATGCGATGAAAGTAGGGCCTGTGGCTTGAGGTCTAATTGTCTGCTGCTTGATCCCCGGCTCCCCTCCTCTCTTCTCGGCAGACGGGATGTGGCCTGACATCTCTATCCTGGCTTCGTCAGGACTATGGCCAAAAGGGATGGAACATTTCTCGGCTCCATTTTCCTCCCCCTAACCTTTCCACCATCTAACTATCTCTCCTTCCTCTGCCTCTCTCAGTCGCTTCCCCCGATCAGCCTGTGGTTTTCTTTCTCTCAGTAGCGCTCCTCTTCTGAGCCACGATCGCTGCCTCCCCATCTTTCCCTGATAGTGGGCTGACACTGAGCCAGTCATGGGAAGCCAACTAAGCAGAGGAGATGTTGCGGTGGGTATCTCCTGCCTTATCCTCCTCCAGTCTCCAGAGCGGCTAATATCCCCTCGCCACCGCAGCCTCCGCTCTGCTAGTTACGCCGCTTATGTAATCCCACTTACGGTGCTCAACAGCGGGGTGTGGGCTGTTTATGCCTTAAGGTGCGAGAAAAAAAAAGGAATATACCATGTACTGTTGGCTTGAGTAGAGATGGAAAGAGAAGGGCATATTATAGCTTTTATTCTCCCTCTGTGTGCCTCAACCCACACGGTCGAAGCGTCTCTCGGATGATAATCCTGGTTTCAGAGTGAGCGAAGCAACCCTGTGATGAGCTCAAAAAGAAGAGGCAGGCAGCCAGTGAATAATATGGCTGGATAGGCGACTTAGTGGATTGAATTGGTGGATGAAGATTTACAAAAAGGATGGGGAGTCGGAATGGATGATGAGAGGAAAAGAAGGGTGCTGTGATGAGTGATGAGTGGAGGGAAAACGAAGGAGACCGAGTGGGGGAGTAGATTAAAGGAGAGCGAAGAGGGGGAGTTGTCTCGGGGTGGACCGGGTTTGATGAGGACAGATAGTTGTTGCTTGGGTCAGGAAATGTGCAGCTGGACCCGTTTGGTCTCAGCACCTTTCGGTGACCGGGGAGTTCATAGATTACAATCTGACACTCCCTCTCTGCAGAGGGGAGTGAGGGTCCCTCCCACTAGCAGACGGAGGGCCGGGACCCGCTGTCAGGACTCTGGCTCTGCTCGTGTCCAGCTGTTGGGGGCTATACGTGGACTTTACCTCCTAACAGGCAGTGTGGGAGCTTAGCCCTGTGCTCAACCTCATGGTCCTGTATACCCAAAGCATAACGAGTCAATGGAAATGCAACTTTAAAAAAAGCCATTTTCTTTGACCAAACAGCTTATCACTGAGAGGGCAGAGAAAAGTTTCAAATAGGAACTTTATATAAAAAACACGATGTGCAGAATCTAAAAGCTTTTCTCTGGTGCTCCTCAGAAGTAGCTCGATAATCAGAGTGAATTGGCACTTTGTTTTATGCAGCCAGACATTATTTTAGCCAATTTCTCAGCCCAGCATTCCAAGTCATAAGTCTGTGTTGGACGGAGTTAAAAATGTACATTCAGTGCCAATGTTCTGTGGCACTGCAAGAAGCATCGTGCTCTTGATGTGGCGAGATGGATCGCTGAGAGTGTTCAGTCGGACGTAGATGGACGTGTATTAATGGTCCAGATCTCGTCACAGACCTCCAATTATCATTATATTCATTCATCCACCATAATGTCCTTTTAACCTATACCATACACATCATTTGACAACAAAAGGTTGACCAGTTCAAGTACACACACTAACACTTGAGATACCGAGGACCCAGATGAGAACTAAATAATACCAATTCAGGGTTAAAAGTGATTTAGAATTTATTTATTTTTCAAACCTGACTAACAAAAACACAATGCTGTTGCTGACAAATTAACATTTCAAATGTTCCTGATACAAACGAAGCATAGTTTGCTGCAGGGATGTTAATAATGATCTGTTAAGCAACAATAATACTTTTGAACGATAAATGCAATGATGAGAGCAGGGTAGGAAATGTAAATTATTTGAAAATCCAGGGGTATTTCTTAAAAAATTGGGGGCGCTTTTTGAAACTTGTGAAATAACATTTAACCTTTGTTCAAAATAATAAATATATTTATTTAGGCTTACAGTATATGAGCAACTGTCATCAAATGACAATAAGAAGACTATTAGGCAGTAGTCTACAGATTCAAAGTGTTTTCTTAGATTTTTTTTAACACAGAAATGAGACAATCATATTAAATGTTATTCTTATTTCTTTGTGGTTATTTATTGTTATAACAATTTTTAAACAACTATTAATAATTATACATTTTTTATATATTATAACAACAATACATGGTTTAATTAAATTCCATTTACAACCAATTTTTCAGAAAATGAAAACAAATATTAAATTATATGTACAGTGTAGACAAATAATAAATATGTACATATACATATGAGTGGCTTATTTGTAAAAGAGCACCAGTTCATCGTCATCTGTGTCACTGTCAGACATTGGAGAAGTTGCTGGTCTGACCTGCTGCCTTGCTCAGAGGGTTTTATGTGAGGCCGCCTGGCTTTCTTCTCACAGCAGATTCTACACATGCTGCATCTTCTTCTTCTGGTCCCTCCAGTGAGATCATCATGAGGCGTTCCACAGTGTTGAGATTGAACAAACAAAAACAACAATAGTATGTTACATGTGATAAGGGACTTAATCTAAACATGTAACCCCCACTCATGGTTTAATGCACTTATTGTAAGTCGCTTTGGATAAAAGCGTCAGCTAAATGACATGTAATGATTATCTGTTCCCCTGTGTCAATGGGATGATCAATAAGACGTGCTTAACCTACACTGATTCTATGTGACCTTTTGAACAAATCCAAAGGGATGAATGGATACACCAAGGGTTGTGTTGCTGTTTTTTTTATCAATACCACTCTAGTTTCAATTAAGAGTCTCAGTGTCCCTGAATAGCGAGGAGGAAATTAAAAGCAAATATCCAAGAAAATGTATTTCAAAGAAAGGCTTCATTGAAATATCATTTAAAGAAAGAGAAAATAAGTCTGCCCTTATTTGGTGATTCCAGTTGAGCAGCAGTCCGTGTTGTATACGTCCATGGCTCACTGTGTGAACGCAATCTTTAACCTTTAAGTTGAAGAGGACCGGTGATTTCAGGGCTATTTCTGGAACGTGCTGACATTCAAATGGTCAAAGTTAAAGGTTTTGGGGAGGGGAAAAAAAATGTTGTCTGTTGGTAGCTTCAGTCTACAGATATTGGCTGTGGAAATACATTTCGGTGGATCTCCGATGTGGGCTCGTGCATGTGTGTGGACGGGTGTGATTTGTGTCACGAAATGTGGTGTGGCACGGTGCGGGGAAAGGAGTCATTTGTTAGCCGCCGGTGGACAGCAGGGGAGGCAGTGAGCGATTAAAGGATGGATGAGAGAGATGCGGGGAGATGAGAGAGCACATGACTCAATCTGAACAAAAGAGACACC
This sequence comes from Cyclopterus lumpus, assembly GCF_009769545.1. Lineage (NCBI taxonomy): Eukaryota > Metazoa > Chordata > Actinopteri > Perciformes > Cyclopteridae > Cyclopterus > Cyclopterus lumpus. Next base: position 6,211,017 of record NC_046990.1, read on the forward strand.
TTTGAGATGGCTTCTAGAAAGTGGAGATGAGGTGACCACCGCAGTGAAGGGAAGGTGAAGGGGGACAGATGCAACTTACCCACAAAGCCGTGGGACCACCTGGGTGGGTGACCTTGGTTGCACATCATGCACTCTCACGTTTTGGCTTTGCAGTCTTTCTCAAGTGTGAAATATTTAATAAAGCTCCGAAAAATCACCACACAAGGACACAGCGTCACAGTCTAAAAGCACTCTGCGCACAGAATGAAGGCTCAGGTGTAAGCAGTGTCACGCAAACAAATTTAAATAAAACATTCCTTTGCTAGACGAGGGTTGTGTGGAATGTACTGTACATGTTCTTTAGATATTTGTGTGGGACATTTGAAAACCCTAAATTAGTAGTATGGAGTGCATGTATAATACTTCATACAAGGAAGTTTGCATTTCCAGAATGCCGACACCCTGAAACACCAACACAGTCCGGCTCTTTTCAAAGGCTCCTCCAAACGGGGTCAAGAAACACAGCTTCCTTTGGCCTGAACTAAAATAAACAAAAATAACAGCATAATAATGTTTTTTGTTTTTTTTCATGAATATAAAAAATGTATACATTTAACGCTGGTTCATCGGCCGTAATTCCCACTATAATGGTTGAGGCAGTTAAATAGATGCAGCCATTTGTTATTTGGCACTGAGGCTGCCTGGAGGTGCAGGTCAAGGTGCAGCAGCAAACAGCATTGATAAGTAGTCCGAAGCGTACTTATGAAGGCGACCCTGTACACCTGAATGAACATGATTGGATGTTGATGTCAGCTACAAGCACCGAGATCATGAGGCATGAATTTATGGCATGCGCCATAAGTAGAGAGAATGCAGCTTTAACACATGAAGCATAGACTTCTATACAACCAGAGGAGTCGCCCCCTGGAGGTCAGTAGAGAGAATGCAGATTTAACACATGAAGCATATACTTCTATACAACCAGAGGAGTCGCCCCCTGGTGGTCAGTAGAGAGAATGCAGCTTTAACACATGAAGCATAGACTTCTATACAACCATAGGAGTCGCCCCCTGGTGGTCAGTAGAGAGAATGCATCTTTAACACATGAAGCATAGACTTCTATACAACCAGAGGAGTCACCCCCTGGTGGTCAGTAGAGAGAATGCATCTTTAACACATGAAGCATAGACGTCTATACAACCAGAGGAGTCGCCCCCTGGTGGTCAGTAGAGAGAATACAGCTTTAACACATGAAGCATAGACTTCTATACAACCATAGGAGTCGCCCCCTGGTGGTCAGTAGAGAGAATGCATTTTTAACACATGAAGCATAGACTTCTATACAACCAGAGGAGTCGCCCCCTGGTGGTCAGTAGAGAGAATGCAGCTTTAACACATGAAGCATAGACTTCTATACAACCAGAGGAGTCGCCCCCTGGTGGTCAGTAGAGAGAATGCAGCTTTAACACATGAAGCATAGACTTCTATACAACCAGAGGAGTCGCCCCCTGGTGGTCAGTAGAGAGAATGCAGCTTTAACACATGAAGCATAGACTTCTATACAACCAGAGGAGTCGCCCCCCTGTGGTCAGTAGAGAGAATGCAGCTTTAACACATGAAGCATAGACTTCTATACAACCAGAGGAGTTGCCCCCTTGTGGTCAGTAGAGAGAATGCAGCTTTAACACATGAAGCATATACTTCTATACAACCAGAGGAGTCGCCCCCTTGTGGTCAGTAGAGAGAAAGCAAGGTCAAGGCATGTTGACATTGGCTTCACTTTTCAGACCCAGTTTGGCCCAATGCATGCTGGGACAGGATCCAGCAGAAGTGGATATAGAAAATAGAGGGCTGGAGAGAACTGTCTGTTTGTCGTTTGCTATTGTTACTGATGCGTGAACACACAAAGATGAACTCGTCCGATAACTTTGACAAGAACTGCCAACTCGCCACAGAGTATAGATATTCATTTTTGTTGTCATTGTGTTGGACTCTGGGGAACATATTCTTTCCCTTTTTTTTTGTACTCCGAGCTTTCTTTCTTTTGCTTCCAGTTTTCTCAAATCCTGGTTCCTGGCTGAGACTTGAGTGTGGCACTCGTAGCCGTGACAGTGACACAGCTGTCAACAAGCGATGACTCGTTGCTGCGTGTGTGCGTGTCGTAAAGGTCTCTGTCATGGGGAGATGTGTGTCAGTTCGAGGCGAGAAGCACTGATAACAACTAGTATGTGTGTGTGTGTGTTTTTGGATTGTGCTTTCAGCCCTGACTGTGTGTGTGTATGCGTGTGTGTGTGTGTGTATATGTATATATATATATATATATACTGTATATGTTGTCCCATTTACATCTACAGAATAATTGCCCTAGATGGAAATTAAAATATGGGTGTAATGTAGCTGATTTTTTAGTAGTTTTAATGTCATATCTGACATTCATTCTGTCCCACAAATACACTTTAGGATCCTCCTCTCCGGTTTAATATATATGAACACGAAAGGTTTTTTCAGGGTGAGATTTAGAAGTGTAAGGGTGCTCAACTGAAGTGTTTTTCTATCATAGATAATACAAATCCACAACTGATCAACCTCTAACGTGTATAAGTTATTTCATTTATTCATTTTTATTTAGAGATAACTTCATGGTCTAATGCCAACTTCATAAGATTACTACCTTCATGCATAGAAAACACAACTTCTTCGTCACATAGATTGTCCACCAGAGAGCACTGACACATTTCTCACTGAACCATATTTTTTAAAACTGCACACCCAGCTGGCCTTAGAGCAGCTGGACAACCATTTTGTTAAGTGTGTGTGTGTGTGTGTGTGTGTGTGTTAAACTGACAGCAAAGGAAATAGGACTTGAAACTATGTTTTCCTTTAGAGCTGCACTGCCTCCACTGGTCCAGTCAGTTCTGTAAATGCCAGAACGGCTTCGAGATGATTTCACAACTTAGATCACAGCTGACTCAGAGCTGCCTGACAGCTAGTGATGGAGGGGGGAAGAAATGACAAAAGACCAGACGGTCCAACAAGAGTTGACAGGCGTATAGAAAGAAGGAGCAGGAAATGCTCATGATCCCCTCTGACTTTCACTTTTCCCTCCAGTTTGCTGGCGGCCGGCTGCGGTTGAGGAAGATGAATGTGAGCGCTGACCAGACCACAACGGTGCTAAACTAAGGGATTTCCAACCCGCCTCCATAAGGGAGCGCTGAGGAATCCTAAAGCAGGTCGAATGCATTAGCTCCTGTCCACACACATACACACAGCACCGGCGCACACACACACACACACACACACACACAGAGACATTTACCACTAGAAAACGGCGCACACTCACCGGTGCAACCACGCGCCGGTCCCTCGTGACCGAGTGTGGGTGGCCGACCGAGGGAGAGAATAAAGCTGATTTAGTGTGTGAGCATGTGGAGGGAGTGAGGCGCGGCGCTCACCACAGGGGGCGCCGTGTGGGCAGGTGTGAACCGCAGAGAGACGGCACAGGAAGAGCACCGGGGAGCCCCGGAGGCCCGTTTGAAAAGTTTTCATGTGGTGCCGCATGTCCACCCCTGCTGATGATCATTTTTAGAGATCGGGGGATGCGATTCCAAGCAGTCAGTGTTAGCAGAGAAGTCAGTGTAAGCAGTCCAGTGTTACCTTCTCGTGGGAGAAGGATTCTGACATGTGCGATACCCCGAAGGCCCAGCACTGCACCATGGGTAAACCTTTAAGAGGATGCTTGATTACAATATAGTGCTGCTGTAGTTGTTATACAGAAAGAGAATGCCGGTTGTAAGCATGGATAGGTGGCAGCATCCAGCCGTAGCCACAGATCTGGGCTCAAGCATCCGCAGTAGATACTGTTGGCCCAAAGACATCACCGCCTCTATAGGTTCGTAAGTCCTTATCCGACACAGTGCTTTCTAGCAGCCCGGGGGGGCCCCTTTTGCGTTGATGAGTGTGTCGCCGTTTTTTTTCTTTTTGCGGGAGCGCCTCGAGTTGAAAAGTCTCCGAGCAGAAAAGCGGCCAACGTCATTAGCGTTTCTCATTATCGGAACTTGATACCCGGAGCTGCACGACTTTACCGGCCGTAGTTGCCGCGATCTGAACAGGAAACGGCAGGAGGCAAAGGCACTGGCGAGCGTGCGTCGCCTTCATAGGTTGAATGTCTTAACGGTGAGGTGGCGTACGGTTCACGGCGCTAAGTGGTTTGTGTTAAACCAACATTAGCTGTCATTCGGTGGTTGCCTAGAAACACACGGCAGACAAAGACGCAGCCCAGTGTAACAAATGGGTGTCTTCAACAACAAGAAAAACAGGTGCGCCTCTTTTCAACCTGCAACCAGGAGCCTTTACACAGGTCTGCATCGCTTTCGGCTGCTGCGGCGCAACTCAGATGGCACAAAGGAGGAGCCACACAGTGAGGTCCTCCTTTCATTGAAATGTTTGTGACCCGGCACTTTAAATGCTGCTTTCCTGTTCCCCTCCTGCTGGTTGTCGGCTCCAGCATACAACTGCTTCCAGGTCGTGACCCCTGAGCCCATCCGCAGCTTGTGAAATGCTTCAGACCGGAGGAAGTTAGACGTTAACTTCTCTCTCTTTCATCAAGATAGAAGCACCAATAAGACTGCATGAATTCTTAATATTACAAAGACACATCTCTTGTGTATTTATTCCTGAGCTGATCTGCCACCTTCATGTCTTCTTTGGGAACACGTCGAGTTTCACTGTACATTCAGCAATGTGCCGTATTGGAGAGCGATTGGTGATGTTTTATGTTAATACGAGGATTTAGCTACAGCTGTAACTCTGTTTCAAGCACCATAGCTACGGTAACATAACAGCTAACGGAGTGCTGTTCACGCTCAGGCTGATAAGACAAGCACGTAAATCAGCTCCGTAGCGGAACGTTGACGCTAATATACGCCGCAGAATAATGCACATCATTTCTCCTTGTCGTATGACCACTTCAAATCTCTTAATAGGTTTAAGAAGCTTTCCTTTCTTGACATTTGGCTCCGCCGCACACGCACACACCTGTGCAAATATATTGTTGGCAATCACTGGTTGTTTGGCTGACGGAGGCCGGTTGAAAAAACAAACAAAATCAAAAATATCATCCAACCTTCGTGCCTATAAGACATTTAGTGGGCCGAGTCTGTACATCAAAGTAAAGAGCAGCCTGGGGGGTTAAGGGTACTGCATCAGCTCAGGAGCTGCCACTCCAGAACAGAAGAAGTGAACATTTGGAAAACTCACGAAGTCTCTGGCCTTTAGCGGCTCCACCTGTTCGCTGTCAGAGGACTCACTTGGACTTAAGAGTCAGTGCGAAGGAGTCGAGGAGTTGTCCGTCTCCTTCCCCCGGTGCTGCCTTGTCAATGCACGGCCTGTCTCAGGTCCCTCCCCACGCCGCCTGAGGGTTTATTAAACATTCATGCTTTAATTAAGCAATTTTACCGGCACTACTTACAGCGGATGATAAAAAGCCCCGCTCCCGGGATGAGCACGGCGATGTGTGTGTGTGTGTGTGTGTGTGTGTGTGTGTGTGTCTTACGCCATTAATTTCCTGCCATAAAGAAAAGTGTGAGGATTAGAGAAAAGACAAGTTGAACTTTCTTTACCTCCCTCATCAGTCATGTGTGACTGCAGGAGAACGGTCGGCTGGGTGACGTTACGGCACGATAAGGATCCCCGTGTCTTCTGACAGGCGGCTCGTCACCGTTCGCCTGCTCGCCGCTACTCTCTCTCTTTCTCTATTTTTCACTTCATCGCACACTTTTTTTTTCTTCTTCTTTCTTTTTGAGAAATCTAGGAGAGCCGAGGAAGAACAGAATCCCATTTTCCTCCTCTCAGAAAAAGTGTTTTATTATGAAAGACCGCGTCGTGTCTCAGAAAGGTGAAGGCGTGTGCGTGCGTGTGTGTGTGTGTGTGTGTGTGTGTGTGTGCGTGTGTCTCCTTGGGCGACTGTTTCACTGTCGTTCTTCAGTTTTTATGACTTGGACAATGAAGATGAATAACCTGGAGCACACTGGAATGTACGAGGTTATTGCTACTGTGCATCCGAGTTGTGTGTGTGTGTGTGTGTGTGTGTGTGGGTGTGTGTGTGTGTTGCATCAGCGTGCCTCTGTGTCCTAGTTAATAGCAGGTGGTAGCTCCGCGGGACGGCTGTAAAGGCTGCTCTCCTTGGCGGTATTACCTGGAATGACACCCAGAGGTGACATACTGTCAGAAACAAACACCCACTCAAGACATAGGACACACACACACACACGCACACACAATAATCTGAGCAGATCTTGGTCAAAACCCTGCCAGGGCCAAGAAAAGAACTCATTATTGCAGACGTGTTCCAAGCACATGTGTAACACACACACACACACACACACACACACACACACACACACACACAGGCACACTCATACACACGACACAGTCGGTCCCTGTAAACTGGAGCTTCTTGTGAGCAATGACGGTGCAGAAGTTGGATGTATATTCCACTTCCATTTCTGGCATTCTGGTGAATTTTTCTCAGCATCAATTGATGCAGGAAATGTTCTTATTCATTTCGAGAAAAATGCAAAATGCAGGTGCCAACAATTCAGTGTATAATGGAACCTAATGGAGTAAGGATCTCAGGAATGTTTCCATTGTATAAACACACACATATATTTAAAAAAAAAGTTATAATATGTGTTCATTGTTATTATACGTATTCTCCTGTGGATCCACTTTTCTCATGTAACGTTAACTCTGCTGAGTCGACACAGATGGCTCACTCTACTATACTCTTTTGTGTCTGTAGTTTTGTGTCACCAGTTCACATCCATGATACAATAATTCATTTGGATTGTTTCATGAACATCTGGACTGAAATGGCTCATATGTGTTTCAGCAAGATGTCTGTTTGTGTTTAAAGGAATGTGTGCACATTTAAAACATGTCCCACATAGAAGTCATTTAATTAGAGTCCTCCTGGAGTCCAGCAGGGACCTGGTTGTGTCCAGACAGCTGAGACCACGGCTCAGTCCTGATGATGTGAACGCCAGCTGGAATCCAGCAGAGCGGAGCGGCCAGAGGAACCGGAGGCTGCAGCAGCAAGGACACATACCTCGCTCTCTCTCTCTCTCGTTATATCGTGATTTTATTCTCACAATCTCTGGATTCTTTACAGTCGCACCAATAACTCCTTTTTGGGAACGTATTTTCTCTCAAAAGTGCGTCCGTCCTCCTCCAAAAGGAACATCTCTTTTTCTTCTTCTTCTTCTTCTTCTTCTTCTTCTTCTCCTTCTTCTTCTTCTTCTTCTTCTTCTTCTTCTTCTTCCTCCTTGCTTGCTTTTGAGGTTGCACACTGCCCCCTACTTTACCGGAAGCATAGCAGTTCTTATAGATATAAATGCTCTGCTACCTTTTGTGTTCTTAACTCCACGATAGGGCGCTAACAGAGCTTCCTGTGACCGCGTGGTCAGGTGTGTCTGTGGTTCAGAACTCACCCGGGCCCTGTTCTTCTTACGTGGGTCACCGAGTGATCCAGACCATAATGTGGATGATTTGACTTGAGGCTGTATGTTCTGGTTTTGAAATGGATCAGCAACGAGTCCTTTGTTTGTTACTTTGCGTCTTTACCATTTGAGAATTAACCCTGAGAACGTGCAGGTTATTAAGTTATCATTATGGTCTGTTGGTGTGATTATGAAAAGGTACAAACACCGAACCATATATAGTACCAAAAGAACCAATCCAAATGATGAACAAATGTCAGACATGTTATTCAGTTCAAAAGGAAATTGATCATTGGAACACATCAATGTTCAACATAATTACGAAAACTGTTGATGTTAGTCAATCTATCTGTTTTAGTAAGGTTTCATTTTTATAGTTCCACTCCAATAATTTAAAATTGAAAAGCCTCTTGACCCGAGACCCCCATGGAGTGGGAGCTGGAAACATCGTTGTACACACACGGTTTTCTGTCCATAAATCCTGTCCATAAATGGCCTCTATTTCAAAGTAAGAGGGCATGTTTTCATCCAAAATGTGTTCATCCAAATGTACAAATCAACCCAAAGAACCACGTTAGCTATAGCTAAAAATGAATGAAACTTTGATGCGTCGAAGTTTCATTCATTTTTTTATTTGCACCTCAATATATATATATTAGGCGGCATAATTATTTTGGATCAAGATTGATAAAGCCTCAACCAAGTTTGGTTCTGCTTATATTTATTTATGGAACAACTACAAGTTCAATCCAAAACGTTATTTCTCCTTTTCAACCTTTTTTTCAACAAAGAGAGCGTAGACTCGATCCACTCCGCCTGCTCTTACCTTTCACAATAAAAGCTCTATACCAAATATATTTGTAGCCGAGTATTCAGGCTTTTCGTGTATTTGTCGACGCCATAATCGATATTTTCGACATCAAACCGATCCAGGCCTCAGTCACACCAGTCAAACGTATCACACATAACATGAGAACGACATCAGGAAAGTTATGCCTGCGTCTCAACTTCCTGTCTTTGCAATAATCGACCTCCAGGAGCTGCTCCTCTTTTTCCTCCGTCTTATTTTGGATTGATTTATTTACTCTCATTTATTTCTCATCAAAGCATCACAACGTGATTAGGGTTGTGCACTCTTCACAGTGTCTCGTTCATGTGCTCGATAGACTTCCTATCTTATCATTGCTTTCATATCCGCTAAAGATTATATTGTGCAATCTAATCTCAAATGAAAATTACAATTAATTATTTTCTGCTATTCCAAAGAACACGGTCTATTATCGCAGCTCAGACGCCCCCGAGGCTCCACTGATGGTGAAGCTGAATCTAATTCTCCCTCCCCTCCAGATGTGAGCTCGTCTCTCAGCCTGATGATGATCTTTGCTTTCAATTTAGGAGATACGTTTTTGCTTTTTAATGCCGCGATAGTTTGATCGTTGAAGGTTAAAAACTATCCTCGGTCTCTGCGGCTGCTGACATCAGCCAAATGCCTTCATCGGTGGGGAATTATGAGCTGAGCACACGACGCATCTGACTGTAAAAAGTACTAATGTGTGATAGTTTGAGGAGAGCATACATTATTCAATAAACACGTGTCAGTTGTTGAAGTGGGATTTGGCAGGTGGGGGAAACTGCCAATTCACACATAATTTTTTTTTTTTTAAGCCGTCACTTGAATGCCTCTGATGACAGATACACTTCAGCTGTATTACACACATGTCGGGGGGTGGGGGGGGTCAAGCACACACACAACTCCTTCCAGAACTGCCATTACTTTCATGAACTTCCTTGTGTTTTAGCTGTTCATCAAATGTCCACTAAAAACATTTGCAGTCCACCAAATGACTAAAACGTACATAGTCACACCCTATCCCGAAAGGTCCGGGACCCCCGCAGCAGGGAGAAGATACTGTGTCAATCGGACAATCAAATGCTGAGTCTGCGTACAGGATAGTTAAGGCATGTTTTTTTTTTTTTTTATTATTATTATTATTATTATCATTATAGTGAAATAGAATTTTTTAACATTTCCCATTAGACAAAATCACATTTTGGTGTTTCGGATTGCCTTCATGTTTTTTTTTTTTTTTTTTCCCGCGAGCCATTGTCACAAAAGAGTAAGCGCAGACGGTTCTGTTGACTTTCACCGTCTGATGCCAAACATCTCGACACGATTCCGTGCTCGCTCTTCATTTCATTTTGGGAAGCATTTTTATTTCAGCCCCTGAAAAAAAAAAGAAAGAAAAAGATAATGCTCTATTTGAAGAATGGAAAAACTGAAATTGAATACAAACACTCAAAAGGGGCCCCCGTCCATGATGTGCTCAGTCGTCTGAGCTATTAGACTGGAATGTATTTATTGTATTCATCTGTCATTACTGTATAATCACACGTTATCGTTGCAGAGCAAAGTACAAACTGAGATGCAGACGCCCGGTTCTTTTTCAGCTTCCAGCCTGAATACCCGTCCACCGTGCTGGTCCCGATGTGGCACTAGAGCGTCAGGTACCTGAAGGCAGCGTGGCACTTCATCTGCTTTTAAATGCTCTTTAATAGCAGGCAAAGGCCTGGCTGGTGCTGCTGCTGCTGCTAGCTGCATTACTACTAATGACACCGAGACAGGAGGGGTTCATCCAGGTGGCTTCTACATGCAGGCACAATGTCTCCAGACACACGGCGGGTCAATCAGCATCAAGAATCCGGTGCGGTCCTGACAGACTTCCTCTAATAGGCCGTTCGTCTCACACATTTCAAAGGCTCTGTGCCACATTCTGGCAGGAGACTTTGTCTTCGATGTTAAAATCCCTCACCAATTAAAGGAACCGTTCCCCACACGGAGGATACGAAGCTTTGCATTGGTTTTGAAGCGTGGCCACATTGCTTCACACGCCTCCATTTACAACGAAAAAAAGATGCACATGAATACCGTCGCCACCTCGTTGTATTATGTTATTACTGATGGAATCTTTAAAAAGCCTTTTCTCACCTAATGAAGGTGCAAATGTTTCACGGGTTTTTAGTTCTTGAGCGTTTAGTCATTTCAGGACTGTACTCCATGTTACTCAAGCAGGAGGTAATGGTGCACTTGTTCAGGTCTATTTTCAGCTGCTGATCAATATTTATGGCACCAGGATGATGAGCATTATAGGAATTTATGCAAATAAATAACAAATAATACCGTGAACATTAATGTTCCAGCCTCAGGCGTCCCACCAGCACTGATGTTGGGGGATCAGGTCGTCATGGCGAAACACAAAGTGGAAGCACACAATGATCTGAAGTAGTGATGCGCCCCATGCAGTGCGTGAAGGTTTCTAAAATACATAAATAAAGTCCACATTGTCACTGTGACTACGCCCATTGGTGTTTGGAAGCCTCGAGTTCGGCTTTTTGATTGTGGCCGTCTTCGTTTTTGACATGAGAGGAGCTTAGTACTACGAAATGCTGAATATAAATGTGTTAGGGTTCATGGACATTTGATAATGCCAAATGTTTTTGTTTTGTTTTTGTATGCTGCACATGATTGTACAGTATCAATTTATTTTTTTTTGTTCTTTTTTTTTAACGTTTCTAACATTTCTAATGAGAAGAATTGCGCCGCAAATGGAGCAGAACCGGCAGCTGCATGCAGAAATGTCTGATGCTCAAATATCATGCATCTAATCTTGATCAGGTGACATAAATCCGGTTGAGATGGACAATGTACAAGTCTGTGCAGTGAAGAGAGCTGAAGGTGAATCCAATGTGGAACACGTGGAACCTCATGGAAAATAAAGAGGTTTAGGAGTTCCCTGCTTTGGAACTTAGAGATCTAGAACCCAAACCATGTGGACAGCCGGGTTGTATACATTTGGCCATATGTAGACTAGAATGTAGAACTACATAAAACTAATGTTGTATATAGTTCATAGATGTGCCCACCAAAGTGGAGGTGGATGCTGAGAGCTTCCATCAACACCTCTACGGCTGCATGTCCATCGTTCACCGCGACCTGCGTAGCCCACCAGGATGAACCCCCCCCCCACCAGCACCCTGCCCACCATCCCCCCCCACCCCCCACCCCACCGCCTCGTCCATCCCTCCCTCTGTTCCGCTCAGTCGCTGCCTCTGTCTCTGAGTCACAATGCAGTCTCATCCCACACTGTGTGGGGAGACGAGGGCTTCTGATGTATGAGAGGGTTCTAAAGAGTGGGAAGGGTAAACCGCATTGCTCCGAGACCTGTGTGTGTGTGTGTGTGCGCGTGTGTGTGTGTGTGTGCGCCAGTGGATGCGTATGGGTTTGAAACAGAGCAGTTAAGTGGGTTTCCCGAAGTAACTTGGAGAAACAGTGAGAAGAAAAAGAAACAATGACGCATTCATCAACTGTGGAGTGAATGGAGAAAAAAGCTGGATAGAGTCCAGTCCTAATAGCCTTCTGGGGGGGGATCCACTTAAGTCCATGGAGGAAATGGACACGGAGGATCTGGCAGTTCCCATAGGAACTGGGAGCAAACCACATCAAGCTGCAGACTAAGTACTTCTTCAACATAGACTCCAAAAAAAAGTTTGCTGAGTGGAGCGGCTGCACGCCAAGTTGCAGTCGGAGCACGGAGGCTTTATCAGCCGTCGAAAGATGGATGTGTTGAGAGGGACACAAAAAAAAAAAAAAAAAAAAAAAAAAACAGTAAGACGCCTTATTTCTGTGACCTGTCAGTCAATCTGGAGAAAAAAGGAAAGAACAGCATCTGATCCCCGTGGTGAGAGACCTTTTGAGCCTTTTCTTATCGCTCCCTCTGGAATGGGGCATTCATCTTCGGAATTGAAATGTCTGGTTGGCTGACCTGCACCTGAAACCAAAGAGCGGCCCCCATGATATGTATTTATAGACAACGGGGTTTGGGGGGGGGGGGGGGGGCTGAGCGTCGCGGAGAAGGCGAGGGGTGTAATGGTGTGTGTCTCCTCGGCTGAAGAGATGGAACCGATTCACGCTGATTCAACAATCTGCTTGAGCGTGTGGGATTAATAGTTTGTATATTTACCACAATAATTCGGTTGTAAGAACAGCTTCTGAGTCGCTGTAAAACACGAGCAACACGTTTAACGGCACTTTGAATTGAATGGCGTCACATAGGGAGGGTTACGATACCTGCAATTTGGTAGTCAGTACCAAAACTCAACTTGATACCTACGGGAACAAAACAATAAATGTACTTCAACATACACTTCTTATATATGTTGGCTGAATGGCTCCTCACTGTGCTTAGATCACTTAAATATGTCTGACCAGGGAAGTGTTTCCTCTGAGGTCGGAGGTCATTGTGTAAAACCTGCACAGAAAGCGGCCTCATCCCTCCTGAAGGAACTGTTGACCCGCCTCAAAGGATGGAAGGACTCGGTGTCCCATGATGCTCTAGATTTGCTTCAAAAGATCTTTCTCACTGACAATAATACAATAGAGCAGGAAACAGGATAACAACCCGCCATCTTTTTATGTTTCGTCGTCTTTGATTTGAACCAAAGATATATTCATAAATCGTTTCTATTGGTAATAATAACAGCTGAGCTAAAAGAAGTAAAAGAGAGGGCAGGATTCTATTCTATTCTTGCTTTTTAACACCATATTATTATTATTATTATTATTACGAGTCACACTGCTTTTACATATTTTAGTGTACTTATTTGACATATTTCTGTACTCTAATATTTATATTTACTTCTATTCTGAAATGAAGTGTAGAGAAATGAAAAATCCCCTGCAGGGATCAACACCGTGTTTCTGATTCTGAGAGAATGGTTTCTCGTTGTCCTGGGGACTATGGAACATATCCCTGATAATGCTTAATTGTGGAAAATAATCTGTGTTGAAATCTGAGTTAGTTAATAGCTGATGATAGCGGATGTTTATAACTTATGGAGGTTGCATTGATTTACAATAACTGATGTTATTGGGCAATTCTATCGTTATCATCAGGCGTCCAAATATAATCTTGTAACGTTTTCAGAGGGGGAAAAAAAACAGAAAACATTCTGAAATTCATTAAGAATAATGTACATTTATTGTTTTGTGTTTGTTGTTTACCACGATATCGACTATGGTATTGAGGATTGTGGAATTTCCCGTCACATTTTTGCCTCCGTAATGACCCAACGATTCATATCCATATTTCAGCTGTGTTCACGTTCGGTTTCGACCTCTCGCTAAAGTGGTTTAGTTCACATTTTGGGGCCTGTAATTTATTAACATAAAAAAAATATTAAAAAGCTTCAAAAATGTAATATATGGACTGCAACCAAAAAAAAAAAGAAACAGAGGTTACATCCAGAAGCAGAATGGTGGCGCGATGTGTTGGTGACTGCCTTGCTGAATGTCACCCAATGGTGCCGGCTTGGGGGCGGGCTCTTCTGTGGCGGGGTCGGCCTCAGGTTAAGCTCCCCGTGCCTCGGGAGGACACTGATCGATGCCGTCTTTTGGTATTTATATATATATATATATATATATATATATATATATATATATATATATATATATATATATTTTTTTTTTTTTTTTTTTTTTTTTTTTTTTTTTTTTAATATGATTAATATGAACTGGTATTGTCATTCAACAGGTTTGGGTGCTTTAATGCACGAGTCGCAGTCAGTCGGTCACTGGTCTCAATCGTGTCCCACAAGAATCATCCCATTTCATCTTTCACTGCTGGAACTAGAATGAAATAAATATTCTCTATTGAATGAGGACACTACATTGTGATTGATGTAGAATTCTAACACACTGTTCACTTTGGAATAAGCCTGCTGTCTCCCCCCCCCCCTTTCATTTCCCCTTCCTCTTATCTGTCCTAACATTTCTTCCCTCTTTCTGCTCCTGTCTCCCTTCATTCCCCCCCCCCCCCCCCCCCGCCCGCGCTCTATCCTTTCTCCGCCTGTTATCTCCACCGTGCAGTTGACTGCTTCTGTCCTCTGGGTGTCAGCACTCGCCTTATCCTTCATTCAGCCGTACAGCTCGGTGCGGACTAATCGTCCCATTTCTGCTTGCATTTCATGTTTTCATGATTATATTATTTTTCAGGGCTCTTGTCTCCTTGTTTATTACATTTCCATCGCCCTCCCCAGCTGCCTGCGCGTTTCCACAATGGATGTCAACTCCAACATCATATTTCACCCATCCTTTCTTCTCATCACAGCTCCCTCTCTCTCTCTCTCACACACACACACTAAGCTCTTGTATATAGGGTTACTGCAGATGTATTGATTGACTGAGGTGTGTGTGTGTGTGTGTGTGCCTGTGTGTTTGTATAACTTTATGTATTACTCGTGTTGTGGGGACATGAAGGTTTTTACACAGTGGTATTCTGGGAGCCTACCCTTCTTTTGGGGACAAAATATGGGTCCCCATAACGTCAGTCATTTTAGGGTGAGGATTTGGTTTAAGGTTAGATTTAGGTTAGAGTTAAGGTTTTGGTTAAAGTTTAGGTCTGAGTGTAGGTTAAGGTTGAAGTTGAGGTTAGGGATTAGGCTGGTGACAGTTATAGTTGGAGTAATACTCCAGGAAAAGGGATGTAAGTCAATGCAATGTCCTCTAAAGTGATGGAAACACAACTGTGTGTGTTGGATTCATGGGGGGGGGGGGGGGGGGGGGGGGCTGGCTATGTAGGAGGTGTTAGTTGCAGTTATTGATGATTTCAAAGCTTCAGAAACTGGAGCTGTAACAGGAGATGGCCAACCACTCTGCCCAGCGCTCCAAGTGAAGGTGACTTTCAGGAAGTTCTCCAAAACACACGCACACACACACACATACACACAATTTACAAGATATACATGCATGCACTCTCAGTAAACTGTAAAACCATACAACGCACACTCAGAGTAATTGAAGGGAAATGTGTGCTTGTGTGTGTGTGTGTGTGTTTTGGAGAAAGCTGAAGGTCAAAGTAAAGCAGGTATTTTGGCAGGTGAAGCAGGAATGATGAGTTTTCGGATTATGGGGGGTAACTGTGGGTGCACTCGGGGCGCTACCAGCGGTGATCTGACTAAAGACCCTCTTTGAATTATTGAGAACATAATGTAATGCCCTTCCAGAAGGAGAAAGACAACACTGCGTTATTCTCCCCCCGCCCCGCCCCTCCTCGCTGAGTCTGATTATTGGGCAGGAAAGAAAAGAATGTCATAGTCCTGTCATTTTTGTCTTTTTTTTTTTCCTCCAGAAGAATGAATCTTATCTGTAAATGGACCCCGCCCCTCTTTTCTCGCCTGGCCAAAGCCTTCATTTGACAGTAGGAGTGTCTGTTCTTTGCTCCAAAGTGCAGTTAATCTCCCTCTATAGTCATAGAGCATATTTGTTTACAATAAACCCAGAATCATCCCGGAGAGAAGCTGAAGGTTATTCGGCAGCATCGGGCTCACTTTAGTCCCACTGGGCTGGAATCGCAATATAAAAATAAAGATGGACGTGTTTCACAATGGAAGGGCTGCTCGACGATGGTTGAATGGAAAAGCAAATGAAGGGGGGGGGGGGGGCTATGGGGGTGATTCTATTGGTAATAGGTGTGTACAACATTTACTTGTGCACATTACCACATCGAATATGATATCTGGGACCAAATTGGGTTTACACTAAGAAGTGTACATGGCATCATTTTAAATAATGACCATTTTCACAATGAACTTATTTAGAGAAATCTAGTACTCGCCAGCAGGCTTAAGGAAGGCAACTCAAAAGGTCCATATCTGAATTATACATAAGGTCAGAGGTCTGGAACAATGTGGATCAATGAATAGGACATGAACAAAGGTCAATAAGTTGTCCACAAACTATAGATTCAGAAGCTCCTCATACAACTTAAGGTTCACTCAGTGTAACAGTGGAAGTGCAATGCAGCGCTGTGGCACAGATTAATAAGATATGTCAGCCATCGGATACACACGCAATACTTGTGTTTGGGGTCCATTGATGATTTTGGTCGGACTTTTAGTCAATTACAAAATATAGACAGAATATCTCCAGACTTATTAATGTATTGGTGTGAGCTCACATGTTGAGGAGAGGACCGGTGCTCCTTTTGCTCCCTGCGCTCTTCATTAACTTTAAAAATGACATCTTTCTTTGGGAATAAGCAATAAAGTCTGCGCGTCATTGAATGACGGTGACAAATCGTTGCCTTGGGAATGGCATTGTGCTTCTGGTGACTGGACTGACATGAATGTCATAAATCACCAATTGAACCACTCTTTGGTCCAGATCTAAAGTTTATGATATTTCACCATATGGAAGTGCTCCTCAATCAAGAATCAGCAATCAAGTACCAATGATGTAGCTTTCCCTAGAGCCTCACTATGACCAATTATGTAAAGTTTCTTCCTGAAGGAAGCAATTTAGGACCATTTAAATAGAAACAGTTTATCCCACTGGGGCCATGAAAGTGCTCAAGAAATGTTATGGCAATCTGTTTACTAGAATCAAGGTCAAGGTTACTTTTAATGTCCTCCATATGACAAAATGATCTTGGTTACCAAAAATTGCTCCATAAAAACATACAGTACTTCAGAAAAAGTCAATGAATGCGTAATGCAGGGGGCGACTGTGGGTCAGTGGTTAGCATGCCCGTCTTTCAATCAGGGGGTTTGCGGTTCAATCCCCGCCCTAGTCGATGTGTCCTTGAGCAAGACACTTAACCCTGCATTGTTCCCTGTAGCTGTGTCTACAGTGTATGAATGTAACATGATTGTAAGTCGCTTTGGATAAAAGCGTCAGCTAAATGACACGTAATGTAGTTGCAAACAAATCAAACAATCAACAAAAACCGACCCATTCTACCGAAAACATCTAAATTAAAAATAACTCTGCTCAAAATTGGTTAAAAATACAACTGATGGAAGGATAATTGTATATTTGTGCTTTAAGAGTGGGACCCAGAATTAGCTGAATTAGCATTACCTTATACTTAAAGTATAATTAGAACGGTCAGATGAACTAATGTTCAATGCCGTCCGCCCTGAAGTTTGAAGTGCTCAGCTGGTAGCGTGGTAGTCTCTATAAAAATGATTCTGTGTTCATAAGCAAGGCAAACAATCCGAGTGGGGAGAACAATAAGTGAAACGCATGAGCCGAAATGCAATCTCTGAACCACCGTGATTTAGCTTCTGATTGGATTCAAATGAGCTTGGAAAACTGTCTACTTGTGAAACAACCCGGTCGTCCACGTAGTTTCTCAAATCCAACTTTCGTCTCACATCTCAAGTTGCTAATCAGACTATAAACAATTTGCAGTGCAACATCTGCTAACCCCCCCCCCCCTCCCCCCAGAACTATAGAACCACTTTTCCTTCAGAGACTCAACCGTAGTCACACCGATAGCCAAAAGCTTTTTTATGTCCTCATCGGGGGAAGCAATTATATTTCCAAGTCATTGATTATCTATCTAGAAGTTGTGGTTTCGGATGGACGGACCAACCAACAGACTTAACCCAGGACGAGTTGTCCAAGAGACCGACCACCTCGCACTCATGCCCCGCCAATGGCAAGGAAAACAATATTGTTATCAAGCATTCAGTCCTCGGTAAAGATATGATCTGGGAAAGGTCTTGACCCAGGCCTGAAATAGCATGATACTCTTACTTAATTGGGATCAGCACCTAAAATGGAACTCATGTCCGGAGGGCAGTTATTAGCAGTAATCTGCCCCCATATCAGTGGGCCTGGACATAAGCCAACTTAATGTGCACATGTTGCTTGGTTCTCCAGAACAACATGCAATAGAGAGATGACCGCAACGCACGGCAGCTCATTAGGAGTAGGGCTATTGATATGTTGAGCTATTGAGAGGTCTCAATTACTGGTAGCAGCATCATGTTTGCACTGCAGGTTGGGGGTTGGGCGTGTCCCGTGGATAATGTTGTCCATTTCAGTGTTGTCACAGACGCATGAGGAAAAGTCCCATTTCACAGCATCAAACACGCACTTGGGCGAAGAGATATTGACTGGGATCACTGGTGCCTGCTAATTTCATTTCTCTAGAGAAATGAAATGACTCACGGACGGGGGACTTTCTGTCCAAAAAAAGTCGCTTTTCAATCCATAAAGTTTGATTACACACAGCTGTAGATTGTGAATGTGTGTGAGTGCGTGCATATCTGACTCTTGACTGAATCAAGTGTCCTCAACCCCAAATTAAAATGACTTGGGAGTAATTAAAAAGCGTGTGTGTCTGGATGTCGGCCAACTTCATGTTCTATTCATGCAGATTAATACATATTTGCCGTTGCCTGTGGGGGCTGAAAGGCATCTGTCTTTGCCATTAAACATTCATAAGTGTGCGGGGCGAAGAGAAAGAGAAGCCATTCAGAGAGGGGCCCTCGACCTGCTCCATCTCATATCAGCACACATCTTAATGGAGCGCAGTAAATTAGAATGGCCAAGCACACACACACACACACACACACACACACACACACTGTTATTTGTCAAGTACGCTTCATTTTCTGCATTAGTTTGTGTTTTTGTCTTTTCTATCCATGTTATACATTCATAGAGCTCAAGGTTTAGCTGCCAACATATGTACAAAATAACATTTTTAATATTTTGTTTGCACGTGCCGAGACACAAACTGGTTTTAGTGGCGCAGTTATTGAAAGCACTAACTCATTTATAAAAATATGTTAATCTGGAAGTACATTCTAATCCACACTGAAAATAACTACATACAGTTCATCTGTATGTGTGTGTATTAATAATTAGAAATTCATTTGGTTTGAAATATCTGTATGATTTTCATTTTCTCAAAAGGAGTTTGTCCAATGGCAATGGACTTTAACCTGCATTTGTTGGCCAGCAGGGGGCGACTCCTCTGGTTGTATAGAAGTCTATGAGAAAAAAAGTTTAGACTCTTGATTTATTCCCTCAGTAAACATTATAAACATGAGTTTATGGTCTCAATCTCTAGTTTCAAGTCTTCTTCAATACAGCATGATGTTCATTTAGTAAATAATAGTATGCCTTAGGGCGGGGCTACAAGGAGATTGACAGGTTGCTACCTTGGTGTTGTCCGGTCTGGGAGTTGATCATGTGTTCATCTTCAGTGTTCGATTGCACTTAGCTCCACCCTCTCACTTCTGGTTCCAAAACCAAGATGGCGACTGTCAAAATGCAGAACTCAAGGCTTCAAAACAGCAGTCCACATGACTCTTGGCCAGTTTATGTTTTTTAGCCCATACGGTATGTCACTAAAAGGAAAATATTGGAACTAGAAATATCACCTGGATATACATATCAGTGTTTTGTGACAAACACTATTTTTGTTCACACGGACGCAATCACGTCACTGTCCATTGTAAACCGACACTCCTTCTCTCCAATCAATGGTTGACACTAATAATTAACACTGCCCGCCTGTGTTTGTCTCTAGGAGGCTGGAGTGCGTGGGGTCAGTGGGCACAGTGCAGCAGCGAGTGCGGAGGCGGGATTCAAACCCGGACCCGGACGTGTCAGTCGCCCCCGGAGGAGTTGTACCTGTGTGAGGGCGTGCTGGAGGAGGGCCGGCCCTGCAACTCACAGCCCTGCAGCACCGGTGAGCTCCCCCATTCTCTGCGTGTTGGCTTGCATTTATGTTTCTGCACATCCGTGTCTGTCAGCGAGTTCCCTTTTTTTTTTTAACGCTTTGTGGTCAAATATGAGCATCAGGTGTGTGCAAAGTGTTTGTTTCCAGCTATTTTTTTTTTCTCAATATTTTCCTTTTGTACATGTTTTTCATCCACTTGTGTGTCAATGCTCTATAAGTCAATGTTTTGACTTAAGGAGTGCATGTTGGAAAGGGGACTTTTGATCGATGAGAAATGAATAATGAAGAGGACACGGGGAATTAACATCTGAGCACTATTATGTAGAAGTTATTAACAAAGAAGCTGAATTGTCCTCCCACTCAAAGCTTTCTTCATTTGTCCAGAACAAGTAGTTTTTTTCTGTCCGACAAATAACTCAAACGGTACATTGTCATTAATACTGCAGATGTGTTTGTGTTTTTTGTCAGTTGGTCATGCCATAAGAGGGCATGATTAACATCAAACAAAACATTATCATACTGCAGCTGAACACATGAAACGAGCGCCGCACACATTCACAGCACATTGACACCGACAGCACTACAAAAAGTCCCAAGTTTGGCTGATGCTGTTCTGGGTGACCAATCGCGTCACGGTTGTGTCCCAAACATGAGCCGTTCATGAAGGACCTCTTGGTTGCTAACTCCCACACCCTCCTCCCCCCGCCCCCCCCCCCCCCCCGGCCTTGACTCGCCCCCTTTTTTTAGGCAAAGGTCGCCATCTCTCCCGCAGCCAATCGCTTCGCTCGGTGGACAGCCGCAAGCGCGACGACGTAGACAAGCCCCGCAGCGGACAGCAGAGCCCGCAGACAGGTAAGACAACGGGACGCAGAGGGATCCCATGCATCAGTCACTGAGGCAGCTTGGGTGACCACCGCTACACACACACACACACACACACACACACACACAACGACATCAGCAAACAACACACTTTCTTTCTTTTTTAATGCACACATCTATCAAAATCTCCCAAAGTAGTGCCTCGTCCACAACGGACTGATTCCAACATGGACCCTGGCGGAACATAGTGAAGGTGTATTTTGTATGTGAGGTCATAACAGGCCACTGTGCCCTGTCTGCAAAACATTAAGACAAATGGAGTCCTCCCTCTCTGTTAAAGTGATACTCAGGAGTAGCAAGCAGTCAATCCTCTGTAAGCTGAAAGACGTAGTTCAACACATTGGGACGTGTGCTTATTTGCTACTTTATCTCTCCGACTGTCTGTTGACTGTAGTTTTATGTCTGTGCGGTTGCACAAAACCCCTACATTTATTTTTTTAATTTAAGGTCCCCTTAACATGAAATAATTTGCTCCTTCAGTCTTCTTCTTAAGGTTTTCTTCAAATGTTTCAGGTTTTCACTTAAGTTATTTTAGTTTTCAGACTGAATGAATCCCATAAAGTTTGTTAAGCCGTTGCACAAAAGACCTTTGCAACTGGACATCCACCGATGCCTGTATCATATCCATGCATGTATGTATGGTATCATACAGCTCCATCGGGCATTGGAAATAACAACTCAGGAATATTTCTACATGTGTTTTATTTGTTCCATTTAGTTCAACAAAGTAAGGAAAGCAATGTTTAAGTCAAGCCTGATGTTTCCGATTAGCTCGGCTAATTGTGTCCCAGTTTTGTACTTAAAGCTCAGACAAGTCATTGGTATTCACTCAGGGGAAAAAAGTTCAAATCTGCAAATCACCCAAAATGTTGAACTATAACCGTAGACGGTGGCTGTATGAGGAAGCTTCTTCACAGAGACAAGAGTCTGTGGTCAGCATGGATCTGTGTCAGTATGTAGCCATGTTAACATAATGTGCCAATGGAAGGGCTGAGGGATTGTGGATCGCTAGTCTTGATATTTTGACTTTTGTCCACCACAAGAACTTATCCAATCCATTGTGACTGATATACATCGAAGCTGACCACACCCACTGCTCTTTGGAGAGAAGTCAAGGACCAATCTTTCAAGCCTACAGAGTGTGCAGCTCTGATACAAAGACAAAAGCTGTTGTGTGAAGCATCACTTTAATTTGCTGATCGATTCCCCCAACTCCTGTTTAGTTCTCTTCTCCCTGCTTCCCCCCCCCCCCCCCCCCCCTCCCCTCCCCCCCCCTCCCGGCTGTGACTGCCCAATTTTCCCTTATCGTGGGTCAAAGTGACCCATAAAATCGGCAGTCATGGCCATTGAAAAGATGAGTAACATACCCTAAGCCAGTGGCATTCACTTCCCCTGGAAGTAAATGCAAAGGATATGACATCAGAGCCCCACACAGATGACGAAGGACGAGCAGAACAGCAGCGGGGGTCCGTTTCAGGGGCCGCCTCCTTTTTTGAAGGACGCCGAGTATGAAGTTGGACAGATCATTAGATGGGCTGGACCTGCAGCTCTGTTTCAAATCAGATGGTCCGCAGAGGATTAAGGCAACATCCTATCATTGTTATTGAACTGAGCAGCGTGCAAGTGGTTTGGAATACTGAGGCCCATCAAGGACCACCAGCTACGGCCGCCTCATTTATCATCCACATTTGGAGGAACCTGTAGAATGGGACAGCCTCATCCACATGATTGGCAATTTTAGAGGAGACGGCCCCTACAATGTGTCACCGCTAGCACCTACCCTCTATCACACCACGACCCTTCCTGGTTTGGCCACAGTGGCTGCATCCTGCATGATAATTAGTTATGGCCCTCTCCTTTTCCCTTCTCCCTCTTTTTTCTCCCTCCTGTCCTCCTGTCCTTTACCCACCCTACCCTCCTCAATAGACTCAGCGTCAGGGGAGGAGTGGTCAGCGTGGAGTGTGTGTTCTGCCACGTGTGGGGAGGGCTGGCAGAGTCGCACTCGTTTCTGTGTGTCCTCCTCCTACAGCACCCAGTGTAGTGGGCCACTGCGCGAGCAGAGACCTTGCAACAACTCTGCCGTTTGTCCAGGTAAGCCCCCACCCACCCCAGCCCCCTTCCCTCCACCCCCACTGCCACCTTCCTGCGCTCGCCCAGCCCTCTCCTGGACCCTGCCTCACCCATATAGGACCCACCTGACTCCCCTCCTCCGGCACTTAGCAAACCCGTGAGCCCCCCCCACCCCACGTTGATTTCCACCCTCACTTTTGCTTGCAAATGACTCCCACTATCATTAGAGAGATTCCACGGTGTTCTCAGGCTCTCCTACATGCAAACAGGCAGGGAGACTCCTCAGCCTCGAAAGCAATATTATCCCAAGAGAATGGCTCGGCATAGAAGAACCCAGTTATGTGTACCAGTCGGTCCAGTTCAGAGTCTCAGTTATGTGTTGGTGTCGCTGTCCGTCTTTAAATCATACCCTAGCTGCTCTGATTGCAGTGCACGGCGCTTGGGACGAGTGGTCGCCGTGGAGTTTGTGCTCCTCGACCTGTGGCCGAGGTTACAGGTTCCGAATGCGGACCTGCGCCCCCCCACAGTTTGGGGGAGATCCCTGCGACGGCCCAGAGAAACAGACCAAATTCTGCAACATAGCTGTCTGTCCAGGTAAGGAACACATTCATTACCTATTTGAAAAATATGTTAAAGAAAGAAAAAAGAATCAGTCATAAAGGTGAAGCCTAAGCGTGTGCCCATGAGGTGAATCTCCCCGTGTCCGCGAGCGGCTCGCTGTTGTGCAATCCAAGATGTGTGACCGTGGGAACTTTACATGCAGGTGTGCTGACAATCTGACACATCTGGAGGCCCCTCATGTAGAACAAACTGAGTGTATCCAGCACTTCAGACAGACTGCATAGAAGACGTGCACGTAGTCACCGTGACGTCACCCACTGGTTTGGACCGCCGTTTTGAAGCCATGAATTTGACATTTTGGGTTTGTTTCTATTCAGAAGTGACCCAAGAGGGCGGAGCTAAATACGACTGAAACGTACATTTTGGTCGGCGACCAAAATGTTCGAAAATGTTCAAATTCCCAAAGTGAAAACACACTGTGAAAAGGTTCAAGTTCAAAGACGAAAAACACCTGGCGCGTACAGCGGCGTGGTAGCCACCTGTCCATCATCATCATCACCATCATCATCGAGGTAGACTTTCATACAATCAGACTTTTGTCTTGTAAC
This sequence comes from Cyclopterus lumpus, assembly GCF_009769545.1. Lineage (NCBI taxonomy): Eukaryota > Metazoa > Chordata > Actinopteri > Perciformes > Cyclopteridae > Cyclopterus > Cyclopterus lumpus. Next base: position 6,235,146 of record NC_046990.1, read on the forward strand.
ACCAGGGAAGCCCCTTTGATGGCAGGCTTCTTGTCCTCGTCCGTCAACACATTTGCCTCTCTGAACCCGTGAAGCTGGTCCATACATGTTCTACAACATTCCATCTCATGAACATGTATTTCTCTGACTATTTGATGTGTCCAGGTAGAAATATTCAGCCGTGAGCACCATGTGGACGTGGAAAAGTGTTCAGGAAAATGCCTTTTTGAATTTGTCCGTAATGCGTGCGCTGTCTATTCTGCTTGCTTGTTGTCTCTGGACATTCTCAGTGGACGGCGTGTGGAACGAGTGGTCCAACTGGAGCTCCTGCTCTGCCTCCTGCTCTAATGGGACCACGCAGAGAACCAGGGAGTGCAACGGCCCCTCGTACGGAGGCTCCGAGTGCAGGGGAGAATGGCTGGAGACGGTGGACTGCTTCCTTGGGGAGTGTCCGGGTATGAAAGAGGCAGATGATCAGAAACGTTTACTCTGGTCCGTGAATGTATTGCATTGCCAGTATTACAATACAACTATTGGATATAAAATAGGTATTTAATCATGCAGACACGTCGTATGATGTCACAAAAGCATCACGCAGTACAACAAAGCAAAGCAGGGCCATTTATTCAGCTGCAGGAGGACATTTAGACAACAGATTTACATTTAAATGATTAAAATACTGAAATGTATAATTCCCACATATCTTCTTAACAAGAAAAAAAGTTATTGCAAAGCTTATTAACTACACAGTGTCAGTTTTAAAAAAAAATATGATATAGACCATAAATGTCCAAAGGGTGGAAACTGTGAAGTAAAGAAAGCTTACGAGTCATAGATGAGGCCCGTTGTGAAGTGGGTTGCCATGGTTTAACATTCTTAAAAAGTGGGAAACCAGAAAACAAACGTGGGATACACTGGAAACAGTGATGTGGTCTACATGTGTCACTGGTGTGGGAGCCATTGTGCCTGATGAAGCCACTGTATGCATTCTGCAGTGGATGGCAAGTGGCAGCCGTGGTCTTTGTGGACGGGCTGCACTAAAACCTGCGGAGGGGGGAGCCAGCAGAAAAACAGGATTTGTTATGGGCCCTTTTTTGGAGGGGAGGCCTGTCCTGGAGAGCGAGAAGAGGTCCGAGGCTGTAATGAAAAGAGATGCCCAGGTCAGTGGACGGGAACACCAGTTTGCTTGTCGTCAGCAGGATTTCCATCACTTCAAGACATGTTTGACCCCTGCTGTAACACATTGTACGTGATTTATCCACAACACGACACTCATTCGCTCTCCTTTCTGCGAACAGAACCTCATGAAATATGTGGCGAGGACAACTTCTCCAATGTCGTTTGGAAGATGACGCCATACGGCGATACAGCGGCGGTGCGCTGTCCTCCCAACGCCATGGGTGAGCGCCCACCTCCACGTGCACTGGTACCTCTAGGAGTTGCATTGGAGACCCTTTGGTGATATGGTGCTATGTGTCCTCACACAGGGCTTATCCTGCGCCGCTGCAGCCTGGACGAGGAGGGCATCGCCTACTGGGAGAACCCCACCTATATGAAGTGCATTTCCAACGACTATCGCAGTATACAAACTTTGGTGAGATTTTGGATTTAAAAAAAAAAGATTCTCACTGAATAGATTATTCCAGGATGTCGTGTTTAAAAGGCGTCGATGTGAAAACTAACAGAACCCGCTCTCTCTCCGCCAGACCCGGGAACACTTGTCCAAAGCACAGCGCGGCCTCGTGGGAGACGGCGTTTCAGAGGTGATGACCAAGCTGAAGGTGACGTCCAGCGACGGCACCAGCTACAGCGGGGATCTGCTGGCCATCGTCGACGTGCTGAAGAACATGACGGAGATCTTCAGGAGGGCCTACTACAGCCCCAGCAGTGCAGACATGAGGGTGAATTGATATATTGGTTTGCTGGTCTTGTGCTGCTGTTTGTAATGCAGTTTGGGAGGGGGGGGGGGGGGGGGTTAAAGCCTAGGAAGGGTTAGTCCTGGCACCCATCCGATGACACCTTCTCGTGTCATTCATCAGCTCAACCACGCTCCAAACGAACAGCATCGACACGTCCGCCATCTTTCTTTCCTCATCTCTGTTGAAGCTGCACATGCTCAGTGGCAACCAGGCAGGTGTGAGGGGAGAGCGTAACTTCAGCCAGAGCCAGCACAATTTACAGTTTAACATTTTAAATCTATCAAACTAGATAATCCCCAATATGGCATCCATTGTTTTTATTATGCACATGAATACACTTCTCATAATGCAATTCGATAGTGTCTTTGGTTGCCCTGAGGGTTAAACTCCTTAACTGGAAGAAAAACACCCGCCGACATCTGGCTTTTGGCCCCAGTGGGAACGTTTTCAATTCATTCAAAGTCATGTGGCACTTTGAGGTGAAGTGAATATACTGTATAATACATGAAATCATCAGGGATGTGGACACTTTTTGTCATTTATTAAAGTATAAAACATGTGAATGAATATGCTCTCCTGAAAGCCACCAGACTCCATTTAAAAAAAATTAAAAAAAGGCATTTTACCTCGCTGATTGTCCAGAGGCACTCCATTCAACCTCCACAGACACCAAATGAAAAGTATCAGTTTGAGTTCAAAAGATAGACTGAATAACTAGTGAGATATTCATCGGTCTTTTCATGAAATGTGATTTTGGATGAGAAGAAATATACAGACTATCATCCTGTTACACTTTTTAAATCCTTGACTTCAACAGTGTGACGTCCTGTGAAGAAAAAAAAAAAAATGTCTTTGTCTTTCCAGAACTTTGTGCAGTCAGTCAGCAATCTGTTGATGGAGGAGAACAAGGAGAGATGGGAGGAAGCGCAACTGGTTAGTATCGTCCTCTCTTTCTCCAGTAAAAGTGGATTCACACCGTCGCCACCGTCTGTAATTACATCTCGAGTTGGAACAGTAACGGTAACAACCGTGGAGCTGCAGAATTGACGAGCTGGACACTTTGACAAAGACGCAGGTGGACCGACAGCCCACCTGCGCCTCTTCCGGCTGACAGAGGTAGAGGAGGAGGAGAGCTGCTGAAGGACAGAAATATCTATAGCTCATGAGTCGCCGAGTCACCGCACACGCCCACTCATCCATCTGCCGCGCTCGTCTCCATTCAGCCGCCCAGCTGTCCGCGCTTTACTCGGCATGCCAGAACAACAGCAAACAAACCAACCTGGGCTTAAATGCAAACGGCACGCTTTTGTGTACAAGAAGTAGCCCCTCCACTATGAAAGGACTACGTAGAAGGTTATTATTAATATCCTCGTCAAGAGCTTATTATTTCAGGAAGAGCTTCTCTTATTTACAGTCACGTGACTAAAATACATAGGATCACGGTTGAGTTGTTCAGCGTGACTAATATATTTCATATTTTTGAACGTGCATGTTCAAGCTTCTGAGCAGCCTGGAGGTTTCCATTTTATTACCCTCAGTGAAATCATGAGTAACTTGGAGTGACTTGATAGTTGGGACAGGGAATTGTCTCTCAGTGGGCACCCTGTCTGCTTTTAGATATATATATATATATATATATATATATACACCATCTAAATGAAGAATGGAGAGTTATTTTGACGTTGATGTTCACTCAATCAATGTTTGAACCTGAGCTCGTCTCACTCTCAAAGCCAGAAACCAGAGAAGTCTCAAAGTCGTGATGTCATCAAGCTTTTCCGGAGACGATGAATGTTTGTTTTTTTAGTTATTCCCAAATGAGCATTATTCTATTGTGGTGACCCGTATAGTCAACCCAATTCATCCCAATGCATTGTATATAGAGCAGTTAACATGGATAGATTTTGAAGATGAGTGTCGTCCTTTCGAAGTTTGTATCGTGCTTATCATTTTCCATTTCACGAGATAGAATTGCGCCGATACATAGAGTGGGAGAAAGTGAGTAATCCGTCCCATATCTGTGTAAATCTTGTAAAGCTGAATATGAAAGCTTATAATCACATGCAACAGAACGAATATGAAATGCAGTTACATTGATTTGTGTGCTAATAATGAAAATCAATAAAGCATTATGAAGAAAATAACGGCAGCTTTAGACCGCTAAATGGAAATAAGTGCAACGGCATTAACAGCCTGGAAGTGAGGACAACACATTCAATAATCTTGAAACGCAAGAGATGGAGATTAGATTAAAAAAAAAAAAAACTGAACATCTCAAAGCAAATGTGCTTGTGTTTCATGAAGTTGAGCAGGAGTTCTGTTTGTATTCGTGTTGTCCAGTTAGAGATGTCACGGTATCAGAAATGTACACTTCAATACAAAAGTCTCACTACCACAGCAATGAATCCCATATACATCAGCATACTTCTATATTTACATTTACAGACTGGTTGCGTGACTTCATCACTAATCCCTGTTGATCCGCCTCATGTGTTTCTTCCCCAAAAAGCATTACATTTGAACACGTGATGATAAAGTTTTAATGTACCTTTCGCCCCAACACTCATTTTAATATTTTAATGAATAGACCTTGAATGCATCACAATATAACTCAACGCAACCTTGGCAGGTGATTAGCCCGCCGGCTGCTAACAGCTAGCGTTAACTAGATCTGATTTGTTGCTCACAATGTAGCACAAGTTCTATCGTCTCGGGGACGACGGGACGCCGTTGGTCTCGATCCCCGATCCACGGTTCCTACAGAACCAACAGTATTATTTTATTTTTAAATGAGTTCTGAACTGTTGCGTTTAATTGGAACCAAACCGGTTCTCGTGACATCCCTAGTCCAGATCCGGGAAAAGTTTGACACTTTGTTTTACCATCAACACCAGAATTACTTGATAGTGTAATAAAGTGCTTAACATGTACTCATCATTTAGTGTCAAAGTACCCTTGAAGCTCGACAAAATACAATTCATGAGCCAGCTGCCTGTTTTTAAATGGCCTGCTGTGTCTTAAGTATATTCCTAATAAGTATAAATATAAATATTGCTTTGCATTCACGTTGCACATCAGAGTTTAAACTATAGACGTTGATTCATTTTAGGGGAATGATCTTATTATTTGGGACAGAAACCAATATTTTATAATGTCTACCCTGTAATATTAGATTTACACACTTTTTGCATCTTATGTTTACATTTGCGTTGTAATATCCTAAGTGGGCCCTGAGGCCACGTACAGAAACTAACATTTGGAATTTAGGTGTTCTAGTCCAAACTAAATACAAGATGTTCTTGCAGTGCAACATCAAGAACAATGTCGTGTCCCATGACTCCTTATATATTCTGTATATAATGAGACCATCGTGGTCTCAACTGAACCTGAACCCGAACTCGTTCCACTCCTGCGCATGCAGCTCACACGCGTGAGGTGTCCTCTCCGTCGTGGAGCCGTCCTCTCGAACCGTCTTCGTCGTATTCAGGTCCACAGCGCTCACTCCTTTTTCAGAGTGCGTCCCCAGAGTTTTAAAACAGAGAACGGAGTTAATTGCAAAACACCGTCGGCATCGAAAATGAAGAGCGGTGCACACAATTAAATATGAATGATGGTCATAGCTGTGCAGAACAGCGGAAGTCGTGGCACTGAACTGGTATGGCAATGTTTGCCACACATACAATTTCTATAAAAAGGCTTCCTTCTACACACACACACACACACACACAGTATTATATTCACCTGAAATCCACAATCCTTTTTTTGCTCATTCTGCTTTCATGTGCCTCTGTTTTTCTCAGCTGGGGCCAAACATCAAAGAGCTGTTCCGTCTGTTGGAGGACTTTGTGGATGTCATTGGCCTGAGGATGAAAGACTTTCAAGACATGTATGAAGTCACCGATAACCTAGGTCAGCCTTATCTCCAATCCAGGAGATCTCCACGGCTATCCCTGCTGATCAAAACAAATACCGTTATCGCAGCGTTGTATTTTTCTGAAGATGAATCTTCATATCTCCAATGGCGACGCATAAAAGAGAGGACAGGGGCGGGGTGACCTGACGATGACTCTCAAGTTTACCTGCCAGTGTTGCATCCAGCTAGCGCTGTATGTCCTCATTCATATTATTGGCCGTTTTTTCTCTTGCCACACATATATTATAAATATATAAAATAAAGATAAAGATGTTTGAGGTTATGCAGAAATAATAACACCATCTGTCCACTAGACCCTTAAAGGTTTTAGATGAAACGTTCCTGTAGCTCACGTCACAGTATTCCACTGCCTTACTGTTTGATTCTTTTTGAATGGACACAATCGTTCCCCCATAAGTCAACCTCCAATAACTCAGAATCCTACACTACACTATATTTCCATTTGCCAAGTAAAACTGAAGCTAGTCTTTAGTAACTGGAGGTTCTGGGTTGAGTCTGGACCTGGATCGGTCAGACTGGGTCCCACTTTGGGTCTTTCCTCTGGTTGTGATTTGCCCAACGTCCTTTGTTATGAATTTAACTAATGTAATATTATTGTATCGAGGCATCTCTACAGCATTCTATTTCTGCATCCACACCGAGAGAACAAAGCCTTGGTAAATGTTAGCCCTCTCCAGGGCAGCAGGTCTAGCACATCCACATTCATAACTACCTGCTGTCTTCTTCCATTTCCCAGTGACTATAAACGCTCTACTTTTTTTTTTCTTTTTTTTCATCAAAATGCCCGTGTAGTCATCACAGACACTCGGCTGCTCTCTGTGACCTCCAGATAATAAAAACGAGGCAGAGCTGGAGTTAAGTCGAGGGAGAATATGTGGGAATTGGGAGCCAGATGAGAGGTCGTGTTTATAGCGGTGCCACCTCGCTGTCTAGAGCCAAATAGCCGCCCACACCAGCAGCGGGCCTCCCCCGGGGGAGGCGGCTGACCTCCGATTCCCTCCCACACCGCGAACACAAGCAGAGCTGCACTCATCGGCTGCCAACACATCGCTAGACCCCATTGTCTTCCTCCAAACTTCTCAGAGGAGTCTGTTGTATAGGATGAGGGGTGATCACACTCAAACTTCATCATTCTAAGCACTTAGTTTTATTCTCTATTTCTTTGACTATTTAGCTGTTCTTTGAATTAAACAGATTGGTTTTTTTAATGGGAAATCAAATAGATAATGGGAAATAATAAAATGGTCTTTTCAGATTTGTTACTTCTCTTTTTGAAGGTGAATTACTTCGTGGCCATAGAATAGAAAATAACCTCTGTTAACGCACAGACTGGCAGCGGTGCATCAAAACACCTGCATCCATCATCAGCTTTGTCAGCTCGCATGTTATTTGCACAGACGGAACAATCACTGAATATTAAAACAAGTGGAGCAATATCTGACATTCAAGGCCGGAATACCAACCGGGTGTCAGGGCGACTGTCCTGGGGCCCCAGAACCCCATGGACCCCCACAGCTCCAGGCGTAATGGTGTCAGATGGTTTATGCTGATTTAAGGGAAAAGTTAGTTTTGAACTGATATGACTTTTAAGATAGGGCCTGTTTTACCGTCTGACCTTGAGGCCCCATATTCAGGAGGGTTAAAATCCAGTTTTAAGACTTTAATCATTTCAGTTCCAAGCTTACTTTTTTTTTTTTTACATGCTTTTTAGATGTGCTCCTCTCACTTTAGAACAGAGAAATCTCACGTGAAATAACTAACTTTGGTAGAACACTTTCTGTTCATGCGAGGCCCATGAATTATGGTTAATATTCTGATTGAGGTGGTCAGAGCCTTTAGTAGGTTGGTGAACCACAGAGGAAAGATCTCTCCTGCAGTGTGTTGTCAGAAGTAGCAGCAGCACAATAATGCAAATGTGGGAAAAAGCAGATGTAAGAAAGTCATTTCAAAAGGAAGCATGTTCAGCATGAAGGGAACGTCTCAGTCGTCCCTTTTTCCTATGTTACAGTTTTCAGCGTCCATAAGCGTCCGGTGGTGGGTCACGCAGACATCAGCTTCCCCATGAAGGGCTGGAGGGGCATGGTGGACTGGGCCCGCAGCTCTGAGGACAGAGTCACCATCCCCAAGAACATCCTGTCTACTGGCAAGCCAGGTGAGAGCATGGTAGCACACAGGAGGGCGACATCAGCTCATCCTGTGGACATTCAAGTAACATCGGACCACAAATAATGAGTCTCTTGGATTATGTATAAGAATATGTCTTTTAAGAGCAAAACATGTTCCCACGGATACTGATTACAGCCTATCAGCCTTCTGTTTGTGTGTGTGTGTGTGTGTGTGTGTGTGTGTGTGAACAGGAATTGATTCATAAAACAGTGTTTACTGGCATAAATCTGCAAAGCAAAGCGCCCCGCTCAGACAAACGCACGCGGCGACGGCTGTATTTAATGTTGAGAATAAAAACACGCAGGAGAATAACATCATATTTCATTGCCCGCTGTTGAGCAGCTGCACAACAACAACAACAACAAAAAGACACATCGTCTTCCAGGAGGCCAGAGTTTGTTTCATAAATTGTTAATACAAAGCACATCTGCCTTTAATAATGTGCTTGGCGCTGAATTGCAAGCAGGAGCATTTCCATACTTGTGTTGCTCACACACGAAAAGAGAATTACACAACGGCGTGGCCCGACTGCAGGGACGAGCGAGGATGTGTGTCGGGGGGGGGGGGGCTCTGGAAATATCTGTGACGATTCATCGCTTAGAATTGTCACTAAAAAGCATGTTTTTGGTGTTTCCTCTCATATCTCATATTGTTTCCGGTCAGGCTTTCTTCTCTGGGTGTTACGTTGTGCAAATCCTGCGCGTGTTTGTGCTGTAAGTGAAGCGCAATTCACAGACCTATCAGAGGCCCCGATCCATTCTTTGTGAAGTGTCATCTTTATTAGGTACACCTTATGCATGAAAACGTTCAGTTTTTGTTCAGTTATGTATGTATGTATGTGTATGTATATATGTGTGTGTGTATGTGTATGTATGTGTGTGTGTGTGTACGTATATATGTATGTATGTATGTATGTATGTATGTGTATGTATGTATGCATGTGTATGTATGTATGTGCGTAAGTATGCATGTGTGTGTATGTGTGTGTGTATGTGTGTGTGTGTGTGTGTGTGTGTGTATATGTATATGCATGTATGTGTATATGTATATGTGTATGTATGTGTGTGTGTGTATTTATATATGTATGTATGCACATATGTGCGTAAGTATGCATGTATGTGTATCTATGTGTATGTGTGTGTGTGTGTATGTATGCATGTGTGTGTGTGTGTGTGTGCGTGTGTGTGTGTGTGTGTGTATATGTATATGCATGTATGTGTGTATGTATATGTGTATGTATGTATGAATGTATAAATGTGTGTGTGTGTTTGTGTGGTATGTATGTATGCATATATGTGTGTATGTATGTGTATGTGTATGTATATACGTGTGTGTGTGTGTGTGTGTGTATGTATGTATGTGTGTGTGTGTGTATGTATATATGTATGTATGTATGTATGTATGTATGCATGTGCGTAAGTATGCATGTATGTGTATCTATGTGTATGTGTGTGTGTGTATGTATGCATGTGTATGTATGTATGTGCGTAAGTATGCATGTATGTGTATCTATGTGTACACATTTCCGACTATCGCCCTCAGAAGCTGAGCACTATAAACTTCATTAAGGTCGAACAGGTGAAAGGAAAATAAACTGCACAGGCCAGATACTGTATCCATAGGGTAGAGTATATATGCATGTGCGTGGTAGCTGCAAAACGTTCCCTTCACCATATTTCTTCTTAGGTATGTTTAGCGATATGTGGCCATATGTAGCTTTCTTTTAATGGCGAGGTGTTACGATATCAGTCTCTGTTTCCACCACTTCAGTACAACCAAAGTAAAAGCAGTTTAGTTTCTGGAGCTCAAATAACCGGCATGCTGCATTTGAACACCGTAGCAGCCAGTGAACATGGACAGCTGTCATTAAACCACTTCCTATGAAATCCGTGGCACGCTGCACTTTATCCAGGTCGTTCCCCAGGCCACGTGGATATATATGAATACACGGTGTAATCTCGACCATAGTGTTCCGGGTCCCAGGTGGACGTGTCCAGAACAGCTCCAAAAGGGAAGGGCTGCATGCCCTTGAGTGTCTCTCAGGGTGAGCCCAGCCGCCCTGAACATGAAACTCATTTCAGCCGCTTGCGTCCAAAGCCGTATTTCGATCCCTCTGCCGAGCTCGTTGCCATTGGTGAGGGCCAGGATGTAGATCAACGGCTACATCGAGAGCTTTACCTTCAGGCTCCGCTCAGTCTTCATCGCAACACTCTGGTACAATACAGCTATTCAGTTAGCTATTTTTCTCAATTGTTTCTCAAATCTAAATTCCAGTCACATTCACGTATGTGAGTGGAGGCTGCCCTGAACTCAATATTTAAAAATATTGAAAGATTTTTTTTATCAAACTTAATTTTTTATCAGAACTACAAAACAGGTTATCATTTACAGAATTGCAACCCTTTAAATGCTACTTTCTTTGCATAATGCAACTTCCACAAATTGAAATATATTTTTCTTACTAAAAGCTGTATATAATAATATTATTTAATTATTATTATTATATAATGATATGCCAATAATAAGCATCGGGTTGTAATTTTGAAGCCAGGGTTCTAGATTAAAAAAAACGTACATAAAAGGAACTTGTGTTTGCATGCTGTAATGGGAGCAAACATTGTGATTTTAATGGGCTTCAATGGGGACATGCACATATAGGAATCTATATTTTGGCTACACTGTTTTCTTCTTCCAAAATAACAAAAATTAAAATAGAAAAAGCCCCAAAAAGGCCCCAATGAGGCACAAGGACTCAGAAACATTGCCATTGAATATAATCTGGATTTTCCAGCATTTTAAAATCAATATTCATGTTGGGTAGTGCATCATGAGCTGCAAACATTATTAAGAGCTAGTCTCCTGACTGCATGGCAGGTGTTAGATACACAGTCTTCAGTAGCAGTCTGGGTTATTTGTCAGTCGGGATGTTTTCGGCCATTAAAGACAGCCCTGCGCCACCAGCATGCTAATGAGGCCGTCACTCCTAATCAGGAGTCAACAGGAGCCAATCAGGAGCAATTAGAGGCAATTTCCCCCCCAGCTGGGAGATGTGTCTCCACGGTGGCAATGTCACACCAGCAGCCAGCCCTCTTTATGCATACAGCTTGGACCCGCTTACAGGGGATTAAAATGGCTGATGTCTTGTTTACTCTGATTTATTAGTCCCCTTCTCATATCTCCAGATATGTTTTTGAAGTATGCATTTTCTCATAAGAATTTTTTTTTAAAAATGCCCACTTTCTGGGCTCCAAGAGAACGGAGAGAAATGTGTTTTTGTCTAACGCCTCCGAAAGCTTAATGAAACCGTGTTACACAGGCCAAAGAGGATTTGACTTCTCTTTGCTGCGCGCAAACCCAACAACAATCAATTACACTGAGAGAGAAAACAAATGAACTAACCGGGTTCAGCTGCGTATGTTAATTACAGCTGGAATTTTTTTATATCAACGTAAACTCGACTTGCTGTCAGTTACAAAGTGATTGTTGAGGACGCAGGTTTAAGTTACAGATTGATTGACGGATGGATGTCCTGATATTAATATCGCTGGCTCGCGTACGTTAACATCGTGTTTTGTTTGACGGGAAGAAAATGACAAAAATAAATGATTTGTTGTCGGGTTTTTTTTCATTAATACATATATTTTTGTTTGTGCGCAGTATGAAGGGATTCATCTCATCTCGACTTTAAAGTGCAAATATACAAATTGTGACTTAACAATTACATACATTATCATCATATATTAATTTTCTAGTCGGCCCCTAATGAACATTTACATGCAATGAGGCATAAAAAAAAATAATAATATGTAATATGAAAGGAGCACGCTGATGTGTTGAGCTCCGTAAAGCACATGCAGGACGTTCGAAGGAAACTCAAAACCTTCTATTGTGTGTTATTTTCCTCCGGTGGCTCTCCACATGGAGTCCCACTCACACCAGTGGAGGCCTCCCTCAAGGAAAACCCCATTGAGGAGATCCGAGGAGACGCGCGGCAAATTAATCTAGAGACAAAGTGGAATTATTTCCGTTTGAACTTTTGGTCGAAGCCTCCATTACGAGGCGAGATACCTCGAACGCTCGTGATCAAAATAATACCTGACGAGGTTGCAGGAAGCATGGTTAAAATTGCATGATGTTTACCTCGTTCTCTGAACGCGCGTCACTGGAGGTTTTCAAGTCCGCTTCCTCTCAGCGCTAACTGGTTGAGAAGAATCCTCCTTCCAAGTGTGTTGAAGCAGGAATGATCAACTTGTGAACTGTAGTTGATCATTCCCCCCCCCCCAACCCCCGCGTTACACATGCATACAGACATACAGGCACAAACTAATGTATAGTGGTCTGTGAACCGTCTCTCACACAGACGCACGACGTATCGAATCGCTGGTCGAAGTCCCTGCAGGCTTGTTGGCCACAGACAATCTGGCTGAGCATACAGGATGGGCCAGCCAAAGAGTGGGAGAGCAGGACATATAATACTCCATCCTCCCCCACACACTCATCTCACCCCCCCCCCACCCGATGCCCATGGGAGCTCAGCTGTTGCCCGGGAGCTCCAGCCTCTGCATGCTGCCTGGCACACTGCTCCTCGGGCTCGCCGATGTTGTGTCGCTGGAGCAGAAGAGCTGGATGTCTGCAGATGGGAGTTGTGTTTTCTTTCCTTTCTATTTTTTTTTTTTTTTTCGCCTTTGACACTGCTGCCAGAAAAGAGAGAGGCTTCTCGTCGCCCCCCCCGGGGCTTTTTTCTCCGCCTTTATGTAGTCCGGCAGTCCTGAGTTTTGTGAAATTTTTTATCCAACGCTGCCCCCCCCTCCCCGCTCTGTTGCTCCGCGACGGCAGCAGGGGGCGCTCCCCCACTGAGCGCTGTAGAGACGCACAGATCAATATTAGCCGATAGATGTCCCACCGTAAAGCAGGCGTCGGATAACCTGAGGGCAGAGAGGGCAAAACCGGCACCGCGCAGCTGGATGACAGGGCCGTATTGCTGGGCCCACTGAAGGGAAGAGAGGCAGAACCAGAACCAGAACCAGAACCAGAACCAGAACCAGCACCGAGCGGGGCAGACTGCCAGACTTTGATGCAGTAAAATGAGAGTTTTCCTAAAGGGACACTGGTGTTCAGAAACACTAGCGCTTTTGTTCACAGGGACCGCCCCAAAAGAACTCAACACAAAATGAAAGGAGCAGCTTTAACTAAATGCAGGTTGGACACGTAACTGCAAAGCGGATCATGACCACGTGGCCACGGTGGGCCGATGAAGCCCCTCCCCCCCCCACCCCCCGCGCCGCGATCAGAGACTTCATATCCTTTTTTCACCGCAATTCAGCATGGTTGTGGATGTGATGTCGGTCCATCTCTTTCTCCAGCACCCCGTCCCCGTCCCCCCACCCCGTCCACATCAAGACACTTTCACTCCGGGACATTTCCATCAGAGTGTGAGCCCTGACCTTTCTTCTACTCTCAGCACACACACACCCAGTGGCTCCAGCAGAGTTTAAAGTCAAACTATTTCAATCGCGTCCTACCTCTCGTACTATCAGCGGCTGACATTTAGCCATCCGTTGCATTTGCATTCTGTAATTGCCTCTCTACCTCGTGCTTTTCGGGTTGGATTTAAATTGTGCGCCCCTTGCAGTCGGGATTCACAGGAAAAAGTGTTCCGTGTTTTTTTCTTTTTGTTGTTTTTGGATCACGAGTTCAGTGCCATGTGGCGTGTTGACTTCAGCCTTCATTAAAACAAACATGACGCCAGAGTCCTCCAGGCCACAGTGTGTTGGGGCTGCGCTGTAAACCAATACTCCAGTTGATTTCTGTTGTACGTCTGACAGAGTAGTTGCTCAAGCTGTGTTTGGTGCCCTTGGCAGTTGATCCCTGTGCACGATACAAACGTGGCCTTTGTATAGGAAGATATAGAGAAACTCGCAAACAGAGTAGGTTTATACGAAGCAAGCCAAGGTCATTTTATTCACACAGCACCATTGAGAAACAAGACACTTTACAGTGTGTTACAAGGGTATAGCAATATATTAACTATATTAAACGTAAGGTGAGAGAGATTAAAGAGATTAAGTGAGAGATTAAAGACGCATTTATGATATGTGTCTAATTTATTGTGAAAGCTACAGGAAGTAATAATCATTTAAGCCCTGATTGAAATTAACTACTTCCACTGTCTGTGACTTGACTGCATGTATGTGTCTTTTTTTGTGTGTATTTGTCCTGCACCGTCCTAGATGTTGGGCTTTTTTAATGTCAAAAAAAGATGTTGGCACTGAAAATAACATATGTGTGTATAATCCCATTTTTAAGGTGGACCTTTTTCTTTTTTTTCTTAAATGATTTTATGTTGGATGGTGTCACAACATGCACCGAGTAAATCTCCTAAAAATGTAAGAAATAATCTGAAAACCAAACAAAATATGCAGACGGTTTCTCTGCAGACTTTCCGGGGACTACCAAAGCGTATGTGTGATAATATTTGCACAATTCAGGAGAAGCACACAACAGGGGATTCTTAAACGTCGTCACCGACCAACAAGTAAAGGCAGTCTGGGTCTTCAGTTGATTCCATTCACTTCCATTCGCCCAAATAGGAGGAATTTTTAAAAAGTAGTGGTTGTCATTGTTTTTGAACATAGGGTGAGAGTCAACCTACAGTATCTCTGCAATTGTACAGAGCAAACGATATGATGTGATGATATATGATGTCGCTGTGACCTCAGGTTCCTCCCATTTCTATGAACACAATACTCACGGAAAGCTTTGAGCAAATAACTTTCATACAAATGAAAACTAATTTGGAAAACATTTTTTGGACAAACATGGGTGTAAACTGAAACTGAGACACCAGGCGGTAATTCTAGTTTTAATTCTGTTTTCTTTTCTTTTCTTTTTTTAAGGAGAAGACAGTGTCAGGCTTTGCTGGTGTCTGTCACTATGGAGATGGTGTGTGTGTGTGTGTGTGTGTGTGTGTGTGTGTGTGTTTATAGCTGACTAGTCATGTAGGCCAACTCCAGTGTAAAGAGCTCTCGGGGCTGGAGGAGTGAAGGCAGCATGGCTGACCTGCATTCTCTTCTATAGCCGGCCGGCGCACTCACAGAAACCGGACCATTCAGTCTCTCCGAACACCGCTCAAAAACACTCCTGTCTTATTTTGACTTTGACCTCCTTGCTCTGTGTGTGCGTGCGTGCGTGTGTGTGTGTGTGTGTGTGCGTGTGTGTCTGTGTGTGTGTGTTCTTCCCCTACACAGATGCAGACGAGTCCTCGACGTTTGTAACCGGCATCGTCTTGTACAGGAACCTGGGCAGCATTCTGGCTCTGCAGAGGTGAGGCCGCCTGCTTTACAAGCGCCGCTGCGAGATTACAGAGGCGTTGTTGACTGTGGAGCACGTTCCCCTCTGGTCATGAAAAATACATTACTGTCAACATCATTTAGAGGGCTATGTTCATATATGGAAGTCAGGGAATAAAAAGGAATGTAACAAAATGTATTTCACAGTTTGGTTCGGGTACATGGAATACTTACATGAACGGTTGAACTGGTTCTTCAGAACATGAACTAAACAGTTATTCAGAACATGAACGGTTCTTCAGAACATGAACGGTTGTACTGGTTCTTCAGAACATGAACGGTTCTTCAGAACATGAACGGTTGAACTGGTTCTTCAGAACATGAACTGAACAGTTATTCAGAACATGAACGGTTGAAGGTGTTCTTCAGAACATGAACGGTTCTTCAGAACATGAACGGTTGAACTGGTTCTTCAGAACATGAACTGAACAGTTATTCAGAACATGAACGGTTGAACGTGTTCTTCAGAACATGAACGGTTCTTCAGAATATGAACGGTTGAGGGTGTTCTTCAGAACCTGAATGGTTGAAGGTGTTCTTCAGAACATGAACGGTTCTTCAGAACATCAATGTTTCTTCAGAACATGAACGGTTAAAGGTGTTCTTCTGAACATGAATGTGTTCTTCAGAACATGAACGGTTCTTCAGAACATCAATGTTTCTTCAGAACATGAACGGTTGAACGTGTTCTTCAGAACATGAACGGTTCTTCAAAACATGAATGGTTGAACGTGTTCTTCAGAACATCAATGGTTCTTCAGAACATGAACGGTTGAACGTGTTCTTCAGAACATCAATGGTTCTTCAAAACATGAACGGTTGAACGTGTTCTTCAGAACATCAATGGTTCTTCAAAACATGAACGGTTGAACGTGTTCTTCAGAACATCAATGGTTCTTCAGAACAGGAACGGTTGAACGTGTTCTTCAGAACATCAATGGTTCTTCAGAGCATGAACGGTTCTTCAGAGCAGATTACAGAATGTATTGGATCTTTTGGGCCTCGGACTTGTTCCATGAAAGAATTCAAATGAATATTGCAAAATGCTTTGATAATGCTTTTTAAAAAACACCAACATGCAGACAATGTGTAGTCTGTTTAGTTTTCATGGTGAATGACACGATATTTAGCAGACCATGACAGAGATGGAAATTTATCTATTGGAATTATTGGCATGAAATTTTAAAATAATAATAATTTTAATGACTTCTACATAACCGTTGGTTTATGACCTGTGAAACTTCCCCTATCAACCTCAGCAGTTCTTCTGCGTACCGCTAATTAAAATGCACACACATTTTCACATCGATTCTTCACAATAAAAGTCCCAC
Source organism: Cyclopterus lumpus (assembly GCF_009769545.1). Taxonomy (NCBI): domain Eukaryota; kingdom Metazoa; phylum Chordata; class Actinopteri; order Perciformes; family Cyclopteridae; genus Cyclopterus; species Cyclopterus lumpus. The sequence goes on from NC_046990.1 coordinate 6,251,824, forward strand.
GTTATTTTTGCAATTTAAAAAAAAGCTTTTATTTTGAAGCAGCAAAATCCCCCCCCCCCCCCCCCCCCCCCCCCCCAAAAAAGGTTGGCTTTTCATCATGAATTTGTAAGCTCTGACTGCACAATGGATCAATAGACATAATAACTGGAAAGAGTTTACAGCCATGCTATAGCGGCTCTGTGAGGGTCTTTAAAGGTAAGGTGTAATGTAATAAGGGCCAGGTCCGAACACGGCCTTTGTCTCCCAAGAACCTCTCCAGTCAAGAGTGGTACTTGGAACTTAAACTGAACGGCAGCATTTCTTAAAACCAGGTTGGAAGAAGATTCTTTGAGTACAGAATCACTCCAACTCATCCAATGGTGCCACTTTGGGGATCACTTCTGATGAAAACACATCCAATTGGTTTTAAAGTATCCCAGTCACTTGACTAAAGTACTTGACTTCAATATTGGACTGTGGTGCTTGGCCTTTTAAAGAAGCCAGCTACATGAAACACTGACACTGTGAAACCATGTTCCTGGTGGAGTGTTGCGGAGCATTTGGACATCAGCGAAACGGAAACAAGGATCTGATGCAGATACAGCGCCACGCGAGCAGTGGGCGGTCTTTAATCTCTATGAGGGAAGAGATTTCTTGGAGGAAGTCGCCGCTGATGATTAACATACATTTTAACACAGCACTGTGTGTGTGTGTGTGTGTGTGTGTGTGTGTGTGTGTGTGTATGTGTAGCTCCGTATAATTCTGGGTATGTGTGTGTGCATACTTGTACGCATGCTTCTGTGTGCAAAAAAAAAAAAAAAGCCTGTTATCTATGACCGCGGCAGTTTTGGTTATTATGCTAATGTCTTAAAGCACTTAATGAACTGGTAACATACGGAAAACTGGGACATGAAGCAGACCCTTACTCTCACCAGTCCTCCCACTTTGGATTGCTGCTGCTTTCCATATATCTCAGCTCTACTTTACTTTCTTTTCTTTTGCTTTTCATCCTTTTTTTTCTGCATTTGAATCCAACCCCGCCCCCCCACACACCCACACCCACACCCAAAAACAAAAAAGAGGAGATGAGTTTGAGGCAAGAGACTAGACGACACAAACATTTTAGTTGACTGATTGTGTTTTGGAATGGCGAGAGGGCGATTGTGCGTACGGGATACAGTGAGGCTGTGAGGAGCCGGAGAACCGAGCACGGGCTGTTGAACATGTTTGGCCGACTGGAAGCTTTCGGTGTGGGTACTTCCAGTAGCAAATCACTCCCCCCCGCCCCCGCCCCCCCGATTGTCTACTCCCGCATGATTGATGGCACCTAAAAAGCAGAAATTGCAATGCATACTAAACAGGGACAATGTAAAAAAAACGCCCCCCAAAATGTTGAAAGATAAGCTATCGAAAAGACAATGTGGACCGCTTCCAAGGCGACAGAAGTCCCGAAACTCCTCAGGGTTTACTCGGCAGGTTGGATTATACATGTCCGCTCCAGAGCCGAGCACGGCGTTTATGAGTCAATCACCTGTTTCATTTTTCATTTTTTTTTTCATTCAGCAATTGAGGTGTTATCGATGCTAATTTGTAAGCAGAACAGACACATCGACGGGTTTCTTTGCACCCAATGTGCACAAGCTTCTGCTTTTCAGGGCGCGGCGGTTGCACCCCAAGATAATATTCAGGGCGCTTATTATTATGAATGATAATATATTATTAGATAAATTGCAAAATATCTGCAAAACTGATTTTTCCCATCTGCCCCATATGCTTCTAAGTTAAGTTCTCATATAAATCATTAGCATGCTAATTGACTGAGACCTGGTTCGTTAACTCACATGGTAAACAATGTAACTGCTTGATATCAGCAAGTTAGCATCATCGTTGGGATGCCGATGCTAGCGTTTAGCTCAAAGAGGCACTGTGACTACGCACAGATTATTATGAATATCCACTGACCGTTTTCTCTCTCTTCCTTTCTAGAAACAGCACAGTCCTCAACTCCAAGGTGTTGTCCGTGACCATCAAGCCCACCCCGGCTTCCCTCTCTGCTCCGGTCGTGGTTGAGTTCTCTCACATGTACAATGTGAGTGACTTTGGTCTCGAAGCAAATTTCAGTTGTGAAGCTATGTGTTTTTATTGCGTTGTATAAGCGGTACTCTGTCATGGTGATGATGTGTGATGTTTGTTTCTGTTCATTAGGGCACCATCAACCAAACCTGCTTAACCTGGGACGAGAGCGACAGGTGAGATTTGCCATGTTGTTGATTTGTCATCCGACCGTGATTACAGCCTAATGTGGTGACCTGCATTGACCCTATGGATGATGATATCCATATTAGGGACTCGGAGTCAAGATATTTCAGCCTCTACTGCCAAAAATATTTTTGAACTGAACTTACTGTACATTGCTTAATGCTGCCAGTCACTAATACATGTCAGTAACACATATGTTGTAACCTGATTATCATCCTTTTGGTTCCACTATCAAACTAAAGGTTTCCAGAATGTTAAAGTTAGACATTTAGGTCTTTCTGGCTCAGATTTGAAGGCCTCACAAACACATTTTGGTGAAGAGTCCAAAAATAGCAACAAACGTTAGTATTTATTTTAGTACTAAGCTCCATGAGTATTTTCAAAATGCAAAAACCTCCATGGAAAATTAGAAAGAAAGATATTGCAGAACATGTTGGATGGTAGTGACAAACCATCATGGAAATGTGGCATATTTGCACAAAAACAGGGTCAAATAAATCAATAAATACTTGACTTCATCATCCCCTGAGCTTCCTCTTCACTAAAAAGCCACAACATTGCAGCTGACAAAACCTTCAAATCTGTATGGATGGATATTCGTTCCATTAATACATTAAACACACGTAAAGTCATATTTACGTCATGCTTTGGTACTTTCATCATTTGATGTTTCACTGGAGCTCTTTCAGTGATGTCATATTGTTTTAGTAATAATGGCACCTGACTGGAGAACTAGGACCTCTAACTGTATTTGTCTGCGCGGCAACACGTAATGTTCACAAATGCCAATCATCTGCATTATTCTTTGTTGATTTTGTGGAAATGTGTGTTCAATTTCGATGGGAAGTGTTCCATTCAACGGTTGCTACGATGTGATGTCGTGAACGTCGAAACTTGTCTGGTTGCTCTCCTCCAGCCCGTGTCGTAGCTATACCTCTGAAAAAATGATCCGCTGTAAATCGTAGATTTCCACACAAAAATGAATGAATGTCATGTAATCCACGTAAACGTGAACCAGATGGAATAAACATGAACCAACATTAATTTGACCCAGGAGGCCGCTGTTCGTTTCCCCGTGTGAAGTGAGAGGTCAACATTGACTTATTTGTCACGTAACTTGCGTACTTCAGTAGTTATTTTAACCCAAGCGAAGATCTATTAATAAACCTGACTATGTAGTTATGTGGGGGCTGCACGGTGGTGTAGTGGCTAGCACTGTCGCCTCACAGCAAGAGGGCCGCGGGTTCAATTCCCGGTCGGAGCGGTCCTTCTGTGTGGAGTTTGCATGTTCTCCCCGTGGCAGCGTGGGTTCTCTCCGGGCTCTCCGGCTTCCTCCCACAGTCCAAAGACATGCTGCAGGTTAATTGATCTCTAAATGTCCCATAGGTGTGAATGTGAGAGTGAATGGTTGTATGTCCCTACATGTGCCCTCGATGGTCTGGCGGCCTGTCCAGGGTGTCCCCTGCCTTCGCCCTATGTCAGCTGGGATAGGCTCCAGCGCCCCCCGCGACCCTAATGAGGATAAGCGGTATTGAAAATGGATGGATGGATGTAGTTATGTTGCCTAAACAAAAGTATTTTGAAATATCCCTGAGTGAAGAACAAATGACAACAAACTAAGCTAAATTAAATGAATACAACACAAAATAAAGACCATCCAAAAAATGTAATGTATATATTTTTTCTTGAAAACGTGTACTAAACGTGTACTTTCAGTATCTGTACACCACGAGCAATGAGCACACATCTGATGAATATGTATTGCATATACTGAGAGAATATTCAGTTTCCTAAGCGAAGGAAGAGAGGCCTTGTTATAGTTGCTAATGTAATAAATGTTTTTTGCAGCAAATAAAGTTTTTTGAATATTGGAAGGGCATGCGTTTTCCCAAACAATATTACCACGAATCGAATAAATACAAGGGAGAAATATAAAGCTAATAAACAAGGGACGTTTTATAAACAGGATCTAACCAACCTGACTGCTTTTTGTAGGAAAACATATGAACAAATTAGTAAAGTGACTTTACTCTAGATGTCATAGTTTTCTTGTTTCTAGGGTTAATAAGCAATATGATATTAGGTTTATTTCAAGTCAAAAGGCTTCATTCTAGCAAGCTGAGCATTTGTAATTATTATTCAGAATACACACACACATGTAGTCTACCAAACAAAGTTCCTGGTTCAACAAGTGGATGTTTTAGAGCCACCGTGTCCCCTCTGGAAGTTCCACGGCGGGTCACTGTGTTTTTATTTATTTATTTATCTCGACAAAGCCAGTGCTTTGGACAGCTCTTGTCTGTGAAAAGCGCTCCGACGCCGATGCAGCATGTGGAAAATTAAAAGTGTCGCTCACAGCTTTCCTCCCACCACCACCACCCCTCCTCCTCCTCCCGGCCCACGCACATCAAAACGTACGACGGAGAGCAGTTTCAGAGTCTACTGAGGGGAAAATATTAAACAGTTTGACTGCTTCTGTGGCCACGTTTCGAAGCACTGCTCGTTTGCTCCTCGCGCTTAAAGTGCCCTACTTGTTCAAGACGAGAGAATAGTGCGAGCTCGTAGAGCGTCGAGCGAGGGGGAATAGTGAAGGTGAAAGAAAGAGGCAAATGTCTGGCCGCCTTATTGCAATGCAGGTTTGGACATTTGCATTTAGATGGGTGCGCACACTTGTGTTGCAGAGACGAAAAGCAGAACATTCTTGCCTTAAGGATGGAAAGACGTGAAACTCACAGACGGAGACGATTTGGGGATGAAAGAGGACAGAGTGAATATTAAGAAACGGACTAAACGTTAACGTGAAAGTGAAGAAATGTAGCTTCGAAGTGACGGTTGAGAAAAACACGCTCCGAGAGAAGCCGGCATTTATTTGATTATAATCATTACATTTGTCATATTTGCTCGAGTTGAATTTAGCAATTATGGCTTTCGTGAAGATAAGATAAGATAATCCTTTATTTGTCCCGCAGTGGGGAGATTTACATTTATGTTCAAGTATTATATTATTTTATTTTACTTCATATCAATATTAAGGCCCATTCTCAATTACGCTCTGCAGATTTATTGATGAATATTAAACTTCAAATAAACAATTTATGCATACATTAAATACGCTCATAAGTTCAAGTTAAATGTACTCATGTGATCAAATGCCCTTCTGCTGCTGTGAGTTTCTCTCTTTAATTGCAGTCCTTTCTACTCTTTTTTTTTTTTCTTCTTTTTTTTCAATTGGCATTAAGCTGACATCAGAGAAACTCATTTCCTGCAGACCGTACTCATTAAAAGCTTCACAGGGCCGTAGTCCCTCCCTTTTTTGGTAGGCTTTTATTTTGAAGTAGCTGCAGGAAGTGTTGACATTCATCAACAGCAGTTTAACAGAGGCGATCTCAGATATTGCTCCTTTTAAGGAGAAGAACAAATAACAAAAAACTAAGCTAAATTAAATGAATACAACGCAAAACGTGCAAACGTGTACTTTGGCTTTCAGTATCTGTACACCACGAGCAATAAGCACACATCTGATGAATATGTATTGCATATACTGAGAGAATATTCAGTTTCCTAAGCGAAGGAAGAGAGGCCTTGTTATAGTTGCTAATGTAATAAATGTTTTTTGCGGCAAATAAAGTTTTTTAAATATTGGAAGGGCATGCGTTTTCCCAAACAATATTACCACGAATCGAATAAATAAAAGGGAGAAATATAAAGCTAATAAACAAGGGACGTTTTATAAAGCTTTCAAATCCTCTGTGACTGCCCAATTTAATTCGTCAACTAAAATGCCGAAGATACATATATTTTTCCATCTCAAGTCGCCACCGTCAGGCATAAGAGACAAAGAAGGACAAAGAAGGCAATCTCCTGCTGTTTGGTTGAGAGGTGTGGGGGACATGTTCAATGCAAAATTAAAATCCACCTCGGACAGCAGCTATGATTAATGAGTTAATATTTGGGAGAGAAATTGGAATCTCTGGAAGCGTCCTTGTCATGTTGATAAGAGCTGTGAGGCTGCCAGGGCCTTCACTTGCTCCACACTTCAATCTCCTGAAATATCAATAAGATGAACATCTGCAGCGTCTTTCTGTCTGTGTCACTCTCACTCAGTCCGACATTATTACTTTGGTTTATTTACAGGAACGTCTTACCTGACCATGAACACAGGAACACACAACCCAGAGCCCCATGCTGTCCTTTTCTAACACACTGGTGAACGTTGTGCCTTCAAACTAAAACACTTACGCTAAGGGTTCTCGCCATAGAAGTGGACGCAGTCGTCATGACGCCCCCCCCCCCCCGTTGGTTTGTGGACCGCCATATAGAAGTCACAAGCTCGCCATTTTTGGCCGTCGACCATTTTGATTTTTGCAACAGAAGTTATCATATGCGGACTGAGGAGGAGTGACTTTGAGATGTCGTGTACGGCTAGGCTAGCGACCTGTCAATCACATTATAGCCGCGCCCTCAAGCATACCCTGCTTTACGGTCTGTTTCACTCTAAATGGACCATAATGTAATGAATGAAGAGATTGAGACCATCAACTCATGTTTACAATGTTTACTGAGGGAATAAATCAAGACATTTAGACTTCTTCTTTGCAACCAGATGAGTCGCCAATATGCCATCTAATATGTCGCAAGCTCTGATTTTTATATTTTGATCCAATCACGATGCAGGCACAGTTGAGATGACCGGGCAAGCTTATTAAACCAGGTGAAGTCGCCAACTTTCAAGCAAGACTTCGTTGCTGTGGCTGAACACATTGTTGGATCACCTGTAATACTCATCTAGCTGAGCCAGCATACTGACACGGACATTGTTGTGTGCTAATGGGACATTTTTGCAGGACGGCATGCACGTGCAATTCCACTAATCCCTCTATCTTGTGGTTGGAGATTAGCTCTGAATATTGTCACGCCTGAATGCCGGGCGACAGCCAGGGCCAGAAGCTTTACGTTTTCAATGTGTCCATCCATTTGTCCATTCTTGTGAACCTAAAATTCTTATTTATTTATTTTTAGCTTTTAGGATGTTTTAATTATGTGAAGTGTCTTTGAGTATTATGAAAAGCGCTATATAAATTAAATGCATTATTATTATTATTATTATTATTATTATTATTATTATTATTATTATTATATCTCAGAAACACGTTCACTTGCACTCAAGTTGGAACTGACGTTTTTTTTCCCACATAACTCAAGAATTCCGATAGCAATTCTGACAATTTCACAAACATGCCTTCAGAGGATAAAATGATGACGTATTGACATGTGACAGGATAGACGTGGATGTAAACTAGAACATGACTGGTTGGCGGAGGCGCTATCCAACCGAACCCGTGTGACTCCAAACAGTCCACCACAGGGCAGATCAAACCAGAGAGAGAGAGGTATGTCTGCAGAGGCCAGACATTGTTTACCAGACTGCAGTGACTAACTGATCATGCAAATCAATCTCGCTGTCTCACTTAATTTCCAGAGTCCGTGCTGATGTTTGAGGAACTGCCTCAATTCATCAAAGGCGTTGGAGCGGACGACTGTGGACTCGAATTTTTCATCAATTGTCGTAATACAATTATAGGAGGCGGAGGTGGAGTTCACTGGGGCAGAGGGCATGTTTGTTTACGAGTACTCCTGAATAGAAAGTGGCTCCATTACAGGTGACAGACTGCACACATTGCTTCTGTATTTATATTCAAAGCATGCTGAACCCTTCTAACTCGGATGCCAGACAATTCACCAGCTGTTTGAGAGCATTGAGGCATTGATGAATACCCTCTCATCTGACTGACTGATGCACAGTTTCACCTACGTGTCTGGACACAATCCTGTAGGCCATGACATAACCGCCGTTTTTATTACCACAGAGATGTGGAAAATATTAGCTTTCTACATAATTCAAACGATGACAATCTTGGACTCGGCGTGCCAGTTTTCGTTGGTTCCATGCACTTCTAATGGAGGTTTATTAATTTTTTTTTGCTTTAGGAAGCAATACTACTCGTTTAGGCTTAGGAATAGATTGTGGTTTGTGTAAAACAATGTATGTTTGTCATTTATGAACAAAATCTATGAGAAGATAAGTCGACGTTGACTTAGTTTCCCACTGAACATGAATGGAGGTCTCCTGGGTGAAAGTCCCTCAGCCACACCCTAATCCGACTTTCTCACTCTTTGTACGACATTAGTTGCTCAGAGCAAAAGTGACGCGGTCGGGTTTACACCCGAGTATTTGTGTTTGACGAGTTTTGATGAGAACGGATTGAATAAGTACGGTTGTTCATTTTCATTGTTATGCTGTACACACATAAATTATTTTTGGAATGGGGATGTTGATCCAGAAACGGTTTGTATTCTGCTCAGGATTATCTTGTGTGTCTGCTTGGATTTGAAAGTCTGGTTCAGCAGAATTCTCTGCCCCCCCCCCCCCCCCCCCCCCCCCCCCCCCGGTAGCAGCTGCCACGTTAAGTAAAGCCCAAGTTTGTTCCACACACACATTTTTGCTGCTGGTTGTGTTATCAATAGCAAGCTGTTTGTGCGCTTCCTTCCCAGGTAATGTACAGGGAGTCAGACTGGATTAAAACCAACTGCTGCAAGCCAGAAAGAACACCTAACGCTTAAAGATGGTGGAACTGCAACGTTGGTTGTCCGTTGGTTTGCCACTATTCATCCACATCACACATTCTATAATAACGTATCTTATTTTATTATGAAGAATGTTGTGTGCAGTGAATTAAACGTACCTTCTAAGTAAGCAATACAATTAATGATATCAGTGAGTCGACATATTGATTCATAATTTCACGGTAAAGATGAGAAGCAGTAGGCTGTATGTTCATGTATTTGTTCATGTTGAAATGTAAAAATCTATATTTACAGTCCTTCTCCAACATGTTGGTATTACACTTGGATAAAGTTGGGGGACTTTTGAAAGAAAGATAACATAGAAACAAACATACGCAGCAGAAGCAGCAGAAACACTGACTTTAAGTCCCTGGTATATGGGTCAAAAACCCTGGATCCAACAATTCCCATAATGCAATGTGACATGTCCCCATGGTGCATGGTTTCCGTTATAGATGTGTAGTCTCCCAAGCTCAAGCCGAGATAACCTTGATGACTTCCTCAGTCTTGTTTTAGCTGCTGATAAGTCAAATTAATGGAATAATGATCTAGAGTGCTGCAGGAACGAGCCCTAAAACCAGGAAATGAGTCAGCGTGTCCTGCACTTCCGGTTCCCTCAGCTCAAAGTTAATGTGTTGTTGTGTGGATGCCTGAAATAAGGTCTGCGGTGAACACCAGCTTTAGAGATGTTGAAGTTTTCTTCTACAATTAAAAAAAAAAACACATCAGTAATACATCTTTTTATACAAGCTTGTACGTGTCTTTAAAAGGCGGGTTTTGACCAGAACACTAGCCTCCTTTAGCCTCGTGGTGGGGACGTGGAGTCATGTGACCGTGGTGTTAGTGGTCTTTTATGGCCTAACTATAGCTTTTTACTTCTGGTGACTGCATTGAACCCTTAACAAAAACGTGTATCCATCATGAACGTTTTGCCACGGAAGCTTCGTTCTGAAATAATAAAGTATCTAATGAGAAAGTCTCGTTGGCTTTTTGTCGCGGGAACTAACTTCCGCTTCGACGCAAAAATTCCTACAGCACTTTGAATGTGACATTTGAATAAAAATGAAGAATCATAATCGGAATGCATATTAACACGACAATAAATAATGCCCCTAAAAATACAAAAGTTCAGATATGAACTTGTTCTGTGTATCGCAAATAAAATACATGATCTCGGAACCCAAACAACAAGCAGGGCTCCTCCTCCTCATGTCCTTTTTTCACATATCAGCCTCCTTTATTTCCTCTGTGCTGGCAGGCTGCCTTTTATCCATGTGGCCGGTTGTTGGCAGAGGACATTCTTCCATGCAGGGCTGCTGGACCGGCACCGTAATTATCCAATTAGACGATGGGGCAAGACTGTCTGCGGGCCACTGTGAGGCTCACAGAGAGGCTTAACCATGTCAGCCACACAGAGAAACTGCACTGGGTCCTAATATATTGGATTTCTGTTAGAGGTGATGTGCTAATGTCAGCACTGAGTCACTTCCCGGGGCTGACTCTCTCACACCGACACACACACGCACACACACACACACACACACAACCAAACACAGTCTGCAGACCTCTGTCTATGATGTTATCAGACCAGTGGATGTGTGAGGGCTGTGATAAATATCCTCGGTTATCACTTGCTGAGGTTGTTGCTGTTGTTGAGGTGGTCCACAGACAGGTGACAAATGAAAGGAAACGCCTGTGGGAAATTTGGTTTTGTATTAGACGTCATCCAAGCACCAAATGAGGTGAAATATTCAATTCAATTCAGTTTATTTTGTATAGCCCAATATCACAAATTACAAAGTTGCCTTTGGCTTTATAATCTGTACACATACGACATCCCTGTCCAAGGAAACTCACATCGGATCAGCGAAAAATAACCTTTCACAGGGAAAAAAGGGAAGAAACCTTCAGATTGAATTCAATGACTAATATATTTCATGAGGTAATATGTCGTTTAGCATTTGATTGGAGCGCCTGATGGGATCCACTACTTGACCTTTGTTTGTTTGTCTTTATTCCTCAGACAAACAAGCGCACAAACAAATATGCCGTTCATGTCATCAGTCGAGCCCCTACATACTGTTAGAATCTATGACGCAGGCCGTTCTGGAGGCTCGTGATGGAACTACAACTTATTGACCTAGAGGCTACCCCGTCATGTTCTCTGCATTTGGCTGTGCCCTGGCACCGTCACGTTTCACCATTGTCCATGTAGGACACAGAATGTCCTCAAACGGGCTGCGATTGTGTGGGCGGTCACGGCCAGATGTGGTCCTGGAGACTCCTACTGGAGCAGCAGCTAGCACAGAAGAGCTTTTTGGGCTATTTTGGCCAGGTGTTTATACGTCGTTGGGCAGATGTCGTCGCATCGATAGAGACAGAAACCCGTTACAGATGTGTAGTGTAGTCAAAATGAACGTTTTGAAGACGGACGTGAACTACCCGATTACTACCCAGTTGGTTTTAATCCAGTCTCAATACGATTATTTTACATATTTTGCACACTCTGTTTACATTTAATTTTATTGAATTTCCTTAATACACACTGCACAGTTATTTGTATTCTATTGTGTATATATATATATATATATATATATATATATATATATATATATATATATATATATTATTTTATGTTTTGTATATAGCTGTCATCCCTGTTCTTATATTTTATTTTGTGTGTTTAGTTTATTTAGTCTATTCCATTTGGTGTCTTCAAAGTGTTGGGCGCTACTATGACAACAAATTTCCCCTTGGGGATTAATAAAGTATCTATCTATCTATCTATCTATCTACCCTCAAGAAGAGGAAAAGATGATCACGCACCAGCAAATGCTGTGGAAGGGATCAAATCAAAGCAAACCTATGAAGCCAGGCGTAACAAAGATGGAATGAAATGGAAGTGCCTGAGTCAAATAACCAACTCATTTGAAATGAGTCCGTAGATTCCTTTGAGCTTCTGGCGAACAACCATCCATGACTACTGGCACTCTGAGAGCTCGTTGTTGGTCAGTGCCTCACAAAAATCATTTAGGATTCAGTGGCCGGAGTACAAGTTTGAGTCAGAAAAGCTTCGCTGCTGCTCAATCGAGTCAATGTGAGTTTGAGTCGATCGAGTGGATGTTGATTTGCGCGAGGAGAATTGAAATCTGTCGTCGGTGACACTTGGCTGCTTTTTCATCAATTTGGACTTGTTTTTTTAATTTCTCCGCGCACTGGAGCAGAGCAGCGCGAGGCCAGTCTGTGTCAGGGGCCCCAGTCAAATGGATTTTTTTTTTTTTGGCCTAATTGCCAGAGGTGTCAAATGACCAAACCCTGCAGCCGCAGTGTGACAAACCACTTTGACTCTGCAAAAAAAACATCTGGAAAAAAAACAAAAACCTTGACACAACTTACTTTCAACATTGTTGCTTGATTGGGGGCTGACATAAAAAGTCCTTTCACCATTTAACCCACTACACAATATAAGAAGTGTAGTACACAATAAACTACAGAACAGAAACAAATAGATATTTGGAAGGAAAGAAACTTGAATATATTGTGAGTTAAGAATGATGAGACGCTAAGTCAAAGCTCTAGTCTAAACGATTTTGACCACGTCATTGATGAAGTCAAAATCTATTGCTAACCATTCCTATTGGGTGTTGGTGGTGATTAAGCTTCCAGTGATCAGAAGACATGTAACACTACTACCAGTAGCCAGCCTTGTCTCGAAGCTGCATTGTCAGTTACGTTTCAACATCATTCCTCCCAATCTTTTATTTTTAATTTTTGGAGGAAACGTGAATACGTTTTAGTATCTTTCCGCATAAGGAAAAGGTCAGGGTGGATGAGCGGGTCAAACAAACACAGGACTACAGCAAATCAGAAATTAAATGTCATCTTTTCATCAAAAGGGGACCTTTTTGTTGACCTGTAATATAGCAGGAAAAGCCCATGTGTAATGAATGACATGGGTCCATTCCATTTGAGTGTCTCAGTAAGACTTGTCAGTGAACCAGCAAGCGTCTGGGAATTATGAATGCTATTAATTACACATTTTGTTGTTGTCGTTTTCTGATATGATCTGTTGCCAGTGGCCAGCATGTGTAATTGGTTGTTACCATGGCAACACAGCTCTGATGGGGAGCATTTGTTAGTTTTCATGCTTAGTCTTTGATAACTGCTCTACCTGACGACAAAATAAATAAATAAAGTGATAATCATTGAAGAGGCCATGTTTGTAGCACCCACTACACGCCTGCATCATAAACTGTAGTATGCCCTTCATTTCTTTTCTTTCTTTTTTAAATAGTTTACAAATGGTATTATTATTAAAAGTCAGGGGCTTTGTAAAAAAAAAAAAAAAACTAAATTCATATCTTATGTGCACACTGGGTATAACAATATGGGTAACATGTATTCATAATTAATATTCGTAATTATTTTACTAGCCGACTAATACTATTTATTATTATTATTATTATTATTATTATTAATTACCACAACAATAATAATAATAGTAATGCTGCTACTGCTACTACTAATATAATAATTATTATAATAATACACTAATTATAACAGCAGTACTACATCTGTGGGGCTGTTGGTAGTGTGTCGGTAGCTCCATTGTGTCCGGGCAGAGACCTGCAGCACGCCGCCTCGCAGCCTCCTCGTCGCCGCCTTCACTTCGGCTCTCTTCGCCTTCGCTCGCGACCGGCGGAGATGTAAAGTGGATTAAATAGCTGCGAATGCAACGCGGTGGGATTTGAACCGCTCAAGTGTCTTCTTTATGCCGGGACTGTGTCTTTATTCACCGCGTCGCTTCTCTCTCTCTCTCTGTGTGTGTGCGTGTTTGTGTGTGCGTGTGTGTCCGTCTGTGTGTGTGTGTGCGTGTGCGTACGCGCGTGTGTTTTTTTTTTCCTCCCGTGCAGCTCCTCTCTGCTGGGATCCTGGTCTGCCAGGGGCTGCAAAGCCGTGCTAGTCGACTCATTCCGAACCAAATGCGTGTGTGACAGACTGTCCACCTTCGCCATTTTAGCACGGCTAAATCCCGAAATGGTAAGTCCGACACCCTCCCTTCACTCCGTAGACAGTACACGCTATTGCAGATGTGTTTTAAAAAAAAAATGTACGGGTTGCTTTTTATGAGAATGCATCAGCTGTTTTTGTTTTTTTTTTGCTCCAAAGGGCGTCATTGTCATTACATATCAACAGACCCTCCCTCTCTCCCCCTCCTTCCTTTTCTCTGTCTCGACATGCCAAAGCCATGCTGCAAGGTTATTAGGTTATTATCGCCTGTGTGTGTGTGTGTGTGTGTGTGTGTGTGTGTGTGTGTGTGTGTGTGTGTGTGTGTGTGTGTATATGTGTGTGTGTGTGTGGGGGGGGTCTTTATTCATGTTGCACCTAGAAGGAGATAAACTGCTTGTGTTCCAAGAGGAAATGCACACAGGAAGGGCAGCGCTGAGCTCTCCTGTGCATTAAGATGGTGGTCATCACTGTGTGTGGGGGGGGGGGGGGGGGGGGGGATTTAACATCATGTTATAGCTGGTGATCCTACCTGCATGCTTCCCCCCCACCCCACCCCACACACACACACACGCACTCATCCTATTCCATCTGAAACAATTCTCGTTCACACATTAGCATATTTTCACATATTACACTGTCAACTGCGTCTCCATGGTTACCAGGCCCCCATGGAGAGGGGCGCTGCATGGCAATCTGGTCATCTGAACTGAAAGGCACAGTTCAATAAGACTATACAGTAGGCTAGAGATCTGTGTCCAGCTACAGCGCACGTGTGTGTGCGTGTGCGTGTGTGTGTGCGTGTGTGTGTGCGTGTGTGTGTGTGCGTGTGCGTGTGTGTGTGTGAGAAAGGATGGACATGTCTGTTAAAAACCACAGCAGCGTCCCGGTGACTCAAACCTGCCCCAGTTTCTTTGGGGCAAGGGCAGTGTCTTTGTGGGGAATTTTCATTCGGCGTGATTAGTTATTATTAGACTGGAAATTGCCTCGGAAGCAGTTTGTTCACCAGTTGCCCTGGTAACAGTATTGGCACCGAGGCTTTCTTAAAGACAAGGGGGGGGGGGGCAGTGCGCTTTCTGGGCCGGGAGGAGACAGCTCGGGTTTACCACCACTGAGCACGTTTCATCATTTTTTTGATAGAGGTGCTGGTTTGTGCGCCCGCTGCTGAAATTATTGGCTCATCGATTGATTGGTCGACTGAGGAGTCAGTGGCAATTTAAATGGAATAGTTGGGCATTTTGGGAAGTATTGGTTGGCCTAGCATAGCATAAAGACTGGAAGGGGGACGGTTTGTGGTTTTGGGTGAAGTCGCATGCTGGAACTAGTTATTGACAAAACACAGTTCATCCATCTGTCTTCTGTGTAACATCTCCAGCTATGGCGCAGGGTGATTGTGATAGCCGAGCACAGCATCTCGCTACTGGTCCTGATGATAGCACACGTGGCAACGTCGGCGTGACAACATGACACTGTGGCCGGCTGTTGTTGGCCAAGAAATAGTTCCACAATGCAGCATCCCCCCTTTTTTCTCTGGCTTCAGCTTCATAGCTACTCTACAGTCATGAGATCGGTGTTGTCTTGTCATTAGGCTTCCTTTTGAAGTGAATTGTTCCAGCTGGTTAGCTTCCTCTCACACACCAAATCATGTTGGTGTTTTAACGTTGGGCAGTCACAGTTACAGTACACACAGAGATGCTACATGTCTAATGGAGGGACGTTGACATCCTTTTCACATGTTGTCGGCTCTCCAGAGAAGCCGTGTCTTGGTCTGTCCACGGCGGGCTGGTCATCCTGCTGGAGTCGGAGCTCAAGGGCTTTATAGTGAACCTGCATGATTTCATCCAATTTCACCAGAATTGGACCCGGTGGCAACAATAGCAGGCATAAAAAAAACAACCATATAGAAAAAAGCCAATCTTCTCACTGATGGTTTAGTTTACAAATAGAGGCATCGGGATTAAAAGTGAGATTGTTTCATTTTAGTTAAAAAAATTCCCCATTGTATCTTAAATGACTAATACGATTATTGTAAAACGAATCAACGCATCGTTGAATAATGACGGCAGACTTTGGTCACACCTTCACAGCCTCCAGCAATATCACTGACAGCGTCCAGCATTTCTGATTCTATCGACATGTCATTGACCGAATCATGAATGGGTTATTCAAAGAAAGTAATTAGTAATTGGTTAAACACTCAATTTATTTACCATGTCAATGATACCGTGCAGGGCCTGAGCACTTCTTGAGATGTTGTGCTTATTCCCAAATAAATAAGCCTTTACTGCTGTTGAGGATTATTTTCATTAGGGAATATTAATCTGGCCCCAAATGGGTCTGGCCCTGCTTCTGAGTCAGTACAATAAAACCCAGCATGACTGGAGGGAGAGCAGGTTGGCTTTTTGTTGGTCGGTCTGTTCACCGCTTTGGACCAGACGGATTTCAATAACTATTGGATGGGTGGCCATGAACTTGTAAGCTGACGTTCATGGTCCCAAGAGCCTACACATGTTGGTGATCCTTGGCTTTTCATTTAGGGCCACCAGCACAATCAATTGGCACCATATTTTGAACAGATGCACATGGTTACCAGATGATGAAGCCGACCGACATCGATGATGTTTGTGGTTTTGAATTAAATGTCTTGACAACTTGGGTTGTAAATGCTAAATAATTTTTTTGGGGTGTGTTTTTGCCTTACAATTTAAGTTCGTGAAAGGACTTTGGTTATTCGATGTTTGTTTGTTCTTAGCTCCGCCCTCTTGTGTCACTTCTGGTTGAAAAAAGAAACCAAGATGGCGACAGCAAAAATGCTGAATTCTAGGCTTCGAGCCAAGACGGTCCTTACAAACCAATGGGTGACATCATCGTGACTATACGTCCAATTCTTTTATGCAGTCTATGTGTTGAATATCATAAGCATTATGCAAGCAGCATTAGCGTTGTCAATATGGTGCCATCCTATAGGCACCATATTAGCTTCAAGCCCTGCAGTGCAGCTTCCCAGAGCCACTAGCATGGCTGCACACTCTTAGTCTCGTTCAGATCCTGGTACATCAGTGAAATATGAATAAAAGCTAATAGTCATCAGTGGATAACGGGGCGTCCACAGTTTGCAGTCTTCCTTGCAGCCTGCCTCCACCTGTGCAGACGACAGCCTGTTTGCAGCTTTTTTTTTGTCTAGCTTGAAGGCTTCACAGCACCCAGAGGGAGAAGCTGCTCCTCCTTTTCCTAGAGATGGAGGAAAAGGCGACTCCTCTCTTTCCTCATTTGGCTGTCCCCTTTCCCCACGTCCCGCTATTTTGTGAAGACAGCCTCGGATGCCACGCTAATTATTCCTACTGCAACACATGGTAGCTTCTAAATGGCCCAGCCGCTCTGTCTGCAGCCTCCTACAGCCCCAGCATGATAAACACCCCAACCTCTCTTTCTCCTCCTGCTCTCGCTCCTCTCTCCCTTCTAGCCCTCTCCTCTAATCTCTACCCCCTCTGTCATTTCATCACACTATTTTTCACCCTCAGTGGCTGCATTATATGTTAGCGCTCCCCCTCTGCTTAGTACTTCGTTTACTCTCTCGCCGCCACCCCTCGTGTCTATCCTGCTCAGTCCAACTACGCTGCAGGCTTTTAAATGGGGATAACTGAGGTGGGGGGGGGGGGGGGGGGGGGGGGGGAATAATGCACTGCAGTCGAAGGCAAAAGTCCCAAAAACCTGAGCACAGTCTACTGCCACTGCTATATCTGTGTGTGTGTGTGTGTGTGTGTATGTGTGTGTTGTTGGGGAAGAGTATGAATGAACGTGCTTGTATCATTGTGGATGTTGTAAGCCTTTCTCTTTAGGATAGATGCAGGGACAAGCCTCCTGGGCCAATTAGCCCACATTCTAAGAGGAACAAGGAAGTAAACAGGCTTGCCTGAAGTTTGCAGGACGACAGGAGTGTGATCATTCTTGGATCCCACCATGTATGCATCTGAGTTTAATCTTTGGAGGGGCCACCACAGATTGATAACTGAGGTACTGGAGTACAAATGTGTGTCTACTCGTCAACATACAATACAGACTTCAAATGGGCAGCAGATGTTTTACAGAAGAGAAGCATTTGTTCTGTGGCCCTGAACGCTGTGTTGCAAATGGAAGGTCAAGTTAAAAAGAATAGTTTAACGTTGTGTGAGATACGCTCATATGCTTTCTTGCTGAGCGTTCGGCGAGACTGATATCCCTCTGATGTCTGCGCAGTAAATATGTAGCTGGAGCCAGCAGCTCTTTCCAAAAGTACCAAAATTCATCTAACAGCACCTTTAAAGCTCCCTGGTTATTATGTCTGTTAGCCAGGCAAAAAAAACAACAACAAAAAGACAGATACCCTACTATTTCTTCCTGAAGTCTCCTGGCAACCTCAAGATGACAACGAGACTGCAGAAGCTGTGCATTAAAAAGTAGTTCCAGCATGTAACTTCCCCTGAAATCCCCGGATGAAACAAACAAGATCCAGTTACGTTTCCTCCTGCTTCCGGTCGCTATGCTAAGCTCCCAATACACAGAAAGTATGAATTACCCCCAATTGTTCACTATGAATCCCGATAAGAAACGTTTGTAGAAACTACTCCATGACGTTCATTCTGTTTCATTTCTTAGCTTGTTGAATACACACATATTCACAACTAGAAATAACTTTTAATTATTGAAAGGGTATTAGACCTATTATAGTTTATACGGCGCAGCAGCAAGATTCATACTGTGTGCGAGAAAGTGGATTCAGTCCATATTTGGTGTTATTTGCCAGAATCAATTTGCAATACTTTTTTAAATTATTCGTGGTAATACTTCTTGCTATCTCCTCACAGCAAGAGGGCACAGGGTTCAATTCTGTGTGGAGTTTGCATGTTCCCCCCCGCAACAGCATGGGTTCTCCACCAGGTCCCCCCCCCCCCCCCCCCCCCCACCGCTTCCTCTCACAGCTGAAAGATATGCAGCTTCGGTAATTGATTACTCTAAATTGCCCATAGGTGTGAATGTGAGCCTGTCTCTAGATGAGCCCTGTGATAGGCTGGCGACCTGTCCAGGGTGAACCCTGCCTTCGCCCGATGCCCCCCCCGACCCTGAACAGGATAAGCTCTTAAAGATAATGGATGGATGCAATAGAGTTGTCGGATGACCGATCACTTAATTGACTAATTATTTGAGCTCTAATATCAGTTAGCCTTCAGAGTGTATCAATACGCTGTTTGTCTTGGGTTACAATAGAGATTGAGTATTGTATTTTCAATTTGATTAGCTTCATTCTTATTTTAATTGAAGGATTAGATTTACAACTAGCCCCACTTAATAAGACGCATGAATCACTTTTCTTTCATATTTGCATCAGTAGTTTTATCATGCAGCCTCTCCATTTACGTTTTCCATTGTGTGTAATTGATACCAGCACATCTTGTTCAAGCAATCACATTTGTGTACCGCTAATATTGGCAGCAGCTTCATCTGATAGATTGCTAAAGGAAATGACATCCCGTGGACTTCCTCGTGGTGGTAGCCGGAGCGTCCCCGTGTCTGCTCATGTGGAATAACGCAGTCTGGTCACTTTATTTTTTGATGGGAGCGCTCTCGTTCGGACGCTGCGTGAGGCTTCCAGCCGAGCCACCGTCATTGGCTGAGTAGGAAGGTAAAGTTTGTCTGTCTCAGCAGACGCCTTTCCATTCCACTGCACTCGTAATCTGTGTCTCTCTCCCCCCTTTCGCTTTTGCAGTGCAGATTAATCAGAGGGATTTAATTAACTTGGCCCCGGCGCACACATCAAACCTGGAGACAAGACAGGCTATAAACTCAGCCAATTATCTTCTGCTAGAAGTGGAGTGGGGAGGGGGTGAAACATGTCCTGGCCCCCCTTCATTTTCACCCACCCGCCACCCCAACCACCAACCGCATGGCTTATCGGAGATGGTTTGCATGGAGCCTCGTTGTGTTTCCATGATTACCTCTGGAACTACCTTCAGGATTGTTGGCCCCCGATTTATTTCTTGCTTTCTTTTCAAGAGCCATTTTTAGCTGCTCTCTTGACGCTTGCGATGTTAATGTCTACCGGACGGCCGGTCTCCAAATTTGGTCCCGGTGGAGATATGTAACCAACTAATTGATGGATTGCTGCAAAACTGTACTCAGAGATTCACGTATACCAAAGGATAATGCTGCTTTACTTTTGGTGAATCCCTAAAATGTGATACAGATAGTCAAGGTTCCCAGAGGATGTATTCTCTGACCTTTCTTCCCACCCTACCAGTAGTAGTAGGTTGACTTATTCTTCTGGATGGAAGGGCACACCAATTGGTGGACATCCATAGTTGGTTCACATGATGAACACCCCAGACTTTTCCATTTCTCAAGTATCTCAATAATTATTGGACTGATTGTTGTGAAATTTGGTACACACATTCATGGTCCACAGTAAATTAATTCTGAACCCCTGACCTGTCCTCTAGCAACGCTGTCAGCTTCAAATTAGAATTGTTTCTGCTAAACATCTACATGTCAGGGGGGGTTTGTGTGCTGAAGTTTATTCATTCTAGAGCAGTAATGAATTATGGGTTGTATCATACAAGTTAGGAATAATGAAGAGTATGGACATCATTTAAAAGTAATTCCTTAAAAAAATTATGGAAGAGACTAACAGTAGAGCTGGGGGAAAGTTTCTTTGAAAAAGAGCTGCACTCACCTGAGATCAGAATAGGATTTGGCAATATTTGTTTTTTTAGTATAATGGATAATAAATAAATAATAATAATTTGTAGCTGTAAAAATGTTGATTATTGCATAAATTCCTCGAAGTTCTCCAGAAACCTTTGTTGCTGTTCAGTGTGAAGCTAACCAGTAACAATATAGTGTTGAAACTACTCCTCATGTCATATTTATTTCAAACTAATGAGATGGCAGATTACAGGATTTTTTGCAATTGCTAAAACACAATTTCTAAAACTATGGCCCTCTCTGCACACGAAAACAGAAAACATTAAAAAATACATAAACTGCACATTGAAGTGACGAGTCTTTTTTTACGAGTAGCCTGCTGTAAATGAAGATGATACACAAATACAATGTGTTTATTGTCAATACGCATTTACTCTTAACAATATTAGACACAATGACCATCCCCAAACCCTCTCTCCAGATTCTTCTCCATTGCTGTTCACACCAAATAGCAAACATGAATCGTATTTATTCCTATTTAAAGCTCTGTTTTCTAAGTGCATTCTGGGTACAGGTGATTGGTCATTGACTGTGGTATTCCTATAGCAGTGTTTAGCAAACAACACATTTATTTTAGTTTTGAATGAATTGTGTCTAATGTATTATTGTGTATTTATTGGCAAAAAGTGTGTTTCAGAATTTCAAACAGTGTAACACAGACAACATACCTGGTCAATACATAGACTACGAGTACGAGTAGCAGCGGGGCGGGGGGGGGGGGGGAGGGGGGGGGGCGGAGCTTAGCTGTATTGGCTGTGTTGGTCTTTTCTTTTCCGCCGGAGGTAAAATGGTGGCAGGATGCAGTGCTGTTAGGATGCAGTGCTGTTAGGATGCAGTGCTGTTAGGATGCAGTGCTGTTAGGATGCAGTGCTGTTAGGATGCAGTGCTGTTAGGATGCAGTGCTGTTGTTGGTATCAAAGGGCTTGAAGGCGAGGGATGCCAGACCATGTGGGCAAGGTTACTTCCATTCTCTGCGTGTACATTGATCGTTGGTTTGCTTCCCTGTGCTCTATATCTTTTTCATACTACAAAGCTTTATTGACTTTTAATCAATTGTTAAGTTGTTCTTGTCCCTGCGATGCTCTAAAAGAAAAGTTGGGATAAAGGGATGTATAAATATATTGAACTAGAACTTTGAATGTTGTTTTAAGTATTGTAATCAAGACAGTTAGTTGAAAAAATCTTAATTAGTGGGCCTATATTTAGAGATCAATATTGGCAAGCTCAAATATCCCAAGCAGCATTAACACACAGCCTCCCACCCTGCTGCTGCAGCTGCCATGGTACAGTGTAGCCATGGCAACTAAGACAATGTCTGCCGTAGCATGCAGGGTATTTAGCTATCAGTTTTAAGGATAGTAAAGAATGGTAGTCTTATAGCCTGTGTGTGTGTGTGTGTGTGTGTGCGTGTGTAGTAGCGTGGTTTATTCATAAATCACCTTGAAGTCACCTTGCTCTGCAGCCGAGGCTGCCAACTCCTCTCCAGCCGTGGATGCCAGACACCTGCATGTGCATTGTGTGTGTGTGTGTGTGTGTGTGTGTGTGTGTGTGTGTGTGTGTGTGTGTATGCGCGCGCATCATTCCCCACATAATTGTATTCATGTCAGGGTAGCAAAGCCTCTCACTTAGAGCTAAAGCAGTGAAATTATTATTTTGTTGAGCTCACAGCTCCCCGAGGCTGTGCCGGGCTTCCTCTGGTGTGTGAAGTCATCCCACTAACCTTTACAACTCCACTTACCACCATAAACACTCGGCTGTACAGCCAGCTGGCCACTTACACTCCCTGACTCCAATCATCTGCCCGTGGGTCTCCAATGAAATCAGAAGTCTTTTGAGTTGAATCCTAAAAATGGCCATTTTTCTATAGTGCCCGCGTCGGCGTCCACAGAGCCCAACATCATGAACATGGCTGACATCGCAGCGTGTTGTTGGCGCTCTTACTCGCGGTGTCACTTCTCACCTCGCTGCTGTGATGTAACTCGCATCAGTCGGCCGTGACATCTCTGGTGCAACGCAACAGGGCGCACCTGTCCGTGCTGAGGTCAGAGGGGCAACACTGTTGGAAGTGCCAGAGCAGCCAAACGCTGCGTTCAACATGATGTGCTCCTTAATGCCACCGAGCATCTTAAGGAAAAAAACACATGTTATGAGCAGACCCACCGCTACATTAAGAGAATAAATAATCTGACCCATCTCCACCTGTTATGAACATCGGGATATGTTGTGTGGATAGTTACTTGATCTTCGGGCCTGGCATTAATAAGCACAGTTGCCCATATTTGATTATGCAAAATAAAAAAAATCTATATTCTGTTTACATGGTAGTAGTTATTGCTTTTTCTATAATTTAGTTTTATATCGCATTATTGCTTCTGGGAATTTTTTTGGGACTTATTACATGTCCAGCAGGGAAAGTAAGAATAAATGAATAAAATAGAAATAATTAAAACAGTAGAAATAAGTAAGATGCAATTGAATAATTGTTTTAAAAAAAAATTAAAAATTAAAAGTCTACCAGTCGTACAGAGTGCTATTGCTTAGATCTCAAGCAAGGGCCGTGATAAATTAGCGAGTTTCCCCGAGCTCCTAGGTAAGTAATAAATGATTCCCTGACGGTAGAGAATTCATAAATTGAGTCTTTCCATCTCTATTACTGAAACCATGTCAGCCATTTATCCCTGGAAAGAAGGGGGAGAGGGCGATTTCCATTCCCTCAGAATGAGTCGTGGCGACAGTAATCCCTCAGCATCGAGAACCAAAGATGGCGAGTCCAGCGTCTAAAGAGAGGTTTTCCTTGAGAGACCTTTGAGAACCAGTTAAATATGTTGGGGCCAGTCAGAGAAGGGCTGTACCAGAATGTGTGTATCTGTCACACAGTGGAGAGACAGGAGGATGCAGTCTGGATTTAGAATAGTGGGACTGGATCAGCTGGGGACTCTTATTATTAGTTTTCTTCCTGGAAGCTTAACTGTCTGCAAAACATCTGCACCAACGTGAGTTTTTCCAGATCTAATTAAGATATTTAGATCTCAGATTGCATGCCAGCATTCGATTCAAACGGAGTATTGAATGTGTCTTATTGACTTAAAATCCATTTCAGCGCGTGGAAGTCAATTTTGGGTGCAGCCCTGAAGTGAAAAACAATCCCGTGTTGATATAGTAATTACAAGAGGGCGTTTAGATTCCCTCAAGGTTGTGTGAGATTAACACGTAAAGCAGCGTTTTTCCAACTCGAGCTCCAAATGGCTGAGAACTTTGGCCTCCTGAAACGCATCGGACTGAAGTGATGGAAAGGAAAATCCAGACCACTGCATTTTCACCGCCAGTGACCCAGTTAGGAGGTGAGCTCTCAACAAATCGAGTCACCGCGGGAGTTTCTTATTTTCTGCGTTTGCATTCATCTGCTGACAGCTCCTGTCAAAGTCTTTACACGCGGCTCGGCGAGACTCGGGCCGAAGCTCCTCTCCCGCTTTGTTAGCGGCTGGTGCTTTCGAGCCTTTTTTTTTTTCTTTCACGATAGTATTTACAACAGCGCTCCTTTTGCTCCATTGCTGTTATTTGTCCTTCTTTTTACTTTTCAGAACATGGATAAGACACAGCTGCCATCCGTGACGCTGATCGTGGGCTGCGGAGTGTCTTCGCTGACATTGTTGCTGCTCATCATCATCTACGTGTCTGTCTGGAGGTGAGATGAAGCGTCTTGTTTTGAGACATTGCGTCGGTTTTTAAGAGAAAGTTGGAGATCACTCTTTGACGAGAGGTTTCAATTAGAGTTGTTCCGTTACCAGGATCCTTGTTACCAGTTCATCCTGCCATGATCAGTAGTGATAACAAGTATTACTCTGACAATGCTGCACTGGGAACAAATCTAGAAAGCAGCAGGTTAATAACGCAGCCAACAGCTAACGCTGAAGGAGGAGGCATTGAGTTACATTATGATGCATTCAAGTGCTATTCAGTAAATATGTTACTATAGGATTATAACCTAATTTATTATGATACCTTAAATTGTAATCTTGTAAAATGTAGTTTTTGGTGAGAAATCCATTTTTTGTAAGCAGATTTCTTTCGCAGCAATATAACATATATATATATATATATATATATATATATATATATATATATATATATATATATATATATATTACTATGACTGGTTTAACCTCTTAACACTAGTTTTAATCAAAGAATAATTATATTTTATTTTATTTGAATGCAGTGGCATTCAAATAAACTGAAGGTGAAGGTGGCACCTTGCATGGTAGCACCTTCAGTGTATGAATGGTTAGATAGTCCTGATAGACAGGTGGCACCTTGCATGGTTGCAGCCGTTGCCTGTTGGACACCATCTTCGTAGCTAATTGGCTACCTCGCTACATCCATCAAATTACAAAGCTAAAATAGCCACATGGAGAGCAAGCAGAGATGACATCTATGCAGCTGTGCAGGTTGCTGAGATCATTTGCGTATTGCTTGGATAGTTGTGATGTAACCTAACTGCCCCGAGCAGCCGCTATCGCAGCTTCCTTTGTCACCGTGGGACGGATACATATAGCTACTGATTGGAAGTGACTCACTGCTCTCAAACTGCTCTCTATCCATCGATTGCGACCGTCACGATCTTGTCTATTGGTCTGTCGCGTTAGAATCTACAAGAGTAAGAATTTGGTGAAAACCACAATCATTGTTGTCGTTTGTTTCTCTGCAGATACATTCGCTCTGAGCGCTCAGTCATCCTCATTAACTTCTGCCTTTCCATCATCTCCTCCAATGCCCTGATTCTCATCGGACAGACTCAGACACGGAATAAGGTGAGAGCCGGTCCTGAGACCAATGTGCCAGCTTTTTCGTATTCATTGAGAATGATTCATTGAGAATCTCCCTCGCCGTTTGTTTTTCTCCACTTGTGTTCCCGTCCGTTCAGGTCTTGTGCACCCTGATCGCTGCGTTCCTTCATTTCTTCTTCCTGTCCTCGTTCTGCTGGGTTCTGACGGAGGCGTGGCAGTCGTACATGGCGGTGACCGGTCGCCTCAGGAACCGCATCATACGCAAGCGTTTCCTCTGTCTCGGCTGGGGTGGGCCCCTCCGTCCGGTGTTCGTCAAGTGGTTCATCTGGTCTCTCTCATTCGGCCCGTGTTAATGTGCATTTGTATCCTTCTCCCAGGTCTCCCTGCCCTAGTGGTGGCCATCTCAGTGGGATTCACCAAGGCAAAAGGATATGGAACACCAAGCTAGTAAGCATGTATTCCTATGTCTCAATAATGTATATACCTCCACCTCTTTAACTATTTATGCAGGGATATTGCACATGGAATGGGGGTTTATGTTTGCAGCATAATTAACCTCTCTCTCCGTCTCATTCGTCTTTTACCATCCTCATTCTTGTCATGTCCTCTACCGTTCACCTGGTGTCTCACCCTCCTCTTTACAACCCTTTATCTTTCCTTCCCCCTTCCCTTCCCTGCCATCATCTCTCCTTCTTGTAATCATGTCTCTCCACGTCCATCTTGTCTTGCTCTCTCTTGTAGCTGCTGGCTGTCTCTGGAAGGAGGTCTTCTCTATGCATTTGTTGGACCCGCTGCAGCTGTCGTCTTGGTATTTCTTCCTTCCTGTTCAGTCTTTCTTTGCCGGTTTGCTTTTAAAACCTCTCCACTAGTTCATATTTAGACCAATATATATATATATGACCAATATGCAACATGTAGGAGTTGTAAGCCACTTTAAACGAAAAGAAAACCATATTTATTCTGTAGGGATGTTTCACAATAATAATCTTAACGAAAACACAATATTAAAATGAGAAAAATAAAATAAATACATTATATTGTAAATAGAAACGGTATACAAATTAGATCATTGCAAAGTTATTGGCCCATGTCTGCTGCTCGTGATCTTTCTTTATTTCCCTGCCTCCTCCTTCCCTTGTCAACTCTCCTCCTTTAGTTCCCTGCCTTATCATTTCCTTGTCAACATGCTTGTTTACTTCCTTTCACCCTTTTGTCTTACTAACGTCCATCTTTTGCCTTCTCCTTCCCTCGTAACCTTCCCCCTTTACTTCCCTGCCACCTCATGTCCTTGTAAACGTCCTCTTTTACTTCCCTGCCTCCTCCTTTTCTTATTAACATGCTCCTTTTTATTTCCCGGGTCCTACTATAACTACCTCATCCTTTCCGTCCCTACTTCATCCTTTTCATCCCTGCCTCCATCTTTCCTTTTTACTACCCCAATTCCTTGGTGCATGCTCTTTTCCTCATTTACTACCTCCTCTCCTCCCCTATCTTATGTATCTCCCCTTTTCTTTACACTTAATTATTTATGATTCATTATTAAGTATTTATAGTGTGTCAGGTTGCATTTTGGGGGCTTTTGCTCAATTAAAAAACATGGATAACTACAATGTAATAGTGGCGTTGGTAAATGTCCAATGTATATTTCATAATAATTCAATAATGAATTAATAATTAAACCAATATAGAAGATAATGGAGAATATAGCCTCTACATGATTGAATATCAGCACAGTTAGGGGTTCCACTTGCTCCTTTCTTGCAGCTGCTGTTTAAATTAGAACAAGGGCCGTGCTACATTAACCATGAATATCATACAGAGACAAATTTATAAATAAACCATCATCTCAACCCTCCTGGTGTCCCACCAACATACTCACTGTAGCAACACAGTGTCCTTGTTTCACTATTCAAATCCATTAGCTTCAGTTTCCTTGATTCCCTTCCCAAAGCTTCTTCCCCACCTACAAGGGAACAGCTTGTTCAGGGTGTCCTTTTAACACAAGCTGCTTCTCCAATAAAGAGCTACTGCTCCCATTGGCACCCGTACTGGAGGCCCGGCCCACTCTTGAGCGCCTTCACAGTGGCTTGTACGAGAGATTAGACTGAACCCCCAAAGCAGTAGCATCATAGGAGTCACTGCAGTCCAATACATTCCCTCCCCCAACCTTTGATTTCACACACAGCTTATATGTAATGTATAAAACGGTCTACATTAAGGAATGTATTACTATGTTAGCAATCCATCCATTCAACCATGGTTTAACTCTCATGCTTCATTGTGTGGCTGATAGTTTTTGTCATTAACATGTAGGATGGTACAGTCTAGTGTTTACAATGCAGAGCCAACAGTAAGTACAGATAATGTGTGTGTTTTTGAAATCATATGTGCGTGCATGCTGCCATCCTCATAATCATCGTCATCATCAGATTACATCTGCATGTTCTGAAGTGATAACAGTGTCTTTGCTCTGATTTAATCATGTCCCTCTTCTCTTCGGCAGGTTAACATGGTTATTGGGATTCTCGTTTTTAACAAACTGGTGTCCAAAGACGGCATTACAGATATGAAACTAAAGGAGAGGGCGGGGTATGCCTTATACCACACATCCATTTTACACAGTGACCTATAACCAGCCTGGTAGCTCAGCTAGGGGGAGGGACTAGCGCAGGTATTGTCTCTTTGCCTGAAACTATCCTCAACTAGCCTTCATTTCAGAATTTTGATTGAAGATGGTGCTTAATCTTTAACACCAGGGGGGGGGTGAAGAAAAAAAAGATATTGATAAATGTGACTAATCCAAAAATAAGATCAGAAACCAAAAGAAAACGAGTTCGCTCATACGGCTAAGACTGTGATCAACGTTTCTGGAGGATAGAATCACGTTAGAAAGGAGATAGGACATGTGGGGAAGGCTGTCTGGTTATTGGTCCTGCACAGACTCAGCAAGATGATGTCTCATCTCATTGCTTTCTTTTAAGTTTCAAATGTGTCACATTTTCCTCCAGCTGCTCTTTGTTTGCAGGTGTTGCTATTGATGTAAAGTTCTGTAGATCCATCCGTGTCTTTTTTCTCCTGTTTGGTTATTTCTAGTAGAGGGAAGCAGGGCTTTAAATGACACACTAAATAATAAGAAAAGAACAAAATTTCATCACAACTTTGGGTTGATTGGTGTAGCGTTGGCCATTGGTTTTGTTGGTTCGGATAACATTGTGCTCATTGTAACATTACCGCTGAGGAAGATTTTTTCCCTCTGAACCAAAAGTCTGCATAAAGCTGCCCCCGTTGTGCCTGAGTTAAGATGCTGCACGTTCTGACAAAAGGACTCAGCACTTACTTTGGGAAATACAATGTTATAATCACCAGTGGCATTACCAACAGAGCCAATGGACAGAGTAACAGAAACACAACTTAATCGTCTACCTTGCTATCAAGCCCCTGTTTTGTAGGTCACTGTCATTTCCATCTACCGTTGAGATGAGTTAACTTGACAAACCACTTTGCTGCTTGAAGGTGGGCGGCTATTATTAGCCTTTTTGTAAAAAGAACACTCCAACATTTTGGGAAAAAAAACTCTACATTGCTCATTGTGTGTTCAAACACAAAGCAAACTTTTCACGCGCAACGATTACATTCAAAGTCGATATTTCAAATATTCAACTAGACAGTAAATCTGAAATGGAGGAATTACATTATGTAGCCATCCCTGGGACCCCGGAGCTTGACAGTAGAAACCGGACAAAACTATAAACCAAAAATGGTCTCTGAAACAATATTGTCAGGACCATATTTATGTCTAAATTACGTTATTTTAAGTGTCGATGGATGGAGCAGCTACAATGCTAGCAGAGTCTAGCACTCATCCAACCTCCATTCAGAAAACAAGCATGTTAAAGCTCTTTGCTTGTCATTTTGCAGACAGACAGGACAAAGCAAGACATCAGACACTATATATCATCATTACGTAGTTGTTTCGGGATCCTTCTGATCTGTGAATTGCAAATAAATGACATCAGAATCAGTTTAGTTGGGGTTCATGCCGCTTTTGTAAACCAGATGAATTCAGTCAGTGTTGGATTTGCTAGATAGCGTAAGTAATTCCCCGAGCTGAGTGCATCTCTGTATGATGGAATGAACCCAGACAGCTCTGTGTTTTATTTTCTCACGTATCCTGGACTTCCACAACACAAAGGAGCAATATTGGTAATCTTAGTTATTTAAAGTGTCGTCTTCATGAAGGTAAGCACACCCTGCTTCTCACTGCGGGTTTGGTAGCAAACAAGCAAGTTTTCCAAAATGTTGGAGTGCTCCTTTTAAAGGTTGGATCAAATATATCTTGCAACTAAAATATTTCTTTATAGTGCTCGTAAACACGAATAGGTAAAGAACACCATTTTTTTAGCATGAAAACTGTCACCAATTGGCGACTTGAGTCTTAAAATGTCATTGGGCTGTTGGTATCAGTTCCAAAAAGCCACAGAGCACACATGCGCCCTGCTCCACTTTACCCCGCAGGCTGTTCTGTCTCCATTGGCATTGTTGGTGCATTCAAATGTTTTTTTTTTCTCTCTCTCTCTCTGAAAATGTTTGCTTTCTTCAATGATCTCTCTGTTGAACTGTACTTGTTTTTGCTGTCTGATATGTCATGTTTGAGTTTGCACAGAATCCCCTCTCTCTCACTCAGGGCTCTCCAATCAGGAACACATCAGTCTCAGAAGCCCCCTTCCATGTCATCAGTGATTGGGTAAAAAATACCTGCCCACCCACATCCCCCCCTCTATCCAAAGTATGGCTACCAGCCCTGCCCATCTCCAAATCCGCTGAATCTTCTAGCAAGCACCTCTGATTGGCTTACTATTACTTCCTGCCTATTTACCTCCCTATTCCACTATTGACCTTGCATTTGACGCTCCTTCCTGTTAGCTGGATAGAACATAACTCATCACTGGCTAAGGCGCTGACCATTTCTGGAATGCTACTAGAGAAGCTGTGACTTTTCCAACAATAACACTTGCTAGTTGCAATGCAATAATATTAATATACTCTACTGACTTAAATAGCGTGGGCATGTGTGTGTGCAAGGTTACTCTGGCCATGACGTGATTGCATTTCTCCAGTGTGTGTGTGCTCTGCTTCTGATGGAGTTGTAGACTTGTAGAAGAGTAGGTTGGCTGACAGTAAGGACTGGTCAGGTTGCTGTTTAAATTTGAGCCTTTCTTCAGTCTCAATGGCTCCGATTTCGTCTTGAGATACAAGACAATGGGAAGATCTCCGTCTACCGATCATTTTGGGGATTTCTAAATGCGAGTTGTTTACGAGAACGGCCGCTCACAAACGTACTCCCCTACATTTTGTACATTTTTAAGTTAAATGCATCTGGAAATAAGAAATGGGGGCTGGACCTGTAGGGGGATGTGATGAGTGCCTAGTCGCTTAGCTCCAATGGTGTCCAGTCCGTATCAGCTAGAAATAACATGCGGCCACTTCCATGTGGGTTTTTCCCACGCGTTCTAAAACCCTACTCCCAGAAAGGTGTCGGCTTCCACTGCTTTCAGGTAAGAATACCAGTGTATATGTAAGAGAGCACCCCAACGAGATAGGTAGGCGTTTAATTCCTATAACGACATATTCAAATAGAAGGTAACACAATATATCCAGTGAAATTATCTTTTTCATTCCACCCGTTCTTCTTCCTTGTCAAAACCGGGCCCCTACCTGAGAGAGATTGGGGTGTGCTTGGCTAGTCGTGGCTAATGCAGCTCCACAACATCAGATCAGTCTTTCATTTTCAAACTTTTAGTCTGGTGCTCGATCCAACGCTGTACTTGAGGCAGTTCATCAGACTTTACACACTCCTTCTAGAGACAGTGAAGGCTTTATACAACGTATTTCCCAAATGCAATAGTACCCCTCCTGAACGTAACCGGACTGGTTTGAAATGACGCTTTATCCTTTTGTGCTAACCGCGTGGCGATTAGCCCGTTTGTAGTTATTTCTTGCGAAAACAAAAGACGTAAATGAAGAGGCTTGAATGCTTTTCTTTTTTCCTTCCCCTTTTGGTAACCTCACACCACTTTTCACCCGCTCTGCTTTTTCCCGTTGGGGGGGGGTGGTGGTGGTGGTGGTGGGGGGGGGGGGGGGTTCTCGAGGTTCAAATGCAAAACATGTCTAATGAAGCTAATTAATTGGTGCAGCATCCAATTAAGTGCGCAGCAGCCTCTGCACCAGGCAGGTCTGCTCACACCTCAGAGACGACCCTCACTGCCGAGTCTCGTTTCCCCAGAAAAATTAGACGCTAATTGTCAGAGAAAATTCAAACAGACAGCGGAAGCATAATTCCAACCGGCGCTGGAGCTTATTTCGTCCTTAACGAATGCTTAAATGGTTTCAATCGTTAAGCCTGTGTATTTACAGGTTGTAATAGAGCATTAAGCTTTCAGATGAAAACCCGTTGTTGTGGTTTAAACGAGTACGTCCAATCCCTAGTGTTCCATTGGATACAAAGCTTTGGAGCGTCCTGGTCAGCATACCGAAGAAGGTTTACGTTTGGCTTGAGGACTCGATCGTACCAGATCCATTTTGTTTTTGTCTATATTGGATATTTATTTATTTGCCTCAATGCATCTCTATACCCACCTCACCAACCAGCCAACGTTTGCCTCTCCACCCGTAAGTCCTCGGAAATGGTGTTGTATTTCAAAAAGTCTTGATTGCCTTTTAATATCACTGCCTACGGCGTACATTTAGCGGCCGTATTGCCCTTTTACTTGAAATTGAATTTCTTCCATTATGTGATTTTTAAGCGTCCAGGGGCTACAAAAATCGATTCCCTCGGCTCTTCAGCTTTAATTGTTGTTCAGCGGGAGGCCATATGGTAACAGATTAGTTTGTTATTACTTGTCAATATCTCCAGCGGTGTAGTCAGTCTTTTTCCAGAAACTACACAGGAGATATACGCAGAGTTATAAATGGAATGCTGGTGGTTTGAGAAGCTTCTTTAGCTTTGGGGCGTTGGAGGGAAAAGGAAGTCATGTTCTCTGTGATCATACCTGGAAGTGATCTGTTACTCTCTTTTGGTTGTGTACTGAGGAAATAGGTATATAAAAAGGTAATATCACGTCCTTCAGTGAACTCATTTCATGTAAAATGTAACCAAACAACAGCTTCCTGTGATCATCATTGGATCATTTATTTCCAATCGGCAGGGGCAGAAAACTTGAGATATTTCTAGTACTGTATCTAGCTATGATCTGTAGCTATGATTAAAAAAATGTTTTATAGTGACGTGAAGACATGAGAAAGATGCGTGGTGACAAAATGGTTTCTGGAAACACGGGCGTCTCAGGTTTATGGCATGGACATCGCTTTTTTGAAATATTTTATATGAAATAAATTATTTGTAAATAGTTTCAGAGAAATCGTGTGTTTCCATCAGTTTGGTATGACAAAGGGCTGGAAACATTATTTTGTGTCCAAGAGTGTCTGGCACTTATGCCAAAGAGAAAATGATAATCAGAGTCAGAGGAAATGGAAGATACTTTGTTGTCGCAATTGAAAACAAAATTTTTAACATAGTTAAAAAAAAAAAAAAGAAACGCCTCTTTTGATTTGTATCTGAATCCTCTCCTTTTTTTACTCAGGTTTTATTTCCGTTGCTCTGGCCATTAGTTATTTCTGTCATTTTAACATTGTACTCAGATAAGTAATCTGATCAATGTTGGCGACATTGATCAGAAGAGGTCAGATGGGAGCAGCAACAAGAGCGTTCAGACAATCAGGATGTCAACAGCAACGACAGTTACGTACTTATTCAGCTTATTGGGAGGAGAAAATAAAGAAGATCGGAATAATCCTGTTGCTGGATCTGTTGGAACTATTTTCAGCCATGTTTTCAGATCCCAATGTTACAATGACAAATAGAATCAATTCCAGGACGACAAAGTAAGACACAAGTGGTTGCAAACAATGTGAATATCAATAACAAAAACTATGATGAAAGATGTTAGTCTTTTATCAACGTGCAATGAAAAAGGAGGAGAATAAAATGTTTAGAAAATAGAAGTGTAGAACGTCGTGTCACCTTCTACCTTCTCCCTTCGTCTCAAACACACACATTTGTGACCACCGCCACATAATGCGCCACATAATGCGCCGTTAAGAGGTTGTTAGAAGTTCACATATTTCTATAAGATTGCTTTAGAGAAAATCTCACTGGTTACAAAAACTATAGTTTTTATACGCATTGGCTTATTAACATTTTGTTGTCACTTGAAGTTGTCTTATCTAGTAAATGTGGAATGAACAGGACCTCCCCTCCGTGATGACTCCTACAGCTCTATAGGGAACGGGAATGGCTGGTTGTGGAAACAGAGAGTTTATTAGGAACCAAATTGATGAACAAAAATGAACACATGTTACGTGCTGAATGCATTCATGTTATTTAACTCTATCATCACAACCTTTTGGAAGGATGTTTCCATCGTGAACGCAGACTGAAAAGACTGCCGGAGCCCGTTGCTCGTGTGTCTGAAAGGTGTCTGTGTGCGTAACGCCTTTTGCCTTAGCTCTTAAAGCAGTTAGCACAAATTGAGACGAGCGGGGGGGGGGGGGGGGGGGGGGGGGGGCTCGAGGCACATCCGGCACATCATCACGAGCAGAGCGGCGGAGCTGGAATTCCTCATCCCGGCGTGCGGAATGCTCAAAATCAGGCGTCGAGATTAAGCCTTTCAGCAGATAAATGGTCGAGCGGAGAGAGAGAGAGAGGCCCCTCGGCTCCTTCAGGTCAATCAAAGCAGTCGTCAGAGAACCAGACATCATGTGTCCTGGCCCCCCACATCCCAGAGTCACACACACACAGGTAACCCCTCCCCCCCCCCCCCCCCCCCCCCCCCCAAAAAAAACACACACACACGTCATCCGGTTGGACTGTAGCCCTGAGAGAGAGATTGTGCGAGGAAACACTGTGACTCACTGTGTGCGCGCGACTGCTTGTGCGTGCGAGTCTGTGTGTGTGTGTGTGTGTGTGCGTGTGTGTGTGTCGGGTGCATTTTGTATCTGTTTGTGTTATGTTACAGCGTGTTAATTTGACTTTGCAGTCAGATGACAGTGCCACTGTACAATATGACGCTCAAATGTGCCAAGTGCGGAGTTATCTCTTCGGCTGACGTTTCCACCACAGCTACCAGTAACGCCATGTTAGTCCCGCTAATTATTTTTCCTTAACTCTCTCCTTGCCTCTGTTCTCTCCCTCTACTGTACGCCTCCCTTCTTCTCCCTCTTCTTCTTCCTCTCTCTCCTCTCCTTCCTCTCTCTCTGCCTCTGTCATTTTCTCTTCTCCCTGCCTGCCAGGGCGTCAGGGTCTCACTCAGTATGAAAGGCTCCTGAGACTGTGTGTGTGTGTGTGTGTGTGTGTGTGTGTGTGTGTGTGTGTGTGTGTGTGTGTGTGTGTGTGTGTGTGTGTGTGTGTGTGTGTGTGTGTATGTGTGTGTGATATCATCAAAGTCACAAAGCTGATGGGAATGTTGCGGGGGCCATGGCCGTGTTTGCATAGAGGGACAGCAAGACACTATATATGTCAGTCAGAGTGTGTGTGTGTGTGTGTGTGTGTGCGTGTGCGTGTGCATGTGTGTTGAGGTGATCTATGAGTGCCGAGATGGATCACTTCCATTACGATCAATCCACCAGGCCTTTTTCGTTTGTTACAGGTAGTGCTGCTCTCTGCTACAATCCACTAAAAACAGCCTCTAAATAGCTCATCTTTGTTTTAAATAGCTGTGACTGAACAATTAATACACATGACTGCACTTCATAGTCTGCAATCTGACATTGCTGACACACTTCACACGCATATTGTTTTTTTTTCTGACTAGTGGCTGTGACGACTGCAAGATAGGAAAGAGTGAAGTGTGTTAACCACGCAGCAGATAATTCAATCTAGTCTAGAGTATGTTATATATGATATACATTTATTTATATTTATTTTTACTTCTACTCAAAATCAATGGTAGCTTTTAACCATTCGCATTATATATTTTTTTCTGGTTCTATGACCTTTTATCGTAGCCAGCTCATAACTTTTCCTCGATCCGTGATGTGTTTTTGATCTAAGTATGATACGGAACAGTGTCACCATTTTGAATATTGTCATCATTCTCTCATTATGACCAGATTGTGTTCAGGTTTAGTATCTATGTCCGATGATGACTACAGAGTCTTTTAAGGAAAGCTGATGCATCCCAGTACAAACACCTGTTTAAATCACTCGGTCCTAAAGGTTTGTTAAATGCACTAACAGTCGCATGCGTTCATGTAAATGAACATTTGGTGAAAGGAAGCGCTCGTGTGCGTGCTCAATGGCCCCGTGGATGCAGAAGACCGCTGGAATAATTGTATCGGCATTGGCTGCATGAGCCCACTGAGCAACTTTCACTGGAATGAATGTGGCCCCGCCTCCAACAACGTGACCACTCCTCTTCCTCCGCGACACGGGTGGGAACACGTCGTGTGTCTCGTCACTCCAAAAGACGCATTAAAAAACGTCCGAGAAAACAAACCTCTTCCACCATCCCGTTCACGCGGCCGGTCGAGAACACCAGGTGCTCATTTAATGTGTTCATAAAACCGTACGTCATATTGCTTATTACTCGTGGATTTATCGTTGGCACAGGTTGCTGATGTTTGCTACTTATTAATTTTGCGAGAACATGCCATAATGCCAAATGACCGTCGACACCTAAATCTACCTCCAATCTAAACGCAACAGGCCACATCTTCCAATGTTCATATGAAAAATGTTCATTCTGGTGCCACCGTGAGCCACAAGTTTTACAACCACACGCCAGCCTCTTTTTTACCAACAATATTTAATTAGTAGAGTATTGACAGTGTCTGCCACACGTAACCTCTGGTTTCATACTTGTGTTGCCATGCTGCGTTAGTTCGTCACGCCCGGTGAAGAGAGCAATGTCAGCAGAAATTGCCGCTAAGAGGCTATGGCTTGTATTCACTGAAAATACCACAAACATAATTATTTTAATAGCATATATAAAACCATGTGGGCATAACTGGATGAACAAGTGTTGTCGTCATGTTTTTGGTGGAGCGTAATATTTCCTGTCCGGTGGATCGTATCGGAGAACAGCACTCCCTGCAAATGGAAAGTAAATGACTTTGGTCACGAATGATGAAATATGGAAAACAATGTGCGGACCAAAAATAACTTGGATTGTACTTTTAGGGAGGATTCAGCCATTTGCTCCTTTTTTACGGTAGTACTATTACGTTGTACCTATTTTCAGCTTCTTTTTTTTTAACCAAAACTATGGCTGAGTATGTCCTCCAGAGTATAACTGTGAAAATTAATTAAATCAATTAAAGAAAAATAATGGCCAACATCAGCATTGGTCTACCTGTCTAATACCAGAGGTGGAAAGAAACTAAGTACCTTAACGAAGTATGTTCATTAAGTTTTATACTAAAATCACATTTTACTTCTACATATTCATTACAAACTAGGATGATTTTTTTTTGGTGATGAATTGACGGCTGTGTCCAAACTCATTTACGTTACTCCCTGCTCACTAAACGGGAGAGATGTAGATGTACTCCTACAAAGTTAAAAACACTTGTTTTCACTGCATATATCATTGATGTCGTGCAGTTAAAATGTGCCACGTCAGCGTCGACTGCTGGACCAACCAGAATAAATACACACCTACATTTTTGTGATAAATAACGAGCTCCTTTTGTTACGTCGTTATCGAAAAAAAAAGCTCTTGAGTGAATTTTTCACTGACCAACAGTGATGCGGTGTATATTTCTAGGGCTTTTATTGTGAAAGGAAAGAGTGGAACAAGTAAAGCGGTATACGCTAACATTGTCACTGGAGGGGGTCAATGAGCATATTTATAAATCTATTTTTGTGTTGTGCTGCTCGAGTCATTAAATATATTATTATGTCTCAGTCGCGTTGCTCTCTCCTGTCTCATCCGTCTGCCTTTTTTCCATCAGCGCAATGCATGATGTTGTCGACTACGTTCCCCTCCCCCCATGCATTGTGGGATACTTATACAGGATATAATAATTCTCACTATGCATCTGGACAGCATAACAAATGGTGAATTTACCGCATAGTCCACCATGTAGTTGCTGAGTAGTGAGTGGCGTTGGACACAGCCTGTATTTAGTTCTAATGACAATTGCTTTGAAACCATGTAAGGCGTGAGTGGTTGGTTCCAATGGCTTTTTCTGTGTCATCAGCAACATTATTCTGACGGACAGTAGATAATAAAAATAGTTTTGCACTATTAAATCTCCATTAGTGCATGATTTGAAGTGATTGTATCATCATGGCTTGATTAGTTTGGTAATGTTGGTGCTCACCTCCAACATTACTCATAGTCACTATTTTGGTATAACAGTTTTTGGGACATTTTAATGTGACATGAATGCAGCTTAAGAGCGGTGTGTCCCTCCAGGTTATGTATTCCTTTTGAAGAGTAATTGTGCTGTTAGACCAGAAACAATAATTATATACATTTCTTAGATATCTATTGACTACTTTGAGTTTATTTTGCTCGGTGTGAAGCTGTCAACGCGTCCTTCACACAGAAAGTTTAGGAAGCATTCTAGGAGCTGAAGGGCCAACCCCCCCCCCCCCCCCCCCTTCCCCTGGCTTTTATTGTGAAA
Organism: Cyclopterus lumpus; assembly: GCF_009769545.1. Taxonomy (NCBI): domain Eukaryota; kingdom Metazoa; phylum Chordata; class Actinopteri; order Perciformes; family Cyclopteridae; genus Cyclopterus; species Cyclopterus lumpus. The sequence goes on from NC_046990.1 coordinate 6,289,905, forward strand.
CCATGAGGTGTCGTTGAAAGCAGCTAAACACTGATCGAAAAAAAAAACGGTAGAAGGAATTGGAAAAAGTTGATTGAGAAGATTCTTTGTGTTCCAAAGAGCTGCAGATTGGTTAGTTTGACGTGGCCCTTGTAATTACTGCTGTGGAACAGTTGAATGTGCTACACTTAAAGCAAACCTGTGAACGCACCCCCCCCCCCCCCCCCCCCCCCCCCCCCCTTTTCTTACGCTAATAGTCGGATTCCATTATTGCATGCGCCGTAGAATTTTACTTGAGCAAAGTAGTTTTTTTATTTTTCACCCCACTGCTGGAATATTATCCAACTTTAAAAAATAAACGTGAGCACCCATTGAATAGGTGAGGTCAGGCGATCCGAGTGGGTAGTTCTTGTCCGTGTCCATTCCTGCTGTGCACAGAGAACACATTGAATGACTCTCGAGAAAGACAAAACAAGAACAGCAAAGTGGGACTCTTCCTCTCGCTCTGCCTCTCTGTCCTCTCGCTCTGCCTCCGTTTGTCTGCATTCTGTTTCAGCCTCATCACACACTCGTTTTTCACCACTGCTCACATCCCTCCTCCTTCTCTCTCCTGTGGCACTAGATCCTCTATGGTTTGACTGAACCATCTTTAACATACATGCATGTAATATATGTGAACTATGAAACATATATACCTGCAGATAATGGATGTATGTTTTTGTTTTGTGATAGTAGCACAATTACTCGTTGTGACGTTGCGCATTAATGCTACCAACGTGGGCAGTTACCAGGTTGTTAAGCAGATTGGTTTAAGATGATGTTAAGAATTACATGCTCTTCTTGATTTTACAAAGGAACAGACATCCAGTTCTTCTCTTGAAATTGTTTGATATCGAAAACCTGCCTTGGATGTTAAAAAAATATATAGTCTTAGCTAATGACAAATATAATATGTTAGAAACATTGTAGGCCTGCCCTCTGTGTCATGTTGCTCGAGTACCCGTGCTGTCCTTGACTGCGGTTCCCCTCCCGTCCTGCAGGGCGTCTCTGTGGAGCTCCTGTGTGGTTTTGCCCCTGCTGGCTCTCACCTGGATGTCGGCTGTCCTCGCCATCACAGACCGGCGCTCGGCGCTCTTCCAGATCCTCTTTGCCGTCTTTGATTCGCTGGAAGGCTTTGTCATCGTCATGGTGCACTGCATCCTGCGCAGAGAGGTACCCCCACATCACCGCAGACGGCTACTGCTTCTCCATTTGTTTGAAGCTCTAGAGCTCCCGCAGAGATTGTGTGTGTACTTATGTGAATCGGCTATGTTGCCATGCGAATTGGTTTGTCCATTCAATCAACCAACACTTTGGTTCAAGGAGTTTGGTGACCCCCGGACTTTTCTTCTAGAGCTACCATCAACCCACATTACCCCTTGATCAATATGGTCATGAGGGTCCATGGACCGTGGTGAGCACTGTGGTCCTTAGAGTGCATGTGTTTGTTTTCTTTGTAAACCCCTTTTCCTACCGCCAACCCATTATGTCAATATTCTGTATATCATCTACAAATGGACGGAGAATAATTTCCACTCATGCCGTCAGTTGGACCCCCTGTTGGAGTTTAATGATCCCCAAGGCCTTTAGCCTGCAGTTGCACCATCAATACCATCTTCTAGCACAGATATGTACTGATGAATGCACAACGACTACATTTCTAGCACATTTCTACAGCTCTTATTACAGAATCATGTCATCCTCAACATTTAGCTGCACTTTGACACTTGGAACATTCTTCAAATGATTTTAGTTGCAATTTGTAATGTATGTATTTGAAAATGGAAGTTACATTTATCAGCATTCAAACACATGTAAATGCACATTGATTGGCTAGTTTTCATGGTCCCTTTGCCTATTGTTGTTAGGCATCCTAGAAAATCAGTTCCTTTTGATCAGTGTTAGGTTTCTGGAACCCAACACTTCCTGCTGCTGGGTCACACTAGAACCCTCCAAGGAAAGAGGTAGATTGCCCTCCTGAGCTGCTAGAAGGCTTTTAATGTGAAACATTGTTGCATTTCGTTTCAGTGGAACTATAGTATTTGCGTAATTCTAAATGACAGAACCACAATGTAGAACGGAGGGAAATTAGAGGGTGATTAATGGGTTGGGTGAGCCCTAGACTTCGGGTGATTAGGGCTGGGGGAAGGGGGGGCGTGACCATGACCTTCCAATGGGGTGAACCATTTAGATTTGTGTGACCCCCCCATGAACTTCAGCTTGTCCTTCCACCATTTAGGACAAATGGGTGGTAGCCCCGACCTTTCACTTTAGCCTTTTGGACTCACTCACAGCGGTACATGTTGTGAACTGATGCATCATACCAGTACCCAGATCATGATCTGTGCACTCCTGATTTGCTACAGGTTCAGGAGGCGGTGAAGTGCCGCGTGGTGGACCGCCAGGAGGACGCCAATGGAGATTCAGGAGGATCTTTCCAGAATGGCCACGCCCAGCTCATGGTATGAATATGCATATGCTCTTTTCACCTGTCAGGATTTATTATTCAATATGTACAGGGTGTGCACACTGACTGCAATACATATTGTGTTCTGTCCTCAGACTGACTTTGAGAAAGACGTGGATATCGCCTGCAGATCAGGTGAGCTCCAGGTGGAACGCGTTTTTTGATTTTGTGTTTGGGGACCGCTGCTTGAAAGACACGGATGTCTCTCTGCGCCTTCCGCTTTGTATTTTGACTGCTTATAATTCCTCCACGTTATCGGAACCGATGCGAGGCGTGCTCCCCCTCCGTTCTGCTCTCGTGTCTTACGATCAACATCACAGCGGCCTCCCTTTCGCCAAGGAGCGGATTTGACAAGAAATACTGCACATTACTGTTATAAGGCAGTTTCGACCGTGCTGATGGGAGTGGGGTGAACGTGTGCTGAGCAGTTATATGCAGACAAATAGGGCTGTCGGAGTCTCTCCTACACTGCCGCTGTATAATTAAGTCCCCTCCCGACAGTGCCGCATCAGATACCGGCTCTGCTCTGATATCCGCTGGGAGTGGAAATCTGATTATCTCTCGAGACAGGATATCAAGAAAAGCATCTGGAGCAGAAAAGCTATTGAGACGCGGGCACGCCTGATCGAGAAAAGACAGAAGAGAACACAGAGAGATGATTGTTTGTTGTTCCTTTTTTATATGTCAAGTAAGAATGGGGGTGGGGTGGGGGGGCACAGCGAGAGATTGTGAGGCATGTCGTGTTTTGCGAGAGAGAGCGTTGTCTGATGTTTGCTTATATGGGATACACGCGCTGCCATGAGCCAGCAGCTGTTAGAGGAAAACGAGGTTGGGTCACAGGGTCGAGACGAGCCGGATTCATCCATGTTCTCGCTGTAGAGAGGCTTTAACAAAGCAAAAAAAACCTTTCCCTCATTTGTTTCCGAGCGCTTAGCAGGTTGAGATGTGGTCAAAGGGTGACAAACTATTGATTATGTTGCTCACGGTTGTAAAATTGACTTGTCAGTGTTTTCTGTGGTGACACTGCCACATTCTATGTGTAACATCTGAACTACATCAGCTCTTATAAAAGCAGAATCCAGCATGTCTTTTCCTGATAAGGCGTCTCGTAGCTTAACCAGCGTTCACTACATAAATTGTTGATTTACAATTACACATGGCTTCACACGTTTAGAGCTAGACAGTAATGGTAAAACACACTTGAAGGTTGAGTAGAAGGTTGCTTCAGTGTCTTCACAGCTGGATTATTGACAAAAGGAAAGCTGGCAGCCTCTGGAGGGGGCCCCACATCACAGGGGACACAAAAGCCCCAGTTAACTGTGTGAATATTTGCACCAGTATCAGCTAAGAGAACACCGATGTTATCTTGAGACGCTGTCTTGTTGAGAAGCCCTGCATTGAAATCTAGTATTACAGTGTCTTTTATTAAGTACATTTGTATTTAATGTGTTTACTTGAAGACACCACAAGGCATGTGAATGGATAATGGGAACAGGGGCCCCCAAGCAGGTAATTCCGCCACGTTCCAAATGTGTCTTTCTTTTGTCTGCAGGCACTATGAAGCGCTCCTCTCTCCAGGGGGAGGACAAGGCCTCCTCCGGGACCCTCACCCTTCAGAAGGGTTCGAACTTTAACACCATGCCGGCCAGTATGGCGAAGGTTCACCTCCAGAACGTGGCAGACTACACCAGCCACACTCTGACTCTGCGCAGGGAGAAGGGCCCCGCCAAAGGAATCAGCACGGAGCTGCCGGGGGCCAAATCCATCTACATCTGCGATGGCGAGCTCTTTAAGCAGCTGGATGGAGAGCTGCCTCGAGGAAACGGCGAGGGCAGCAGCTCCGAGGGCACCGGCAAAGGCCCGGGCTACGTCATCCTACCAACCAACAACACAGGCACCCTGAAGGCGGCCAAGGGCAAAGAGGAGCAGACGGCCAAGTACAACATGGGCATTGAGCAGCTGCCTCAGACCAGGCTCATTCACATGGCTAACCCTGTCAATGGAGAGCCGGTGCCTGGCTTCGGGCTGAAGAGCCTGCCCGCCGACCAGATCAGTGTGTCGTGCTCCGACAGAGACTCACCTGCACACAATCTGCAGAACATGCCCAGAGACTCCCAGGGAGTCAACAGCATGTGTGATGGGGGAGATTCCGGAAACTCCGGCGTGATGTCCAAGAGTGAGACCGTCTCCACGCTGTCTATGAGCTCACTGGAGGTAAGACCACCGAACTGATCCGCATAATCGTTTTTTTGATCAACCTCACACTTCATACGCTAAAAAAAAAAAGAAGAAAAAAGATATGCATGTCAATGTTGTGATATTACTGCTCGCCATACATTGTCAACAACCAGGCCTTTATTTTGAAACTTGTTTGTATCAGAGATTTGTCATTTTCATTGCTTGTTTTAATGAGCTTTTTGCTTCTCATGCAAACTCAACTGTCATTTCCTTGTTGTCTTGATACTGAAACAACACCATTCCTATCAGAACAACAGCATCACATCAGTCTCAGTTTCTTTTTTCTAGCACTTCTGTCAAGCAAACGTAACACTTCCTGCACAGATGTTATGCTTGGTTTCAGATGACACAATATCAGCCTCATAAGAGCTCAATCTGACAGACGTCTGTCAGTCAACTTTGACACAAACACGTGGGACACAAACACAGGTCTCCTTAGTGCGAGTCCTGTGTTTGTCTGACTCCTCCCCCATCCACCACGACCTCCTTTCTGACTCTTTATACTGGGTCCGTTTTTCTGAGCGTCGAACGATGATGCGGATACACACAGACACTTCAGACTTTATTGTGAAACATCAACAGGAAGTGGTGCTTTTCATTGACAGAATCAAAAAGGCGTCAAAATAAAAAGGTCATTGAAATAAATGTGTGAATAGAAACTTTATTTTGAAGGGTAGCTATACCGATTGAATTAGTGATGTGGACACACTTCTGCATGTATACGAGAGCCACTGTAGTTACCATATCCATCTTCGTCAATGTTTACAACTTTAATTCCATTACAACATTTGAATACTAGCTTGTGTTTGATCAATTATGGCAGTATGATTATGGTGAATGTGCCTTTCTCCTCATCTCATGTCCTCTTCCTGATCACTCTCTCGACGTAGGGACATTTCAAATGATGTGCTTATTTTACTATCCACATATCAACGTGAATGATGCCATATATCATGCCAGATTATTCTTTTGTTCGCCATCTATGATTTAGCATATGCTGCAGCCATTCATATAGTTACAAGTGATATTGTATTTTCTTCTCTCTAGAATCTCCTATTTGCCATGTAATATGCCACAGGCTGTGTTTGGCCAACACGGCTTTAGCCCACTCTGTGTTGGGGGAAATGATTAACACAGATGATCGGCTAGGGAGCCACATGTTAATAAACTGGATATTAATTCCCGTAAAAAATAAATAAAAAGGAGCATTAAATTAATTAGGTCTCCACAGGGCAGCACTGTGCTACATGTCTGCTTAGGTCATTCCCTCTCTGTAATGAATCAAATAAGAGGGCTTGTCGTATTATTTTTAGCTTCAAACACCGCATCACAATGAGTACCACAGCTTTTTTTTCTATCCCCCCACCACCCCGCCAAGTATGCACAGCATCTTTAAGAAGGTTAGTTTTCACTCGGCTCCTAGTGCAGGATGAGACGACACAGTGACATCTGCCTGCCGGTGTCTTTTTCACTTCGGGGCCAAAACACACTTCCATGATGCCGTGCGACGCGGCAGCTGCCACGGCAACCAAGCAGCCCTGAAGATTCAGCTTTTCCTTCACCCAATCCGTGATTGGAGGACTTAAAGGTCGTTTCGGTCACAATCTGTTAACTGCAAACTTGTGCCAACAGGGTCAGAATGACCAACAGCAACAAAAAAAAAAAAAAAAGGTTTCCTCCCTCGTGACTCGCTCCGCGTCCCAGAAACACCCGTTGTTGACTGGCCGGCGTGGAGGGACACAATGAAACCGTTCAGAAACAGCATTGGCGTGCTCACAAGGCACACGATATCAAGACACATCTTTAATCTCTCTGTCTCATCTCCCCCCCTCCCAGAGACGAAAATCACGCTATGCAGAGCTTGACTTTGAGGTAATTTTAGTCTCTTTGATTCCTAGAGCTTATTTTAGATTTAGACCAAAAAACGCTGATGTCTCTTAGACCTCTAGATGCTTGCATACATTCATCAGATTTATTCAAAGCGTGGGTGTGTGACTGTAGTGTTGGGATTCGAGACATCACATGTGAAAGGGGGGGTGGGGGTGGGTGGGAGTAGGGTTGATGGTCGCCTGTGCTGTTTACCTCGTACGTTAACGTGCAATGTCCCTGTGCAGAAGATTATGCACACCCGGAAACGCCACCAGGACATGTTTCAGGACCTGAACAGGAAGATTCACAGTGCAGACAAGGATAGAGAATCTCCACCTGTTGACGCCAAAGCTGCCAAAAGATGGAGCGTGTCCTCTGCCAGCAGCGACAAGACCAACATGAGTGTAAAGAGTTTCACTTTATTCTGTTCCGCCGCCCCTCCTCCCCCTCTCCTATATCTAATGCTGTTTTCCTACCTCCGCACTTGAGTGGAGGTTTCCTGTTTTGATTATTAGCGCAGCCATTTTAAAGATTGCATTATTCATCTGCTTACAATGTTATTGCAAGGATACATTAGCTGTGGGGACATCGAGGGGCGTAGTTGTCACTCCAAATGACATAAACAGATATCTGTATAATGAATGCAGATACTTTAGGCAACAGGGTGTTGGTATCGGAAGTGTCTGTCACTTTTTAGTCCCAATTAGAATGGACCAATAACGTTTGAGCGAGCTTTAGTTGCGTGCAGATAAACGGTGCGTGTTGAGAGAAGAGGTGGAACACGTTGGCCGAATACCATCCTGGGAACACGCCGGCTATTGTCTGGCAAAGATTTTTGATATTTATTAGCTTCAAACTTTACTCTTGTATAAACTGGCTTCTTGTGAGACAATCCAAAAGTCGTAGTCTTAAATAGCTAATTTGACCACAAACAGTGACTGAATAGGAAGCCTTGGACTAGATATCCACTGCTACACCAGATCCAGAAACCCGGAATCAAACATCAGATGTGACAAATTCTTAGCGGCTCTTCCAAATCATACCTTGTTAGAGCTTGTTTGATAACAAAGCCTATCAAAAGGCATAGCATCTTATTATTGGTCGAGCTGGCAGCATAGGCAGATTGTTTTCAAAAGTAATTTATTCAGAAATATCTATCCATCTCACTATCTGCCAATTATGCTTCTATATGTGTCATGTGTTTCACGTAGATATGCAATATCCAGAGGGAGCAGCAAAAGAGACATATACAATGAACTATACAGGGTTATGTCACGGCAATTTGTTTACACTAATTCAACTTCATTGTGGTACAGTGAACAGCCGCAAGCGCTCCCAGCTCGACCAATACTGCAGGTCGGTCAGGGGCCATAAATTCAAACCATAACCATAACTAGGTGAACTATTACCAGACCCAATAAACTCAATGACCACTGCTACAGAGATGAAGCCAGCCAAGCAAATCAGACAGTTAAAAAAATACACATCTTCAGACACGTGTGCTCATCTTACTGAGTATTAAGAGTGTCATGCTCTAAAAAGCTCCAATTGACGGTTAACTAATATTGCCTTTGCAGAAACGAACGGGATTATAACCTTGCACGTTTTATTTATTATACCCTTGAGATTCAAGATATCTCCGCAGGGGTTTGGTTTCTTTCTTGCTTGGCAAGTCCATCAGCTAGATAAATAATGACCTAGGGCGTATCTGTTCCCCCTATCAACAATGGGAAGCTAGGTTGGGAGAGGATTGGCTGGGAACTTGTCCCTCAGCAATGTCAGCAACAACAAGTGTGGGTTCCATGTTGGCTTTGTAGCTGCTGTCGCTCCACGACTTCTATATTCCTCTGCTGCAAAAGCCATTTGTTTCCACAGCTTTGGAGGCAGGTCTTTTCCTGGCATAGCGTCCCACTTCACAGATCAACCGTGCAGTTCTTTGACACAGATAGTGTCTGGAGCCCATCAGACATGTGGGATTTGCAGATCACACACAGTCAGCTTCTTCCCAAAGACAACAAAAAAAACAAAATGTTTTAATGTGTCATCAAATTGATACAAGTGGAAGAGGCCGAGAGACCAACTTCTCCAAGATGTGATTTGAGGATGTGTCTAAACCACAATCATATTTGCATTCCAGTCCTTATTACTAGCCTATATATAGCTAGATTTGTATGCATATATCAACAAAGAAGTGTTGGAAATTGCAATGGCAGACAGATAAAAAAAAAAAAATCAGCGCGAGGTACAGTGGGTCCAGCAAAAGAACTTACGATATAACTCCTGAAATACTTCACATATTGTATCATCCCTGAGAAAAACAAGCCTTTTTCTCCCTGTCCTCTTCCCATCAGGACAAGCAGCAGACTCCCAGTAAGAGGGCGTGGGAGGGCATCAGGAAGACCCACTCCCCCCCTTCCTGGGTGAGGAAAGACCTGGAAACAGTGGCAGCGTCTCCTCTGGAGCTGCAGACGGTGGAGTGGGAGAAGACTAGTGCCACCATTCCTCTGGTGGGCCAGGAGATCATGGACCTTCAGACGGAGGTGTGACCGAGATACCGGAATCGCACCCACAACTTCCTTCTTTTTCCAATCCCCTCAGACGAACAAGCTGAAACACAACACACACACTGCCCTGCTCTGGATATCTACTCAAGCCCACCGCGACAATGTGAAGGGGGGTGGGGGGGGGGGGGGATTAATTCAACCAATTCAAGAGAGAATGGGAAAAAAAGCGTGTCTTTCTATGTCATTTCATTTGATGTTTGGAGGGTGTTCCTGTCTTCTAAACACTGGTCATCTTCTTGTATATGATCTCAGACACCACAATGGCTCACGTGGTAGACAGATTGCCATGGTAGCAGATTCAGCTACTCTATGTGCATCATATAGCCATGTAAGAAGCCGCAAAGCATAGGTAATCATGCAATGTTTACCACCCTGTATTAAATGAATACAATGTAATAATCATGATTATGTCTCTTTTTTTTCCCCCCCACTGTTGAGAATATCCTTGTGTCACTTTTCCGCTGTCTCTTTCTCATGATGGACGCTGTTGTATACGGCTCGAGATGCCTCCAGACTTGTTTTTTTTTTATTTGTTTTTTTTAGAACATCAATCTTGAAAGAGAAAAAGGAAGGCAGACACCCATGTGGCCCTCAATGCAGTACCCCCCCCCCCCCCCCCCCCCCCCCCCCCCCTTCCTACAACTCACCCACGATTCTTTTGGCCCCACCGTTTCACACCCCGTGATCCCAACGGGGTCATGGTCGGCCTCGCAGTGACACAAAGTGAAGGGAACGGAGGGGGAGGTACGGGAAGAAACCCAAGACTTTTCCCCATCAGCCGAAATGGCCAGTTGCCTTCTCATCGACGGACACCTCAAAAGACGCCGGAGAGCGGGGCCAGGCGGGCTCGGCGCTCTCATCGGCCCTCAACCTCAACGCCGCCCACGGAGGGAGTCAACACGTGCGCGGCGTCGGCTACGTCCAGAAGGAGGCCACGTTCAACAGACACATGCCGTTTGAGTCACTTTCTCCATGTACAAGTAGTACCCGGTACAGTAAATGCAAAGTATGGACGGCGTTTTCAAGATGAGGGAAAAACAAACGTGTGTGATTAGTGATGGGAGATGAGTAAATTAATAAATATATATGGTTATGAGGATTAAAAAAAAGGTGATGATAGAGACAAGGCAGAGTGCATCAGAGGGACGGTGGTTGCACACTGAGAAAGCACAAGGCTCATTTGGAGTCCTGATGTACAGCATTGTAATTATTTCAACAGAGTTCTACAGAATGGATTTTAGCCTATAAATATCTTTCTTACTGTGCTTGGGGATAGTTGTTATCATTATTATAAATATGAACATGATTATTCTGATACCGATCCTCCCATTTCCCTCCTTGTCCTTTCAGGGTACTGGACTATACGAGTGTTCTGTATCGCAATGTAACAGTGTGTGTTTTGATATTACCGCCAGTCACTCCCTCAAATCTGTATTTGTTTGAAACCCTGACCTCCGACCTATGACCCCAACCCCCACCACACACAAACACACACCCTCACACTTCCCCCCCTCACTCCCCCTTTTTAATTTACTGGGGTCGCCTCTTTGTTAATGTACAGTTTTCAGAGCACAAAATGAATGTGTCTTATTTCTAATAAAAGCATATCTATATAATAAAAGAACAGGAGTCCTCTTGTTTCCACACATTCAATGACGGAGAGCATGCGATGTGTCATGATACATGCGGCGTTATATAAACTGTCATTTAATTCAGTTACAGCAGTACTTACTGAAATGATCCTCAATAAGGTACTCGTCAAATATCGCATTGGTCCATTCCCATAAGCTTCAAACTATGATCTATTCAAGGTAAACTTACATGTTCACAAGAAGTAAGAACATGTCTAGTGACTTCCCCTTGAAAGTTCTACTTAGTGAGTGATATTTAGAGGATATTTAGGTGAACAACATATAGTGCTCCCCAAGAGCCAGCAGCTGATACCCTTAACTTGCCTTCAGAGTGGAGTGTTCTGTCCACACTTCCACAAATACACCAACCAACACTTTGAGTCGACTAATTAACACCTTCTGTCTCTTAGTGTTTTAGGGAGAATGATGTGCTGGATGTACTTCTCTCCTCACTTTGAGTTCCAGCAGGTACTATTACAGAGAACTCTTGTCTGTTATTGGGGTTGCGAACCCTCAATACCCCCTCTCACTCTCAACTCGTCAAATATGACTAAGCTAAGCTTCCAACTGTGACGCTAGGTTCCTCTCCAGCTTAAGTTCTGGACGTTTCAGGGGCCGCTCGAAAAAAGATGGTGGTTTGGGTTACTTTAAACTTTAACTCGGGATACTATTTGCTATATAAATGGTGTTAAATAACGCAAAAAGACCACGGTTGACTAGGTCATTGTCTTAGTTTCACACGGGACACAAACAGCAGTTTCCTGTTTCTCTGTGCAGACTCGATCACTCTTTACATCACATCAGGGAGCTCTGGGCGTCTAGTAAGGAAGCGGTTAGTTGAAAGCCTCAAACAGACACTAAAGGGTGCCTAAGAACAGGTTGCTTTCTGCCTGCTTCTCAGTGCTATCCTGAGCTAAGCTAAATGTCTCTTGGCTCCAGCTCCAAAAGCTGGTCCAGTGTAAAGAACATTACTAAAATGGACAAATTAGAACGCCATCGTAACAAACAAGTTGCAATGAGTCGGTTGATAAATGACGTGCACATAATCTACGTGGAATCCATCTTGTTTTAGTTGCTGCTGCTAAGATAAGTAGAACACAGACAATGCAGAGATGTAGTCTAATGACAACTAACTCACAGTCAGAATTGACAGAAATATGAATAAACTACACATGATATGATAGCTTCATTATTGGTAGAGGTGTTACAGCGATCAGCTGAAGCCCATCTTGTGATGGAATCACTGTCCCTGATGGTAATACATTGACTGAGATGTGGTCACTGGGTCTGGACAGTGAGCAGCTGTTGGCCAATTACAACATGTGGTAGTTTGATGATTGAGTTTAACTTTAACACAACAATATACATGTATATATATTAAAGGTAAACTGGAGTTGTGTGCCCTTGTGTGTTTGCTAGTCCAGGTCCAGGTCCAGACGAGGGTAGGTAACATTGGATGAACCAGCGAGAGTTTGCCCGATTTAAGAAAATCCCCAGTACCCAGTGTTTCCAACTCTTTTCCACGACTGTTTGTGAAGCCTGACCAGAGTGGCTTGGCAAGTGGTACGAGCCGAGCCGAGCCGAGCCGAGCCGAGCCATGGCCACAGCTACTGTTGAGTTGTAGTGGATTTTATATACACTTCCATAGGTAAATGAGAGTCTGTTTTAAATGAATACATAAAGAAAGTGATGGTAATTCATTTGAGGAATATTCTGAGGAATGTATTATGAAGCATAAGAGAAGATCACTGTTTTATTATTCTGTCTGATGACAAATGTAATGATTTATTGTGTCATGCATGAGAATGAATGATGTTTTATTGTTTAGACAATAGTTAAAAGGGATGCCGATTGAAACCCGGGAATAAGCTTTTATTCTGAAGGCAGGATAATAGGTTTTATTCTGAAGGGGAACTTCCTGTCCTTGACCGGAAGTGTGAACTTTGACCCCGCTAGTTTATCGATTTGAGGCATTCTTTGAACTGACCAATGGAACTAACCCTCAGGTGTGAACCTCATGTCTTATTCGCTGGTCAGCGTAGCATGCTGTGTCTCTGAAAGGTATTTTAATGAATACCTCCACTAACCAATGGGAGCTTAGCTCAGCGAATGGACTGCGAATAAAACTAATTGTGAGACGCGATTTTGGTCTCTTGCGGGGTGACGCCAGACAGAAAGTGTTGGCTACGTCAGGAGCGCTCGAGGAGAAGCGCTCAGCCAGTAGACCGTGAACGCGGAATCACGTGAACGCGGAATCACGTGAGCGCGTCCGGACCGGACCATGTGACGATCCTTGTTTGTTATGATTAAATGCTTTTGATTATATATCTCTGGCAGCTCGAGATTCTCTGAACTTTGACACTACACAGTAAGGTTATAGGGAAAGGCATCTGGTTGAATAGAGCCTTCAATCAGCAGGATCTAGTTTGCCCCATGAGTGAAGGTGAAACCATTTACTTCCTGATTGGAGCCAATCATTAGTTGTAAGTTTATCATTAAGATCGGAAAAACAAATACGTTTTCCTTAACCAGCTTTATGTGCCTGTGTGTGTGTGTGCAATGTGTTTTTAACTTTGCTGATGTTTTCTAAATGTGATTTGCCCTTTTTCTTAGTTTCATTGTTGCTGCTGGCAATCTGACCTGAAGAGGAAGGGGAGGTCCCAGAAGTTGCTTTCTCTTCTTTTGGGTGACATTGTCGGCTAAGTTGCCCACCTTTCAAATGCTTGCTATGTTCCAGTCAGGTTCAGGTTTCAGGGGGAATTTTCCTTGCTGATTTAACTAACCCCTATATAGTGGTTTAGTCCAATAAGCTAACCCCCCCATGTAGTGGTTTAGTCCAATTAGGGCCAGGATATAAAGCCACTTTGCAATGTGGGGGAGCTGTTGCTGGCAGCAGCTTGCTGTTGGGTTGAAGTCGTTTCAATTATTTCAGCTTGTTTTGCTTTTTGTTCATTTTTCTGGGATTTTTTGATCATCTTTGTTTCATTGTGATTTTAGTTTCGGAGCGCCATAGCCCGTTTTCTTCTGTCTCCTAAACCATTCTCTAATTCATCATCTGTTATTCTACTCCCCTGCAGTGCGAGACAGCTACACTTAAGTCCCATGAAGACAATGTTGCATACAAAAAATTTTTTTTTTAAAAAGACAGTAGAAAGAAGCGTTTATGCGGCATTTGAAAAAAATGTCACGAAAAGCTATTAAATGAAGGTACCTGTTGTTTCAACCGTTTTATTTGTCGTCATAGTCTGACTCTGCTGGGAAATGAAGGCACTTTGTTCAGAAAAGTGACGCCGGTCAAACACGCCCACATATTATCTTCCAACTACTGAACTCCCGACTCACGGTGTAATAACTGTATGCGACGACTTCACTTGATTTTCCTCCAGTTCGGCCTCTGCGCCCTTCGGTGATGATGACGTAACGTGAGGAAAGAGTGCCCTGTAACCTTGTTAGTATCCATCCAGACACATTAACCTCATGGCGTTAATTAGACCATCAACAGGCATTAGCCTTCACTGGTGCCTTGTCCTACACGGGCCTGACAATGGCCATAAATGGACCGGCGCTCTGATGACATTTCCTGACGCTTGTCGCTGATCTCTTCAGTTAGCTGCCGTGTTTCTGCGGCTGCTGGAAGAGGAAGAACGGGATGCTGATGACCAGCAGCAGGTCGTGAATATATAAATAAAGATCGGCGCTAGCAGCAGTCCCCCGTTCCGAAATAACGGCAGCTACCATCCAAATGCCAAATGGCTGCTCAGAAGAGACACAATGTACTCTGTGACTTTACTCTACACCTAGAGTTCCTCTTTCCTGGCTTCCTCCAGCATTGAGTGTACAGAGCAAAAATCTGTTGTTCTCAGCTTTTCACGATACGTGTAAAAGAAAGTGAGCAATTTGAATGAATCACAGTGAACATATTTTGAGTGTTTTATGAAGTGCACTTTTATGATCTAAAAGTATCCTCCGTAATAGATTTGACAAGAATGTTCAAAAGCAATTGCACGTAATTAGAATGTTAAAAGAAAAGCCAATTGTACATCTCTGCAGACCATGTGACACATTGAGTGTCAATCTTTCTGAATCAAAAATAAGTTTTGTAAATACATTTTTATATCAGCCTCGTATCACACTAGAAGAAATGCCCAAAGCCACGTGGTTAACGTTGTGAAACGATTGGCTCCTCATCTCCAACAAGAGCTAGTAACGCGTTGTCCTGCTCTGATGACTTGCTGTTTGTCTCGTAGGTCTACCATGTCATTGGTTAACTGAGACCGTTTAACCCTTTGTGTTGGCTTTAACTGAACTGTAAAAGTATTGTGTCGCCAGCCATCGACATTGGAACACGGTGTGAAGGGAACGTTTCGTGATCAGCAACCTGGAACCGTGTCTACGTACATATGGGCATGAGACTCTCTCGCCTAGTTTTCTGTTTTACCTTCAGTTTCACATGCCAGAGGTCTACAAAGCTGCAGCGGCGTAGGCAAAGTTTAATTTGAGTAACTGATATAAAGAATGTAATATGGCAAATGATTTAGGCCTCAGCTGGAGGGGTCTTCGAAGCACATTTTGCAACATGCACAGCAGTGAGTCACTTACTAGCATCTGTTTGTGTTTACTCCTTTTAAAAAAATAGGACAACAAATACTGTTTTCCATCCAAAGCATCACTTTGCATCTTCCATCAAACTGCAATCACACCGGCGGTCAGCTGTCACGTACAGGACAGCGAATAGGGACTCAAAGGTGTCTAACCCTACTAGTTTCAAGGGGAGCATTATTCAAATGACACACTAGAGCCATCTCGGTTGTTTGGTCCTCACAATCCACCAAAACGCATTCCCTCACAATTTGCACCTTAAATAGTTAAGTTGAACTTACTCGGAAACAGATGATTCTTCTCAGGAGTTCACGCTTCTGGAATGGTCAAAGGTAATGTGGACAGTGGACTCCTGAGTTCCAACAAAGGGAAATCACAATGCTACAACACAAATGTATATATTAGACAACAGTCTGTGTTTGTCCCGTCCCTTTTTTAAATCAAGTGGCAACCCCCCGGTGCTGAGAAATGAAAACCAACACGGAAATGACCAAAAGCTGCAGCCTCAAATGGCCACTTTGAGGCTGGCTCTAAAAGCAAGGCAACCTCCATGTGTAATGTCCAACTCTACAGCAGAAATAAACACGTTTAAACAAAAAGGTTTTGCTCTCTATATTTTCAGTCATGACCTCCATGAATGGTGACCATTAAGGTCCCTGCCAAGATGTTCAGCTATCAAATATGGTTGGATTGTACAGGTGTCCATTTAGTCCAAACTTCATCTTACAATGGACTTATTAATGGAGTTATTATGTGTGATTGTTTGGTTGGTTTTTTTGTTTTCTTTGAGTGACTCAAAGTCCCTATTTATTTGTTTTACCTGTATTTTAGCTATTCTTATTTATTTATTTTTAGCTTTTAGGATGTTTTAATTATGTGAAGTGTCTTTGAGTATTATGAAAAGCGCTATATAAATTAAATGCATTATTATTATTATTATTACAATATACATACAAAGGCAGGAAGTGAAGTGAACACAGGACAAATGAGGCAGGGTAATTCAAAAATAAACACACACAAAAAAAACAACTAAAAAAAGACAGAATTCATAGACTTGTTGTGTACTCTAGTTTTAATTATTGAGGCATTAAAGTCTCAAAATATGGCCTGAAAACTACCACTGAGAAACACACTCACACTCACACTCACGTGGCCTCTGAGACATTAAGCTCGCTAATTAGATCAGACGCCCAACAGAAACATCAAGTCCAAAGGTGAACGTGTCAACAAATAATGCTCACGCTGCTCTGCTGTTTTGGCTCCAGACGGATGCTTTTAGCCTTTAGAGCCGGAATGTGTTGTGACACCACTTGCTCCCTTGCTAGCTCACGGCGTGTCCTCCTTTTTTTTTTCTTTGAATGGTTTAAAAATGGTCACTGTGACTTCACCCATGGTTTGTGTTGACTGCCATTTTGAAGCCTCAACTTTGCTTCTTGGCAGTTGCCCACTTGTTTTTTTTTGTTTTTTTTTTGGAACCAAAGAGTGACATGAGAGTGACGTGAGAGTTAATTTAAGTACAACGGAAAGCTGGCGAAAACATTTTTAGGTGACCAAAATCTGAAAACTCGCTGCGAAAGGGTCAAAGTTCTCAGACAAAAGTATGGACAAAAAAACATAACCTGCTTTATGGTCTATATTGCTCTAAATGGAAACATAATTCACGAAATACCATCATTCTGGATTGAAGATGTGAAACTATAGCGATTGAGACTAAATATAACATTGTGAGAAAAAGAGTCTTTTTTTTTTTTACTTCAATCCCATCAGACTTATTTTTGATGATGGCTGTCAGAAAGATGTTTGACGTTTTCAGGCACTTCCACACTGGCTTCACTTTTCAGATCAGATGTTTCCCTTGTTGTGTCTGTTCATAATCAGTTATATCGTTTTTAATATCTCACTGTATAACTAATTTCAGTGCATTCTTCTCTTATTATATATATATATATATATTTGAAATATCACAATGATATTTTGCTGATTCATAGCACTTTGTAATTTGTTTTAAAAAGGTGCTATAGAAATAAAATGTATTTTAATTTTCTATGTCTATGCTACAGCATAGACACTGATAAAGGACGAAAGCAGCTGCTGCTGTGGATGTAGTCTGTAATCATATTGCCAGACAGTACAAGTCCTTTTTATAGGTTAATTATGACAGGATGTGACCTCCAGTCTCTTGCTGCGAGCCCATCCACTGCCTTTTTACTTGAAGCCTCACTACATAAAGGGAACAGTGTATTCAGCCTTGCTACTGAATGTTGGCATTGCAATGCAAATCTTGAGACGCGGAACTGTCACGTACGTGATTCTTAGGGCTGACGACACAACGTGTCTTCATTATGAACGTTTGTAGTATTACCAGATTGTCTCTCTGGCCTTTTACCGTACCGGCAATAATTTCCCTCGAAGTGAGACCCCTTTTAATATAGTACATCACGTTACAATATATAATATTCTTCTTGTTTTTACTCTTTTATCTTAATTCTGTTATTATACTACTTGTTTTACTTATTACTGTGAGCAATGCTGCTGTAATCCTGTAATTTCCCCACTGAGGGACTAATAAAGGATTATCTTATCTTATCTTATCTTATCTTACAAGGTTTTCAGCTAAATGGACATCATTTAGTTACCTTACAGCAACATATGAGTACAATTGGTTGGTCTGCAGTGCTGCTGGGGATTTCAATGTTCCTCAGGGGGTTCTTGAGGCACCTCATCTCATCACAAGGAATTGTAGTCCTCCAAAAATAGGTGCAAACCCTTCCTCTAGATAACCTGTTGATACATTTCTGAAGCTCACAGTGGCCTGAAGATGTAAAAAAACAACAACATCCAGAGCCATTTTTCAGCCATTTAGCAGTAATCCCGATGGAGCCAGTTATCCCAGCGCCCATGTTGTTATTTATTCGTCAGACTCATTTCTGTCACTACTAATTTGCCAGATTTAAAAGCAGGCTTGCTGCAGCTGGACGGGGACAGGCAGTGAAAACAATGACTGGAGGCAGCATATTGCATGTGGAAGGAAGAATTAAATGAACATAAGCCCCCTGGCTTCATGTCCCAGGTCATCTGTTAATTTTTCATGGGTGCCTCACTAATTCACGAGGACATCTGTTTTTCTGCATCTTCCATTTTATGAGTCCCATGTCGGGCCGTTATAACCGACTCCAGCTGCAAACTGATTAGACGTGACTTCTGATGGAAACTTTGCACCAACACAACATAAACACGCAGACACATGCTGGCATATGTCGGGCCTGTTACTACAAATTTGAACAACGGGAAAAAAGTTTATGCCCAACTCTTGCTCCCTTGATAATGTAGCCTTAATTAAAGCTTCACATCAGTGTTTTATACAACTTGTCCTTGGGGAGGCCCTCTGTGATACCTGTGATAAGGAGATAAGGCCCGTCAGACGGTCTGGATGCAGACAAGATGTCTGGATGCGGGCCCGTCCTATAATGGCCATGAGCTTATCTTTGCAACAACGCTTCTAATGACAAGCTCGGACCATTGTCGCCCTTTTTTATTTCTTCAACGCCAGACATTTTTAATCCCCACGAGGAAGAAAACTACAGAGCCGTTTTGCAGGATGCTGACGTGTTTGTTGTAGTTCTCCTTATTGTTTTAACAATGTTAATAAGTGGGGAGCTTACTAATGCAATGTGGAGACACTGGCAGTGTTCTCTCCGCATGATGAGACTAATTACTGTAAATCTAATCTGCAGGAGAGGCCTGTATCCAATTACATGGAAATAAAGGCTCAGTGTGTTTCTGCCATGATATTCGTCTGATTGTGCATGAACGGACATCTACGCTGCCGTCTCTCGCTCTGTTTCTCCTCGTACAGCTCTGCATGTATGTTTGTCCAGAGGCATAATCCTATCCAGGACCCACACGAGTGTTCATCAAACAGAATCAATAAGATACAGCTGAAAAGAAACAGCTTCTGTCTGTGCCGATAGGATCCCTGTAGAACTTCTTCCGTCTTCTGGATTCAAACGGAGGCAATAATGAAGAGGGATAAAAACAACAACTATTTGTTGTTTGCCCCCCGGGTCAAAAATCAGTCCACGAGCCGTTATTAGAGCACATCAGCATCTCGATCGTGTGTGTGTATCTGTTACGTGACCCAGGTCGTACACATGGGATACTGCCAGTGACCTCGAGGAAGCACTGTGAGTTTCTAACATGAACTGTTATATTGACATGTGTACATGTGGAGGTGCTCTGGTCAAACTGGACAGAGCGACTCGCAGGAGGAACTCCGAAAGCTGGATAACATCACGTTGTGTTGATGCATCGGCTCCGCATGCACTTTATACTGCATAGTCAGTTCAGGCTGATTGTATTTCATCCTGAAAATTAAAAATGAAGACAACGTTAGCCCTGCATAACCTATTTAACATACAATAACTACTGGCTGGAGTTCCTGGGGACCTTCTGTATGTAACAACAATCATGGTAAAATGTTAACTTCAACATTCAACAGATTATTATATTATTATTTAAAGAAAGAAAGTCATTTTTGCCTATTGTGTTGAAGGAAAACAGACAGAGCACATGAGGTAAACGGTGTCTTTCTGCTGCAAAATGAAGATTATACAAGAGGCATGAATTATGACAATGCAAACGGGTATGAAAACAATGCTATTAACTCATAAATTGACTCATGCAATACACATAAAAGAATTTCAATCCCAACTTGTCAAATAGCAATGCTTAGTGAGTCGCCCTCCACTTCAAACTATGACGCTCCAGTTTTGGGTGTGTCAGTTACTGTAAAGTGTCTTTTCAAAATAAAGTTCCAATGTAGCTTTACGTAGTTGTTTAGGTTTATGACAGTTTAGGTCAAAAAAACTACTTGGTTAAGTTTCATTTAAAAAAACTCTATGTTTTGGCTTAAAATTATTGTGAAATTGACCCATCCACCTTTTTCATTTGGCTGTTCTTTTTCCACTTATGGAGAAATAACGCTGGTGCACATGCACACAATTTCACATTGGTTGAGCTTAATAAAAAACAATAAGCGTGACCTTAGTGTTAAGTTTTTAAAAAAAATATTGTACTACATTATAGAGAGTAACAAAAAAGGGTGACCAAAGAAACATTCAAACGAATATTGTTCTCAAAACAATGTGTTTTGATGGAACATAAATGAATAAAGAACGATCACAGCTGACATTGGGCGACCTGTCCAGATTCACACTGGACAGGTCGCCAGTCCATCACGGGGCTGACTCACAGGGACATTCACACTCATTCTCACAGCGTGTCAATATGAGGCTTGCTCAATTCAATTCAGTTTATTTTGTATAGCCCCAAAATCACAAATGACAAATTTGCCTCAGAGGGCTTTACAATCTGTACACATACGACATCCCTGACCTTTGACCTCACATCGGATCAGGAAAAACTCCCCCCAAAAAATAGAAAAAAACATTTCACGGGGGAAAAAAAGTGAAGAAACCTTCAGGAGAGCAACAGAGGAGGATCCCTCTCCCCGGATGGACAGATGCAATAGATGCCATGTGTACAGAATGAACAGGGTTACAGATCAGGTCAGTGGCCTTAAGCTTCAAACTGTGACCCGAGGTTCCCATCTAGCGTCGGGACACTCATTCGCTGCATAGCCTCTTTTCAAAATAAACTTGAACAAAAAAAAGCTTGTGGTTGACGTTAATTTGACTGACTTAACATCTCCCGTGACTATATCCTATATACTACTATAGCAAGTGACTCACGTACACACAGGACACAAGTGACAAAAACGAATCGATGCACACAAACAGCGGTCTTTTTGGGAAGTCCTCCCACCCACCTGGATGGCATATGATATGATAGACTACATAGCCCATGCTTCACCGATGGTGAAGGAAGCATTGGATTTGAGAAGATAACAGCCGACCACCATGCACGACCAAACGAGGATTCCAGAGGGAACGGAGACCAAAGGGAAGCTATACGCTATCCCAGCTTGGACCTGAGTCTATTCCACCAGCCTGGCTAACGACACGGTCTCAGGGATACTGCGGCTAACCCAGCAACGGGAGGTCGGTGACTGTTGAGCCCTTCTTCTTACAGACACCTGGCTCCATCACGAAGCTCCAGTGGAGCGAGCGGCGGCGGCGGACTCTGTTGACATGAATGGTCGCTTGGTGCTCACACACAGTTTATTGTGATGGACAATGTTTTTGTCAGAGGCATTTTCTTTCCTCACTGAAGTTACATGATGTACTTACTATAGCCTAAAGAGCAGTGTAAAGCTCTAACAAACACAACACCAGTGGCAGGTACCCCCCCCCCCCCCCCCCCCCCCCCGCTAGCATTCAAGTGTTTATGACATTAGCCGCCGCCAACATCTGCCAAACCTGCCACTGATCCAACAAACAAACCCTGATTTACAGCCTGTCACTCCAGCTCTGACTGAGAAATGTTGCCAGCAGGCCGGACGCAAACCTTTCCTCCTTGATCTGTGTCTGCCCACAGTCAATGATTAATGTTCCTGTCAGGAACCAGCACACACACACACACACACACACACACACACTTTCTTTTAAAATGTTCAAATAGCTGGCCACTCGCAGGAGCAAAACAGAACTTTTCCCCCACAATAAAAATAGCTACGCTAATAGCAGAAAAGAATGTGCTTTCATCCACACCTGAATCCATTCATATATGTTTGTTTTTTTTAGCGTGGACTCCTCGTCCTCAAAGTGTGGCCCAAGAGTCTCACTATGCGGCAGCTGAAAGCAGGAGTTGTACAGCACAGGCCTGCTCCACAGCCGGCTCTCATGGATAACTTCTAATGGGTACTATTGCTTGCATAATTGGAAAACTCATTAAAAATAAATCAACAATAGTGCTTAGCTCTACAGTCATAATAGCTCAGCCATCAGTTGCCCGTTCATTCGAGACACAACGGCTGTAAAGAAATAGAAAAGTTTACCCGGCATAAACAAAGCATGTCCTCTTTAGCAGAGCATGTTGAGGAAATGACAATAAACTGCTGAGATTGTGACCACACTCCAAGACATGATTATTTTTCTTACCCTCCATAAATGGTTTCGCAAGTGATGTGATCAAAGATTAATTTCTATATCATATAAACTCACTCTTTTTCTTTTTGAGGCCATAGGATCAACGTTCAACCTGGCGCGCTTTAGAAGAGCTAAACCCTTTCAAGGCATGTTGACGGCGATACAGATGTGCGTGTTCACCACAAGAAGGAGGGTTCAGCCTTAAAGAATGAGCTGTGCCAGAAAAGCTTTCATAGTAATAATGCTGATTTAGAAGTCACAGAAATGATATGAGTCTCGGGGCTTCTGTTCTGGCTGAGCGAAGATGACTCTTCTTCATAATGAGATACAAATGACCTTCGGCTGTTCCCCATCCTCTGTGCTCCTCTCAGGCGGAGGTCTCAGACGAGTGCCCCTCGTCGTTTCACAGTTAATCTTGTTTCAAAAAGATCAAGATACATTATTGCATCACCTTCTATTAGTGATTACTATGCCTTATTACCTACTTACTCAACAATTTGGGGAAATGCACTTACCGTCCCGTCAAACGAGTCGGATGAACTGAGTGTAAGTCTGCGTTTTTGTTTGGAAACAGAATTAGGCTGTGGTTAGCCTAGCTTAGCATGAAGACTGGAAGTAGGGGAATGTGCTCAGCTTACTCAGTCCATAACTCTAAAAACGGCTTATTTTACAATGTAAATGAATAAATGGATGAATAATACAAGAGTTTGTGATTCCAGGAGTTACGTGTTGGAGTTGATGAACAACACTTTATTAGTACATCTGTGCAGGGTAACAGTTCACAGAACACAATGTCTTTCAAGTGTTTGTTTTATAGTAATTGTAATATTGTCACAAATATAGAATACAAGAGTATCATATTTCACAATATTGTCATCCTAGACCCATATTCCCTAAAACAAAGGCTCCTTTGAGCGAGCTGAAATATGTTCTATTGACATGGAAGACACATGGAAGACTTGGAATTGAATTAAGTCATTACAAACACAGTAAAAGAAACATAATTAATACAAGATGTAACCTCTTCACACACAGAACAAATACAAATGAAATATATGAATCTATATCCGTAGTTACTGACAGTATGTACAAAATCTTTTATACATGTATATTTCCGTGAAATTTAGCAGGAAGAAAAGTAGCGCAATAAGGTAGTGGTTCGGTGAAGTGCAATACCAACAAGAGCAACTTCCATCTTCGTTACTTTTGATGGAGTGTAGAGGATGAGTGTCAACTAGTGTGCGTCAGACACTCCACCACATAGACAGATAAACTAATAACATGCGACTTGGGGAAACATGACAAACAGTAGCTTCGATGAGCATTTATCTGAGTTGACACTGGGGCGGAACCGCAACGTCAGCGTGGATCCATATCTGTCCATATGGAACTCTCCTCTTCACTCAGCCTTTATTGCTTCTACAGATCCTCTGTGTAATATAGAACACTGCTTTTTAAAGATGTTTTTTTTCATCTTCCAGTTTCATCCATCTCATCTATGAGGAAAAAAAAAAAAGTATAATTTCCTGTCCGGATGCCAGCCTGTTGTCCACCAGACAGGCAAATCTGGTGAAGATCAGACGGGTGAACTCACATTCTCGATGCAGTAATGAGTGATTTTGACACAATGTCAATTCTATTCTCTTTACATCCTTTTTCCTTTTCTCATTCGGGATTCGACCGGGGCTGAAGCCGATGTCAGCACGAAGGCCAAAGACAGCAGGTCCCGGTGTATCAAAAGGTTAACAACTATGCAAATACCTTCCCACTCACTAATGCAGAGTCCTCAGATCACAGGAGCGGCTTGCTTGTTGGCTCCTCTCTTCCTCCTTCTGTTTCATGGATTGTGGAGGTCTGGATCGTGGTCCATGCCCTCTAATTATTCATACATTTCATATTCATTGAATGTGTTGTAATGCTGTTCATTCTGTACACATGACATCTATTGCTTCTGTCCATCCGGGGAGAGGGATCCTCCTCTGTTGCTCTCCTGAAGGTTTCTTCTGATCCGATGTGAGGTCAAAGGTCAGGGATGTCGCATGTGTACAGATTGTAAAGCAAACTCTAAAGCAAATTTGTAATTTGTGATTTTGGGCTATACAAAAAAAAAAACTAGAATAGGAACAGACTCTTCCCAGCCACAAAGAGTTGTTCAACCGTGTCCTGAAAGATCTACTGTCTTTTATGATACAAATCAAAACAACATTTCTACATTTCTAGAGCATTCAGTTTCAGATTTTATTTGAATATCAAAATCTTGATTGCGATCAGAAATGGAAAAAACGATTGAAAAAGAAACATTGCCGCTTGTCATTGCCCCGGAGCATTTTGAGTTTCATGTTGGCTCGTCTAGCGCTCCTGTAGTTGTGTATATGGACTATAATCCCATTTTTTTAATCCCATTTTTTAAACCCATAATGCAAACCAAGAACAGGCCTTTGACTTTGGGATTATAGGCCTTCAATATGGATATCGGACATATCCATGTCGGTGATAATATTCCAGTGTATGCTGACAAGACGCTGAATTTCCTTGTTAACTTTGTCCTTCTCTTCAAGCACTTGTGTATATTTATGTGAGATTATTTGATGAGCATGGCAGTCATGTTTTTGCTTTATCTATGTTAGGTTTAGTTTAATATTGGTTAAGCTTAGAAGAGCCCAGATCATACGATCCTTTGTGGGTTGGTCTTCCCTTCTTCGTGTTTATTCCCCCTGGGCCATAAGTCTTCAGTTGGT
The DNA here is from genome assembly GCF_009769545.1 of Cyclopterus lumpus. NCBI lineage: Eukaryota > Metazoa > Chordata > Actinopteri > Perciformes > Cyclopteridae > Cyclopterus > Cyclopterus lumpus. The sequence goes on from NC_046990.1 coordinate 6,315,075, forward strand.
AGCTTTTGGTTTGTTTGGACATTATTTATTTAGCCGATTTAATAAACTGAATGTGCTTTTCTGCAAATCCTGACTTTTTTGGATTACGTATTATAAGAGTTTCTCCTTTCTTCCTATTTTGTTGGGTAAAAAGCTGAAACACTGCTACGTTCGACTTTATTGATGTAAAGAAGATGTCATTTGTTCAGAGACACCAGACCGACTTTAAACAAGTGTGTCATTAACTCTACAAAGCAGACATAAGAAGAAAGAAAGAGCACTCAGTGGCAACATCAAGTAGCCGATTCATATTTCTGAGTAGAAGTGTCTCCGCAGGTTCCTAAAGCTGATTAAGATGAATCACCATGATAGACCTCATTTTTATTAATTGCTCCTTTTTTTTATTTACAAGAAATATGACAGATCCCTGTGGCAGTGGGGTGTGGTTAGACTCAGCTGTAGAGTGGGTGGAGTGGGGGGTGTGGTTCAGGGAACAGTGCCGGAATGATGTCTAATCAGTCTCAGCTGGGGCTGAGGGTTGATCAGCCTCAGCTGGGGTTAATCTGGCTGTCTCTCCCCAAATAAGAGCAGGAGGGACTGAGAGGAGAGGGGGAAGCCGAAGCAGTCACGGAGCCTGTATTTGTTTGTTGCGAATAAAAGAGCATTTGGAACGACCTCAAGCTGTGTTACTCACCGGGTAACAGGGAAACCTGTTACAATCCCATATTCTGATAGTGGGTAATATGGTCTAAACTGAGGCGTAACACATTAAAGGCACACGCATTATATATTTAATGTCTATTAACTCCTGCAGCATGCCATAAATCTTTATCACAGGCAACTTGCTATCGAGGTTACACATGATTGCTGAATTGGACCATCATGAGTCTTAATGGAGACATTGGTGTGTGTGTGTGTGTGTATTGTTCACACATTGTTTACACATAGGTTTTAACCTGTAAGTTAATAGATGTTGCATTCATATTATTAATGTAGCTGTTAACATACTTATTATGAATTTTGGTTGAAGGCATATCATTTCCAAAATATTATTACATTCACTATGTACAGAGATGCAAACCAAAATGTGTTCCACGTGTGAGACACAAAAGAAATCGGAGTTGTAACTCTGCATGTGAACGCATGAATGGACAAATATAGTAGACCATAGATAATAAAAGAGCATAGAGGCGATGTGTTGGTGGTGATATGTTGTCAGGTTATTGTTGTCTTGGAAACAAATAACCCACGCGCAATATTGGGATGAAGACCTGCCAGCACTGTTCTGCCAGAGAAACGATAAATATGGCCACACCCTTAGCTTAGGCTAAATATGATCTGCCGTAAACTGGCGCTTCTTCCTTTGATGCTTTAATTATATAATTCGTACTTTGGTGACAGTAACACAAAAGTCGTGTAAACACACTACCGTACACAGACAGTAATGCTGTAAAGGAACTCATTACTATCAAATGAAAGTAATAGTGTAATATAATACATGTTGATAGTCTCACTGGAAAGAAGGCATTCATATTGTGTTTGATGAGATACATAGTGTTTTGTGTTGCAGGGCACAAGTTATAAACAAATAAAAGTGGAGCAAAAGATACCTGCTTAGCAACTGATGCCACTTTCCACTGCAAAATGTGACTACAATAATCATTATTTGACAAGATTTGCTCTATTGTGTTCCTTTGAACAACACTGTCGGCTTCTAAAGTTGGTGGCCCATAGAGATGTTATGTATATGTTAATCTTGATTAGAGCAAAAACACCAGACCACAATGCTTTATTAACAGTGGAAAAACATGTCGCCGGACAATTAAAACGTAACATCGATGATTCCCAACACACCATTGCCTCTGATGTGAGTGTGCTGCAGATAACTGTACTGTATTGATTGTAAATTCCCTCTCCTAACCTGCAATCAAACCGTGTGTGTGTGTGTGTGTGTGTGTGTGTGTGTGTGTGTGTGTGTGTGTGTGTGTGTGTGTGTGTGTGTGAAGATCAATGACAACTGTGGCAGAACCCTCCCCCGGGGACTCTGCAGAGGTCAGTACTGATGTGGGTGGTTGGTAGAGGAGACACTCTTGCAGTTTACCCCCACAGGCTGTGTGTGTGTGTGTGTGTGTGTGTGTGTGTGTGTGTGTGTGTGTGGCAGTAACTGGCTGATGGGATTCAGTCAGTGACAGGGTAGCTGTGTAGCCACTGAGAAGCTTCTCAGTTGTCATTCCCCATGGCTGTGAAACTGCAGTTTGTTGCTGGGTGACGGTGATGAGCTGATGAACATCCATTAGATCCAGTGTCGGGTGTATATCGGCAATGTCGCTCCAGTGTGCAGTTGTATAAATCTCCTTTCCACATCCTCCTCACCAAATCATCAGCCCTTTTTAAGCTGCATAATCATTTTCTTCTTTTTTTTTTTTTTTGAGACAAAAACGCATCCGGACGTTCTGAGGCTTTATTTCTTATCACGATATATAAAAATGTAGATGAGTGCAAACATCATACTGATGGCCTTATGAGGAAGGCTTCAAATATAAATCCAGAAAATGTCATGGGGGGGTCTTCTAAAAATGGTTCATCCCGTTGGGAGTATGAATGTAATAAGAACATTTCGCCGCAGTTTGCGTGCTTGATTATTAGATATCATGCTTGCAAGACCTTTTGGCCCGAGGAGGGCTAATGGAGGGTCTAACGTGTAAAGGCTTTATAAAAATCCCAGCTTACATTTTTTACTTTGATGTGCATTTAAGTGAACATTTTGGCCTAAGGTCCAGGCTACATTGAACCGCGTAAACGTCTGTGGACCATTGGGAGCAACAGTCAATTAAAAAGGCGTGAGAGCACAGCGTAAGTGGTGCGTATCGCCATGGAGATCCTTCCACATATGAAATAACATCCCAGTGTTGTAACAGGGGGAACCCGCCTCAGGCCAAAAGGTGTCCAGTGAGTAACAGACAGGCTGCTTCTCCATGTTGTTCCGCTCCTCTGAACTAAACCTGCTTAGATGCTTCGCTGTGCAGCATTTCTCCTCACGGTAAAAAGAAGTGGGATTTGCAAAACCAGAAAGCCGGAGGTAAGCCCAAAGTAAGCTCGCTAACCTCTGATCCATAGCAAGATATTAAAAGCTAAAACATACATCTGCATATTCATACATTTTCACAACAGTTATTGTCTCAATTTTGGTAAAAATCGTTTTATATATTTAATATCGAATGTTATCTGCACGCAATTTAGTGATCACTTTCACACTCGGAGGAACCCCGCGGTGTTAAAATGTCCGCTTGGTGAGCTGATTTTTTAAATTTTTTATTATTGTGCAACAGACAGTTGGCTGAGCACGTTGATGTCAGCCAAGTTAGATTTGCATCACCCCCACTGGCTTCACCCAAAGCCCTTGAATATGTAAGACAAAATCGTCACGTTCACGCAGAACACTGCAGCCTTGAGTGCCACCGGTGTTTCACCATGCGTTTGTTTGCACATGAGGGAAAGAGAGTGGCCCCTGTGTGGATGAAGGTGGAATCGAAGAGACAGAATAAATCTCCCTTTTGGAAAAACCTGAATTTTCTTTACATTTGACTGTTGCAGAGGTGACTCTCTGTCTCTCTCTCCCTCTCTCTTCCTTTCCACACATAAGCACAAACAGTCAGCCCTGGGTTGAGATGCTAATGGTGCACCGAGAGCCATTGACCTCTCGGTGCCATTCAGAGAGCAACCACTCTCCGTGAACCGCTGAATAAAACATTGACAGGATGTGATGTACAAAGCGGAGCGCCTCTGCTTGGGAGCAGCGACTACGATGAATCACACATGCTTGACAGTTTGTTGCATCTCTAAAAAGTCAAAACCCCCGCCGACTGTTAGCATTGCTCAAGTCCTCTCCACAGAAAAAAAAGTGTTTACTTGCGCCTTGTGAGTGGTTTGGATCAGGAGCGGAACAATGGCTCGGTGCTGAGGGCTGGACGTGAAATGGCCACTGATCATACGTCTGGCTCTGGCAAAACAATAATTTCTTTGTCGGGGGGGGGAAATGTGACGAGGAAACAATTTGTGTTGTCAGGGAACACAGACGAGAAGAGAGCACCTGTCTCCACCTTTTTTATTCTTTTTGTACTGTGAAGAACATCACTTGGGGAGAAGATACTGATTCCAACCCAGATTGCACATTTTAATGCACAGCAACTTTCGATCTCGCCTGTCAGGAAACTACAAAACCGAGGATCGGTCGACGAAGCAGGTGGAAATAAGAGGTCTGAGGTCTTTCTTAACTGGACCGTCGAACGACCACAGACTACGGTGGGATGTATTTAAAGCCCCGTTTCATGAAACATACTTTGTCGTACTTTAAAAACGTTTTTCAAATTGGTAATTGTGTTTGCTTTACTTTTTATATAAATCCTTTTTTATTGTAACTGGAACTATCGATTGTGAGGTCATTGTTCACTACTTCTGGATTTATTTCCATATTCCATTGAGTGCATCAACTCTCTTTTGTTAAAGGCAAAAACCACCTCATCTGTTCAGACTTGCCCATCAAAAGACCCTGTTTCTTTATCTCTCATTGTTTCTAAATATAGCACTTGAAGTAGATCAGCATATTTGATGAAGTTGCATGATTTCGGCACTTTTGGGCTTGTACCAACATGGTTGAATGCACTTATTGTTCGCATAAGTGTCAGCTAAATCATTGTAATGTACTGGAAAGTGTCTCCAAATCCCATTCAAGCTCACGTTTGGTGTTGACTGGCTAATGTCTTGAAACTCAGCATAGTTGATTCAAGTTAACAACAATAACAAGACTAACATGTTGAATGGTTTTTCAGTGTCCTAATCATGTCCGCCTTGTCCTGGCGGGGAACGACATTTTTTACAAATAGAATTAATATTATTCCACGCAACTCCTGTGTTGAATCGCATCCCAATGTGTGATTTCCACAGGCAGGAAGCAGGGTCCTCTAAATCTAAGATTCCTCCTCCTTGTCGTGTGTGTGTTTATGAAACCAATGAATCATTGATATCTTGAAGTGCAAGGCCATGTAATGCTTTGTAAATTACAGGCAGGACTTTATAATTAATACATGCATTTACGCAGAGCTCCGACTGTATTCAAGCACGCTTGTTCACCGTGGAAACTTTATTTTGTACTCTGCTATCTGATTTGCAAAAGCAGCTTTGAAAAGCCCTTTTTTTTCTTTTAAATCCTGTAAAAATATTTTAACATAAGAGGTAATGTGTGTATTGGTAGTGGAACCGCATAACCCCAGGTGTCCCTCCTCTGCGTCTCAGGACCCACGAAGCCCTCCTCCATCTCAACCGCCCCCTTGAATACCTGCCGGCATTAGCACAGCAAAGGGAGAGCGCATATGTCTCATTTTCTAGAGGGCTCTTCCCCGGACGTTGCTTCCACTGGAAGGTTCATCAGTTCCATCACTTCCCTTCCATTGTTCTTAACGATCCCACCTCCTCCTCCTGTGCTTTCTATGCAATCTCCTCCTTCCAGCCTCAGTTCTCTCTGTCACCTGTGGCCTGCCCCTCCTTCACCTCGACCTCCTTACCATCTCAGCTGGATCCAGTTTTTTTTGTAACCTCACTCACTCCAGTTGCATTATGCCGAGACAGAGAGAGAGAGAGACTTACAAACATAGCACAATTGATATACTGTGTTTTTCTGGTATTTTTCACTTGTAATATGTATTGATGAAAACATTGCACATGTCAAAAATGCTTCTTCTGATACATATAACATTTCTATGACGATACAGACTAATTCTGCTGCAAATACTAACTCAAATATTATCAGCCAAACAGTCAAGTTGCAGTTTACACATATGTCTCTTCAAAATGTCCTCACTTCATCAGTTTTATTGTCAGAGTTAGCTTATGAGTTCTTGAATTATGGACAACATCTTAAAACAAGCAACCTCATTATTGATATTTGAATCTGTGTAATGTGGTTTAGCTTGTTGTGCTTCCCCGAATGTAAAAAAAAATAAAAAATGATTATTGGCTTCACAGCTCAGTAATGTTTCAACTGTGAAGCTGTCAGATTTTATATTCATATGTAGATGCAAAAAAGAAACAGCAACACCCCTGTATTTAGGGGGCAGTTTAATGCCAGTCAGTCATCTCAGTGATTCATTGAACAGCTTTGTTCAATGGTACATGGTAATTTGAGAGCATAATTTGACATAGATTGTCACAACAGCTTGCCAGACTCTGCCTAATGAGAACATCACTATTTTTAACTGTATAGTTGGAGGACGTTCCCAGGAACAATATGAGCCAATCACAAAATTGAAAAGAAATGTTATTATATTAATCGTTCTACCTTTCAATGTTTGATATATTTGTAATCTTAGATCATACATGTTTTTTCAGATATTAGCGTTGCTCAAAAAGAAAAGACTAAGGATCAATGTAATTTAGAACACAAAAACCTTTAATTAAACTTTTGAAATATCTAAACATGTTTGTGTTATCAGTTGGAGGGGTGTGGGAGTGTTTTCCTCCAGCGATACCTGCATTTGGACGTCACAGTGGCAAAGCTTGTAAACCTTTAAACCCTGTCCCTGCAATTAGAAGTGTGATGTACTTTTTCTCTAAAAAGAATCAATTACACCACTTAGTGCACTTCTACTTTGGTACACACATACACACACACACAGACAGAGAAAAGGGATTCCACAGTGTTATCACACAGCAGGTGAACAAACTCAGCAACACATCATGAACATCTGTGAGTTTCATTGAAATGCAGTGCTGTAGCGGTGCACCTCTTTATTGAATAGTTATTTTGTCGAAATAGAAATTGTATATGAAGTAAAATCTTAAAATGTCTGAAAACTTTTGTCTGACAGCCCGTTATCCCATCGGCCATTTATTTTTTCGGACTATTGAGTTTTCGGAATAATGGGCCGTTGGATCAATGGGCGGTCCCAGAGTTAAAGATGTTTATCAGTCTGGAATTTCATTTTTAAATGGGTTTTCACGATTGGTTATGGAAGAGGACGTGTGAAAATATGGTCACATTATTGACAGCCCAAAAATATATGGTAAAACAGTATATGATCTGAATTATATGTATTACATATTTGCAAATGACTTATTTCGAAACCATAAGATAAAACCAGATAAAGTGTGTCCATGTCTTTATACACCCACAAAGCCAAGAAGCACTACTACAGGTTTCTATTTCCCCGACCTTGCGATACACTTTAATTGTTTGTATCATTATGCAGAGACAGCTGGAAATGTGGCAAAGAGATTAAACAAGATTTGTACCAATGCTACCCAAAAGTAATATTGTTCCTGTCCTAATATATACATATTGTGTTCAACTCTTCCAACTCTGAAAGAATAGCTTTAGAAGTTGCTCTACTTCCACTCAATACTCACACATCCTGCACTCGTCCATCCTTCCATTACTAAGCAAAACTTTACTGACAGAGGACTGCAGTACATAACAATCAACAGTTGAGATAGCTGTCACTTCCACAATTCTGATTCGCTCACAGCAGCCACCAAATGCAGCCCCTTGATGGAAGTGTACGGCTCACAACAGGGCTGTTGATGATTGGATGGCACTCACCCGGGCTCATGTCTAGCTGGATAATCTGGCCACTCCCCCAGAATAAAATGGCAGCTCCCTTCCTCATTAATGAAGGCGCGATATTAGTTAGATTAACGTTTTATAGGGAGAGAGTTCTTCGAGATCGCCAAGATCCGTTATCACGTGATGACGACTTCCTATACGAACGCTATCCATTCTGGCCACAAGGAATAATTTATTAAAGACCTTCTCGAGTCGTACATTGAACACCAAACGCCGCAGCATTGACTGTCTGTATGCAGAGCCTTGTGGTACATTGTCGTACAGTGTGGTGCATTGTTCTACAATTTCGGCGATGCAGAACATCGGGAAAGCCGCTGTATGCTGCGCTGTTCGTGAAGTTTATTTAGCGCTTAAGAAACTTATGGATGTGTTCATTACGTTCCCTGGCCATATCCGTGTAAATGCAATAAAAGTTCTATATGGTCATCTCCACATACATACATGTGTGTGTGTGTGTGAGTGTGTATGTATATATATATATATATATATATATATATATATATATATATATATATATATATATATATATACATATACGTATATATATATGTATATATATACATGTATATATATATGTATATATATATATATGATCTACTTGTTCTGAAAGAGTTGAGATGACGCATGCCATTAAGCCGACTGCCAGCAGGCACATTTAAAGAATGAGGCACTTAAAATTAGCCGATACATTTTCTCAACACTTCGGGGGCGTTCACACCAAAAGCGTTGCGAGTAGATTCCATGTAAGTCAATGCACAGACGAATGGATGTGAATAAAGCACATTTTCATCCATTTATCTAGACATAGTCGGTGAAAGTTACCGAGCTGTGTGAGCCTACTGGTGATGTTATGTATCTGTCCTCACAATTGGCTTGAAGACCTACTTCTTCTGAAATACTCATATGCTCTATGCTGTCCCTCTCTCTCTCTCTCTCTCTCTCTCTGACCTTATTTGTACTTCATTTTGGACAAAAGTGCCTCCTACATGAATATGTGTCCACTTGGACTCGAGAACGAACTGATGAGAGTTTGGTGGCCAAGGTTTACTGTGACCTCGTAAAAACACATGGTTGGCCTTAAATCCAGAATTCATATGCTATTTTTTTGACAATTTCACACTAATCGTGATGTTTCAACAGACATGGATGTGAACTGCAACATGACTGGTTGGCAGATTCATACAATTCTTGTTTTCAATGTGAAGATTCTAATAAAATCCTATCACATGACATGATAAAGTGTAAGTGCTCTAACATTAAGTCCAAGGCTAATGGTTTTTGGTGTGAAGCCAGTGTCTACAATATCATTGAAATAATGCTGTCTCAAATAAAATCAACATGTTGAGTGTTTGAGTTCATGGCTTATTAGTATTTGTGTCCCACCGTAAACCTTTTTTTTATTGCATTTTTGTGTATGACTTGCTTCTGTGTTTACTTAAATGTTTTATTCGATTGCAGCCTTTACTCAATGTGACGTATATTTTTCTTTTCTTTTCTTTTTTCAGTTGCAGTTTGTTGAGCTCTCTCACTAACATATAAATAGGTGTAAGTAAAGAGCTTGGGGCAGACGGGAGGGGAAATCTGCTCCTCTGTGTGTTGCACTTGGCATTAGTGGGGTACAGATCAAATATACAAAAGATTATTTGCTGCAGACTGCAGTAAAAATGTCTGATACCATCTGACTTTTAGCCCAAAGTCAATTTGTCTCCGGCATCAGAGAAAAGCTCAGAGGGATGCAATTAAAAGTTTTATCAAGGCTGTCACAGCACATAATGGGACAGGCTGAACAAGATCAAGTGGGTTAGCTCCATCAGTAGAGAGGTGCAGGTCTGGGATTTGATCGGCTTCAGTTTGTTGCCCTGTTTACTGTAATACAACGCGACACATCACCACTAGTTAATGCAACCTTGAATGTGGCTTTACCAATGCATCTAAACAGTGAGGCAACAAAGAAGAAAAGACACAGAAGAAAGACACAGAAGCCACCTTTTGAATGCCTTGAGATCCTAAGAACACGCATAAATCAATATGATCAGAGATATTGTTTCATAATTGATTAGTTTATTCATTCTTGTTCAATCTCTTGGTGCAATCATCCTCTGGTGGCGGAATAAAACAATTATGATTGGTTGCTTTTGTCATTAGCAAAGATTCAGACAAAAGCTATTAAGTCACACCAAGGCACTCCCAGCATTCCACTCCTCCGCAGGTTAAATGCATTACCCACAATCATGTCAATCAGAGAACCGGTGTTTTAGGCGCAACGCCGGATTTGGTGTGAATGCAGCCTAACTAACATAAACCAAGCTATTATAGTTAAACTGTTGAAATAATTTGTTACAAAGGTTCTGTCATTCTTGATGTCACGTAAATGCTGTATGTATGTTGAGGCGATGGGGTTATTTACTGGTCAGAAGTTTGTATTTATCTTAAATAAGTAACTGAATGACGTATCTTTTATAGCACACATTTAAAATGATGTCTTCTGAAGGAAAAACTAGAGATTAAACTTGTTTGTTTGTTCAAATTGTTGCAAACCAAACCACTGGTAAAAAAAATAATCTTATTTAACATGGGGTGGTTCTCCAGGGGGTAAAAAAGCTAACTGCTAGCTAGCTATTTTTTCTTTTAATGTGTGTTATTGGGAGGGGATGGTAAAAGTCAGCGATTTAGGATCTCACACATCTTTCTCAGAGTATTTCCAAACATGAAAGCAGCAGGATGACGCTGTACAATTGTTCTTGCAAGGCAGAGCAAACATCTACACAAACTGACATCGGAATAGATATTAAAAGACAAACATTTATTTATTCATATAATTTATATTGATATACAAATATTTAGGGAGCAGTACTTCATTCAATACGTATTTATATAATTTATTTTTTCAATTGTCAATTTATTCATTCAATAATTTATGTATTGCCTTCACTATATATTTGCATATCATGGGAAATATGATCCATTTAATCTTTCTTACAAATTTCTACAATCAATGGAGTCCATCAGGTTTAATGAACAGAAGCAACATCTATTTGTATATAAAAGTATCATTGCAGTTGGCAGTGGTCAGCATCAGTCAATAGAGACTCGGTTGTTGTAACGGTCTAATGGAACTCATTTGTTATAGTTGTTTTCATAAGAACAACATGTTCAGTCTTTGTATTCCCCTTGTTTGGACACGCAGCGTCACTTACGCACATTGACCCTCCATTTGAAAGGTTCAGATCACACACCGGTCCATCTGCTCAGATCAACGAAAGGTCGTGACCTTCAAATTGGTATTTCACTGACTTTCATGCCTCTCTTTCCAAACAACCACTGAAGATCAGAAAGCTACCCAACCAGTATTACAGCTGCTGTTGTACTGGATTTCCTCGACTGTGTTATTTAAGAAATGGCTTTAGAGAGGAGTCTGTAATTGCTGGCTGATAAGCTGCGCAAACTGTTAACGTGATTGCTATTTTTCTCAAAAATGCCATGCAAAAACAAAACCCAGACCGATATGATCTAGTACTTACCTGCTTCCCTTTCTGCACTCATGTCAGGTGTGTTCCCCGAGGCCGTCAGTGTTGTGACGGACTGTAAAGTGAAGTAATAAGTCTGGCCAGTCTATGTGGCTAGATCTCCGTGGGCCTCGGAGGAAAGATAAAATCATAGCCACGGCTGCACAAAGACAGGGTTCAATGAGTTACACTGTATCATTATACGGGCCATAATTTCCCCTCCGGACAGATTCTCTATAATTACTGTAGGATGTTAATAAAAATAAGCTCGGAAACGTCACAATGCTGTATGCAATTCATAAATCAGACAACAGCAGCGACAAGATGCTCTCTGCAGACGTGTCTATTTAAAATAACCTCCAAACAACTAAACTGCATTCTAAAATACGTTTCGTAGAAATGTATTTTCACCTGGATTACTGTCAGTTTAGAAAAATTGTTTTACATCATAGATTGAAACAAAACATCTTGATTATGTTTAGGCAGACACCGGTACCCTTGGGTGAAAGTCCTGTTTATTTATTGGCAAACATTGATTCAAAACATATTTGTGAGGCCCTTAAAAACAAATGTAATCAGGGAAAAATTATGTATACCTCGAAACGTAATTGACAAAGGAATTTCCGTAGTTTGGGAAAGTATTTTTTTTTAGAGACAAGGGTGCTCTATACATCTGAAGAGCAATAATGTTACTGACAGCAAAGGTCAGCTGGGATAATAAGGATGATGCAGTAACATAATTGGAATAAATCTTAACTACTCCCAGAAGATACACAGCCCGATTTACTGATCCAACTTTCCAACACTCTCAAAGTGTTTTCAGATAGCAAAGCAAATGTTGGAGGGTGTGTAATTGTATCGGCAAAGGAAAGACGGGAGTTAATTTGAATTTGCACTCTGCGAAGCAAAATGAGATGAAGACGTGGAGCGGTGAGAAAAAAGCCTGTGATCTGGGAGGTTGAGGCAGGCGGAGCGTTAGAGCTCAGGAGCTCGGAGCTGCAGTGGACGATGGCCATCAGGTGTCCCCACTAAGTATGGTGTTGGTACAGAGCACCTGGGGAAGCTACAGAGCACCAGTTCATATAAGGAGGGCTATTTTAAAAGCTTCACTAGCTGCAAGCTGATGGAGAGATTCTTCCTAATGGCTTTGACAAGTCCCTTCCTGCCATGCAGTAGAGGTGGAAATCACAAATCACCGGTGGCGTGCAAGCAGAAATGATGTCCTGTTAAGCAGGAGAAACGATGAGAGAAGTGTCTGTTGTTGTCAGTCGGTCTTTTGACAAAATGAGGAGAAAACTAGCAGTTCCTGAGAAAAAGCATAACCCATGTTGAAGATGTTCCGCTAGTGCCCTCTACTGGCCAGGTCTGAGTATAACAAGTTGATTTAGCATTGAAATAAGATAAATCAACACAACAAGCAAAAGATGTGGGTCACAAAGATACGTCAGTATAGGTTTAGAACAACATATAGAACTGCAGTTCCTTGTTGGGAGTGTAGTTACAGTATAACATGTGTTTGAATTGCGCACACAGACACGGCTGTGTGTCTGGTGCTAGCTAGCTGCAGCTAACGTCTTTAGAACTGGTATATTTGCTGTTTGGGCCGACTGCGAAAACATTCCAGCGGTCAGATTTGTGAAAATACTTGCTTTGGGTTCAGTCTGAACTCAACTTCAGAAAATGAATTCTCAAAATACACATTCTGCACCATCATACAAAAATAATATTGATCTATTTGTTACTGACAGGAAATGCCATACGATTCAATTCAGTCACCATTGAGTCTGGCTTCAGCTCAGATTTCATAGGAAATTTAACACAACTAATCAAATAGATATGTCCTAACAACACATGTTTCCTTATGTTTTTCTTTTCTGTTGAGTCATACTGGTAGGTATTGCTTGTGATGACTACAGCAAATCAAAAGTAAGTGCAGATCTTCTTTCTGTCTGGAATTTCTGCCGATGGTCACTTTCTTCTATCTTCTAATATATTTTTACACAAAGTCAGGGCCACTCTGGCCTGCCCTCCTTTTCTCTTCACTGGAACACATTTCAGGTCCTAATTGTGGCACTAAAATTCATATTGAATTACCTAGAGTGAAGTACGGCTGGAAAATAGGCCTGTGATTTTCCTTGAGGGAATGACACGATGCTCAGTTTCCATGGTGCTGATGTCATTTTAATCACTGCTGCCTGCTCACAGAGCTGCCCGTTACGAGCACCAGGCAGCTCTAAAATGTCTTTCTCTGGGATGGTCCAGACATCAGCAGGACCACAGCAGTTTGATTTTATTGTTCCTGGGTGTACGGCTGCATGTGGGTGGGTGAGGTGAAGAAGTTCTGTTCTTGTTTCAGACCGCTGCGGGTACGCATTAAAGAGACAAGGATTACAGGATCATTGTGAAGGTTTTGCATGCCTTAACCTATTTACCCCACTGCCAGTATAGGCTGCCATGAAAATAACTTTGTAAAAGGTTGTCATTAGGTGTGATAAGATAATAATAATAAATGCACGAAATATGCACAAAACATGTCAGTTGTATACATTACTTAGAGAAGGACTTCAGAAGAGCTTCATTAGAATTGATAGAAATAATAACATTTAAACTGTTGAAGTATATATTGTTCAACCACATCGAGAAAGGTAATGCTGGTGTAAAGGCTCCTTGCAATTACTCGGTGCTTAGCTCCATCTGTGATTTTCAGCACTCTGTGACGCTGTGATCCAAGTAGCGTTGTTGCTTAAAGCTAACCAACTAGTTTTGTTGCCTCAACCTAACTAAGTAGCGTTGTTGCTTAAAGCTAACCAACTAGTTTTGTTGCCTCAACCTAACTAAGTAGCGTTGTTGCTTAAAGCTAACCAAGTAGTTGTATTGCTTAAAGCTAACCAAGTCGTGTTGTTGCCTAAAGCTAATCAAGAAGTTGTGTTGCCTAAATAAACTTCAGAACTAAGTAAACCTAGAGATATGAGATATGATGCAAGTAACAACTGACACTCCCTGACGCATCCAAAACTAGCTCTAGAGGGTAACCTAGAGCCTCATAATTTGAAACGTAGGGCCACTGACCAAGCATCGCTATTTGAGTAATTGAAAGTGAGAATTTGTGGCATTTTGTTTAATGTTGCCATGTGAAATTAATTATATTAGATTGATGCCCCTCAGCCTCTAGAAAAAGCATTTTCCCCATAGGCCTCTTTCATAAGAAAGATATCTTTAAAATGAATTATAAACTTTTTAACTGTAAAGATTGTATAAGTATAACACTTTCCCAGAGCCTAGACAGTGTTTGCGATGTCATTCTAGTGTTAAGTGTGTGGGCTGAGTGGGACTGAATACAGGCAGGTCCATGGAGCCAGACACTTGAATGCATAAGTAGTGGGCCTAACAATGCAGAAACAAATCAAGAACAGACACATCCTTTGGCCTATTCTCTGGGTGAGCTATTTACATTCAAGTGAGTGACATTCGTTGTTCCATAATGCTATGCGGGGTGCTGGTGCAGTGGCAATATCTTACTGTAAAACTCTCTCTTTCGTGTCCAATTTCTTAAATCTTCATTATCATAGCAAGATATTTGACCTGCGAGTGTGTGCAGTAATGGCTGATGTATCAGCATCCAATGCCCTGCAGATGGATAAGGGGGTTTGGTAGACGGAGGTCAATGATCCTCTACCTGATTACAAGCTTTGTGAGTCCAATCTGCTGTTAATATGATTTTGATGGTTTTATTCAGGAGCGGGCTGTGTTTCTCCAAAGTCAGTTCATTATTACTTATTTACTGCACCAGAGGGACAGATGTTATGCTGTACTGTATCCTAACCTTGTCTTTTTTCTTACATTAAAAACAGTTTGGGTAAAGTACTTGTACTTTCTCTGTAAAACTGTGTGTCATGTTAAAGAGAGAGCATCACTAGTGCTGGTCTATGGTCAGTGGTGGCAGGCTTGTGCATTGAAGTCTGTTTTAGAGGTTGCTATACTGTATTGGAAGAAGTTGTGCTCCAGCAAAGAGAAAGAGAAACTATTGATATTAGGGTTGGGTATCAAGTGCACTTCAATTTAATGAGACGTGTGCTTGGTCCACTACCGTAGGAACCACAACCCATGCAGCCTGCACACGGCTTGGAACACAGTGATGTCTGAGCCGTCGGCTTGCAGCTAACGATGCTAACCATGCATACAACGCCAACAGTGCTGCCACAGTTTGTGGGAGCTGGAGGGCCGTTATGCTCACACAACCCACGGTCCATCCTGGCATTGAGAGGCGACTTTTTCAGCAGCGGCAACCGCTGTGTAGTGTGCCAGGATTAGCTAGCGAGTGGGACACACTCAAAACTTCCATTCACATGATATGGATCCAATGAAGTCTGCTATTTGTATCGGTATCAATTTAAGAGTACTGGTATTGGTACTGGTAGCCGTTTACAGGGTCCTTTCTTTTCCCAGTGCTGTTTCAGTGCTCCTTTTGGGCCTGATCTCTGGTCATTCGTAGCCTCTCCAACATGCCCCCTACAACTCCATCCGGATCCCACCACGGCAAGAGAACCGGCATGGTTCAAGTGCTTCGAGGTCAAGCTGCATACTTAAATAGTTACGATATACCTATCCATGTATACCTTCCTATCAAAAAACGAACATCAAAATAATCTAAATCGGGTGCCAAATTGAATTGAAAGGTTCGGTACAAGTGCCCATATGAATATTTACCCATATTCTTGTGTGAACGGGAGGGAATTATTACACCAAATAAACAATCATGTGATCACACCAGCCGGTCAGGCCAGTACTCAAAGCAAGTACTCAAAACTCCTGTGCTGCAGACAGACTCACCAGGCAAAAGCAACACCGGTGCTGCTATCGTGGCTGGTAAAAACGGCTATAAAACCATTGTTTTAAGAAACTTGAGAACAAATGTCAACCTATCTTTTGACACAGCTGTGCCGGAGGAAATTCCTTGATTCCGACAGTTTTGTTGCGGGTATATCTCCACCGCTTGTGACTTATCAAGTACCAGGAAGATGTCTGACTGATAAAGCAGACGGCTGGGATCGGTGGGTTGGAGGCCATAACTCAACACTCGTCCCTCTATGCCCTTTTGGCTCCCGCAGAGGATCAGGCAGGGTGGGAGATTGCCCTTTGGAGGCTCTGTCTGAAGCAAATTGTCAGAAGGATCGCCCACCTTTTCTATCAATTGACAGACCTTTTGTGCTCAAGCAGTTCGGCTCTCATTACCACAGGCCTGGGTTCACACGCAAGCTTTTAAATTCAATTAGCTCAGATGTGCAGCAAAATATCGAAGGGCATTTGGCTCGAGCAAAGCCTCAAGGAAACTAGAAAAGGTCATGTCTCCGACTTCCTCTCTGTGAGGTGCAGGGAGGTAGATGGGGAAAAAAATGTCACATTCAATGGGATAAAATGGCATTTCATTCTCTGCACTACTCCACCACAGTGACCAAACTTAATTTCCCCTCTGAAGAAACGCTGCCCCGAGCAACCAACTCTTTTAGTGTAATACTTAGAACAGTGGGATTTTAATATCACAAGTATATTGTTCAAAGTTTAGCACTTCATTAATATTCAAACACCGGCTATAGCCATTCCTCACAGCAATAGAAAAGGCTGCCCTGTGCCAGTAAAAACCCAAACCAGGAGGCGTTGCACTGTAAAAACTAGGACTATAGTATATGGATCGTAACCAGCTGTGCCATTGAAAGTGGAGCAGATAATCTTTGAATTTTTGAATTATATTATTATGACTGTCACTTTTTTACAAGACATTTAACATAGAAATGCTGTATTATGCATGCAAATCAAATAGCCCTCTTGTTCCTTGTGCAGGGCCTTATTGAGGATGACCTTGGACGACAGGTGTTGCACTGGGAAAAATACGCCTCCTGTCACCTGCAAGTGACATAAAATTCCCAATTAAACTTTAAGATGACTGGATTCATGTGAACTAAACAAAACGTGCGTTGCATCAGTAATGAGGTTGACTTTTTTATGTAAGACAGTAAGGGTATTTAATCATTTCGATGTGGGTTTCCAAGTTTTGATCAACACTGCTCAATGTCTGCTGAGCTGTGTATAGTCCAACCTATATGCAATATCTTTATTTACATGGAGTTTTAATTATCTATATAATGGACTGTTATCAGACAATATCATGCATATTTGTCAAGAATATCTTGTAGTTTCGAAAGAAGCTTCCCTTTTGAAATGAATTGTTTAAACTACAGCTAAAATAAATTAATCTCTAGTCACTACATTTAGTCGATTATTGCAGCAACAATAGATCAATCACCAACTGCGATTAAGCGTTTATCCAAGCAACAAGAGATTATTAGAGTCATTTTTAAAGCAAAGCTGCTAAACGTTCACCAGTCCCCGCTCCTTTCATTTTTTTTCTTCTGTTTGACATCATTGTAAGATAAATATCTTTTGAGTTTTCAACTGTTGGAAAGCGAAAAGTAGCAATTAAAAGATGTCACCGTTTTTCACAATATTTTCTATATTTTGTTCCTTAATAGGTGACGAATGGATTACTCATAATCTCAATAGCGGGAGAGACTGAACTGGACTAAATGTAAGCTTTGGGCTGACAACAATGAGCTGAAGGAGGTCAAACACTTTGCAGGTGATAATTGTGTGTTAATTCCCGTTCACATTGCATTTCATGCTTGTTCAAGACATTGTTAATTTGAGAAGCTTTATACATTGTTTGTCAAAGGATACAATCTACTTACACTAGCATTGTGTCCGTAGCACTCTTTTTAAATGAACTCTTCTGACCTTTAGACCATTTCTGCTGGTAATCATCAGTTTTTTTTCTGATTATAAATGAACCATTTCATGATTTTAAAATTGTTTTTTATTGAATACAAAATAACTCTGTATTTATCGTAAAACGTTTTTGACAGACCATTTTTTGATGAGAAAAGTGATGTTGTGATCTCTGAAAAATGTCATTAACCCTAAGAAGTATTACAAAATATATTGTGATCAAACTAAAATTAATTAAAAATGAAGAGTTGTCTGAATGTCTCCTCATTACATTTTAAGGAAGGATTGATTAATATCAAGGTTTTCCTAGCAGCCACTTCAGCAAGCTCTGCCTGACTAAATACTACAGATTAAAGGTTGGGAGGAACATCTGCATAAGTCAAGGAGAGTCGGATGTAGCCAAATAAGTTGCCAAAGAACAGGAACAGCTATTTGGAAAACCTTTCACCTTCTGTTTAAGCATGCCAGACTGGCCGGGCTCCACACAAAACATATTCCTTATCCTCACTTTGGTCCCCTGACATTTATCTGATTTCACTGATACATCATATGAGTTGAGTTGGTCTTGACTTCAAAGTAAAACTACGACTGTTTCATAGCACATTCATATACCAGCTATTATATATATAATATATATTATTATATGTAAGTATAGTGGACGTAGTTACCATTATGTCACCCATTGTTTTGTGGACTGCAGTTTTGAAGCCTCAAGTTGTGCACGGAGACCATCGCCATCTTGTTTCCTGATGAATTAGGTGAACCCTTGACCCTTTGTCTGGTACCAGCAAACACTGGTTGAGATTCTCCTCCTGTTGTCCTGGCATTGTTGAATCAGAAATGCAGAAGCACCCGGAGTTCTATGACAGTGCCTCATATTTGTGCAGAAACCAAACAAAACACTGCGTATAAATGTGTATAAACCACAGAATGTCTTTGGGTTTAAACGGTAACGTTGCTACCGTATTCTTGCCTCAATTGTCGGCGAAAGCCTACGAGTTTGAACTTGATTAGACTCTGTGAAATGAATCAAAGTGGCTCTCTAATCTCCACCTATCTGTAACCTTTGTGTGGTATATGTATATGAATTATTCTTTGCACCCGGTGGCCTCTTTATCACATGATAATGATCAAAGTGACTCATCCAAAGGGAATCTTAAGAGAGAGTGGCACATTCAAGAGTTGTAATGGGATTTCCATAGTGAGATGTTCTACAATCTTAAATGTGTGTGAACTAATTAAACTAATTGTATTCATGAGCATAAAAGAATTCACTTATTTTCAGTGCTGTAAAGGGCAGCAGAAAATATAGTCACATTGCATGAGCAGAAATTTAATGAGCTCATTGTTGTAAACGCTGCAGCACTGAGCCACCCAGCACTAAGTCAGTGGCCTAATCGCAAGTGTTGGCTCACCATATTTTTCTTACATGAGCAGCTTTAAATAAGTTCTGTTTGGATATGTGGAGGAAATTAGGAAACCATATTTTTGTGCACTTATGAAAGTGTGAAGAATAACAGCAGCACAGAGTCAGATGGGTCAAAGCAAGGGTGTTTGGGAGGTAAACTGCAATATTGTAGTGTCTCTAGACACATTAATTTGTCTGAGACTTTGAGTTCAAAATATATTGTGGAAAAGACCTGAGGTGCAACTTGAATGTAGACCATAGCTTTCAGGTAGGTTCACAGGGTGATGGCTGAAGAGCAGTACTCAGTACCTGACTGGCTGTAAAGAAGGTTAACCAATCGGCTAGCACTGGTAACAGGGAAGAACGGTGTTGTATGTACCCGTTCTTTAACAAGACCAACACTCTGTGAGGCGGTACTTATTAGTGCAGTGTTGCTCTGAGCTAAATGCTAACATCAGCTTGCTAGCATGCTAATATTTAGCAGTTTGTCCAGGATTCAAGCTGGGTGTCATAACCTGTGCAATTCGTGCAAACGCAAATTTTTTAACTCGGGCGAAACAAGTGTGTGAGGCTGTCGGCACAGCCAAACTAGCGTTGAGATGCTCCGCCTGACATCACTGACGTCTTGCCGTTGTTGAATCAGAAACTATGGAGGATAAGTTGATTGTCTGGAAGCGGCCGTCATCCTATATAATATATCAGATTAATAAAGGGCTTGATGGTCCGACGTTTGTGGGACTTGCACAACATGTACAGATAGTGGTTATTTCTTCCATGGTGGACGGCGGTAACTGTTTTTATGGCGATAAGACACGCCTCCACATAAAATGACATGGTGGGCCGGATTCGGCCTGCGGGCCTTGTGTTTGACACCTGTTATCTAGTAGTTGTTTAACTGGATAACTAAAACATGTGACCTCTAGGCACTGATGAAAAAACATGGATTTACCAAAAAGCCGTAGGCTTCATTTCACCCCAGACCATGGATGTGTGTACCAAATTGTATGGCAATCCATGTAATATTTCAGTCTGGACCAAAGTCATGGACCACCAGACTAACGTTACCCTTCTCGAGCCACTAACATTGGCACATTTATGAAACATTCTCTATTTCGAATCAGTCCCAAGTGGAGTACATCGTTTAAAAAAGAAAAATTAGCAATCATTCACACGAGCATTGGAGGGGCAGGCATGACAGCCTTTCCCTTCAGGGGTTATGCACAGGCGTAGCAAAGAAATCCAAGGGGGAAGAAAAACAGGGAACAACGGCTCTTTGATGTAGTCCCTCTCTGGGAACTTGTCACTAACCATTTCTGAAGTCAGAGGACTTCCTGCGGCAACATTGATGTAGAACTGCAGGTCTTGGGACCAAACTATTTGGCCATTACAAAATAAAACCTGTACAAAAAGTAATCCTTGTGATATAATTGTTTTTTTAGGAATACATACCTGCGACTAAAGTGGCATTGTTTACATATTTAACAATGTCATTTGTGTCTCTGGAGGGTTATCAAGTATATCTACTCAAGAGCAGACCTAACTGCTCATCTTGATATACTACTCCACTGTTCATGTAATTAATTGCATCTTGTGGAATTATAATTTGTAATCAGATTTTTGTGTTTCTGTAATGCTAGTGTATGTGAAGAGTGCGGTTACCTCTGGTTCTGAAAGGTGAAGTCAATGCGGAAGTTCCTTAAAGGCTATATTCATAATCAGGGGGCGACTCCTCTGTTGGCAAAAGAAGTCTGTATAGACTGAATAGAAGTCTCTGAGAAAATGACTCTACTTCTCTCTTGATTTATTGGTGAGTTTATGGTCTCAATCTCTAGTTTCAAGTCTTCTGCAATCCAGCATGATGTTTATTTAGTACATTATGATCCATCTAGATTCAAATAGACCATAAAGCAGGGTATGCTTTAGGGTGGAGCTACAAGGTGATTGGCAGGTTGCTACCACGGCGTTGCCCAATCTCAGAGTATTATATATGGCGACGGCAAAATGCTGAATTTAAGGCGTCAAAATGGCAGTCCAAAGACCAATGAGTGACATGACAATGACTACATCCACTACTTCTATACAGTCTATGGCTTCATGGGAGCCCCTGGACAGCTAATCAAATAATGCTCTGTGCCCTCAAATCACCATAAAATATTTTTGCATGAACCATATTTCTCCATAACTCGGTCATTATCTCCGCCTTACATAGTCCGGTTTCAGTCTTAAGAACACTCCTTTTAATTGTGATTTTTATGTACAGTCACTGGAAACGAAATGATTTGTCTGGTTCATTGTTTGCTGATGTTTTGTCTGAGGAGAGATTGGAAGGTAGTGTTTGAATCCGTAGGTTGTGGGGGTTACAGAACCCTTCGCCATTAGCGTGTAGCATATTGCTAGCGGCTCTTGAGGGCTGGGAACATGTCATACGTTTCATAATCTTTGTCAATTTTCATCTTCACATTTTGTTTTGTTTGGATTTGGTTGTTGAGTTGTGTGTTTGGAGCATGTCCAAATGGATTACTTAGTGTTGTAGCCCAGGCTCTGTTGTTTAATATGGTGTATGGCATCATTTGTTCATTATATATTAGTTCAATCAATGTACAAAAGGTCCTGGAAACAATTGGATTTGACTGCAAAATATTTACTCAGATTAAGATTTTAAACTCAAAACGAATTGGCCTAAACATGTAAATAGTGCTTTTATCAGTAAACTATTTGTTAGAGTCACATGATTGCATGTGAGGTGCACGACCAAGAATGGTTGTGTCATTTTCTGGTGTGCGCCTCACGTTGGCTTCACTACAGCATGTTTAAAGCAAAATGTACTTACTGCTTCCATTCACATGAATATGTAATAAAGTACTATATCTGTACCAGTATGAATTTAAGGGTACTGATATTTGTACTGACATCGTAATTTTGGCAAATTACGTTCACTTGTAAAACCTATCTAGGCTTATCTAATAGTCTGTATTATGTTAAACATAGGTGAAGAAAACTTTTATTACCTGTAGAATCCCCCCTTAAAATTGTCTTTTGAAGTCCTTAAATGACTCTGGTGTAGTATCACGCCTCTACATCACGTCTGAAAAACAACCAGCAGAAAGAATTAGATCAAGATGCAGAAAGCAGCTCAAAGGGACCGGAGCATTTCCCTGTTGGCAATCGCAACTCATTTTAAAATAATACATTCAGAGAAAGCACAATATGAACTGGACTCCAAAATTAAGATGAGAAATGTGTTGCTTCAGAGGCGCAAGTTTGAAATAGATACAAGAGAATATTATTACTGTTGTTATTCCTTGGAAATGTCATAGCGAGTGGAGAGGAAACTTGCAAAGGTGGAAAGCTGGTGCTGAAATAGCTCTTAAAGGTTAGGTTATATTAAACATAGGCCATATTATAAAGGTTAAACACTTGCATTATCAACTAACATGAAATATGTGAACACAACAAAAGTGCATTGATTTGATGGTACACTGTAAAATGTAATAGCTGTCCTGACTAGTTAACTTTACTCAACTATCAAAAATATCACTTCCTACTAGTTTTTACAAAGTAACAGTTAATTGCAGGTAAAAAAAAGTACTTTTTTTGGTTTGAGTTAAGCTAACTTAAAACACTCAAGTAGGAAAAACCGTCAGGGGTCTGAGCATGTGCAGAAGCCAACATTCAGTCTATGTGCAAGCTCAAGACATGGTGGACTCAGAACCTGAGGCAAGAAAGAGAGACTGCTTGGATTTGGATTTGCCCAACACATTTTGTCTGTTGGAGAATATTAAGGTAAGTTATCAAGCACACAATAACGTTGTGTAAAATGTTTAGTGTTTCTTAGCTTACACTCACTGCACATTAGTCTATTGGCAGACCTTGTTCAGGCGTGTTTTTGGTGGTAACCTAACCTATTTTAATTGTCCCGTAATGAAAGTGGAAAGTCCTTCATTTTAAATGTTCTGTTTTCTTCGAGTTGACACAGCAAACGCATTTTGTTCGCAGGTCAATGAGCACTCGGAAAGTCTGATTTACAAGTGTGTCTTAATTATGTCCTTGACCTTGGACATAGCAGGTCAAATAAGTTGAAAAAAAAATGAACGCTTTTGATGAGAAAACAATGTTATTGTGTAGCTGAAAAACTCCATTCAAGGTACACCATCACATAAGATACGACGAGACAGAAAGAACACAGATTACAGTTCAAGTACAAGTCAAGGTGTAAGTTCTGGTCACCTTCGTGGAGTATTTGTCATGTGGACTATGTAAAAGACTGATCCACTTGAACGCTGGTCATTTCTGTATTCAAGCTGTTTTCTGTCATATTGCTCTTTTTGATGATTCCACAGCCAACTGTGAATAAAACCACGCCAATTCAATTGGCCAAATGTGTTGCTACAAATAAATTTTTGTTTCAATGTAGTCTAAGCTTTCATGATTCAGTGATTACACAAATTAAGCTCTAGCATAAGTTCAGACAGGAAGACCACCCCCTCACACCAGGCTCATAGGCCCACCTGTATGGCCCCCTCACCTGCAGCTCACATTCCATACCGGCTGTCACCATCAGAGGAGCCACGTCACTACCAGCTGATCAACAGCCGGGCGCGAGCCAATAGCACAGAGCCACGCCCTCTGAGCTAGCCTATCAGCTGCCGCCGTCTCCTCTAAATATGCCGTATTCATGCTTCTAGCGCCCGCTGCTGTTTCCATGCGACCCTCCGCCTCCCCAGCTCCATCCACCTCTTCAAATTCGGCAGCCCATCGTATCTCCAGCCAACGCCAGCAGTGTCTGGACTCCTCGGGGGGGGGATTCATTTATTGCTGCCGCTCAGGGCAAACACAGCGCGATCTCGAATCTCCCCGCCGAGTTCAAGTGCCAAATGGTTCAGCGTAACCCAAGGTCACATCATCTGGGAGTACATAAACGTCGACTACTATTCACCCACGTGTCTCTCCTGATTGAAATGTAAATGTGAAGACACAGTGCTGTTGTTACCCTCCTTTGACTTCACCTAAAGCCAATGCGCTCAGTTTGAGAAAGACGAGGGGTCATGACCGTCATCGGGAAACCGAATCGCCAACTCAACAACGTTTGACTCTTCTTTGTGGGAGAGGAGAGGAGGTTATGATGGCCTTAGCCTTTGTACTCTCCCCTCTCTGGTTCATTTGATGGCGAGGAGAAAAAACAGTGACGTATTAAGCTGCCATTAGGGGACTGAGAAAAAGTCATGCTGGATTGGATCAGCTTGTCAGAGGTAGCCATTGGGATTTCAGCAGCCCCACCAAGAGAGGAAAAGACAAACAGTGGCACACTCTCAAGGCTTCCATGATAATGGACAGCACATTGGTGAAAAAGCTGAGGATATCTACGGTTGATGACCCACATGAAAAGGAAGGAGGTGAGAACAAACGCAAGCCAGCATATCCAAGTCAGGAGGGGAAAGAAATCATATAAAGCATTTTATTTAACAAGACATGTCATACAATGAAAGAGACTGGCAGTTCTAGGCTGAAATGAGTTTTCGGAGGTCTCTTTGTAATGAAATTTATGTTGTGTGCTGATTTTATTTCTTTTCTTTATTTTTTATTGTTTGTTACATTGATTCAGGTGTGTCTGAATACTTATTAAGACTGTTCAGAGCACTCGCAGCATTTTACAGAAACTTGACTTTTGGACTATAATTATCTGATTTGCATTCATTTACGGCCTATGAAAATAGACGGATTGAATCCATTGTAATTTGCTTCTCTCGGCTCATCTTGTGCGGGATGGGCAGCAGACCTTCACCCAATCAGAATTTAAATTAGCTTCTTCAACAAAATACCATCAAAACTTTGGAAGCATAAAAAAAGGATTTTATTTGCTGGAGGATTTTTTCAAGAACAATCAAAAAGTAATTTTCCCCCGTATTTGCTGACCATCTATGTGTTTTTAGTTTAATTTGCTTGAATAGCGAAAACATGCGCTTATCTGAAATGTTAATACTCGAGGATGGAGATGGAGTGGCGCATTCCTATCTGGAATTAGTTGTAGACGTCAAGCTGTAATTCAGATCGATTTTTCATTCAACAGACGGTTCTGTTTTTTAACACCTTTATTGTGCACATCATAATTTCCAGTATTGTATTTGTGCTATTTTAATCCTTACCAAAGACTGAGGCCCTGTGCAGCCAGGGAGTATAGACATTTACTTCTCCGGGTCTCTGAGCAAGCTGCTGTCAGGGAGCAGAGAGCCCACAGACTGCTGCATCAGCACTTTGAATTGTTAGCCACTGTTAATAGAAAAATATAACAATTGACTAGCAACTATTGTTAGTGCAGCTAAACATATACATGTTCAAAATTATACATCCGATGTTAGCTCATTTCAACTGTAGCCTATAACTGCAGAATATGGTGGGCATGATTTATTTACCGTTTATGGGGGTGAGTCACTCCTGTGTGTCCAGCTTGACCTTTTTGTTGTAAAGGGTTTGGGGTTGCCAAGATACGTGTTGTACTGTCCCTTCTAAAAAGAGACATGAAATCATTAGAAGTCGTCTTTTTATCTTTCCCATATAAGAGTGCAGCAGGTGTTGTTGTTATTTGGTGGTCAGGCAGACTGAAACCCCTGTGGAGACTCCGGGACATCTTGACAGAACTGTTGTAGAAAATAAAAACAGTTTCTCCACATGAAGGGCAGAGAGGTCGACACTAAAATAAATGACAATCGGGCAGATTTGAGGACTAAAGCAATGTGGAAATTATTAAATAAGTGTAAGGCTGGGGATAATTTAACATCTTTCAATGGAATCACATCTTGATGAAATCGTATATTGAGATATGGTGATACACAATTACATCCTCTCAATTGATAACAGGCATATACTGACTCAAACTTCTCATAAAATCTGATTTATGTTGCACTAAAGTTCCTAATTATAGGAGAAATACTCTGTACATATCATCTGTCAAGTATTTAATTCAAACAAGAGCATACAAAACCATGTAATTATTTCATATATACTATTTATTTGTCAACTGTTCATATATTGCTCTATATATCGTTATCGATAAATAAAAATGACCTATATCAGAAGACCTTTAAGCAAAATCGCCCCCAGGCCTACACGGGAGCCCGTTTAGAATGCAGCATGTTTGTCAGATCTCACTGGGACACGCTTGGTAATTGGGGCCATCCTGTTAATCTCACAAATATGGATACACGGCTCAGTTTATTCAAATACATCACGGCCAACAAATAGACAGATCCTGTGCCGGCCCTGGGACAAACAGCTGATTGGCCCTGAGTGTCAGACTGGCGTTAAAAATGCAAATGTTTAAATAAAAGCTACAGAGAAAAACTGGACAGCGCGGGTGAAAGAGAGATGGTGAGCAAAAAAAATTGCCCTGGAGGAAAGTGACACTAAATGCTGCAAAATTACAGATGTGTTCACAAGCAACGGCAATGGTTAGTGTTTAAAACCAATACAAGATGGCAGGGTTGCCCTCAGCACGTCAACATATCACAACTACTTTTCAGACCTTTTTATTATATACTTTAGAAAACTTAACAAAGGACATGCCATAGGAAAGCATGAGATGTTTAGTAAACTAAAGAGCTGTTCCCCCTTTTCTGTCACATGGCTCCAGTTACTATCAATGTTTTCAGCCTGATCTGATGTTAGAAGTGACCAGAATTATTGTCTCTCTCTGGCTCTGGCATACCAAGGTGAATTGTGGGATACACCTAGCTCTGTATACCACTTCAACATTTTGTAAAGTGTGCATGAAGAGTGGGTTAAGTGATTGGACATGTTTCCGACGTATATATTCCGAACTATAGAGTGCACCTATCTATAGGCCGTACCTGCTAATTTTTAAAAGAAAAAAGAAATTGTACATAAGACGCACTTAAAATGGGGCGTGGCTTGTCTTGTGTCCGTGGCTTGTCTCTGTAAAAACAGTTATTTCCACCGTTCACCACGGAATAAATAACCACTAGTTCTGCTTTATACTTGTTGTGGACATCCCATAAACGTCGGAACATCTAACGCCCTGGTGTTTGGGTTCATAACGGCCGTTTCTCAATATGCGTTCTTGTCCGTACTTGTGTTCTCGTGGACTTGTGAAACATCATCAGTCGCGGCCCAAGTACTGTTCCAATTCAAAAGTTTGCTTCTCGCAAAGCACGGTAAAAATGCCCGGATGTGACTTGATCCGCCCATTTCCCAAAGGATGCATCAGAGGACACTTGTGCGTACTTTGGACAACCAATATCCCACAATGCATTTCGCACCAGCGACGGGGAGCAATGGGGAAGGAGAAAATACTCAACTGAAAGTTGACTTTTTCTAAATACTGTTGTTGAGTCACGGAATGTAATTTTAGGACGTTTTCAGGCGAGAAGTTATTAGTTTAAGCATCAAATCTGTGGTCGGTTTGCCGAGATTCAGCCTATAAAAAAATATGCGCCGACGGTTTCGGAGATTTGAGTTCCGGCTCTTGGGACCGGTGAACCTGCAGCCCCGGGCGGTCAGCACTCAGTGTGGCCGCCGAGAACAGCCTGATGTCGGCAGGACTTTTTCAAATGATCCGCTGGCTCTGGTGTCTCCGTAGCGGTTACACATGAGATATCATTCTGTTTGGAGGATCTAACGAGCACAAAGAGTTTATTTTTAGTTCACAGGTTAAATCAGTTTAACTGAGGGTTGCAATTACAATAACTATATTGTATAATAACTGTTAATATAACTATATATATATATATATATATATATAATTTACAGTGAATAATTGGAGTAAACTCATGAGCAAGAACAGCTGACGTGGTGACGTCATCAAGTTCGCTGCTGTTCCAATTGCAGAAAGACCGTCCTGCGTCCTCCCGTCCTCTGGAGTCTGGACTCCAGAGTCCAAACTCCCAAGTCCAGACTCCAAAAGAACACAAGTCTGTACTCAGCGTATTTAGGATTGAGAAACGGCCAACATCACCCGTAGGCTCACACAGCTCGGAGTTTCACCGACTCCGTCTCAATAACTTCTGCTTCCAGCGCTGCCGGAGCAGCAGCAGCATGCAGGCGGGCAGGAAGGGAAGAGGGCGTTACGGGTCTCTCCGATGGTCTCTGCTCTACCGGCTTTTTTTTGTTGCTCTCTGCACTCAACTCAATTTTGTTTTTGTTATACTTATACATCTCCGCGTCTTATTGGGTGGCGTAATAATCGCGCGACACAATGAATCGATAATGCAATTCGTTGCCAACTATTTTAATAATCGATTTTAATCGATTTTATCGATTCGTTGTTGCAGCCCTAGTAAAATGTAAAGGTTTACATTTGAAGCTGAGTGCCAGAGCAGCAAGCAATGTGATGTTTATGTGGCAAGCAGTGTGTGGCTGGTGTCAAAGCACCTGCGCCCATTGTTTCCTGTTAGCCCGAATATCGCCCGTGTCTTGACAGGTATCATTGCAGGTTGATGGAACTCTCTGGCACCTTGATCACATACACTCTCCGGACCTGTCTGTGTTATTGGGCAGTTCGAGCTGACAGTTGAGAGATGAAGAAGTATGAAATGCAACAAAAGTCGATGTTTCAGGGTTGGCAGCTTAAACCCTCGGGGCATCGGAGCAGCCTTAAGCTTTGTTTACTTCACTTGCTGATTTGTTTTGATTTCTCAGACTAGCTAAGGATTACTGGAGAGAGTTAAAGAGTATTTTTCTTAGGAATTGGTGGAGACCAGAAACAGGCGAGAAAGAGATAATTCTGTCCTCATGGTGCATTAACACCAAACTCAAAGCCGCAAATAGACGCAACGTCAAGACCGACGTCATTCAATCGAGACATTCATGTGACATTGTGTCGTGAAAGGCCATCGGCGTTGACCCCCTGTCATCACGGAAGTTGATGAAACAGAAATTGAGAAAATAAAAGTTATAGACTCTACGATAGTACCTCATATCTGTACAGAGACCGGCCCAAAACCCTGCGTTTATAAGTATATGTATAACCATGAACTCTGATGCTTTAAACAACAAAGTTGCTGCCGTATTTACGCGTAGATGACGTTATTTTGAGTGTTGATGGAGCAGCTACAATGTTAGCATAGCCTAGCATCGATTGGGCCGAATTTCACTGACAAAACAAGCATTGTAAAAGTTCTTTGTTGTCGATTTACAACCCAGACAGGATGGCGTTTGGTTTCCCAACGTATCTGAGACTTCCATAACATGTACAAAGCGGCAATAGTTGTTGTCTAGGCCATTGTTGATGACTTGTTGTTGTCTACATGGAGGTGAACTCCTCCCCTACGGCGCATCTTGTGGGAGTGATGCTTAAATGATTATCTTAAAACAAATGATCCTGCAGTAAAACTTGCACGATTAATGAAAAATATGCTCTGCGTTTCGATGTGGACACACCATGGCGTTCATCAGATGACCAGAAACTGGACTCCAGATTAATGATAGCCATGCCCTCTAACTGCTGGATGAGTAAACACGCAACGGTTTGCTCACAAATTTGCTCTTATCAACTTTAAAAGGTGATATTTCTCGAACACAATAAAGTCAAGGCTCGCAAAAGATATTGCAGAAGAGTCACTTAAAAGATGACAGCACTGGATGTCATTTATAATTAACAATATTGCAAGACTGATGATAGGGTTGAGTATTTCCCATATTTATTACCTCCTGTCTTTTGATCATCATACAGCGTCTATACAAATAGTTGACCGAAGGGTGTCCAAAGTAGAAAAGGTTCAGCAAAGTGAGGGAAAATCAGAAGATGAATAATCATTGCAAATATTAAGGTAATCTGGCCACTTGTGCGTGTTACGTCTTACTCTGGACCAAAGTGTTAATTGTACTAACAACAGCTCATCGTCATCATCCTCAAACCCTGAGACCCAGTGTGAGCATTCAATCTGCTTCTCCTGCAATAAAGCATCATGACCTCGCCTCATGTTGGGTTTGATAGTCGTGATCCTAATTGATTTTGAATCATCCATCCATCCATCCATTATCACCCGCTTATCCGGGGTCGGGTCGCGGTGGCAGCAGGTTCAGCAGGCCGAGCCAGGCTTCCCTCTCACCCGCAACACTTTCCAGCTCATTCTGGGGGATCCCGAGGCGTTCCAAGGCCAGCCGGGAGATATAATCCCTCCAGCGTGTCCTCGGTCTTCCCCGGGGCCTCCTACCAGTTGGACGTGCCCGGAAAACCTCTAATGGGAGGCGTCCAGAAGGCATCCTGACTAGATGCCCGAACCACCTCAGCTGACTCCTTTCGACACGAAGGAGCAGCGACTCGACTCCAAGCTCCCCCCTGATGTCCGAGCTCCTTACCCTATCTATAGCCCGGAGGAAGCTCATTTCGGCCGCTTGTATCCGAGCTCTGATTTTGAATCAGCCTGGTCCTATTTCCTATCTGCCATCTCACCTTCAGTCACTCACTTTAGTCAGACCCTCAGCTGAAGATCAACTTGTCCACTAATTGCCTCATACTTTCAATTCTCCTAATGAAAACGGCGATTGTGGACAATGGGAGCAAATTACATTTCATCTGAGCAATGCCTTTAGCCCCCACCACGAGTTCCCCCTGCTCTCCTTCCAACACTGCCCATCCTCCAGGAAGCCTCGGATATAGCATCTGTGAAGATGGTTTTAGCTTCAGTGATCATTTTCCTAATTAAACCACACAATATTTAATTAAGAGCCGGTGCAGTCTAATTGTAGAGATTGTTCTTCTCCTCCTTCCCTTTTCTCTCTCTTTCTCTCTCATTCCTGACAATGTAGGGGTGGAGAGTATTCCAGGCTAGAAAAGGCTCATCTGTTGAAATGAGGGAATCTATTTTCTATTATTTAATGTTGACCTATTGTCTTCACAGCTCGGTGCGGTTACACGGGGCGGCCATTTCTTCTTCCTTCCCCAGATCTCTGACCACTGCTTGATGAAAACTGATAATCAAATAAATGGGGCATATCAGACATTGAAAAAAAACATTGAAACTGAAAAAAAATTAATATTGTTTTAAAACATTTACAAAAAAGAAGTCAAAACAATATTAGGATTTCTGAAACAAACATTATTTGTATTTCTGTAACGCCACAGCACAAGGCCAGTATAATACAAGCTACCAGAAAAGCCAATAACCAGCTCAGCAACAGAACACTGGTTTCCTGAGGCCATCCAACTATTTGTTAATGAGTCCATGCAGCTATCGATGGTAATCACATGATGCTGCTGAAAGGTATTGATCCTGGCCAGAGTCTTAGACTTGAGAGCAGAGAGCACTGTTGTCACCGCTGCCCATTACGGTTTAAAACAACATTTACAATGTGGCTGAAAATATCAAATTTGGTGGTAGCAATATTGAATAAACCAGTCATGTTTATTTCCCTGGGGGCATGAATGTGCTCAGAGAAGGTCATGGCTATCTGGTTAATAGATTATGAGGTTCTCAATGTGCTAATGTAACATGTTGTGCCTCAGAGGGTGCAAAATGTCAGGGGGTCACCAAACCCATCAACTCAACATCTCATAAACAATAGGATTACTACTGCTTTTTATTTTAGAAAAATGAAGGTGCTGCAAAGAAGAAAAAAAGACATGAAGTGATGACGTTTGAAAAGGTTCTTCCTCTGAGGTGTATACATTCTCTCAGTCAATGTAGAGGTGTCTGTCCATCGCATTTTATTTCTCATAAATTCTTCACGATAAAAGTTCCACGCTTTTTTTGCTTTCCCTTCATGCCGTTTTAGTTGAATAGTTTTTATTGATACAACAAAGCTCCGCAAAATCGTCGATGAACACATTTTTCCTATAACTTCTTCACAATAATAGTCCCCTGTTATTTTGTAATCTAAAACTTTGATTTTGGAGCATCAAAATCAGCAAATGTTGGGTTTTCATCAGCAGGAATGTAGACCTGTTTTCCCTCCTCTCTTCCCTTTGTTCTCCTCGAGAGAGGAACTCCCCTTGTGAGGAGGAGGAGATGATGGAGACCGACATTTGATACATGGTCAGGAGCACCTCACTGTGATCCCCCTTCACAATGCGAGCCAGGCCATCACGGCGTGTGGTCTGTCCAATCGGATCCCAAAAGCGAGCAAGAACCTCGGAGCGCACAGGTGATGTGTCCTGGCTCGATCGGGCGACAAAAGTGTATCCATGGTCACTGTTGTCATGGCAAAATACACATAGCGCCATTACATTCAGTGTGATTTATGTGTCTGTTCAGCTGTATTGTGAGGAATGTATAAATAAATAATGCAGTTCATTAGCATTTTATATTTAGACCCTGCCTGTCTGGTGAAAGCCAATGCATTTGAAACTATATAGCCAAGTAACTCAAGTTTGACGGTAGAAAGAGCTATCAGTCACACAAAAATATTATTAAGTTATTGTGACAGTAAGGGTAGTCCTATTTTAATACAAATACACGAATTGCAGTATCCAATATTCTCTCCTTTGAGCTCTGGTTTGGTCTTTATCTGTTCCTTTAGCTGCTAGATGCTCCACTATGTTCACCAGCTAGTCTGATGTCTGCTGCTGAGCCCGTAGTGTACAGTGGGTCTTTAGAGCTTTTTCTCTGAAAACAGCTGCAAAGTTGATGAGAGCGGAGATTTGGAGCAGAAAAAAAAAAAACAATTATCTAAAAGGCTGAGGGGATTGCAGCGTTGGGTGGTAATGATCTGTCAGTTAGTAAGTACAAGCAACCGGTTGCAAATGACACGTAGTCATTCGATCCATTTTTACACAAAAATATGAATTAATGCAGTTTAAAAAAAGAAAAATCATCTGTCCAGCTTAAAGCTATACTGTTTAAAGCCAAGGAAATAAATCCCTATGTTCGACCTGAGCTGTAAATTGTGTGATTTTTTATTTCAGTGCTTTTTCTTCAACTGCAAGGACATTAAACAAACTCCCAATCCTGAAGTTATGTGACCATCTGTCCCCAGAACTCTCCATGTCAATGCGGCTCTGTGTTGGTAGATTAAACCAATGCAGCTTCAGCAAGTCTTCATGGAACAGACGCACACATCACAGCTCCCACGCATACATCCCCTTGTGCAGCGAGAAGTAGCTGCACCAGCAGCACACGGAGATATGAAGTTAATTAAACTGCCAATCCCCGTGAGGACCTTGACAGCCAGGGAAGACCTGTGGCTGGATTAGAACAGAGGAGCTGGTGGAAGCAGTAAAACAATCTGCAGTGTCTCATTAATTCTATTCACAAACCAAAAGTATCGAAAAGATGATTCCCAGATTGTGTGTTCATATGGCAGCGTCAGTTAAATTTGTTTTTTTTGTTACAGTGTATGTGAATAAGATGGAATAGTGGAACTTCCCTTTGACCCTTGATCTTATGGGAGCTTGGAGAGTTGGCCAGCGGGGTGGAAAAATCGTTGTGAGAAAAGGAAAGCAAAGAACATCAGTCCATCACAATGTCATTGTAGAAACAGTGACTACTTTTACGGCACATATTGACACATGCAGTCGGCCATGTGCAAATGATAGAGCATGTCTGACACTCTGGTCCCCATGTTATATATATATATACAACATATGTGTGTGTGTAGATATACAGTATTTATGTATAGATTGAAATGTGTCCCATATTACGACCTAACCTTATTCAACACCCCTCACACATAACATGGGAAAAAACGCACACACACACTCACGTCCATCTATATACATTTCGCATTGTTATTCTCCTCAGTTTTCTTTTTTTTCCCCCTGTGTCTTTGTCCCTTTCTTTTTTTGTATAATTTCTTGGGTCTGATATGTGTTCATGTTCTCGTCGGCAGTTGTTTTGTACTCACTTTTCTAGACAGTAAAAAAAAACAGCAAGCGGCGCTGGCACGAGCTGGGGGAACGTTCTCAGGTGGCTCGTGGAGCAGCAGTGTTGTTCCAAAGGCTCCCTCTCAGCGGAGCGCTCGCAACGAGACCAGGACAAAAACATGCCAGAGAACCAGGCGACAGGGAATAGCCATTTTCACACCCAAATCTGATCTGCTTTTGCTGAAATTAAATCAAGTTTGATCGCTCTATTACTCAACACATTGTCCCCACTCTGTGTTTACTCTCTGTAAGATGATCAAAACAGCCCTCCGCTCTGAGTTTCTGTGCCTTTTCATCAAGAAAAGAGACAAAGTGATCCCCCCCCGGGGCCATGAACATACAGACTGATGAGGGGATTGTCTTTGGAGGACGTAATCAAACAGGATTACCTTTTGTTTGTATTTGTAACTGCTGAAGCAATCTGCTTCTCAAGTCCCATATGTGCCATGTCCAGATTTTGGAAAGTAAAAATAAGAAATCCACCACAATGAGTACCCACTCAATGAGAATGCATATCATAGACAGCTAATATGCCTAAGCACATTTGTTTTGGAGGAACCATAATGACTCCGTAATGAAAGTTTTAGTAATGCTGGCTCCAGGGATGGAATTGTCCGCCGGTCGGTCCAACCACTTTGGTCCAGAATGAAATATCTATATTTTATAGGCATTCATGGTCCCCAGAAGATGAAGCACACTGACTTGAGTAATCCAAATGCAATTAATTGGTTTTGTGTAAATGCACATGCATTTCTTTACGTGTCGCTCAGGACCAAAACAATGGCAACGGAAAGTCACTAAAGAATCCTTTTTCATGGTGGACTGACTAATTAAACGCGTCCATGTGACTATGCACTGAGTGATGAGGTTGTGAATATTGATAAAGACCACTTATGGTGGGCTGTAGGGGCAATTGATAGGGTCCTACAAACCCTGGACATTATTCCACAATGATGTTGTTCCTAAATCAAAGTGGTTGCGTTGCCTAAACCTACATTTTGCATTGTAATGTAATGTAAAAAAAATGTGTTCTGAGAGACTTGATACGACATATTACATTTTGTGAATATTTCACAAACTGATTTTCAAGATTTTCAAACCCCTGGTGGATAATTCTAACGACACTGCTAACTTTTCATCTGGCACCATCCCAACACGTTCTCTGCCAATTCAACTCGTCAAGTGTATTATGTAATAATAATAATGCATTCTATTTGCTAGGCACTCTTCATTCAAGAATCTCAGAGTGCCATTATGTACCCTCACATTAAGAGGTTCTACGTACCCCTCTAGCATCAGTTTGGACGTGACAGTTTCCACTTGTTACATGCCTACACTGTTTTCAAAATCAACTTCTGTGGTCACAGGAAATAACTTAGTAATAATAGTGTGGAAGGTTTATTGATTTTCATTTGAGGAGGATCTGGCCAGAGGTGATTTATTATAAAGTCTAATAGCAGTGGGCAGGAATGTTCTTCACCACCTGTTCCGGATAGTCCAGTCTGCAGTCAATGATTAGCATATAGTCCAGTCTGCAGCCACTGTTAGCATATTACCTTACTAAACTAAGATTGTGAACATGATAAATATTATATGGAAAACAGTATAAGTTTAATATATTGTTTCATCGTAGTCAGAGACCGAGGGGCGAATTCACAAAAGCTGTTGCGACGTTTGTGGCCGCTAAACCTGCACAAATAAAACAAAAATGTGTTATTCTCAGATCAACCACAGAAACTCACCCCGAACTGAGCTGCCAAGCAAATAATATCTCGGTGCTCCCGCTCTATTTGCATGTATTGAAATAAAGTAATATGCAGAACCGTCAGGGCTGTAGAAGAGGGCAGAATAAACTAAAGAAATTGCTACAATACCCTATTTTTGCATGTCATTATTTTTCTCTATGAACGTCTGTGAATATCCAATGTTACTGATTATTTGCTTACCTTAAAGATATTGATGCCTTGTTAGAATTGGCCTAATTATGTACACAGCTACCTGATTGGCTGCAGCTGTGCTAAATAATCTACAGCTGGCATCAGCTTTGGTATAGAAGTGAGCTGTTCTCACAGACCCTGATGAAGACTGTGGCTGGATGCTAAGCCCATTTACCAAAGGCTTTTTAACTTTTACAAATCAGAGTGCTCTGGTATTTTGTTGGTTATGACTCATTGATCACAAAGCTACAAGTCTAACTGATCTCTTTGTTTGGTCTCATGGTATGTCCTTGAGCCATTTATTTTATACCTGTATTCCTAAAGTAGCACCCCACATCTACTGGCATTTGGTCTTTCTGTATGGATGCAGTGGCAGTTGTCTTATGAAAACTAAATGTCTAAAGAAACTCTTAAAATAAGATAATGTAATTCAGATTTTAATTAATGAGGTATTCTCTCACACATCTGCATATATGTTCTGAGGCATTTATGGACACAATAAAAGGAGGGACATTTAAAGTGAGTTCCACCTCAGCCCAGTGTATGAAAAAAATAAATAATTGAAACAACTGTTTCTGTTGGAATTCTGGATCGGGCCGGCTCTCACTCCTCACACCCGACGCAGTGATAGATAATGGCACTCAGCTGCAAAAAATGTGTTATTTTTCACGTAATATCGCAAAGTATCCACATTCTTGGATTGAACGTGCATTAAAGTCGACGGAATATAATCCAAGAGGTAAATGGACTGTACTTGTATAGTACTTGCTAGTCTTCCAACCACTCTAAGCACTGTTACACTACATGTCCATTCACCCATTCATACACTGATGGCAGTGCAAAGTGACACTTGCCCATCAGTTATTTATCGGTAACTCCGTCTTGCCCAAGAACACATCGCCATGGAGGAGCAAAGGATCGCACCGCCGATCTTCTGTTTGAAGAACCTGTTCTGTTTGCCTGTTCTGGGCTACTGTGAAAAACATGGCGGCCTGCTCCGTGAAGAGGACAGGACCCACAACACGTAGATAAACGGTTTGTGTTAGGTTCACTAACAATGACCACGCTACTAGCAATATGGGTTTTGAACAGTTTATTGCATAAAGTTATGAAGCGGAAAAGGGGTCAAGGGGTGAGGGATGTAGGGTTGGGGTCGAGGGGGAAGGGATGGAGGTCGAGGGGTCAGAGGTAAGGGAAGAAGAGGTGGTAGAGGGACGAAAGACAGGGAAGGTCGGCGGGGTGCGATGGTTGGTCAGTGGTGTCCCGGTGGCTGGTGGGAACAGGGAAGTGGAGACTCATGGATGGGGGTAGTCTCGTCTGAAGCTTCGGAGAGCGGGTCCCCAATAAATAGCTTCATGTGGACAAGCACTGGTGAGCGTTCCTGATGGCGTTCGGATTGGAGCGGATGTAGGAGAGTTATGCGGAGGAGGACCACCGGCCAAGCATCTTGATGACGTCGTCAGGGATTCCTTGGCTTGCGGAGTATTCATCAACTTTAATAGATTTGATAATATTAATCCTACTTGCTTTAAAAAAAAAGATTTATCTGGACATTTTTTACCTTTGCTTTCTTTAACAGAGGACAGTTTTAGTGTGAAATTTACCCCAAACACAGAATTCATTTATTGTGTGCAAAGGTCCACATAAATACTAACTTGTCATGGCTGGATTATGACCACTATCCTGATGTGTAACAAAGTAATTTGCAAAAGGTAACGCAAACTGAATGTAATGTAATCTCATATTTATATATCCAGCCTGGTCCTACCAAATGTCAATTGAGTGACACATTTGGCATGCAATAACAATGTCATTTTTGTGTCGATCGTTGCATTTTACGACATGTAACACAACCGTGTGAATATGCTTTGCTCAAAGCAAGTTATGTAATATAAAAAGGGAGAGACTACTTATGGTGGATAGGTCAAACAAACACAGGACTTTCAACCAGGAGACCCTTATTCCAGACGGATGTTCCTGTCCCAAAGAGTTGAGTTGTTTTTCAACTTATGTTACGTAGTTTTCGTTACACTTAGTTTATGTACTTATTTTAGGCCCAATCAGGATGTTTTTCCTCATCCAAGTTGCTGAGTTGCCTAAACTTCCACAGTTGTTTCACAGTAACGACGATGTGCCGTAAAATGTTACAAAAAGCCAAAGATGACGCGCAATGTCCTTACAATATTGTGCTATTCATACCTTCGCCCTTTGATTAGATTGGGGAGATAAATAGAGAGATAGAACACTGATGCAGTTGTCCTTGTATCTCGGAAGTTGTGTCAATATCATCAAATAAGTAATCAATCGGATATGTATTAAGAAAAACAAGGCAGAATCTTTTGTAGTTTCATGATTTCTTTTATCCATGAAAACTTTGTTTTCAGACAAAGACAGGAACAAAAATATGCCGTTTGTTGCATTATGGGAAATGTAGGATCAAGTGCTCTTGGTTGACACAATCTCAGGACATATCTCCGTCTCTTCCTTCAATATTGGCCATTCTTTTCTCTCAATATATCCACAAATGTTATGTTCATAGTGCAACTCAAATATGGGTTTATGTGATGCATATGTTGCTACAATACAAAAACATATTTCCAACACTGCCATTCTTGTCTTTGTTAAAATCTATATTTAATTTGCAGTTGTGCTCATTGGGTTTAATTTATTCAGCTATACAAAACCAGCAAGAGATATTGATTTTCATCAGTAAAATGCTGTACATGAGTTCGGTAAACTGCTTCAAACTGTGGGCTCTGGCCAGTTCTCATATACAAAACATAACCTGGAGCACATTTCCATGACCATACATTGCTGATATTTATCTTTTAGAAACTCCACATCAAAGTGTGTTTCCCTGAACCAAACTCATGAATAAAAAAGCAACGTAAGTAACAGAGTAACGGTATGCTAATTGACTCCACTGCCGTAACCTTCTCCCCTCCCTCCATTGTCAGACTCTCTCTGTCTTTCTCTTTGTCTCTCTGTCTCAGCCTGTCCTCCAAGTCTTTATAAAGAGGGAAGCGTACTACTTTGTACATATTTGACTCCTCTTCCCAAATAATTTCGGGCCAGAGGGGGACAGGGTATTTGTACAGAGGTGAGGAGTTTGAGGATGATGTACAGTATGCAGTAAGTATGAGTCTTCTCTTATAGTCAACAAATCCAATGAAAAGTCCACAACCAGCAATGGATGTATCTATCGGATTGTGTGTATCCAAAGCCTGATCAATCGTATTCCTCTGTGCCACGTAGAGCTCCATCAGTGTCCAAAAACTATTTCTGCCTGATCTCATAGAAAACGTAAAATGGCCACGACCTGAACATCACAGACCAGTTATTGTGCCGAGTGTCTTAAATTATGTAGGCTACGTAAGAAGTTACATGATGTTTTCTTGCCTAGACATACACCTAAATGTTTTCATGCTGGCAGCACCTTCCGTGCCACCACCACTTAATGTGATGTTAAGAGGTCATGTTAATTTCACGTATTTCTGTGAACTTTGAGTTAATCTATTTACCAGATTGAGAGTCTATAAGCACGCTAGCAGATCTGTAATGATGTTTAGCTGGTATGATAATGTTTAACATTTTCATCTGGCTATTCATGCTAACATATGCTCGCACAAAACCTCCGCGGTACTGAGGCTGATGAACATGTAATAAACCTACACCTATAACTACACCTACCTCGGCAAAGCCAATGTTTCAAGGACAGACAATAACAAAAGTGTAATCTGTTGCTATTATGTCATTCTATCATCTCTGCAATAGAATTTTCTGAAACATGTACCATCTTACTGAAGAGACATAAATATGAGTTGGGATGTAAGTGACATATGGACACTGGCGGCCGTCCAGCTGAGTCCTTCAGCTCTTTCGCGCCTCACTGACTTTCGTCAATAATACAAACACAACTCCCCCCCCAAGGGAATTCTGCCAATAATTTCATAGATTTTACGACTGCAAAACTGCTGATTTATTGTGGAGTGAAATCATGTGTCGGGTGATAGCGAGGTGCGACAACTGACGACTGGCACTCCAGCCAACCACAGCGAGATGTCTCTAGATGTCCGGTGGGGTTTGGCTTTGGGTGTAAATGCCCTTACACAGCAACACTTTGTTTCACACATCCACAGAGGGAACTGCACGATCAGCACTACCACTGAGCAACTGGCTGCTGAGTGGAGTGTTGGAATAAGATAGCATAGTTGGAATAAGTGAATAAGCCAGTGGGGCACCCTCACATACATTAACATGCACCGGCTATGTCAAATAAAAAGCAGTGATGACAACAGACACAGAGGGAGGCAGACTTGATTACATACCCAGGTAGACATCACTCAACTATATCTTTACACACACCTAGTGGGGAAAATGTTGGCACCACTAGCGCACTGTAGTCCACAGAAAGCTAACGAGACGTGAAGAGCAAAACAGGAAGTGAAATCCTGGAAGTGACTAACCTGTTGAGCGTTAGTTGTTTTCCGTGTGGTAAATATGTTCTTAATGTTATTCCTATACAAAACGATCAAAAGATGTACATTTAATATGAGTGTATAGTCAGGAAATGTATTGTTTGTTGCTAAATGCGCCAAAGGTTATTTCATTGGTTTTAATGTCCGTTCATGAGAAGACTGCAAAGATAATAAAGTTTAACATCTCAAGATGTACTACAGTGATACACATTTTTTTAGCATTCATGTTTGAGAACATTTCATGTGTGTGCATTGGACCGACAAATATTTTCTATATGGAAGGGTGTCTGTAGCCGCTACATGTGCACTTGAGCTAGCGCAAAGATAAAATGCAGTAAGTTTATTGAGATATACTGCATAATTTCTCGTTATTACTGGTCCAAATGTTTCATGTTGTTAATGTCAGAGTTAACTGTGTGGTATTGTTTTGTGTCTTATTTTTGTTTTAACAGAAGATCTACCACTGCAGTTATTTATGTACTGGGTTTATGCGCTGATTGTTTGTACTGAGCTACACAGTTTCAAGGCACTTTAGGTTAGTTTAGGGTTCAAGTCATTTTATCAGATTAGTGAATGCACTTCATCGGTTAGTGACCGAGATTGGTGAAACGTTTTGAAGTGAGATTTTGTGTTTACAGTGCAACTTCTATTGTACAGGAATATATTTGTTAAATTTAATACAAATTGAACATTCCAAATTAATTTAATACATCTCTATTCTTTTAAGAGTAGTCAAGAAATAAAAATCCCTGAATAGTTTTGTGTCTGGTGTCATATCAAAATAAACCTGCCTACATACATAATAGTTTCTTGCTGCTATATTAATGCTCTGAATCCCATATATTGCACCTTTTAACCAATTGCAAACTGTGAAATTAGAAGGGTTCAGTTTGCTCAAAACTAACTCATTTGTACGACATGTTGTCCAACAATGGCTAAAAACAATCATTTTACTTAAATGCACGATGGGTAATGCAGTTAACATGTTTCTCCATCATCTTTTGTATGGAGTATTCAGGTGGGAGAGGTTTGTCCAAATCATAAGGAGCTCTATGTGATGTTGCAGGACAAAAAATGAAGGGTAGCAGTTGCATGAATTGCCACTCAATATACTCAACTGACAGACCGGAACACACTTGACACATGCCATTTATAACCGATTACTAATATGTTCCATAAAGGGGGTTTCTCAACCTGTACACAACGCTTTTTTCAAAGGATTTATTTGCAGGTGGATATTCACAGATTATAATGCTTAAGTAGCGAGAGAACATGTTATTTTGCAATCAGTGCTATGCTACTTAAAAGTCCTAAATATTTACTCTTATTCACTTGAACTTGCCGGTGAGATTGGTCACCAGGTCATCTACTGTTAAAAAACCAGGCTGTGATAATAGACTGTTTCTCAATTGGACAAGCAGATAAATGTAATACAATCTAGTTTTAACTAAGGTCAAGTCGTTTTTATCATCTAGTGATTTTGAAAGTGTTGCAGGCTTCCATCTTGACTCCGACTTGATTACTATAATTCCCTTCATGCTGGTGTTAGCGTTCTCTCTCTCTCTCTCTCGGTCCACAATTCTGCAGGGAGAGCACATTTCCACTGTATTAGCTTCCTTTTTTCATTTGTATAAATGAAAGTAGAGAAATGACAGGAAATGTGGGGAGTGAAAGATGTGGTGATCGATGTTGGAACAAAGGTATTTTAGTTGAACCCCAAATAAGGATGTTGAAGGTCATGATCCTCATTACAAATTCAAAGATGTCTTTCTTGAGGGACATTAAAGTATTTGCTAAACCAAATTTAAATAGAATTTTAAAAAAGTAAATGCACTGTGAGAAAGAAAACACTCTGCCCACGTTGCTGCCTCA
The DNA here is from genome assembly GCF_009769545.1 of Cyclopterus lumpus. NCBI lineage: Eukaryota > Metazoa > Chordata > Actinopteri > Perciformes > Cyclopteridae > Cyclopterus > Cyclopterus lumpus. The sequence continues at coordinate 6,357,468 of NC_046990.1, forward strand.
AGACAAACTGGGAATAGAAAAGTGGCTATCAGTGCAACTGAGAGATTTAAAAGAGCTCTCTCAGAATGATTGGATTTCAGGGGGGAGCCCCTGTTAGATAGGCCTTGATATAAGAAATCTTAGTATAAATAGGTGGTAAACTTTCTGAAAAGATGCATCTGCTCTTCACTTGTTCATTATCCCACCCATTGACATTCCAGTATTTGCGGCTGTGCTATGAGACATAACTGTCCTCTGCGTGGGAGCGGAGTGGATATAGAAACACGTTGTTCGGGGCAGCTTTATTGTTGCACGGCAATCCTCCCCGTACAGAGTCCCTTAGGTGTTTGCAGGGTGAAGCCGGAATACAGGGGGTTAGGGAGCATAGTCCCCCGACCTCCTCCTCCCAAATGGAACCAACCTCTCTCCTTCAATGAGTCTTGTGTCCGTCTCTTTGCCCACAATCCTCTAAATCTCTGCAGTGTCACGGCTGCTTGGAGACAGCCAGCTGGAGAAGCCCAGGCTTTTGCCCGAAGAATCACACCAGGGAAGGTTGGGTTGAAAAGAAAAAAACTCCTTACAATCACACTCCTACTCGTTGTGTTAGTGTGCGTGGGTGTGCGAGCATTCCTGCATGCATGCATGACTCTGTGCATTTAAGTGTGTTAACGTGGGTTGCTCTACTGTATGTGCATGTATGTGTGTGGAGCTGCAGGAGGAGGTCGGGATGTTGGATAAGCTCATGCGGCTCCAGAAGCACATGACTGCCACCAGTTGTCAGTGAGCTGCTACTACAGAGAGAGAGATCACTCTGTCAGGGTTCCCACTCCAGGACAAGATCCACGATAAAAAAAAAACTGGTATGACAGACAGGGATCACACCCTAATATGTTCTTCTCTGTGAAAGAGTTAAAAGATGATGGCAATACCTCATATGAAATCCAATTCCTATAAATTATGACAGATTGATCATATAATAATAAAAACAACCCACAGACTAATATTTATATTTGAAAGATAATGTAACTGACATTATTCAAAGCCCCTTGAGTTGTAATGTTATCCGACTAGTAACTTAGCCCTTTGAGGTGGTAATGTTATACATTCTGGGGAGATCTGAGAGATACACTTGTAGTTTATTCTCACTTTAAGGATAGTAGGCAAATAAGGGAATACATTTCCAAGACATTTGACTTTTTCTCTAATTTCCATATGTTGTCCTCAAGCGTCAATCTCTGGTTCTGTGTCTAAAAACGTACATTCTCTCTACTGACAAACAGGGGGCAACTCCTCCAGTTGTAACTTCTGTTCATTGGTAGCGACAAAAACAACACGGCAACAGTCGGAATCCAAGATGGTGACGGCGAAATTATTCAGCTTTCATCAAGAAAATCTACAAACCAATGGGTGACATCACGAATACTTCTTATCTCCAGTCTATGGTTTTCCATGCTTGGAAAATTGTTTTCACAGTTTTCCAGAACGCATTGGGAAGTTAGCTCTTTTTATCCTACAAACATCACACAGGGCTTTTTTTCCTCAGCACTGAGAGCTCAACAGGGACTGTGCTGGTTTAATCCCATGATTAGAGTATGAATCTAATGTTCAGTTTGTTTCACTCTGAGGTAAATATCCATGGAGTTATGTCAGGGTTTATGACCAAAGCAAGATATTAATTTGTGCTGGCACAGGATGTACATATATGTAATTTGTTACAGCATTGAAGGGCCTTATTTAGATGTATTTGTTTACAAATATTGGAGACAAATGGCCAATGCGGATGTTGTGGTGTATGGCGGGGCTTTAATAGCATACCCCTAGGGTAGAATTATACTAGTTTGTAGCATTCTTCATTTCCAAGAATGTAGTTTGTATATAGTCTAAACCCAAGTGCACCTCGAGTAGTCAGATTACTGCTATCAAGGTTGAACAATTTACCCTCGATAAACGTGCAAATTAATCAACAGGTTTCATGAAAAACACCAATAATAAAGTAATATGAAACCAGATTTACACGATGTTGAAGAATCACAATAATAACAACACATCCAAGTTCATCAGATATTACTTTGAAATGACATTACGATTACTTGCAAACAGAACTTGTGAATAAATATATGTTTGAGACATGTAAATCTATATCGTGGTTCCACCTGTACAACGGTTCAGTATGAGGGTCTGACTGCAGTGACACGGCTGTGGGTTCGTTTTACCTTAAAAAAAAAACAATATACTCATATTTCACCACTGGAGCAAGACCAGAACAAGCAACGCCTATTTGTCTACTACACAGTCAGAGGGGCGATTCAGAGAGAAATGTATGGAAAGGCCAAACAGCCAAACAAAGTGAGCCACAGTCAAGCTGCTCCATGAAAATCAATGGGTTTAATAACTCATTCATGATTTTAACACAGAGAGCCAAGCCATCAAACACAGATCATATAAGCTCCCAATGAAGAAAACAAAGTCGAGCACATATTGAAGATCATATACAAAGAAATACCAACCAATAACACTTAACAGTCAAAACAAGACACATCCCTCGTCAGAGCAAAAGTGAACTAATGCCAGCAAGTTGTAGACCAGCAGTGAGCAGACTCTGACCAGATGGACCCTCCTTTGCTGTGTTTGTGGCACCATCGTCCTAATAACTTTGTCAACGTGGGTTCAAGGAGAATATTGTGACTGTTTGGATCATGAGTAATGAAAATTAGAATACATGTGTTAGATGCAACCTACGTTTTCAACAAGGGTTGTTTTTCCATTGGTCTCCTCCATTGCCATATTTTGTTTTACATGACTTTCAAAAGGCTGTGAGCTTCAGTGTCCAGGGGCCTGTGGGGGGGGGGGGGGGGGGGGGGGCGACTAATCCAGCCTCAGTTCAAGGTGACTCAAGATTAAACCCATAAAGTGCAAAAAACAAACAAACAAACAGGAACCTTGGAACAGTGTCTGTTTCTTTAATGTGCCCTACATTTAAATCAAGTACAAGGATATTGTTTACTATGAATGTCTGCTTACATCATGCGGAGGTCACCCAGTTATTCTGAATGTTTCACTGGACATTCGAAGTTCAAGCTCTAACATTTGAAAAGTGTAACATGAGCGTGTGAATAAGCATCGACAAAGTCCCCCACTAATTGAGGGAGCTATACCCCAAATATCATAATGTCTTTTTAGATGCATTAAAGGGCCAGTTCAGCCAAATGCAATGAGTTTGCTGAGGCCACCTCTGTGCATCTAATTCAGTCTTGGTAGAGGTGAGAGTGTACAGCCATGCTAGCAGCTCTGAGGATGTGCTGGGCACAATGACAATGCTAACATGCTAATGCCAAGCAGGTTGAATGTTTACCATGCTCACCAACTTAGTTGCGCATACCAACAGATTATAATTGGTAACGTATAGAGGTGGAACGTCACAGCTTTTTCATTTCAGAACACGACGTTGGGTTCAGTTAGTGTCTTCTGTTTGGTACGCCCTGTGACACAAACTGTCCAAATAGTCTATTTATTTCTACTACTCGCACCAGTAGTCAGCAGTCGTATATGTTGGTTTGGTTGAGCCCGGTTAGTCGAGGTCAATGGACAATTGTTGTTGGGCCCACATTGTTCAACAGGAGTCGGGTACATCTGTGGATGCGCTTCACACATTTGATGTGGACGGCATCCCTGTGAAAGTGTCGCTTAGCGCAATGAGACAAACACAAACGGGAGGCTGCCTGATAGCGTTCAGGCAGCCTCCCGCTGCTGCAGAGTCAGAGCGAGTCAAAGCAATAACTACTGCTGTGAGTGTTTTAGGTTGGATATACAGTATGTGACCACATGCCATGGTAACAATACAGGGTAAAAGCACATGGTCAAAGGTCTGGAGCTGGAGCCAATCCGTGTGTTAGTCTGTTGTAACTGCACCAGCGGCAGATCAGGAATTATCTGTAATATTTATTTTTGTATTTGCTTTTCTTATTGACAATATAATAATAAATAATAATAATAATACATTTATGTACATAGCACCTTTAAAAACAGAGTTTACAAAGTGCTCTACATAGAAGCAAGGTAAAAACATAACATCAATACAAGTAGACATTTCAGAAAATACATGAGGCAAAGGAGACAATGCCATATAGGCAATGAACACAATAGAGGAATAGAAAATTACAAATACAAAATAAAGCAGAACAGACAAACCAAAATAGGGGAAACAAGGGGAAACTGCATAAAAGGACGACATCACTTAAAAGCAGTTCTATAAAAATGAGTTTTAAGAAGTGATTTAAAAGAAGCTACTGATTCTGCTAGCCTTATCCCCTCAGGTATGTCGTTCCAAAAGTCGAGGGGCTCTGATGGCAAAAGCACGGTCACCCTTTGATTTAAGCCTTGACTTTGGAACGGCCAGAAGGGCCTTGAAGGGTCTTGAAGGGCCTTGAAGGGCCTTGAAGGGCCCCACCGGAGGATCTAAGGCTGCGAGCTGGCTCATATGGGGCTAACATTTCAATGATGTAGCTTGGGGCCAGACCCAGGCGCGCTTTAAAAGTGATCAGCAAAATCTTAAAATCAATTCTAAAACTAACAGGGAGCCAGCGGAGAGAGGCCAGGACTGGAGTCATGTGATGCCGTCTGTTAGAACCAGTCAGAAGCCGAGCTGCTGCATTCTGGACTAGTTGGAGGCGGGAGATGGATTTTTGATTTATGCCGGAAAGGAGGGAGTTGCAGGAGTCGAGTTGAGAGAAAATGAGTGCATGAATGACTTTTTCCAGATCTGAGCGTGACAATATGGGTTTGATTTTTGAGATTATTCTTAATTGAAAGAAGCAGGACTGGACAATTTTTTTGATCTGTGATTCAAAATTTAATTGAGAGTCAAACATTACACCCAAATTACACCAGAGACAATTTAAGACAGCAGCCAGGCTCTCTGGGTCACCAGGTCTCAGCGGAAGGTATATCTGTGTGTCGTCTGCATAGCAATGAAAAGATATGTTGTGTCGTTGGAGGATTTGGCCGAGTGGAAGCATGTAGATAGAAAATAAAAGTGGACCTAAAATTGAACCTTGTGGTACACCACAGGTAATGTGAGTCGTGGAAGACGAGTGATTACCTATGGTGACCGAGTACGATCTTTCTAAAAGGTAAGAATAAAACCAGCCAAGTGCAGTGTCCTTGATGCCAACCCAGGTTTTGAGGCGATCGATTAAAATGGCGTGATCTACAGTATCAAAAGCTGCTCTAAGGTAAATGCTCTAATTAAAACGACGCTCTCCCCCCTGTCTGCTGCTAAAAGGAGGTCATTAGTTACCTTGAGGAGGGCAGTTTCTGTGCTATGAAGTGCTCTAAAACCTGAACCTAAAACATAATACTAACATATAATAATATGTTAGTATTTCATTGCCTTAACTGTTAACAATTAGAATTATGGCCATAAAACCAAACCACTCTTAAAGGAAATTTTAAAAAAGAATATTCCTCCCTGCTAAACTAAAAAAGTGTCGAACTGTGACCCCATAAAACTGAGGTACATACCAAACGGTGAACTCTGTGTACTTTTCCACGCCTTTTGTAATAAGCACAAATAACAGCTGGGGCTGACGTCAGTAGTTGTGCAGTTATTTGGACATAAACCAAAGTAGTGACATTTTGACCTGACGATGCAAGGAGAGAGGTTATTACGCTTCATACTCTGGGGACCATAAATGTCTGCACAAAATGTAATGCCAGTCCATCCAATAGTTATAGAGTGATACTGTGCTGGCTAAAAGCTTCACAGCTATGTGTCTGTCCAAATAAATAATTAAAAAATAATGTTAGGCAGGGGCAACAAATACACAACATTCTTATTTGTTCAATATGACAAAGTCACACACTATATTTGTTTTTGCTTTACACACTTGCTGCAAACGTATGTAGGTGTGTGTGTGTGTGTGTGTGTGTGTGTGTGTGTGTGTTACATGCAGCAGCGTCAGCATAATGTGAGCTCTCATCTTCCTTACGATGACATCCCTCCGCGTTCTGTATAGGGCTCCCTGGAGCACACGCCCTGCTTTGATCATATGTATTAGAGCTGACGATTCAACCCCACGACAGCCTGTTTGTTTCTCTGAGCTGAGGACGGAACAAAGAGCGCTCATCAGAGAACATGAACACAGAGGCAAAGAGAAAAGAAGATGAGACGCGGAGACGCCGAAAGTTAAACCTTTACACTCCCGCAGCGGTGAGGAAACGGCTGTGTTGTATTTGTTGCTACTGTGTCTGATCTTTTAAAACAAAAAACTGGAGCAAAAGAGTGGCGATGGGACAATGTGTTCACTACAACTCTACTTCTGCAAGTCACTTTGTGCTGGAAGAACCTATTTCTTTCTTTTATGTCATAAAACAATCTAGGTATTTTCGACACCAGAGACTCGCAATACAAAAAAGGCTGCGAGAGCTGCATTTTACAAACCCTCAACGAGATAATGATGCATTTGCCTGAAGGATTAGCCTGGCATCATTCTTTATTTCTATTTTTATCAACCAATATCATGAAAACACCTGAAGCAACATGCCGTTCGTCCATCTTATTTCCCCGACTCTGTCTCTGTCAATGAGTCCAGAGTCCACTCGTTTTTACTGAACATAGACATGTTTAAAAAAAAAAAAACGGTCATTAATAAGAATACCATTTACTTTAGAAAGAGGATCAGTAATTCCCTTCCGACCTGACCTTTCGATTTGACTCTCAATGGACCATAATTTAAGGAATGAACATCATGCTGTATTGAAAAAATGTCAGAACCTGACGTCACCCAGTGCAACAGTGTGGCTCAGTGATGTGTTTTTAACTCTATGGCACAGAGGAAGAAGAAATATCAGGCTCTGACACGCAATACGAGTCACCTATTCAAATTTCGCGTAATAGATCAACACATTTTTCTATTTTCATCTTTGTGGCATTTTTTGGTCCACTACCCACACTAAGTTGCCTTATTTTAAAGATAAAACTGCAGCTTGATATTGGAACAGCTCTCCAGAGCCTATATCTCTCTGTAAGATTATGTTGGATGCCAGTGTAGTCAAGCACATTATACAGGAGCTTAACTTATATATCTTGTCTTTACTGTTAGAGTATGAAACATTTGTCAGTGTTTGTTATCCTACTCTTACAATCCTTTTTTGACAGTTAACAAGTGTGTCATACATATTTTACATCTTTGTGCAGTAGTGCTGTTTTGCAGCAACTCAATAAGATGTTATGTAATGTATATGTCAACTGTAACATTATATGGTATAATTCCAGTGAAATGTAATCCTGCCCGTTCCTCCTGGTCTTATTCCTGTAGTACCTGGTGTAAATATGCTTAAGGCAGGTTAGAGACCCGCTCATTGAATGTATAGCTGACCAATCCACTCGGCCTTGCGGTCCTTTTCCAGTGGTGGTCCCAATGTGATGTGGGCAACGCAATTTATCTTGGATTGCATTTTTTTTTAGCAACATTGTAAGCGTTCTCTGAAAACATATAATTTGTATCCCTCCAACATCTGCTTCTTTTGACTAAAGCATGACATTTTAACATTTGTGTGGTTATCTTTAGGCAACACGTACTTACTTTGTTGAGGTGAGTGAGCAATTGTGCATCCTGGAAGCCTTGTGGTTAAGATGCATACCACATCATTTATGAATGTATTTTCAGTCTTTGCTCTGGATATGTGCACACAGTGTCTGCCAAACCAGCAACCCTTTCTCCTTAAGATTTCATACAACTGCATCGCATTCTCAATAAAATTTGGAGGGATTACTATATGTTCTCCCTGTGAAGAAGGAAGTTTATTTTGGATAGAATGCGTGCATGTAGTGGGAGTTGACACGTGTTGCTGGACTTTTGTAGGAAATCAGATGGAAAATAAGGAGTAACGTAATCCGTAAAAATGTAAATGAGAATGCAGTTTCATATTGGAGCTCAATTGCTAGACCAGGCCACCTCCCTATGTAAAAGTAATACTTTTGGAAGGATAAATAGTCCTTCACTGTGACAAGAGTCTCTGTTCTTGCAACATTTTAGTTTTAAAGGCTTGTGTGACCAGACCTCCAGTAAGACCACCAGAGAGGATAATACAGCATGTGTTCAATAATGTGGTATATGTATGATCTCTGAAACCTTCATTTCATAAAAAAAAAAGAGAATAAATTACTTACCATTTCTTAACCACTATTATGAATGGTTTTCTCTTATTATGATGCAAACCATGACATTGTTGTCGTTGCCCTGCAGCACTTTTTTTTTTAACACTATACACGTGTCCTTAGCACAATTTGCTGTATGTTTAAACCTACTTACCCCTTGTCCCGAAAACAGAGCTCTTTGTCTTTATCTTAACGGTTGCCCCTGGCTGCGGTTCAAAACGTCCTCGACTTCAATGCAAACGGAGCGCGCTCAGTTTGTGTTTCATTGTATTTCAGTGTTTTGATGGCTTCCCAGAGCCAGGGCACTTGTCTGCTCCTTTTGTCTCTTCATCTTCAACCAACAGTGGGTGACTCACACTAAAACATTCGCTGTCATCAGTGCTAGCTTTTTCTGTCCCGCTCAACAACAACAAAAACACTCACACAGACACGTACCTTTGGCTCGCAAGGCTTCCAGCATCCTCTATTCAAATGCAAATAGATTATTTGTTCGAGGAATTCTGGGGAGTGTGTCACACTGCAATTACATTCAGAGAAGCTCGTTAACCGCGAGGCTCGATTGACAAAGAGTGCACATCCTTCCACAGGAGCTGGTTTTGCATCGTAGTTCTGTGCTCGTCAGTTACAGTATTTTGTATTTTATAATTGTAAATACTTTGTGATTGAAATGTTGCTACCATGTTGTTTTTATGGTCTGGTAGTTGTCTGTGTTTTGGTCTGAGAACTTTGACCCTTTCACAGTGGGTTTTTACTTCATGAAAGTTAATTGTAACATTTTGGTGACCTAAGAATGTCTTGTTGGAGTTGTGTTGTACTTAGGTCCCCCGTCTCTTGTCACTTCTGTTTGCAAAAAAAAAAGAGGGATCCTCCTCTGTTGCTTTCCTGAAGGTTTCTTCCCTTTTTTTCCCTGTGAAAGTTTTTTAGGGAGTTTTTTTTTTGATCCGATGTGAGGTCCTGGGACAGGGAAGGTCGTATGTTGTAAAGCCCTCTGTGGCAAATTTGTAATTTGATTCTGGGCTATACAAAATAAATTGAATTGAATCAGGGTGACTACATCCACTTCTATGGTTGCAATTCATGTTCATTTTAAACACTGACTTATATAGGAAAGGTAGTCTTGCTATACGGTTAAGTTATGCTGCAAAACATGTCAATGCTCATTAACACTATTTTTAATTTTGCAGTATTTAGTGTTCCTTCCCTTACTCCAACTTTCTCTCTTTCACCTACACTGTCCAGTTTTCCTTCACTCTGCTCATCCACACGCACCCACACACTGACTGAACGTTGTGTTACTTCCTACCTACAAGCAACGATCATACCATCGGGTCAGCGCTCCACAGTTCTGAGTGACTGTATCTGCCTCGTGTTGTTTTTCGCTTTGATTTACACATTTCATTTTGCCGTTTTCTTTAACACTTGCCAGGCCCTCGGGGGCCAATTAGCTGGCCAGGCAATTAGGAATGATGGCGTATGATGTTAAAGGTAAGTGACAAGCCTGCAGAGAATTATCACCAACCAATAGTTCCCGTCCGCTCTTTTAGCTTGTTGTTTTACTGCCCACAAATGTACTGTTTGGTTTCCTATCAATAACCTCATTTGCAATGTTGCCTAAAACAGCTAAAGAGACAGAAGTGTGTGGAAAACCCGAACAGGAGAGTAAATATTGGACCATTTATTTATGAAAACGTTGAACACTTTTTAGACTGCATCCCCAAATGCATAACATATACAAAATGTCACATTTCATGGGAACGCTTTTGTTAAATGAATTCACCCGCAGATGGAGAGAGGCTCACAAAGATGGAGCAGACCGTTTATTGTGGGTCTTACAATGTCACAAAACACAGGGAAAAAAAGCACTCTACAGCATCGCCCTCTACATTGTGGAGGCACATTCAAAGCTAGCTGAGCACGGGTTATACGACGCAACAATATTGTGATGAATAGTGATGAAAAGAAATGGTCCTATAGTTCTCAACACTTTTATTTGTAGATTTGGAAAACAGCAGCCAGTGGCCACAGCAGAGGGGAAGGGTTCGAAAGGGGGATGGCAGGAGGAAAGGGAGTGTGCAACTGGAGGTGCATTTGGGTCAAAAGGGAACGGGAAATGGAAGCGAGGGAGATGACAAGGGAGGGTAGGTGGGTGAGGCCGAGAGGAGAGGGGAAAGGCAAAATCAATAAAGTCATCAAACATGCATTGCGCACTGAAATGACTTCGTAAGTCCCATCAGCAAAGCGAGTGGGAGGTGAAATGCAGTCGGGAACCTGCACGCCGACTTCTATGTGTCCTTCAACGGCACTGACTCAATCGCTGAGCGCACCGGCTGACAGCGAAGCAGAGCACACTGCAGGGACTCACGCCTCCTCTCGCTTCTTCTTGAACTGTCTTCTCTCATTTAGAGTCTTTGAACTTGAATCATGAATTGATCTAGCTCCATCATCAGGTATTAAAAATCTTCTTAATCTTTTTTTTTTTTTTTACATTTTCTTTCTTGCTCTCATACTTTGGTTTTCTACTAGCGTTACCACAGGCATGTCAATTGCTGCCCCTAAATTGTTCAGTTAACAAGCACTTGAAATATATGGCAATATCCCGTGATACGGGAAACGGCATATTCCATGTGGATATTCCCATTGTTTTTTCAATGAAGACGTGGGAAATCCTGATATTATTCTAGTTTAGGAGCATTCATTCAACATGTATACAGCGCATTCTGAATTCACTCTCAATATGGGATTTTACAGCTATTTGCGACACACATCCTTTTGCCTGTTTACAGTGTTGATGTCAGTTGCCTTGTATAGCCTGAAAATCAGTTTTTCAAAACTTGCATAACGGTGACACCAAGGGAACACAACAGGAGCAACATGACACCACTTTAAAAACAACAGAAATGTACGTTATTTAGTTTACGTAGCGGTAGGATATGCATCGCGGCGGAGTATGTACGGCTGCATGTTAATGTCAATGTCCGTGGAATACACATTTTATTAGCCATGTATATAGCTTCGTAGGAATTAATATTTTTTGGGGGGAAAAACTAATTCACTAATTCAAAATCATCTGAGGCTGTTTACCCGGTTGGAAAAACAAGCCAGCCAATCAGAGCTCTGTAGGAAGGATTGAGAACGAAGATGTCATCTTCCTGTACCAGTCAGAAAAATTGCAATAGCTAAATTGTGACATACTGTATGAGATGCACGGAATGAACAATTATTACATTTTTTAAACTGTTGCAGTTTGTTTTACAGGTACTTGCTCCAAGCAATAGTCAACGCTAACCGCCTCTGTTGCAAAAACGACTTTTTCACGGAAAAGTGAATGCAGCTAGCATGAACAGGAAAAATTAAATGTTATGAGTTCATAGACATGAATAGTTATTGTATTCTAAATTTAAAAAGGATTCTAATTTCACTTTAGGGCTGCTATTTTTGGTATTTCTGCCTTATTTGCGAATGGGTTTGAAAGGCTTTTTTCTGTTAGTTTAGTTGGGCCCTGCCAATGTCTATACTGGTTGTTTTTTTCTCTTTATGTAATCCGCTGCTTTCTGTCATTCCGTGCTCGTTCTCTCATTCCCTCTCCCTTCCTCGCCATCACGCTCCAGCCTCTCCACAGCTCTTCTCTCGAGTTAGTGTATTGCTTTGTGTGTCCAGAGGGCTGTGTGTTTGCTCGAGGCCAAAGTCATCATTTCTGTTGGAACTGGGTCCCTGCCTCTGAGGTCGAGGGGCTGGTGGCGGCCAAGGGCTCGTAGACGCCGCTTCACACAAGCGCTGAATACTGACAGGAATGGGCCGTTTGAGAGTTCACGCTCCAAATGAGGTCGCAACGCCTGAGACACTCTCATTCTCTCATTCTTATTCAGCTCTCAGCTTTCAGTACAGGCTGCCATTGTTGACCAGCCTAATAGCTTTCTCACAGAGCCTAGGATACGTCTTTGATGAGTCAATAAAAACACTTTGCATTGCTAAATAAACCACGCCAAAATCCCATCAGGCAAGTGTTATATCGCTTTGTATCTTTTCTGCATTATGCTGCGTATTCACCTTTCTCTCTGAATTATCTCCAGTACCCTCTGACATACCTAGTTCTGAATAGCATACTGTGAATAATATAGACGAGGTAGAAACTGATAACAATGTTTTTTATCTCTATGAGATGGCTCTAATAAGATAATGTCCCTTGTCTCCATCATTCAAAATGCACCGGTAGTAGGGCTAGAACTGTGAAATGTTTCCTGAGGTTGGTCAGAGGGAAGATATTTAGGTGTGTAAAATGGAAAGATGTCATCTCCTTGGAAACATGTGAGATCACACGTGCAAAGTTGTAATGTTGACTGTAAGATGACACTAGAGGAAAGCTCATTGAGAACTCAGAGGTATTTGAAATTATTAGAACAGATAGCCACAGGTTTTTCAGCACATGACCAATGTGTATATAAAAGAGTGTTCCAGAAAACCTTTTTGATATGACACTGTCAAAAATGTGTACAAAATAGTAAATTTTCAAAATGTTAGATTATCTAAACCACTTTATTTGGGAGGTAAAACTCTGGATATTATGTCTTTGTGTTTTGGTTAAATTTGGTAACCATTTCAATGTTTGCCTTTGTTTTCTCTTTCTAGTACATTTGACCCAGGAGCATCTCTTACAGCTTGTATTTCTTGTCCTCAATGGACTTATTTGTTTTCTGTCTCCCCACATCTCAGCAACTCCTTTGCTGGCAATTTGATTGATAGTGATAAAAATGATCGTCAAAATTTCAAAGAAGAGACCGAAGTTATATGCAATAAATTTCCCTTAATCAGCCTCTTGTGCACTTGTAATGGTGCTATTTTGCTGTGAACTAAAGCCTTGGACCAACTGATTTCCTAGACCTTAAATTACAGTTTTACTGTCGCTTTTCTGCATAAATCTGGCAAAGCAATAATGAGCATAACACCAGAGGGCAAAAGAGGTAAATAAAGGTCATGTCTAGTCAAATCTATGAAAGGTGTGTGGTGTACATCTGATGTATTCACTACTTGTGTCTTTCAAGGAATTGCTTCGCCTTGTCGCAAACGCAATTCTGTTTTGGGAGCATTCAATGAGCTGTTGAAGCAGGAGATGGAGGAAGAGGAAATAACAACTAAACCAGGAAAAAAACACGTCCCATCTGTTGCTCAGTAATCCTGTGCATCCACTTTTTTCAGTCAAGAAATCAAGCATTATTTTTAACTGCAACTGGAGAAAAGAAAATTAGGACACGTAACATTTGAAGGGAAAGTTGGGCTGGGGAACCTTGGGTGGAAGAGAGCCATATTAATATGAATAGGTTCAATGAGACTGAAGCCAATGTTAAAAGAGCAGTGGGTCAATGAATCAGGAAGGGGAGGCACGCCTGGAGCGTTGTGACACATTGACAATGGTCTGAGAGTTAGAGTTCAAGAGGCAGGAAGGCCTGATTAACTGGTAGCTTGGTCTGGAATGACACAGAACAGACAATGGTGTCAATAAAGAAGGAGACGGATGGAGGAAGAGGCTGATGATATAAAAACACCATGAATTACATCACAATAAACAGAAATAGTTCATTGATCCCCAGGAGGGAAATCTTGAGAAAACATTGACACCAAAGGACTATGCAAAATAAAATGGACATGATGCTGCAATATAAAACACAATATATGCAGAGAATACAAGTAAATATCAAGAAATATGTGGAAATATTTACATCATCCACAGCGTAAACAAAATGCTGAGAAGGATCTCAAAGTGTTACATATAAATACAAGAAGGGTATAAGAATAAGTAGAGATGGACTAAGTGAGAATATATCCTAAAATACAGTTTATATGTAGCATTGCACAACTTTTTGTACATTTACTCATTATTGCATATTGCAGGTGAAATAAGTTGGGGGCCAGTCTATCCGCCAGTTGAAAAGTGTGGCGGCTAAAGGCAGGAATGACTTCCTGTGGCTCTCCGTGGTGCATCTTGGTTGAATGAATCAACCACAATAGTCTCTCAGTTTTGTTACCAAAGTAGTCAAATGAGTTAGCAAAGCAGTCTAAGTGACAGGGTCAAATAATCTGACAAAGTACTGTTTAAATAGAGCTAGATCATCAAATGCACTGCAATATAATGGCCAATAGAGGAAGCTCAGAGGAGCTAAATAGATTTAGCCCAAACCCAGCAGTGCAAGCATATTTTCTACTGCTCTCACCAGAAGCAAGTGAGGCTTTGTACTGCTGTCTTTATCAGGGATTGTACGCAAAATGGCAATACACTAACTCAAAATGACCAGCTCAGCAAAGGACAAATATGGGAGACAGGGACAAAGGGAAAAGGAGGGGAGGTAACATTGGAAAGGCTGACTGTAGGCCTATAGCCTAACTGGTTGAACCATAAAGATGGGAAGATGAGTAGAGATGAAGAAACAGGTGTACACTCTCGTACTGCTGCACAGTATTATTATCCATTTTTATTTCTCTAAATATAAAACTAGCACCAGCAGGCAGCTATCTTAGCTTAGCATTAAGACAAATAGCTAGCATGGCTAAGTCTAAAGGTAGCTAGCAGTAAGCATACCAGCACCTGTCGTTCAAGGTTTCACTACCAACCAAAAAGCTCAACTGCAGGAGCCTTTTAAACTCAAATATTTCCATACCACACACACTACACAAAACACAAACTTCTCTCCCTCTTGGCCCACCTTAACTTTGCGTTATTCCTCAAGGGAGAGCATTCATCTTTCACCTACTAAGAATAGCTGCATTCATCCCATCTCTCTTGGACTCCATCTCACTGGACAGTTCAAGCTGCTCATAACTCCTTATTTGGCTCAACCTTCTCTCCAAGTGGAATAGGATTACTTTTTTACAGGAACACACACCTACAAATTACATCTGTACACAGACACGGCTCCTTCTGTTGGTTTTGGGGGGGGGTTATACAATAGAAGATGGTTCGCAGCAAAATGGCCCCTGGAGCTCGGAAGAGATTGCCTTGGAACTTTCTCTGCACTCTTTGAGCTACCCCATCATAACCGCAGTCATTCTGCAGGGCCACGAATGGTCCCACAAGTTCAATTCAATTCAGTTTATTTTGTACAGCCCAAAATCACAAATTACAAATTTGCCTCAGAGGGCTTTACAGTCTGCACACATACGACATCCCTGTCCCAGGACCTCACATCGGATCAGGAAAAACTCCCATAAAAACCTTTTACGGGGAAAAAAGTGAAGAAACCTTCAGGAGAGCAACAGAGGAGAATCCCTCTCCCCGGATGGACAGAAGCGATAGATGTCATGTGTACAGATGAACAGCGTTACAGAGTTACAACACATTCAATGAATCAGACAGAATTTTTTGAATAATGAGTAGTAGGCATGAACCACAATCAAGACCTCCACAATCCCTGAAACAGAAGGAGGAAGATAGGAGGAGGGGCATCAGCAGGGCCATGGCAGGAGGCCGGCCCACCAGGCAGGAGGCATCGCGAAAGAGGCCAGACCAATGAGGCAGGAGGCACAAAGAAGGAGGCAGGGCCATTGGGAAGGAGGCCAGGCCAAGGCCAGGGGCTGGATGCAGGAAGCAGGGACAAGGAGGCAGGAGCCAGGACCGGCTTCGGACACAGCTAGGTCCAATGGACCCTATGAGGCGAGAAGGCACAAATACATCAGTTTTCAGTACAACTTCAGATGCACTTTTTATAATTCATGAAATTCCTTAACTGTTAACATACATTTTTCCTTCATTTTTTTAATTCCCTGGCTGGCTACTTTCCTTGTCTTTCTGATGATGATCAGGGTTTCATCAAACTGCGTGCTGAGTTTGTCAGTCACCTGTCAGAAGTGATACTGCAGGTGAGACCTCACAGTTGGCGGGGTGGTGCATTTTCTGTGTCCAAAATTCGAAAAGTTGCACTGTTTAAGAGATACAGAATATTTAAAGGGTAATATTTGAAATGCATGTTGTAACAGATGAAACCTGGAAGAATAGTGTGTTTTTTTGTCTCCATGTTCTGGCCTTTAAAATAAAAAAAATCACACTGATTGGCACGATAGAGGTATTTTAAGTGAAGGACAGAGCACTGAAATTACTCACTCACTCATTGACACAGTAAACATGCACAGGATTGCTCAATGCTGAGCGAGTGTGGACCCTTTCCTAAATTTTACAAGATGGACCGAATTCTGCAATAGATATGTATCACAATAGGAATGGAACAGCACCAATTTAACAATAGTTTAATTAGTAATAGCAACTCTTTTTAGTTATAGCATATGAGACATATGGAATTATGGTAGAAGATGGAGAAGGCAGTGTTATTTTGGCAAAGACATATAAAATTTCACATTTGCTAATTAAAAATAAATGTAACCTTTGACAGATTCATTTTCATGAAAAACTAATGGCAACTAATATAACAATAAAATCAACACTACGGTTCAAATGGATTCCAATTACTTGGGTACATTTCTCAGACCGGAATTGAAATTCTCAAAACTACTTGTTCCACCTCCACATCATCATCACTTTTGCACATCATAAAAGCAATGTCTCATTATTTTGAACAAATTGAAAATGTTGCGGTGCTGTGATTGATTCTGTAAAATTGTCAGTTGATTCCTACATTGTCAAATGTTTGTCGTGTTGAGCAAAATCTATTCTACTTGAATAGTTTTCTTCTTTAAAGTGCTCCAATGCGGATTCTCTATTTCCATCTAGTTAGTAAATCGGACCTTGAATGATCTTTATGTACCAAAACAAAATCCTAGTATGTACCATATTGACCAATGAGCACCATTGGCGTGGCTTCTCCATTCACTCTCCCTTCTCCTGGCTCCTTACCTCTGCTCCTGCGTTTGGGTCCACCTAACTGCATTATGACAGTGTTGTCATGCTATAGCTAGCATTTAATTCAAAGCACAGCATCAACTAGTGTGAACAAAGTACAACTTAGACTTAAATTACAGAACCAGCCAGAGCTGAATGTGAGGCTGTGCAGGGAATAAACCCTTTTGAGTAAACCATCAGAGTTAACAACATGGCCTTACATTCAACTGAACATTCGGTGCAGCATTTCCTGCCTCACTAGTGGTGAGGATCAGCAAAGTGATGCTATAAAAGGTGCTTTCTACAAGATTGAGCGCTTCGCTATTACCTCTCAACGTGTTGACCGCTGAGCTGGCGGCTAGCATCTAATTGCACCTTTTGAAAAATGTGTTATAAAACAAAAAAAGGTTGTAAGTGAAGTTATGTAGTAATTAATGTAAGTTAGAAAAGCCTTGTTTTTAGCACATTATCTTGAGATCACAAGTTCATTATCAAGTTTTTTGTTTTCTTTTGATAATGTAATAATTGGCTTTTTATCTCAGAGAACCCACATCTTTCTCAACTGTTGATCTCGAGCTATTCATTGATAATATTCTGATATTTTTCTGTGACACATCAAATTTGGAATACTGTCATTTTGAAACAGTGTTAGTGTGCATATATATTCAAAAAGTAACCAATTTCCAACTGTTTTTCACCAGCTGTCCTCTTACCCACTTGCTTTCTTGTTACTTGCTCTAATCAGCCCAATGTGTGTGTGTGTGTATATATATATATTCTAGCATTGTTCCCTGTCTGCCTGATACAAGGTCACGAGATTATTTTATTGTCGATTGCATTGTCGAAAAACATCCCATTTTGTTTCTGGCAAAAAGTTTTCAGGACTTTCGTTCTATCACACTGGTACCGCACAGTTGATCAGCAGTCGATATTTCGAATGCCCAGTGCTGTGTGCGTCCTGTGTTTTGAGTCATTAGCTCATAATGGAGAAGCATGGACGGAGACAGACGAATGTGTTGCCATGCGCTACCTTCTGAAAACCTCCGACTAGTGTGGGAGAAACTGAAGAGGCCGACCGGAGCGAGAAGACCGAGGAATGTGTGGAACACGAAAAGAGACGAGTCTGGGGAGAGAATCCCAAAAGCCTGAGATCTGCTGCCTCATTGGCAGCTTAATGGTCTGTGTCATGAATAGTGTCACCACCTCATCGCCACTCCTCCCCCCATTAAACCTTCATCTCTACACACCCTCCACCACGTCGCCCGATCCTCATCTGTCTCAACACAATTTCCTCCTCCACTGCTGCCTCGCTCTTTATCCTGAGCCGGGCAGATAATATTTCCAGTCCCACAGCAGGAGATCCTATCTCCTTCTGCTCAGCACCTGCATGCATAAGCCAATATTTACACTTTTTGTTTGGGAGGGAAACTGGAAGTCTGTCTTCTAGCAACTCAAATCAACAATTTATAAGATGTCTAAGAATAATGAAAAGTGCCTTGTGCATTAACACAAAAAACGGCAATGTGAGTTTTTTTTTATAAATGGCAGGTTCTTTGAACAAAAAAAACATAAAACAAAGGATGTTTCCTGTTGAGAGGGAAAAAGGGATTTAGAGAGTAAAAAACAACTCATCCAACAATCTGTGCTTGTCCATATCACAAATTAAAACTAAATTTTTTTGAGAAGCTCTTTCAATATGTGAATCAATGTTGTATATTTTTATAGATCATGTTTTTAATTATCATGTTAGGTATCTTTGAGTTTCATGAAAAGCACTCTACAAATAACATTTTTCTCATTTCTTTTCATTGCTGTACCAAATGAGTCACACCTGCAGAGCCCAGCATCCCGTGGGCGGAAACATGAATCACCCAAAAACCTGCAGCTAGACAGGGAGACATATGATATAATTTGAAGATATTTGGATGGAGGGTGAGATGAAGTGTATTAAGAGTTGATTGATTTCCAAAGCATATATACATACATATATATATATATATATATATATGTGTATATATACACATACTTGAGACCAGGTCTAGGTCTCGTCTCTATATATGGTATTTTTTCTTGCACAACGAGGACTAGTTATCCAGGGATCGAACCGCTGATCCTCTGATTGAAGGACGACCCTGCTCACCACTGAGCTATAGTCGCTCCGAGTTGCCTTCCCCGGGAGGAAGAACAGCTCAGTCTTGTTGAGGTCGAGCTTTAGGTGGGCAGACATCTTTGAGAGATGTCAGCCAGACAAGCAGCAATGCATTCTGCCATCTTAAAAGATGAAATTAGTTTAGGATGATCTGCATAGCTGAGGTAGGAAAGAGCCATGTGCCTTGAAAAGTAGGGTACCCGGAACAGAACCTTGAGGGACCCCAGTTGTGTGGCCAAACAGTTCAGACACAGATTGCCAGTGCCGATGTTCAAGGGAACAGAACAGAAGAGTCTTAAATGAAGGAAGCTGTCAATTGTTTTGGTTGCACCTACCAATTATATTGAATCCTGTTCTGCTGGAGTACCAACTGATCCACGAAAGAGATACAGAATGTTGTGCAGTCGATGAGACAATCCGGAGAGAAATACATTCTTCTGAAATATCTCTGTTAACTTGTTGTTTGCTGAGTCACATCTATTTTGTGAGGAATTTTACTCTTCCATTTACTATAAGTATACAAGTACATGACAACAAGTTGTAGAGAGAGCAGTGGGAGTATACAAGACTGACTTGCTTGTGTTGAGGCACTGCCGGGATGAAGGATTGAGGTGCCACGGGTGACAAACGTCAAACATGACACCCACAGGGACAGGAAAGGAAGTTCCTGTGAATTCAAGCCAATTAGTGGATTATTACCCATCAAGTGGGAGTGAGAGAATAGACTAAATTAATCACTATATTCTACAATATTTCGCTAGATTCCCTCTTCAAAGAAGAGATGGTAAATACAGGCTGTAATGTGAGGACTTCACAGCAATGGTGCAAAATGCAAATATGGTTTATTGTGCAGGGTAAATAAGATAAATCAGAGGAAACCATTAGATGGAGACAATACTCGGAACAGGTGGTAGTTACACATAAAAAATGCAGAGGAGGTTACAAGCAGTGTACACTTCAACTCCTCTCAGCAAGTTGTCTACTAAAGGTAACATTTTCTGAAAAATGACAAAGCTTGAGCCCCAACTCTAAGGACATCTGGGAGTTGTAACATAAAAGCCATGCAAATACATTAGCAAATTAGTACTGTACTGTTAATTAAGTCAAAGTGGGAAGACATTTCTGGCATTGATGTTGCATTGTGGGTAATGTAGGTGCAAGGTTTTGACAAGGAAAAATATCTTTGGTGTATCAATATATTATGTTTACCTTGTTATGTTTTTAAGTTTCCATTTTGGGCCTGACAGGCTTCAGGAGTGCAAAGCTAAATCAGTATTCTTTGAAGCAACATTACATTTAACTTTTCCCCGTCAAACTCTTTCTTATCTTATTAAGAGGTTAGACAAGGTTAAGGCAAGAGAAGTGTATACACAAAGGCAATTACAATGCAACACATAACACCGTGAAAGCATTAAAACAAAAACAAATACAATGTGGAGTGCAAGATCGATAAGCGTGTTACAGTAAAGGTTTGGTCAAAATGGAGACATATTTAACCTGGATGTAAAAATGGTAAAAGTCGGGTCTCTTATCTTTAGGGGAGTTTTCTCCAGCATTGTTAAGCAAACCAATCAAATTACAATAATCAAGAAATTATGGAACACAATGATCAAACAATGATTCTCAATGATTATTGTTTCAAGCCTTGGACTAAATTCAACTCCTGTAATTTCACACGATCCTTACTTGAATTGATGTCTGTAATCTTCACAATGTTCATGTCCACATGATATGAACAATTGGTTTTCCGTGGCGCTTTTATATATCGTTTTCAAATGTTCGAAAAACCTCTGCGTTTCATCAGATATTGCAATCGACATGGCTAAAATAAAGACTCTTTTTGACCCTCTTGACCGTTCAGATTCCGTCTGCATTGAGCGACATGAAAAAGACATGAATCACCATCATCTGCAGTTTCCTTTTCACAGGGTGGAAACTGGCCTTAGGAGCTGCCACAGCCATGCAGAAAAAATTACTGAGAATGACGAGGAAACTCAACACTGCATCAAGAAATATTGATCACTAATGGCTAATCAATACAGATATGCAATGCCGAACCCTTGTTCGGAGTCAGATCCGCTCATGGATTTTCCACCTGCCTGACTTTTGTTTGGGTTGATGAGGCTGTCACAATGCTACCACTCACTCACTCTGGCTATGCTTCATATGCCGTCAATACAACATTGTGCAACAACAATAAGACCAGGATCAATACTCCCAATCAAATATAACTGCAAACGCATTTATAGCGAGCACCTTGAGGTCACCCAGAGACAACGGGAGTCGTTGCGGGGGATGTGAGACAAATGAACTTCTATAAAGATCCAACAAACGCTCGATAGAAATGCAGCGCCACGTGATGTCGAGCTTCTGTGCGGTTTCACAGGTGTTAATGGGTTGAGATAATGCTAATTTGAATGAATATGCAGGCAATACACGAGCGCTGACATTGTCAATCATCTTGTGTAAATGTTTCTAATTTCATAACATCCTCACTTGTTCACGGCGGAGCTGATGACTGATGACTGTGCTCTGAGCGCTATCGCAGAGCTTCGGTGATGGTGTCTTGATAAGACAAATAGAGCCACATCTGTGGCGTGGGATGTCCATATGCTCCGAACGCACAACACACAAGGAGAAGACAAAAATCAAACAAAAGCGGGGGCTTTGTATGCAAACGCATGCATCTTTCAGGGATTTACACAACCATAAAATGTCTATTTATGGTTTATTAGCATCAGAGAGGCTGTGTGTACAGCATGCGAGGGAGACACAAAGAGAGGGATGGAGAGAGAGAGAGAGAATATAACAGCACACATTATGCTGCTTCTGTTGCTGCTCACTGAGCATGTTTTACAACCGCCGCCTCAATCGCATTTTAATAGACCTGATCTCACACGGAGTGACCTAGGGAAAGTGTTTGGACCGTTTTTATCAGCTCTCATTCCCTATAAATGTTTCCCCACGAACAAGCGAGTGAGGTGTACACAATGTTATCAAAATGAAGTCAAATCGCTCATACTAGGTTAAAATGATAGTATTGATTTGAGGCTAAATGATCAATATGCGTGTGTGATGATAATGGTGCTGTAGGGTTCCTCTCTGCACAGAGATGTGTGTGCGTAGTTAAGATAAAGGTTGTCTTTGGCTGGAGGATAATGTCAGGCCCTAAGAGCAGGAATTTCTCCCTTTTACAGGCTTCAGTAATCTGACCTCACTGTTTCTGGGCCTGTTTGGAGCCGTGATTGTATCCGAAGGGAAACTGCTTTGAAATTGGGTCCGAGAGTTATTTTGATGTTGGTTTAGGTGGATCAGATTCCGTGTTAATAACAACCCCTCGTTACTGAAGTGGATTTAAAGTAGCTTGATTTTCTCTAAATCTCACACAAATGTGCAAAACATTAGAATCAGAATCGGCTTATGGCCAAGTATATTTGCACAAACAAGGCTTGATGGATATTTATAACAGAATAAACAAATTTAGAGTATGTTAAAACAAGTCTGTTATTAAAGTGGCATGTGTGTGTGTATATATATATATATATATATATATATATATATATATATATATATATATATATATATATATATATATATATAGTAAAAAGTTGGGGTATGTAAATGTCCGTAATTGTCCTGGGAAGAGTCAGTTGGGGTCCCGAGCTTTGTTAATGAGCCCAACCGCCAACGGGAAGAAAGTGTTTTTATTGTGTGAGGTTTTGTACCAGATGGACCGCAACCCCCTGCCAGAGAGAAGGGAATCATAGAGTTTGTGTCCAGTGTGAGAGAGGTCGGCTGTAATCTTTGTTGCCTGCCTCAAGGTCCTTGAGGGGAACAAGTCATGGATGGGAGGCAGATTGTAGCCAATCACTCTCTCAGCAGAGCGAATGATACGAGATGGGGATGGAGGAGGTGAAGATGGACTCAATGACAGCAGTAGAAGTGCACCATCATTGACAAAGCAGGTTGAACTTCTACAGCAGCCTCAGGAAGTGCATCCTCTGCTGAGCCTTCTTGGTGATGGAGCCCACACTTGAGGACCTCATTTGCTTGCTTTTTTTCCTTCAACGTTTTGAAACTTGAACAGGCTTCCTATTGATTATTGTCAAAGTGTCTAAACACCTCTGTCTTTTGAGGGAATGGAGGTGCGGAGAGTCCAAAATGGAGAATGTTATTATGATGTGTTGCATCTTTCACCTTTTTATATAACCTTTCTCTCAGTATAGGGATGTATTGGGATGGAAATTCAGTCCAGTTTTGTAATATAAAAGGTAATTCAATTCAGTTTATTTTGTATAGCCCATTATCACAAATTTGCCTCAGAGGGCTTTACAATCTGTACACATACGGCACCCGTGTCCCAGGACCGGATCGGATCAGGAAAAACCTCTCCCCGGATGTACAGAAGCAATAGATGTCATGTGTACAAAATGAACAGCGTTACAGAGTTACAACACATTTATTGAATATGACAGAAATTAATGAATAATTAGAGGGCATGGACCACGATCCCCTCTTCTGTCAGACCATTACCGCATAACATAAATAACTATTCAGTAACTTCAGACTTTAAAAAAAATACTCAACAGTGCTTTCATGCACAAACATGAAATTAAAAAAATCTAGTGAGAAGTAGTTTAAAAAAGCCTCAGATGTATTTTATGGCTCACTCATTGAATCTATGACAACCAACGCTGCACAAGTCAGTGTCTTGACATTGATGTGGACAATAGCGCAGAACGGCCTGACCAATGACACATCCAAGGAGGGGCACTGATGCTCAACAGGTTCAATCCTGCAATGTATTTGTATTCTATATTGTTTACTTTGACCCTGTTCATTAATGTCAGTAAGTAGATGAGTGAATAACTCAACTGACTATCCTTGTTGTGACCTCTACATTCATTGCTCCACTAAAACTCACTCTTATAAAACATGGAGGGTTATATAGAGTCTTCTCTGCTGTTGGTTGGTTCATCACTGTTGCTGCGGAGGTGTTAATGTCTTCTAGCAGCACACCATCATTTGCTTTGCTCTTTCATTTCTCCATGTGTTTGTGTCAATTCAACTGTGACCACCACCTGCCACAGTAATGTTTATGAGCCTTCCATGAAATTTAAGGTTTAACTATTTCACACATTCACAATACAACTGTTGTTGAAGCCAATTGTTTTCAGAAGTCCAATTTTAAGTTTGGTAAGCCCCGCCGCTCAAACGTGACCAATTGCACCGTAACTTGGGGTCCAACCAGGGTCTGACAACTATCCAGCTCTGCTCAATAGACTCTCATCAATACATTCAGATGGTCTTCATGTTCAAGCTGGTTTGGTGGGTTTGGAGCTAGTCTCTACATCTTCCGCCGGAACCTAAAAAAACATCTTTTCCAACTATACCTTGAATAAAAACAGATGGCACTACATGTTTGTAGTTTGGCTTTCTTAAAGAAACGTTACTCTCTAGACTCTTGTTGTTCTGAGTTTGTACTCATGGTTGAATACACTTATTGTAAATCGCGTTGGATAAAAGCGTTAGCTAAATAATATGTAATTAAAAGTTGTGTTCTAGTGATCAACTGTGGAGCTAAAATTAGCATATTACGTTAGCACATCATTAAATAGAGTTAGCACTTATATGCTACCCTAGCAACTAGAGGTATACTGAATGTATGCTGGTTTTGCAGGAAGAGTGTCATTCCTTAATTCCATTCCAATCAGGAGAGACTGGTATTTAGAGTTTAATAATAATTTACTTACAATTGCATATTGAAATAAACCTTCAGGACCGAGAAATGAGAGTGGGTTTTCATACCATCTTTTATATTCATATTAAACTTGAAGATTCTGTTTTGCCAGGCAACGTTTAAACCCAGGAAAGTAAGAAAAAAAGCACGTTAAGCTGTGCAACGTAAACCACAAACCATTGTTAAGCCAGGGAAGGAGAAACTTCACGTTAGTTCCAGGCAACGTGATACCAGAGAATGCTAGAAGAACACTTTTAAGCCAGGCAATGTATAAAAAGCAGGAACTGAGAAAAGATCCCAATAAAGCAGATCACATATGCACTCAGATTTGACTTGGAAGCCCAATGTTTTAGCTACAGATCGGGAACATTAGCAGTAGTGAGATATGGCTGTACAAACTATGAAAACAATGCCAGCATAGACAGGAAATAAACACCACCACCAATTATATGCATACCGTACCAATTTATATTGATTTACTAGTATGATGTCGAGGTCCGGCCGGATGTAGGAGGCGAAGGCAGAGGAGGACCACCTCCCCATTCTCTGTTGTATCTGAGACACCTTGGTTTGCAGCCGAAGTAGCAGCCCTTATTCTAAAAGAATGCCCTGAGTAGTGCTGCTGTAGTGTTGCTTCTCGTGAGGATAACATTCATGACGGTGAAACCATGTTTTAGATACGGCAACCTTACCAGGTGTAAGGAAGAGTGGAGCCAGTCTTACATCGCAACGGGAGGTATTTAAGCATGGACGTAAAAGGGCAGAAGCTGGAATCTGTGCGAGTCACAATTACAGAGCATGCACCTCCGCATTTGTTGTTTAAGAAGCAGGTTATAATGACTAGTCTGAAAGGTCAAATCCGATACCGTGAGATCTCGATTCGGATTGAATGGTTCCGAAAGACGTAAACTCTCCACATCTTAGTAAGGCATAAAAAGCTAATAAGAACACCGCCTGGAGAAGCGCATCAATGTAAGGGGAAAACACACCCTCCCGGAGTTCTGTCACCATCCAATGTAATATAGGCAGAGTAATAGGCTGTCTCTGATCGGGAGTTTGAGGAGAAGGTTTTGCAATGCCTTTCAGCAATAATTTGACACGTCAGTGCAATAACAAATGAAAGCACAAACAGTGTTTATGAGCACCGGTTTCAGCGGCATGCCTAAGGACACACATAACAAAGCGAAAGTGCTCCACGCAAAATCATAAGTTTTAACCGTTGATGCGGCTAAACCCTTCCTCATGTACAGTTTAGCGGCCTCCATATATTTAACTATACTGCCTTGACTTATGACAGCATCATGGTGTCGCAAGAGGGAATTGTTACTGGAACTGGACTGGACTCTGGGCAGATGCTCCGGAACATCTGGAATTTAAAACGGGAAAGTGAATCAGCCAGGGTGTTAAAATACCCTGGCACGTGATGGCCGGTGGAATGCCGAGGGATCAGAAACAACGTTTCAATTCACGCAGAAGTGCCTGAACTAACGTGTGGGGGATCGATCACCAAAAAATCCTCCAGTAAGTGGTACACTGAGGGAATCCTGACTTTGTTAAGCAGAATCCAACACGGTGCCTCGGAAACTTAAATGAACCTTTGAATCCCACCTGATTCCAAACAGATGCCACTGCGACAGATGAATGGGGACAATTTTGAACGTGTCTCTAATGTCTGCCTTGGAGAGCCACGCGCCTTGACCGGCTAGTTTCATAAGTTTAATAACATTATCATCCATCCATCCATCCATTATCACCCGCTTATCCGGGGTCGGGTCGCGGTGGCAGCAGGTTCAGCAGGCCGACCCAGGCTTCCCTCTCACCCGCAGCACTTTCCAGCTCATTCTGGGGGATCCCGAGGCGTTCCAAGGCCAGCCGGGAGATATAATCCCTCCAGCGTGTCCTCGGTCTTCCCCGGGGCCTCCTACCAGTTGGACGTGCCCGGAAAACCTCTAATGGGAGGCGTCCAGGAGGCATCCTAACTAGATGCCCGAACCACCTCAGCTGACTCCTTTCGACACGAAGGAGCAGCGACTCGACTCCAAGCTCCCCCCTGATGTCCGAGCTCCTTACCCTATCTCTAAGGCTGAGCCCGGCCACCCTACGGAGGAAGCTCATTTCGGCCGCTTGTATCCGAGATCTCGTTCTTTCGGTCACGACCCAGAGTTCGTGACCATAGGTGAGGGTTGGAACGTAGACCGACCAGTAAATGGAGAGCTTTGCCTTCCGGCTCAGCTCCCTCTTCACTAAGACGGACCGGTACAGCGCCTGTTTTACTGCTGCAGCCGCACCGATCCGCCTATCGATCTCCCGCTCCACCTTACCCTCACTCGTGAACAAGACCCCGAGATACTTGAACTCCTTCGCTTGGGGTAGGCAGTTTGCCCCCACCTGGAGGGAGCAATCCGCCGGTTTCCGGCAGAGCACCATGGCCTCAGATTTGGAGGTGCTAACTCTCATCCCTGCCGCTTCGCACTCGGCTGCAAAACGCCCCAGTGAATGCTGGAGGTCACGGTCCGAGGAGGCAAACAGGACCACATCATCCGCAAACAGCAGAGAGGCGATCCCGAGACTCCCGAACCGGATCCTCTCCGCCCCCTGGCTGCGCCTAGATATCCTGTCCATGAAGGTCACGAACAGGACCGGTGATAAAGGGCAGCCCTGGCGGAGGCCAACACCCACCGGGAACGTGTCTGACTTACTACCGAGGAGACGAACACAGCTCCTACTGCAGGCATACAGAGACCGGATGGCCCGTGCCAACGGGTCCGGCACCCCATACTCCCGCAGCACCCCCCACAAAACCCCCCGAGGGACCCGGTCGAAAGCCTTCTCCAGGTCTACAAAGCACATGTAAACTGGTTGGGCAAACTCCCAGGACCCCTCCAGTAATCTTGCGAGGGTAAAGAGCTGGTCCACTGTTCCACGACCGGGACGGAATCCGCACTGTTCGTCCTGAATCTGAGGTTCGACAAGCGGTCGGAGCCTCCTCTCCAGCACCCTGGCATAAGCTTTTCCCGGGAGGCTGAGCAGTGTGATACCACGATAGTTCGAGCACACTCTCCGGTCCCCCTTCTTGAAGATGGGAACCACCACCCCGGTCTGCCAGTCCATGGGCACTGTTCCCGACCCCCATGCGACACTGAAAAGGCGTGTCAACCAAGACAGCCCAACAATGTCCAGCGCTTTCAGCATCTCAGGGCGGATCTCATCCACCCCTGGCGCCTTGCCACCAAGGAGCTTTTTGACTACCTTAGCGACCTCTGCCAGGGATATGGGTGAATCCACCCCAAAGTCTTCCGGCGCTGCCCCCTCTCCGGGGGACATGTTGGCCGGGTTTAGGAGTTCCTCAAAGTGCTCTTTCCACCGCCCGACGATGTCCCCAGTCCGGGTCAGCAGTTCCCCCCCCCTGCTGAGAACAGCCTGGGGTAGACCCTGCTTTCCCTTCCTGAGCCGTCGGATGGTTTGCCAGAACTTCCTTGAGGCCAACCGAAAGTCCTTCTCCATGGCCTCCCCGAACTCCTCCCATGCCCGAGTTTTAGCCTCCGCGACCATCGTCGCTGCAGCCCTTTTGGCCCGCCGGTACCCGTCAGCTGCTTCAGGAGACCCCTGGGCCAGCCAGGCCCGAAAGGCCTCCTTCTTCAGTTTGACGGCTACCCTCACCCCCGGTGTCCACCACCGGGTTCTAGGGTTGCCGCCACGACAGGCACCGATGACCTTCCGGCCACAGCCCCGAGCAGCCGCGTCCACAATAGAGGCTTTGAACAAGGTCCACTCGGATTCCATGTCCCCAGCCTCCCTCGGGATTTGTGAGAAGTTCTTCCGGAGGTGGGAGTTGAAGACCTCCCGGACAGGATCCTCTGCCAGACGTTCCCAGTTCACCCTCACTACACGTTTGGGCTTGCCAGGTCTCTCTAGCCGAGTCCCCCGCCATCTGATCCAACTCACCACCAGGTGGTGATCAGTTGACAGCTCTGCTCCTCTCTTCACCCGAGTGTCCAAGACATACGGCCGCAGATCAGATGATACGATTACAAAGTCGATCATTGATCTCCGGCCTAAGGTGTTCTGGTACCAGGTACACTTATGAGCCACCTTATGTTCGAACATGGTGTTCGTTATGGACAAACTGTGGCTAGCACAGAAGTCCAACAACAAAACACCATTCGGGTTCAGATCGGGCAAGCCGTTCCTCCCAATCACGCCCCGCCAGGTTTCTCTGTCATTGCCCACGTGAGCGTTGAAGTCTCCCAGGAGAACTATGGAGTCGGCAGGCGGCGCCCTTTCCAGGACCCCTCCCACCGACTCCAAGAAGGCCGGATACTCCGAAATGCTGTTCGGTGCATAAGCACAAACAACAGTCAGCCTTACTCCCCGCAACCCGTAGGCGCAGGGAGGCGACCCTCTCGTTCCCCGGGGAAAACTCCAACACAGCGGCGCTCAGCCGGGGGCTCGTGAGTATCCCCACTCCCGCCCGGCGCCTCTCACCCTGGGCAACTCCAGAAAAGGACAAAGTCCAACCCTTCTCCAGGAGCTTGGTTCCAGAGCCCATGCTGTGCGTGGAGGTGAGCCCAACTATATCTAGCTGGTACCGCTCCACCTCCTGCACCAGCTCCGGCTCTTTCCCCGCTAGTGAGGTGACGTTCCACGTCCCTAGAGCTAGTCTATGCTGCCGGCGATCGGCCCGCCCAGGTCTCCCGCCTGGCCCGCCGCCCGGTCTACATAGCACCCGACCCCGATAATTCACCCTGCGGGTGGTGGGTCCACAGGGTGACAGCTGCTCCATGTTGTTCTTTCGGGCTGAGCCCGACCGGGCCCCATGGGCGAAAGCCCGGCCACCAGACGCTCGCCGACGAGCTCCCCTCCTGGGTCTGGCTCCGGGAGGGTGCCCCGGTTTCCCTTGTCCGGGCAAGGTGGCTACAATCCGTGGGCTGCTATTCATCAGGGTTTATTGAACCGCTCTTAGTCTGGGCTCTCCCCCGAGACCTGTTTGCCTTGGGAGACCCTACCAGGGGCTGACGCCCCGGACAACATAGCTCCCAGGATCACTGAGCCACTCAAACTCCTCCACCACGTTAAGGTGGCGATTCATAGGAGGAGCATTATTATCAACCGAGGCATAATGCAGGCCAAAAAGCTCAGGAGGAATGAGGCAGTTGACACTTGCCAGTGGGTCGGAGCGGGCAGGTGAAACAAATTTAACGTTTCTTTCCTGAGTATTTCCCCGTATCTATGCCGATTAGACTTGCGAATATTCGCAACGCTTTACTCTCGTGAGTTTACTCGCCTGAATAGTTGGTTGATTCGCTTCATTTGCGACTAAGAGGGGGCGTGGCTTATCTCTGTGGCTTTACACCGTGGAAACTGTTATCATTTCCGCTGTCCACCACGGAAGAATTAACCACTAGTTCTGCTTTAAACTTGCTCTGGACATCCCACAAACGTCGGAACATCTAACGCCCTCGTGTTTGGGTTCATAACATCATCCGTAGGTTCACACAGCTCGGTGACTTTCACCGACTACGTATCGATAACTTCCACTTCCAGCGCTACTAGAGCAGCAGCAGCCAGGTGGGCGGAGCCTCTCAATGCTGATTGGCTTTTGCAACTTCGCTAAAGTTTAAATATTTCAACTCTGGCGAAAAATTCTCAACCATTCGTGTCTGTGCATTGACTTTGCATGGGATTTACTCGCGCGAAAAACTCGCAATGCTTTGGTTCATTCATAAGCAGTCTCTTATGCTGTGTTCACACCAGAGTGTAAAGAGTGTCTTCCTGACTGAACTTCTGCTTGAGCTACATTGCTTTCTGTCTCGATCACCAGGTGATGTGGTGTGATCTGGAGCTTTAGCTTCTATCTTCATATGTTTGACCTCTTTTAACAGCACAATTAGTTTGACATCCGGGATACATCCTTCAAACGCATATTGTAGATACTTCTGTTCACTTTATTTTTTTCCAATAATTAAATAATATTTAGTGCAGTTAGACAGTGTGGACTCCATGGTAGCTCTCACAGCTGGACTGGCTTAGTCAAGGGTCAATTGCCACCACCTCTGTGTAATCAATCAATTCAATCTGGAACACATTAAAGGTTAAGTTCACCCAAAAAATATTAGATTTTTCACTAACACTAGAATCTAGCCAAAAACTGCACCCATTGGTCCATTTAATAAACAGTGTTGTTTTTTGTGACTGACCATTTTTTAGCGCCACCAACTGGCTTACATGATTTTCTCCACAAGTATCTTGATACTTTTGATATCTCGTGGCATGGAATTATGGAATATTGTAATTGCCTCATTGCAGATCATATTGTGCCACCTTCTGGGGCAACACGCATGCATTGGTGATGTATAACACTTCAAAACACCTTCCAACCAGCCATTGGATTCTAGGTTAACCCATGCACAGCAAAAACATGATGTGCATCATTCCAGGCTGACACATGTCACCTCATCATAGTCTGCTCTCACAGAAATGCGTGAAATGAGCTTGACCTGTTACCAGCATGTGGTAATTGAACAAATAGAGCAAATACCATGCACACTACATGTTTATCATTGTGGAAGGTTTAAAGTCAATAGTCTACTTTATTACATGACTTTATCGATTACTCAAGCCAATGAGGCACATTAAGGGCAAGTTTGAAAAATAGCATGAGACCCTGTAAGAGTTTGGTCAAAGTGTTTTTTTTTCCTGAGGCCAGCATTTTACAATTGGAGCTTCAAGGCCTGTCATGATAACAAATTGTGTTGCACGGTACATTATCCCAGATATAATTGCAATAAACAATATCATTTCATGACCATTTTATGCCACAGAAAGAATATTGTTTTGAAAGTACACCCTTTCAAAGAAAAATGTACTTCTAATTCTCACTTTACGATCCAGTTGCAAAGAGTTGAAAGATGTTCAACTGCAGGTGAAACGCTGCGCTCATCACCGGTGTTCCCAGCTGTCAAAGTGGAGGAGGAGCGGGACAAATACCCAGAAAGTTGCCCACTCCTTGAACCAAACTCAATCCACCTTCAGTTCCAAACTATTGTACAGTTATTTCTGTCTATAAGCCGGATAATGTACAACGGGGAGGTCACTAGTGCAAAAATGAATCCCTTCAGGGTAATTTAAATCCTGCCCAATTTCGCATGATGACCCACTTGCTGGACACTATCCCCAACAAATGTTCTCTGAAAATAAAATGACAAATGGTAAATGGCGTGATCTTAGACAGAGCCCATATGTTTGTTCTGTCCAACAATTTAACATTGTATTTCCACCTAAAAAATGCCCAGCACAATAACCAAGGGCTACATGTTTTAACCTTTTTTGTCAGAACCATCACATTGTTGTGTATGATAAACATGTTGGGGGGGGGGGCTTACCAACGCATATTTAATTTTCCACACACATCACCTAGTATGACCTCCAGTGTGCCATCTTTTTTTTCTTCTTCTCTCCCCTAGAACACATGTGTGGTCTATTTTCTGTTTGAGCTCTGCTAAGGTGAGGATTCCAGCATCCCATTTATAAGCCAGTGACTCCCCACAGGGAAGGCCCACACTCCCAGGTGAGGTGGGATTTTGAGAATAGTGTTTAAGTAGTCAAGGCTAATCTGTCAGGAAACGCTGCTCAAGCTCAGCACCACAGGCGCCACACATTTCCCACATACTATCACAGCTTCATTCTCTGCACTTTGTGTTACATTCAATACTGGGTACAATAAAAGAGTAGTGTACACATCTACCTTCTCCCACCTTCCTCCATCTACTCCTTTTCAGCTTTTGCAAAGGAATGGTATTTATATGAATTAATGAAATAGACAGACAGGTGATACATTGTGGTTAAAGAGGTCAGATGTTTGATTGGCATTGTGCTCTGACTCTCGCTGCTCCACATCAACTAGAGACGATGCGGTATGTTAATCTCAAATCAAATGTGCTGACATGCTCAGATGACCTTTTAATGTCAGTATCTGACATTTTACAGGCCCACTAACAAATTAGAGAGCCTTCCCACAACAACTCATCAACAATTTCCTACACTTTTCTCAATTGGTTTTCTGTAGCTTTAATTGTCCCCTACTGGCAGCTTTATGCACAACACAGAGTCTCTAACTACTACAACCACAGGGGAGCAATCTGGATGCAGATGGCACTGGATTTACATTTGGGTACCTGCAGCTGATATCAGTCCTCATAACCGTGAATTTTATTGATATTGTTTTGGAGCCAGTGCCCAATAAGGAGTCACTAACGGAGTTGGACAGGTAGCATCCAAGCCTAATGGGGATTCATGCTGGGGACCCAGCACGGCACTCACGGCTTGTCAATTTGCAGCAGATGGATGGGCTCTGCTGGACTGTGAATAGAGCCCCCCATAGGCCGGCCCGGCTCCTGCTTGGCTGAGGCCCAATGATGCAGCACTATGGTGACCAATGAGGCCGGTCGACACTGACTAGATGGGTTGTAGCCCCACGATAAAGACTTTCAGCGCTCATTGCATAAAGCTAACTTGAAGAGATGTTTTCTGGTTTTGCCTCGTCGGGATGTGACTGACTCATAAAGATAAGAGATGACATGTCATTAATCAAACACTGAGAACTTCCATTTCTAACTCAACGGGAAACCAAAGACGTTGGACTAGCCTGAAGCAATACAAGCAATAAGTAAAATAAAATACAGCCGTGCCTTGGCAAATGCATAATAATCTGAAAACCGCTCTCTCTATAAACAGGGCTCTGCTATAAATACCTCTTTGAAGGGGCCGGGGTGATTGTACACAAACCGGCAATACTTCAGCCTCATATTTCAATTCAATTTGATACTGACTCCAATGAACTACTTGACCTATTTCTGTAACCCCGAGGTGCAAGACAGTGGAAGGAATGGACGGGGATAGAGAGGTTAACAATGTTGCTGCTGCAGTCAAACTAGGCCGAGCTGACGAGGGCGAGGGAACCGCAGGAAATAAGACGGAGTGATGCATATTAAGTGAATTATCTTCGAGCTGAGAGCAACAGTGTCTGTGATCCAGTCAACAGCCGCCCCCTTCATTTGGACTCCCGTCTCCAATGAATCCGATATACATTTACATCAGTCTTTGAAGTCCTAGCCTTGTCTGTTCACATCGGCGTGAGCTGATAATGGGGGCATAGTTGGAGTTGATTTATGGCGGTGCCGGGCAGATTGCTATGACAGTATGCCAGAGGTAGTGCCCTGTAATACAGAGGGCTGTAATAAGTGGCCTGTTTGCAGTATGCAGGGGGTCTAGCCTTGGTCCTGGCTCATTGGTAATGAATAGATATGCAAAATGGGTACCGTCTACGCCTCGGGGCATGAAGACACAATGTGTGGTCAGACGGAAATTAATTTAACTAGATCTAATGCGACTTGGAAGCGTCACTTGCGCCACTGTCTCATGTTTGTGTCTGTATTTTAGTCCGTCCCCTTTCTTGTTCTGTCTTAATTTCTTTATTGCGTTTAAGGCCGAGATTTTAACGGAGACAAGTTGTAGATGCATCATATGTACCTTGAATCCCTCGGTGTGTTTTGATTTCTAACGGACAGGACTGCTGCCAACAATTACAGCCCTCTAAAAAGAAGCGTCAGGTACTAATGCAGATGCTCATTGGTATTCTGTTGGTAATTTTGGAGCTTCATGAGGCTAAGCAGCATTTGGGATACCTAATTATACCCCTTACATATTGTAGCATAGGTTATCCTTCCAAAGTTCAAAGGTAGGAGTTGGGCACCAGACAGGTGAACAATAGCACTTCTAGCCTGTCATATCTAGAGATTGCTCCCTAAAACAATTGGAGGATTAGCCCGGATAGTCTGCAAAAGGCATAAGATGCACAAAATACACAAAACCAATACATCTTCATCCACTTTTTACTCTTTTAAATATAAATAATCAAATCAAAAGCACTTGGCTTATACTCAATTCAATCTTCGTACAATGTCCATGAACGAAAGAAACACAAATACAGAGTCCGGATATGGCAATCAAATGTCCTTAATCACAGTAATTCAACTAATTGATGACTAAGTGTCTTGGGTCAGAGGGGAGGTGTAAGTGTGCAGGAGTGTGTGTGCGTTGGGAAGGGAGGGGTTTGTAAGTCCTTTCAATCCGAATGAATACAGTTCAATTAAATGTTTGAAGGGCTGTTGATAGGCAGTTAAGTCCAGTTCGGTTCATTGGGGGAAAGAAAGGAGAAACCTGGAGAGTTTGCTGTGGCAGAGACTTAGCTTGATGGCCCAATGAAGGAAAGGAGTTCCACCGTGGCCTCCAAGCAGGGTCAGGCCGTTGCTGAACTGGTTTCCCTCCCCATGTTAGGAGCCATAGAATAGCCCATTCCACCCTAATAGCAAAAGAAGGTGGAGCCAAGGAGGCGATAAATGAGACACACCTGTGAATAGGGGGGAGGGGAGAACAATCAACTAACAAAGTCAGCAGGGAGGAGAGAGGGAAGCAAATGTGGTTAAAGGAAGAGAAGTTTACATCATATTTTGTTTCTGGACACTTTAAGCTTTAAACTAAAATAGTATAGGGAAGAGTTGAGTTTACCAACTGCTCCCTCAGCCGGTTCTTTTCCCTCGTTGCTCCAGTTCAGATATACTTCAACTATTTTAGTTTAAAGCTTAAGGTGTCCAGAAACGGAATATTATGTAAACTTCAAATAACCACATTTGCTTCTCTCTCTCCTCTCCTCCCTGCTGCCTTGCTACAATATGGACAATCAAGAACATGCTCACTTTGAGCTGCTGTTTTACTGGTGGATGGAGAACTGATATCAGGCATTATGCGTTATGAACAGTCTAAAACACATACATTGTGGTGCTAAAACAAAACATTTCACAGATGTATCGCAACAGGCACGTCATGGACTTATGAGAAAAGTAGTTTCTAAGTTTTGGGTGTCAAAGTCTGTACCTAATGAGGCAAAATTCAAGAGAAGACCATCTTCACAAGTAATAGTTGAAATAAATATTGTAAAAATAAAGTTAACGTTTTATAGGAATTGTTTCAGTACAGCTCTCTCCTCTGCATTGGAAAACTGATAATTTGGTTTGTCCAATACGTATATAATTACTGCAAGGATTACCACAGCCTCAGACGTGACTAATAACTCCGACATACTGCATGATGGATCCTAATCTATAACTGTAATGTATGTCAGGCTGTATAATTTTTATAATGTAATATAAAAATTATATAATGTAATTATTTCTCTTCACATGAGGATTTTATCAAGCCGAATCCAATCTCATTATCACATTTAGAAAAAGAGTGTCACATATGGGTAAGTGACATATGGGATGCTTTTCCTCCGAAATTACTGACAACAGAAAACCTTCATTTTAGTCCCCTTTCAAAACCCAGCACATAACCCACCTTCCAAGTGGCCATCTGTCTATACAGTGGATAATGCATTCATAATATGCAACAAAATGTAGCTGTCATCCTCACCCTCGTCACACAACCACACAGACGTGCAAGTACACACATGGCAGTAGAATATTAGCATTAGTGTGTGTGTGTGTGTGTGTGTGTGTGTGTGGAAGCAGGCATGCGTGCAAGGCAAGTTGGAAGTGTACTGACAGAGGTGTGGAGGGTGAAGACTTTTTTTTCTTTCTGTTTGCCTGTGAATGGTGGCAGGTGTTTGAGAGGTATAAAGTCCCTCTAATGAGCAGAGCAGCACTCCTCTGGCAGGGATGGGTTGGGTTGGGTTGTTGTGGGTGGGGGGGTGGCAGTAAAGGTCACCTCTGAATCTTGTCGGGCCTGCCATAGAAAGCGAGGAACCATCTAGAGAAAAAGCCGAGCTACTGGCGCAAACTACTACACTGCAGTCAGGAGGTAGAGTGATTTGAAAGACAATACCAATATTGAAGTATTTTCCAGTAGCTGCAAATGGATGGGATTTCACGCTAATATATAGCAGTGCTAATGCTACTAGGAAAAATAACTGACTTCATTTGACATTTGGACCAGATTCCATACGAATTAAAGTTTATTTTTGCGGCTGTTTCATTTGGGGTTTAGAGACAATTGAATAAAATCATCCTTCACCACACTCATGAGATTTCTTTAAACTGAGCTCTGCCTCTGCCCAGGTTAGCGACAGTATATCAGTATGCTGATAAGATTCTTCACATTAAGACCCAGCATTAGTTTTATTACTTTAATAAACCCGTTTTATTGGTGTAATCTTGCTCGTCCTTCATGGCTATATTTAATTTTAATTTTTAAATGGTTTGCATACCCATACTAAATCCAGATTATCTCCTCAACCACAAGGGCAGTTTGACTTTGATAAAGTGAAGTAAAGCATTTTTTGTTGTTATTTTAGTACAGAAGTTTAGGCAAATCTCCAAATGGAGCGTCTATGATTTGTGTGTGTGATATTTCTATTTTCTCATGTAACACAATATTTATTTCACTTTTATATCACTAAAGGTGTTCAATACATCCACATACAGCAGTTACATACAATACATAAACCACAATAATGCTCTGTGCTCTCAAATCATCATAAAATATTGGCAGATGAATCATATTTTTTTCAGAATTATCGCCGTTCTCAGTCCGATTTCAGTCTAAGACCCCTCCTTTTATTCGTGCGAGCCTATGGGAGCAGTCTAAAGCCATCCAAATGAGACTGACAGCACTTTTAGCCACACAAAATTAATCAAGTACCACATTTTGTGACCCGTAAAATTTGATCTGCTGAGACTTGAAACATGCTGGCTGTAAATTGAAACGCTTCCGGAAGGTTCATGGGGCTTCGCCGGAAGCTGAGGGTCATTTAGAGGTCAAAATAGCGAGTGTGGATTATTGTTTTCATTGAAGAGTAAGTCATATTTCTGTGTAGTCTCTGCGAAAAAGTTGTTTGGTGGATGCATTGTGGTTGATATTTTGCTGATTTCGCGTGTAGCATCAAGCTAGCGTGATCAGAATTCATAATTTCCGTGATTTGGGAGTGTTCTCCAAGTCGATTTTCGAGTCATCTCGAGTCATTGTTATGGTTATGTATATCTTTGCTGGTTGAATTGTGTTTGAAGCATGTACATTTGGCTTATATGCTCTTGTAGCCCAGGCGTTGCTGTTTAATTTGGTATGTGGCATCATTGTTTTCGTTATTGATTCATGAACACATGAATGTGACCACATGAACAATATTTGCCCCCTAAAAGGGGGGACGTGGGGATATACGAATTTAATCAGTTTTTTTGTTTTGTTTTTATTGGTACAGTCTTATCCTAAAATGGGGTCTTCATTCTAGCCCAAGGTAAAAAAAATAAAAAATCCCAATCCCCAAAATCACAGTTTGTACTGCATGAATTAACTGAAAATACATTTCACTTTTAACATAAACTCCAGTAACTTGTGTTTTAACTAGCTTAAACTAGTTTAACTAATATAAGTACACTTTTTATTTCACTAATGATGGTGAAGCCATTTGCTTGACATTCTAGTATATAGTCTTATACATTTGAGAGACTAGATAATAGCTTTGAGAATATTATAGAGCAAAGATGAAAGGGCAGAATTATATTTCAGAGCTATGGTTTAGGACAAACAATTCTAACTTCTAAACCTCAGTCAGATAAATGATCAAAGAGTCAGGCAGACAAGACTATCATGTTCAACTGAACAACTTATCTGCCCATGCACTCTCTCTGCTAGGGATGGAGAGGATGGGGTGGCAGATTAACCAAAGGCATGCATGTTGGTCAATTTGCTAACATGAGGGATGGCATCCCCTCCCAGCCCAACCCACCCACTCCTCTTATGTGAAATACAATTGAAAACAAAATGTCCTGTGCTATATTACCAAAGATTGTATATAAGAAGTGGACGTAGTCATTGTGACATCACCAGTTTGTGGACTGCCGTTTTGAAGCCCTGAGTTTGAGGATTTCATGTCAATCATCTTGTAGCCCCGCCCTAAATATACCCTGCTGTATGGTCTGTTTGACTCTAAATGGACCATCATTTAGTAAATGAACATCATGCTGTATTGAAGAATAATTTAAACTAGAGATTGAGACCATAGACCCATGTTCACAATGTTAATAAATCAAGTGAGAAGTATTTATTTTCCTCATAGATTTCGATACAATCTGACTTCTTTTTTCAACCACAGCAGTCACCCCCTGCTGGCCAGTAGAGAGAATGTAAGTTTTAAGACTCTTCCGCATTGGCTTCACTCTGCAGAAACAGGGGGTTGACACTTGAAGACTACCAGCCAATGCTATTTAACAAGAAATAAAAATACCATCCAATTTACACAGTCACACTGCAGAAAAATACTGATAAATATCAGTATATGCTCTAAATGGGTGCAATGGATTTATTTTGAGCCAGAGATGCAGTGATTTTAGGCCACAGAGCTCAATATTTTCCAGTGATGGCAACTAAGCAGATGCTTACTGGTTAACACCGTTATTCATTGACGATCTCCCAGCTGTTGCGTGGGCAGCCTCACATAGTTTACAGTCTTTTAGCTCAGGTGGAAAAGTCTTAACTGCATATAGATCTGAGGTATGAGCGTGCTTGTCTGTCAATGTGTTAGTCTGCAATGAGCTGGTGTCGTGCCCACGGGGATTCGCCCACGGCATCCTGGAACAGGCTACAGCCGCCTCCACCCCACACTTAAAGCATGTATGGAAAACAGACAAGAGTGAGCTTCGGTTCCAGTCTTGTGATCGAAAAGTATAATTTTCTGTACTGTGCATTATTGTCCTGTTGTCCTGTGAACTCTGTGACACAGCGAATGAGTCAACACTGACACTCGAGGTAATACTGCCGCTGGCATCGCGCTGTGATTGTGATACGAAGCGTCGGTGTGACTGCGAAGGCAGCAGACACAGGTATTAGATTTTCTTTTAGATTAGATTTTACTTTATTCATCCCCAGGGGGAAATTTCTCGCAGCAGCAAAACATTTTTTACAAATATACAATGAAATAGCAGGGCATATTACCTTTTTAAGAATTTAAATAACAAAGGGAAATGAAAATGTTAAAATAAAATTAAAATGTTAAAATAAAATAAAAATGAAAGTGTATACAGTGTATCCAAAGTATAAAAGGTATGGTTGCACGCGGTCCCAGGTGAAAAATAAATACGCTAAGTATATTTAATCTTAGCATACTTGAAGCCCTAATCATAAGTATACTTAAAGAGTGCTATTTTGGAATAACTTATTTTGTACTTAATATATTGTAGTTGTGATTAAATAGTAGTTAAGTGCATTCATTTTTTGCTAAATTGGAACAACTTAAAGTATACTTAGTACAATGTAAGTATATGACTATATGTGCTAATATACATGCCGATTGTTTACTTAAATTAGATATATTACCTATATTAAGTATATGTGAAATATGAATATTTTACAAATATGTAAACATCCCTCGTATACACTGGT
Source organism: Cyclopterus lumpus (assembly GCF_009769545.1). Taxonomy (NCBI): domain Eukaryota; kingdom Metazoa; phylum Chordata; class Actinopteri; order Perciformes; family Cyclopteridae; genus Cyclopterus; species Cyclopterus lumpus. The sequence goes on from NC_046990.1 coordinate 6,397,747, forward strand.
GCTGTGCCTCAAGGGCATTAATGAAGTGAAGACTATGAGGGGCAGCCGGCCCATCTGGGACGGAGCACACTCAGACATATGCTAACTTCTTAAGTTCCAAATTGAAGCAAAATAATCATCTACCCTGATTGGCTGGGATGTGAAGCGGAGTAGAGTGGATTAGAATATTAACAGAGACAAATGTATGTGCATTCATAAACACACACACACACACACACTTGTAAATGAATACCCCAAAGCAAACACACACATGCAAATGAGGAAACCAGACGTAACACGCGCGCATTCACACAAACACATGCTAATTAATAGAAAACAAACAGTTACTCAGGCGGTCTGCAGGGACTGGATTATACTCCGTCTCTCCTTGCTGAACAAATTGCTCTCTAAATTCAATCAAACACACCAAGCTCTTCTGTGAGTCTACGGGAGGCTGTAATCAGCGTGCCGGAGACTGAAGATGAAGAGGGAAAAGAGGCCAAAACAAAAAACAAATGGAAAAAAGAGAAGAACAAAAAAAGATTTAAAAAAAAGAAGAAGTCAGTGCCCTCAAACTATCCAGAGAACTGTTTGTTTGGCAATGAGAGTCAGCAGTCTACAGGAACAATGTCTTGATTAAGTGCAATTGATATTTGTCTACAGAGAGCTTCGGGCTTCCACAAAGAGCAGCGAGCAGCTCAGTGGAAGCAGCACGGCATCAGTTGCAAGGATTCAAAGCACTAGCCGCTAACTCAACCTCTTTACCTAGTTTAGCCAACCTCATTTGCTTCCTGGAGAAATACAGCAGTGAGAATTGGGAAATCAATGTGGCTGAGTTTACTGGGAACATTGCCTCTGAAAGGCTCAAGTGAGTCCAGCGTGATATTGGAGGGTTTTCAATGTGCTTTTGTTTCCTAATTTGTCAGGTTGTAAAAATATACTGAGCATCTAGTTGTTTTTTTTTTCGTCAATCGAAAGATAGCATCCACTTTTTATTGTAAACTTCTCCTTTTCCTAACTTCACACAGTCAGCAAGTCAGTGTGGACTAAACATCCACCAAAATCTCTGTGTATTTAAACTGTAATCTGCATAATGTGTGCTTACTATTGTACATTTACAATCAACACAACACAAAACTGCTGTAAATCAAACCGTAATTTGCTACATTTTGCTAGTTTTCAACACGCATGTATTAGAACAATCATCAGTGATATAATCTGGCGTCATCGGGCTTTTTGAGTATTTTTGGGATCGGAAGACGAGAAGTGTGTTTTTACAAGTACAGTCCATTAACCCTTTACAATAGTTATGCTACTGTGTTAGCGTTCTCTAGCTCATTGAGTAATGAGTGGCAATGAGCCAGTGCTTTACTTCAAGCCAACACTCATGAGAAGGCATCAAAGTGCTACTGATGATATGAATTATTACTGAACTCAAATCTCACTCCATTGATGATGAAGACCATGTGTTATGATCCAAAGCACCAGAAAAAACAATAGTAAGTGAACATTCAGTGAGGAAAGAAGACTCTACTGCTTTTGTATCAGATCTAGGATCTGCAAGAGTTCCATCTGCAGACCAGAGTAGCGTCTCACTCGAAGGAGGACGGTCCGGTATTTAGTCTTTTTTACACGGGACGTCCATTCTGATATGGGACAGTTGGCGACCGTATTCACATGACCCTCATCAATGATCAGAACAGACAAGAGTTGGCAGCTCCTTGTTTATGAACGCTACTGTAAACGGCTAAGTTATCTCCCACGAATGTCCGATGCATTTTGAATTAATTTTTCCACCACAGGGATGTTTTAGCTATTCTTATCATTAACTGAATGATTGGAAGAGCAAGAAAAGAGGGAGCCATTTTTTTTAAATTATGCCTGCACAATTAAGCAGGAGATCCCACAGCTTTTGCCTGTCTCTTATGATATTCAATCATGGAATAAAATTGTTTCTGCCACTCGCATATTGATTTAATTCTCTCATCTGCTGTGTTAATTAACACGGAATGACAGCTGAACTCAGACGTTTCCAGTGTGACCATGGCCCCTTAAGTATAATTAGAACAGTGCACTACAACGGCATATTAAACAAACGGCAACGATGGATATTCTGACAGCGTAAGAGGTTCATTGTAGGTAAAAAGGAAAATGATAATTACGGAGCCTGGGGAGGGGGGCAATAATATCAGAATTTCTTAGGGATATCTAAGTTTTTTTTTTATCTGAGATTAAAGTGGCACATTTGTGAAGGAAATTAAAAAAAGACACAAATATGCAAATATAAAAGTCATCCATTTATGAAGAAAAATAATAGTGCATTGCTTAACGGCAAAGATACACAGTGGTGTAGTGGCTAGCACTGTCGCCTCAAAGCAAGAGGGGCACAGGGTTCGGATCCCGGTCTGGGCAGTCCTGTGTGGAGTTTGCATGTTCTCCCCGTGTCAGCGTGGGTTCCCTCTGGGTTCTCTGGTTTCCTCCCACAGTCCAAAGACATGCATCTTAATTGGACTCCCAATTGCCCAGTCGGAGTGAATATGAGTGTGAATGGTTGTCTGTCTCTGTATGAGCCCTGTGATAGACTGGCGACCTGTCCACGTGAACCCCGCCTTCGCCCGATGGCAGCTGGGATCGTCTCCAGCGTGCCGCGTCCCCAAATAGGATGAGAGTTTCGGATAATGGGATGTGCCGAATACCCGTCCAAGGAAAGTGTACAAAAATATAAACGGGGTAGTATTTTCTGCAACATCACAACATTAATAATTACAATATGAAAAAAAAGAAGCATAAAAAGGTCCCTTTTTAAAAGTCATTGTGTTACAATATTGTCATGCGCACAAATCATCAGTCATTTCTAGGAATATTTACATTCATAAGGCTGCTAAAGAACGCTAAAGAAGTCGTTGCTGTATTGTTTGCTCACCCGTCATAATCTCTACGTTTTTTTTACCTTTTCTCTTTCAACCCCCCACCTCCTGTAATCATCTGACGCTGCGCAGGTATCGGGGGACACACTCCAGATGGCGCTGACAAGAATCAGCACTTTCTATTGGCTGAGATTAATTGGGGACACTTTGGCGAAGGCCATCTCTTCGTTTTGACAGGCGTTTTGCTGGCTTTGTGCTGCCGCTGACATATGCCACCCCGCACCACACTGCATGATGGGAAAACTAATGGTCCTGTCGTCTTATATGGGGCAGCTGGCAGGAGACATAATAAGGGGGCGCAGGAAGACTGTACTCACATGGGGCAGTAAGGGTTTTTAAAGGGAGATGCCGTTAACTCTCTTGAATAAAGATGCTTATTACTGGCTATAAAGAATATTGGCACATCGTGGTGCCCTATAATGGCCTCGTCCTGCTGTGCAAATGTAAATTATACAGTGCATACGTTAAATTCACCTCTAGAAGATTTTGAAAGAAGGTTGTCATCATTTTTAAACATTGCAGGGCTGTGTGGTGCGGCTGGGATAGTCGCACTACCCTCGACTCATTCATCTCCCTCTCTTAGGGTCAGGGTTAGAGGTCACAATTCTTTTGTCTGTCTCCCAATTCCAATTTGTGACACATTTTTACACAATCTTTTCTTATTTTCGTTATCGCAACCGGTTTCTGGCACTGTGAAGCGCGTAAATGCCCGGACAACGAAAAAGCTCCTCCAAATGTTGTTTCCTGGTGGAAGAGAGCTGCTCGAGTCACATCGCGGTGTGACGCGCACATCAACAGCGTGCAGGGGCAGCGGCCAAAGTTGGGATTTGCTTGATGCAGCGGAAAAGCCGCCATGGCACAAGCTATTAAAAATAATGGCTTTCAGAATGCAGTGTATCTGAAAGGGCCTCCAACTTTGTTTATGCCAGAGACTCAAACAAGGAGGGGCAAATTATTCTTTATTCTGTTACAGCGTACTCACTATTTTGCAAATGTCATTCTTTTAAAATCATCAGAGTGAATCCAAACACAGTCTGTAATTTCAGTGGCATCAGCACAACAGTAATGCCTTAACATGGGGACCGTGTTGATTGTTACATCTCTGGCCATGAAGCTGTGCCACCTCATGCATCTGTTTTAATTACTCTTATTACTACAGAAGATTTCAATTAACAAACGCTGAGGCCACAACTGGTAACGACTCTCGCAAACACACACACACACAGAGAATACAGGCCACTCGGTAATGAAGGTTTGGTCAATCACTCTGCAAAGATTATAATATACGTTCCCATTTTAAATGTTGACTCTGAGCGGGATTAGATTGTGTTAATGCGTTACAGTTTTAGTAATTGGTAATATACAATTGTTTAGTCTGTGCAGTTTGATTATTGGCAAATAGCAATTTATAAATCTGTTTGTTTTTTTAATTGACGATGCATTCAATGACGGTGAGAAAACACTTGAAGTGATGAACCTACAGAGAATGATCAGCTGAATATGCAGCTCCTCTCATCTTTACAGAGCTTTATAATTAGTTTCAGCTCATTGTTCAACTGTCCACAATGTGACTGTTTTGATTCTCCCTCACAGCTCTCGCTGTTTACACCAGCAACAGGCAGCTGCTATCAGGGAAAAAATGTCACTACGGGATGAACACACGTCTAATTACTAGCGTTAATAATTACGACCCTGTTGTGGTGCTGCAGGGCCCTGGTATTGTACATGTTGGCTCATGCTGGACTGTCTGACAAACTGAATACCAGTGTGTCAGACATATATATATATATATATATATATATATATATATATATATATATATATATATATATATACATATATATATATATGTGTGTGTATATATATATATGTGTGTGTATATATATATACATATATATATATATATATACACACACATACATATATATATGTGTGTGTGTGTGTATATATATATATATACACATATATATATACATATATATATATATGTATGTGTGTATATATATATGTATATATACATATATATATATATATATATATACACATGTGTGTATATATATATATATATAGACACATATATATATATACACACACATATATATATATCTTCATGAGTATCTATTAATTCGTATCAATTAGATACTCTTTAGGCTTGTTTTTATCTATTTATTCTCAGAGTTGACATAATTATTTTCGCTATCGAGATCTCATTGGATGATGCATTCCATTAAGCCGACTGCTAGCAGGCACATTTAAAGTAATATAATCTGATTGATTGGGGTGATGAGGCACTTTAAAATTAGAGTATACATTTTTCCAACACTTACGCATTTAACTTGTCTGATATGTTGCCATGCTTCTTGTCTAGCCCTCGCAGCGGTGGCAGTGTTAGATTTTGCCATGATTATGATCTGGAATTCAACTCAGTGCAACTCAAAATGTGTACATTTTTGCCATTTTAATTTGTAACACTAAGGCGACACCGGCAAAATATTGGCTCAGTGGGGCTCGGGAGAGTTTCAGGGCACCGCCTCTCGGCTGTGTTTAAAATCACATAATGCTGCATACTAGATACTCAATCAATATGCAGTACATGCTGCCATCTAAATGAGAGTGTGAAAAAAAAATGACATGTGATTTTGATGTTCCCACTGAAATATGCTCAAGCCATAATATGGCTTAATATGGAATCAATAAAACTGCATCATATCCATTAGAGGACTATAGTGTATGTACACACAGGAGATCAATCACACTAATTGGATCCCATTGTTAATAAAAAAGGATCACGTCAGCCAATACATTGACCCAATACGGCTGCTTTCAGACGTACCCATGGCGACAGTATTACTCTTCCCAGAACTGGTGCGAGTTCTTCAGTTCTGCCTCATGATAAAATGACCAATATGTCAAAGCACTAACAACTGTCAGCACGTTGCTCTTTTGCCCTCGGGATTGCTGCTGTGCTCACATTACCCATAATTTGCTGTTTCAGATGCTTGCATTTGTTCTTTAATACCTTTTAATGAGTGCAATAAAAACAATTTGGGTATATTTTTGTAATTCTGACTTGTAATTAATCACTATGTCACTGGTTGTTGATAACCGGTGACATAGTGATTCAATTACAAGCTGCTGAAGATTGGTGGTAGAAAACCTTCTTGTGGGTGTACTGCTCGCCGACGTCTTCGTTAGTTTTGCTCAAGCCAGTAAATGCAACTTTGATAAAAGAGGAAGATGAAGGGTTAATATAGTTCTCTACATTATAAGTATAGATTGATGTTGGATACAGCTCAAACCTACAATGTGTTGATCTGTTATACCTTCTGGCTTTTATCCCCAAACCCATTTGTTCTTACTGGGTATGCAAATCTTCAGAAAGAACCAATAGGTTAAAATGAAAGAAAAAAAACCCAACAAATTAACAAATATAGATAGAAATGTCCTCGAACCGCTGGCAAGGAAAAGGTGCTTTTGTTTTGTACATGTTTTGCGTAGTGAAGTCATCCAGTACAACAGCTAGTTTTTTTTATTTTATTGTTTGGGGAAACAATGAAGCTCTATGGCAAAGAGGAAGAAGATATATCAGATATGGATACACACATAATTAGAGTTGTTCCTATACTGATACCAGTATCAGAAATGTTTTCCAATAGTCTATATATATCCAATTTCACAATATCATATCATTCATAAGAGATCATTTATGCTAACCAGGAACAACAACACCAGTCACTCACTACCCGAACTGTACATCAGCACTGCTCAACAGAGATGCGATAGAAGTGAGATGGATCATAAGTATCGGCCAATAAATAAAACCTCTACTGGTTTGTAAGGTTTTCGTTGGTTTTAGTCTTTGAAAGACCATTTAATACAAATATAGGTTATTACCATAAGTATCAGCCAGTAACAGAGCTGAAACATGTCCAGCCTCTTCAGTCTACTGTGTGGGAGTCGTTAATGAGGCTTAATGAGCCGGGAGCCTAACGAGGGTTAACGAGCTGGATGACCCTAACAAGGTCCGACACATGCTGATCTGACAGAATGTTTGCGACAAAAATGGGACTATAAATTAAATCCAAGACAAAACTAAATTGAATAAATGACCTACTACTGCATACTTCAGGTGTAGATACAGAAAGTGACGCATTAGATAATAACGGTTTGGGACGAAAGGTGAATAAGGTAATAGACAGAACAGAACAGGAACAGGAAGAGGCCCTACCCACAGAACCCCACGGGACAAAGACGACGCACGCGGACAGGTTTGACGGTGCAGAAACCCACTGCTGCTTGAACTCGTCATGCATCGTGAGCAGCACACAATAACACAATAATGTGACCACAGAGTAGCAACCATAGGAAAATGTGTTGGTGCCGGGGGGAAAGTGTTCTCAATAACCTCTAGCCATTGCGGAGGAAGGCGGGGAGCAGCAGAGTGACTCAGCTTTAATATTAAAGAGACGTTACCCTTCTGGTTGTTGTTATGACATACAGTATCCACAGGCTCTCCTGGGCCGGGCTGTTTTTAATAAAGCCTTACATTTACTCTTGTGCACACTATAAACACATTCCAGACTGAAGAGTGCTGAGAGTATGGTGAAAGAAATTATGAGAAGAACTCACATGTCGACTGCCATAATTAAAAAAGGGAAAACTTGTGATCTATGGCTTATCTTTCATAATTTGTGTTATTTTACCCTTCTAGCGGGGCTATGACTCAACACATTTGCAATGGCCGTTTTCAAAAGGATCCCATGACCTTTTCACTTTAGGATATTTCAATGACAATAGGTTCTATCGGAACCCACTCGTATCCCCTCTACAGTCATGCCTGCTTTATGCTAATCCTATGAAGTTCCCATATTCTAAAAATGGTTGCTCCATGCCGGTCTTGGAATTGCATGAATTGGGTAAGACTGGAAAGATGTTCGAGGGGTCATTTTTTATATAAATGTGTGATGATGCTACTCCCCAGTGGGACCTTTTGACGTCACTGAATAAAATGACCTGTTGTGACCTCTAGGGTAGTCACACATCATGAAACTACCACAGTCCAGAGACTCGGGCCATTCAGAGGATGTACGGCTTCCCTCTGTATTTTGACAATAAGCGGCTTTCTGAGCAGTTTACGGACGAGAAGCAAATAGACTGAATTACATGGGTGGGCATAGTCACTGTGACATCCGCCTTTGGTTTGTGGAATAAAGTTTAGAGACCTAGAGTTTAGCATTTTGGCCATCGCCATTTTGTTTTTTTTGGAACCAGAAGTGACAAGGGAAGTACAAATTTCAAAATGTCAAGAGTTTTAAATACCAATCACATATGGTTTTCCTTCAGGTCTCGGTGTCTTAATGTGGTATTTTGGATGGATTATTGTTATATGTAAAAGTGGAACATAAGGTATGTTTTTATACACTTGATCCCAATATGTGCACGTTTTAATAAATTAATCCGTTTGGGTTTTATCCATTGTTTAAGATTTTAGATTTTTTTTTTTTTTATTGCTTTTGATACGTGTGTTTTCGTGTATTTGGAGTATACATGTATTTGTTCTTCTGACATTTGATATACACTTGGATGAGTATCAATCCCAGGGACTAGGGATTGGACCATGGATCACGGACTATGGGCACAGCCGTAGTAGAAGTGGAAATTACAGATCGCTTCACTGTTCACCGTGGCTGAAGGTTATGATCAATTTTTTTCAAGGCTAGAATGCATCACTAATAAAATACACCTCAAAGCGCACATCAGTATGCAATAGGACGTTTTCCCTGCATATACTTTTGACTCTTCATAGTAAGGAAAACAAAGGTGGTAATTATGTCATTAACAATAAATATATATATATATATATATATATATATATATATATATATATATATATATATATATATATTTAAGTGTCCCCAGTTTGACATGCATGTTACCATAACATTGAAACTGAAGCTCCTAAAAGGAATTCTGCCCTCCATCTTTGATTTAATATGTGCTCTTCTGACTGAGACATGTGGACATTTCTCAAGTGAAAGAGGCCAATTGTATCACCTTTTTGTAAATAGCATTGTTCAGCATCTCAAGTGTGTAAGTTCCGTTGTGCTACTGGTTCAAACTGATTATTAGTTTCCAAACCCTTATTATTCCCGACACTCACATATCCTTCACACTAGTTTTTGTATTGAATCTGAACGGTGGTGACTGATTTTGTATGTTGGTTTAATACAAATGTTTCTGGCTTGCCATCACATTTCTCCAAAGGCATATTTGTATGAAATCATTCCATATGAACATGATTGGAAGAAAAAAAAAAAAAGATTGGGTCGGCGGTATTATGACTGGAGGATTTGAATGGCTTTGTTCGAAAACTTCGACTACATGAAGTTTATTTTGTTGATACCAAAGACTTTCTCAATATCCACTGCACCGCTGTGGATGTCATTTCAGAACTGCCAATTGTTCGTAGAAGATCTATTCACACATTACCATATTCACTTGACGGGCCTGTACTGCGTGTCACATTTTGTGGAGATGAAACCCACAAAGTGGCCTCCATGATTGAAGATGCTATCTCCACCGTTCAATCTTGCTCCTCGCTGCTGTTATGTTTGATGAATAGCTGGCTTGACATACAGTTCCTCAGATCTCATTTGGATTGTAGCCTGTTAGCTGGAGGGCCTGGCGCCCATTACACTCTGGCAGACGCACGCGCGCACGCACACAAGCAAGAGCGCGCACGTGTCGCAAACATGCATTCGCGGGGACAAACATGGAATCGGATGCCCAAAGGCACCAAACGCATGTTAAACAGCCATTTGCATCACTCAAAGTCTAATTTAGGTCATCCTCATCAGACGTTAACACTCCGTCTGTTTCCCTTAGTCCTTCATCTCTCTCTATCCGTCTCTCCGGGGAGACATTGTATTTCACCTAGACTTGTGTTTTCAGACTCCAATTCACTCGGCAGGTCACCGTGCCTCCAGTCAAACCAGGTGCCAGAGCTATAGCTACAAGGCCTGCTGTCATGGCGATAGCAAACTGTGGACCAGTTCACGCCTCTTATCACTCATAAAGCGACTCCCACCACCTTGCGTGCCCCGTTTGTGTGATAACGGTCAACTCAGTGACGGTTCCCCCGCGGATGCGAGGGAGGGCGTCGCATCCTTCGGTATCGCGCTCTCGAGGTTTTTATTTATTTATTTTTCTTCATCACCTCCGCCCACGCAGACCTGCTGATGACGTCTGCAACATAACAGATGTTTCCGTTTTCCTCGCCTCTCCCACGCACGGTAACCGCCAGCCACATACACGTTGTTCGCCACGGAAACCCCCGTGCACCGAGGGATACCTGGGCTGCCCACTGGATCTGTAAGTGGGCGGGATTGTGTGTCGGAAGGGAAGACGTCGCACAAAATGTGTGCGTTGAAAGATGGAAGGAAATATGACTTTAGAGAGTTTGTGTGTGTGTGTGAGAGAGTGAAAGACCAACTTTATAATAATAATGAAGCTAAGTTTACTACAAACACCAGGTAAACATAGCCGGGCATTGACACTGTCAGCTGACCAACACATTATTGATCCACTGAAGCAGTTGTGGCTGAAAAAAGCTATTTGACATCAGTTGTTGGAGGAGGGACCCTGTTCTCTTTATCCCCAACCTCATTTTCTCAACTAATCCTGGGGTTATTGTAAGCTGACCTTCCACTTCACGTGTGTGTTTGTGTGATTTTGTTTTGTGACACTTATGGTCGCTGTTGGGTGGAAACCTTGTCCCTCCACACTAATTATGTTCATAAATCAGTACTAATGGTCACCCTTTTTACGTCCGTCAGTAAGTGTTATAAATATTTAACCATGAAAAAGGATCAAAAGGAGTTGGCGATCCGGTAACCTTCGACAACCTCGTAGCTCCAGCCCGTCTCCTTTTAATGAAAGGAGAGCTAAAGGTATACAGTTTTCGCCCGAGACAATGTTCCCCACAATTTCATAATGAAGCAAAATATGTCCTCCTCAACAGCAATCTGCCCAGGGTATTACTATACCAACAATAGTGGGAAGATGCATGTATTTCTTTCCATGAAATACTTTCACTTTCTATCTTTGATTCAAACACTGCTATATATTGGAAAATAAATCTGGCTGAATTATCAGTACAAATGATGAAATGTATAGGAAGATGTTTATCTGGAGCACAACTATAATCTGCAGTTTGAATGATCTGATCGGAGCTTAACGGTGACCGATCGTGCTCCTTCAGGTAATACTTCAATGTTCAGGTCTTTATAAGAAAGGAAACATATTTACTGTCTGTGCTGCATCACTTATATCAGTGCTGCTCTCATCCGCTGTGCGTACATCCGAAAAAAGAAGGAAAAAAAAGCTCTGTAATCCGTTGATATCCCACAAAATCAAATGGTCTGTAGTCCACGTGATCACGAACCAGAGCACCAACTGGCCCACACGGGGGCGGGCAGGTGAGGTGGTGGACGGGTCCAACAGAAACCGACCGACAGACCGTTGTTCTGTCCCTGTGTGAAGCAAGAAGTACTTATTTGAACCCAAACGACCATCCTATCCCAAACTGAACTACGTAGTTCTGTTCTTCTTGTGAAGATGGACCTTTCGTTTTGGAAAAAGCAGGGAATTTACAAAATCAGGTGTAACTTTTCTTTTCTATCGTATAGCATTGCATGAGTACATGTTGGCCGTCTCTGTGCTCTGATTGGTCAGGTATGTCGCTCTTCTGCATCGTCTCTGCCGGCTCTGAGCAGCAGGGGAATTCGTACATGTCCGAATGCAATCACAGAACAGGTTCCCTGGGGCTCTCACCTTTCCCCCTGGGCCCATTTCTTGTTTAGCAGCAGGTTCTCAGTTGGTTGCCCCGGGTTTCCAACTCGCTATGATACCAGATTTCAGCACTTCCAGCTATGTTTTGCAATATATTTTAGCAGTCAGCATTCACACGCATTTTCTACAGGAAGTGAATTCTCTCGTTAGTGCTTTTGTTAGTAGTTTTTGTTGACTGCTGTTACACATGACTCTCTCTCACACAAACACACACACACACACACACAAACACATGCACGCATACACACACACAACAAAACAGCTTCAAGTTGAAATTGGTTGGCTTTTCTCCTCAGACTGATATTACAGGAAAAACACCGTAAGTATCACAGGAAGTTGATCATCAAACCCTTTTTGCTGTCTCTTTTCTTATTGCTATTAGTCAGCATGACAATTTCATTCTCCCTGGCACCATGAATGAGTGTGTGAATGGGCTAAATGTTGACATGTGGTGTGAAGCCCTTTGTGTGGTCGGAGGACCAGAAAGAAGAAGAAGAAGAAGAAGAAGAAGAAGAAGAAGAAGAAGAAGAAGAAGAAGAAGAAGAAGAAGAAGAAGAAGAAGAAGAAGAAGAAGAAGAATACACATACTCAGCTGCAGCTTCCAGGACAAAGCCTGAGTTGTCTGGCTGAAAGCTGTACTCTCTTCATTAGTTTCATTGGCACAAGGACACTGGACACTCAGCAATCGATGGGGACTGACGCGTCAACTTTATCTCTCATACATGACGTTTTAGATCAAGGGTTTAATTTTCACTGACGTGGGGGACATGACCCTCACATTTCAAAACTCTTTTTTATTTCATTGTCCTAAACCTTATTGCTCAGGTTAATTTTCTCACGTATAAAAGGTATCCGTTGTCCTCTGAACGTCCTGACAGAGGACAATGCGCTGCGTTTGTCACCTTGAATGTGACGCACCAGAATAAAAGCCTGTAAATCAGATGTTTTTTTTGTTTTGTTTTTAAATCCTGCATATACACAGACTAAGTTTGGTGGAGAAACCCACCTGGATACCCTTGTTTTATAAACCTCAAAGCCCACGACAGACTATTTCTTAGTTATACAACATTTTAATTCCTATTGAGGTTATATCCTTGATGAACAATTCAGCATAGAACACTTCCAAAGTGCCCTCATCTTGCGAAAAATATTTAAATATTATCATGCACACAACAGACACACCTGCCGGCGGCCACAACATAATGAAACACACAACCAAGGGCAGACGCTCCCAGGCAAAAATAAACATCTGCTCTCGTCGTCAAGGAGAGGGTGAAGAACACGTTTATATCTTATCTCAACAACATGCATCATCTCTTCACTGAATGGAGGCGTTATTCTTTACATCGTCGGCCTCAGTGCCTTTTGATTAGTCTCATTTCGCTGCCTAAATCATCTCAGAGACATTTATGAATAAAGTCTTACATGAACGCATTAACAAACCCCTCCCCCGAACCTTAGAACCTCACGAACGAGGAAAAGTGCAGTGTTTATGAAACGATGCGTGTGACATATTGTGCCTGTATAAAATGATACATACTGTATTTGGAGTTTGGCATATGACCTTGCCTTATGAGCTGAACACAAAATGGCAAAGTAAGATCTCATTTTTACCTTCGCAAAATACTTTTGCGGAGGTTATGTTTTGATCGCTGTGTATTTATTTGTAAATATGTCTGTTTGTTATTCGCATAACTCAAAAAGTATTAGACCGAATCGCATGAAATTTGGTGGGATGATTGGCTGTTATCCGGGGACCATTTGATTAGATTTTGGGAGCGATCGGGTCAAAGGTCAAAATCATAAAAATGTCAAAATCATCTTTTTACCATAGAGTTTTTAATTTGTGTCTAATTTGCATGATACTAATGCCAAAATGTTCAGAACTTAATGCCCAATCGTGTGCTATCCACCACGACACAATGCCGTCATTACCCTTGTTAGCGAAATGGGGGTCAAAGGTCAGGGACTCACGATACATCAATGGTTTTCTTTCGAAATTAATAAATCAAGGCTGATGTTCATACATAATTCTTTTGTGATGTTTACCACAATATCTGGTATCAAGTTACATCAATTTACTGTTCCCCACACTCTCATGCCAAGTACCAAAAAGTGGCTGCGGCGAAGGTATGCGCTCTACCGAGTGCCCGTTCTAGTCTTCCATGTTTACTGTGCATACTTTCTTTTCTTGGTGCAGGAAGAAGACAGGAGTAACTTCACAGGTACAACAATGAGAAGACATGAGGAATAGCCAAGGAAAGACTATGAAAACAAGGCCACGCACAGAACTTGACGAAAATAGGATGAAATAATAGTCGTAATAATAATTCTAATAGTAACATCTTGCAGATAAGTGTGACTTAAAATAGTGTAATCACCCAGTGCTTAAGGGGAGGGGGGATCTTCAAAGTCTTATTATGGCATGCATGGCTATGTTTTCTGTTGCAGTGTTTTCTCCCACGCTTTTCATTTCAATTGTTTGTGGTCTTAAATATGATCCCTTTTGTGTCACTGCTTTGTAAAATGACAATAAACTTGTTTTGCTGTGTTTTAGAACCCCCCCACTCGGTTCCTTTGATGGTCTGGTCTGGTGCCTGCCCCCTGACACTGTCACCCTCGTCCCATACTCCCCTTTTTGGTTAATGCGTCTGTATACATTTTGCTATACTCTTCAGTCTAAAGCGTTATTCTCCTCAGTTTACTTTTGTCCCCTTTGTTTTTATCCCTGTCTTACTTTTTTTTCTTCTTAGGCTGTACATCTGTTCATGTACTCGTCTGTGTGTTGTGTTCTTCTTTTGTAAAAAAAATTAATAAAAAGAACACCACATCGTTAACTACTGGAAATTAGACGCCCGCTCTCCATCCACGGTTCTGAATATGATACGATAAAAGCTATTTTCACTGCTCTCTCGTCATGCATTGCGTACAAATTCTAAGTTATTATATTCCATTTCACTTTTATATTTTAAAATCTACCACCTGAATTTTGTTTTCCTTGACATACGTAAAGAAATTCAGATTGTTTTTCGATATTTAAATGTTTAAAGTAATTCAACTATTCTAACGCTCTCTAACCAGTAGTTGTGTTTGATTGTGAATGTCGTGGAAGCTGGAATGTGAGTAAAGAAAAAGGATCCAACACAACGCCCTTTGATTTTTTTTGCCCCCATGCTTTCAGCAAAGTGTAATAAATGTTCCATTTATGTTTATGGCTGGAGTTTTAAAAAATAATTCTATGAATAGATATATTTGCGCTGCATACATGTGTATGTCAATCCTCAACTCGCTCTGAGTTTATATAGATACTATAATTGTACGTCTCTGCTGCCACAACAGCATGCCAGCCAAGCGTCTGCCTGACAAAACTGTCGATTATGAAGAAATAGTCCGCTGTCTAGGCTTAAATTCTTAAGATTTGAGCATCTGCACATTCTTTTTTTTGACCTTGTCTGGACAACGTTTTGCTGCTAAAGGGTCTCAGGGTGATGTGCAGAAGGGTTCTTAATATCTTTATGTCCTGAGCACAATAGCTTGATGGGGTTTAAATAATGCTCTTAATGTGTCTCAACATTGACAAACCATGTTCCATTAAAAAGTAAGTCATGGCAGCTGTAATTATTATTATTATTATTATTATTACATGACAAAGTGAAAGGGGTTATTCATAGTGATGGACGTACAGATAATCTGAATCTGCAGCTCCCATCTGCGTCACAGAGCTTGCCGAACTTGGTCACATGACATCCCCTTCCATGCATGTTCTCACGTTCCCTCATAAGCCCTTCAGATACCCTGACAGATTTCCTTATGATCGTAGACCATATAAGCCCATATATGAGCTACTGCTCTTATCCTGTCTGCATTGGGGTCCTTTTGTTTGTTTGCCATGACGCAGACAGCAGCCAGTTAGGACCAATCACATCGTCCACACTCTGAGTGAGTCAAATCGTTTAGTGCATGAGGGCTTTCTCCCAGACGTTTGAGCCCTTTATGCACACTTTATGGTAGTCCGCATTTCCCCTGTCTTAACCTAAGGAAATTACCCACATTTCAGCACTGTGGCAGTAAAACAAGAGGCTACCAGGGGAATCCCGGAAGCGTTAAAAAATGGAAAGATTAATAGGGGGACACTGGCACATGAATGTTCAGCCTGGCATAGTGGGTGTGCTGGTCAAATCATGCAGTTAGCCCCTCATGTGCCTCGGCCAATGAAACATGAAATTCAAAGTCCTAAACCCACAATTGTATGTCAAATGCTTTTTTTCCAATTTAATTCAATTCAGTTTATTTTCTAAAGCCCAAAATCACAAATTTGCCTCAGAGGGCTTTACAATCTGTACATATACGACATCCCTGTCCCAGGACCTCACATTGGATCAGGAACAACTCCCCAAATGTTACTTTGTCTGCTGGATTTATAAATAAGAAACTATACGCCAACAAGTTCACCATATCAACTTAATAGGGATTTAGAGAGGTGGTTTTTTTTGTTTAAAGCTGTAACTAATAGATATGACGTTAGTATCTGTTGATGTAAATTGCACGATATAACAAAAACAAGCTCAGATCTGTATATATTCAATGCATTCTGCAAGGAGAACACATTGAGGCCCACAGGGTCCAAGCCAGGATGTTCTACCATGCACGAAATGCTGTCCTTGAGGTGCTGCATCCGTCTTGGTACCTATAGTATGAATTGCTTTTCCATGCTGATGGTAAGGGTCACAGCATGGAAAATATATTCTCTAAATGGACAAAAATGTGACCATGCGGCATATATTTTCAGGTTCCGTAGGCATCGATGCACTGTTTCCACGTGAGCACGTGGAGAAATAAATTGACAAATGTGAGATGTTCAACACGTGAAGTTTGTGAATATAGAAACCTGAAAGAAATTGCTGACAAGCTAAAGTGTATGACCCCCCAAAAGCTTGATCAAAATTCAAATGCACAACAAGATTGTAAAAGTAAGTTGTTGCATGTAATGTTGAGATGGAGCACTTGTTGAGCTTACAAAGCACTGCAGACAGCCTGCAGTTCAAATAACTAGAGGACAAGGATGATACTAATATTCTATGACACGGGTTGGAGACATCAGCGACCTATATTAACTTGTTAAAAAGGAGGATATAAGGTCATCTTTAAACACAATGCTGTTGTTAGATATTGATATTACTTACCAAATGTATTAAAATAACGTGACGAACACATGTCTGGCAGTCCTAAACCTTCCATCGCCATGAAGAAAAGAGTTCCTCTATGTGGTTGAGGAAAAGTGATGCTATCCTGGGCTGGACTGAACCGGTCTGTGACTGGAAGAGGACGGGGAATGGTCCCAAACAAATGCTCCCTTCCACTGTACACTGTACAACCAATATATGCATCAGATATATTCAAAAAGCACCTCCCAGCAGCCACAGACTGGTTGTGTAGAGGCCAGTATACGGCCAACAGAGCCTGTTCCATTAACCCAGAGCAGAGTGCAGTTAGGGAGACAATAGAGCCTGTAACCCAGCTCACGCAAGACTCGATAACAACCGGGAGACACAAAGCCGAGCATCGATCCAGCTGGAAGCCTGAGACTAAGCTTTACTCCCACCTGGACTTGTCACAGTGACAGCTGAGACTCGTCTGCTGTGCTCCATAAACCAAAGACCACACAGAGAGAGATCACTGTTGGAGGAAGATCACATGTGTCATTGTTTTATCATGCTGGCCAATTAAAAATACATTTGCTCTTTGAAAACATTATGAAAGGTTTGTTTTTAATGAAAACTTGTCATCATGAATAACAGATGGCTGAAAATAGGGTTGGCTGCTGAGACCCCCCACGTTTATGATTAGTATTCTTTTGATTTTTGCCTTTTTTAAAAAGGAACAAGTATTGTTTCAATTAATAACTTGCTCTCTGAAATGTCTCCCCATGACAGCGTGGGTTCCTCCTACAGTGCAAAGACATGCAGCTCAGGTTAATTGGACTCTGAATGTCCTGTAGGTGTCAAAAAAGTATGTTTAATTACTTCTGGTTAATAAGCTATCAAAATAGTTGCAGAATAATATTTTGATCACTGATCTATCTAATTAATTCTTTCAGATCCATAACACTATCACATCTTTGCACACAAACATTGATTCTAGCATTCTATGGCTAATAACACTAATAATACCATCTGGTGAAAATATACACTGGCATGGCAAATAATTAGCATAAAGTAATATAAAGTGGGCGTTCCATATTGAAAGACAAAAATACATACGTCCTCTAAGTTTCTAACCACTGTCGGCTCCTATATAGTCTCCATTGCGTATACACAATAAAAGTTATATGCATATGCGAACACACATACATAGTGGTAATTCCCATATTTTCATTTCATGTAGAGGACTTAATGCTCGTCTCTTGACCCAATCTCATGGTGTTGCAGCGCCAAATCACTGGATCAACCTTTTTAGCATTCAAAAAAGGACACGACAAGAACACCTGACAGCAATAATGTGCCCTCACCGTAGAACCACAAAAAAAGGGGGCCTAATTGTTTTGTCATATTCGTTACATAGCGGCATGTGTGCATATTTCAGCCCAGCGACAGCGCTAATATGTTAGGTCATACTCAATCACACCGAAACCAGTGTCCTCTGAGGCAAGGGCACGCTGATGGACGAGATGAGAAATGGCAAGTGACATGGAGATCTACTTTGTGAGCATACAGAAATGAAACCTGAGCGGGGGAACACGCGGCGTGTCCGTTAGCACTGCGGGCACCACGCGCTCTGTGTTTACCGAGTGCTGCTACCTTTTTTTAAGTACACAACGACACACCATCTTTTCAGGAAACAACCTGCTCGGCATCCCTTCAGTGAAGAGGGAACCGCGGGGAGTTTATGGGAGTTAACTGAAAGTGAACTGAGAACACCCCCTCCCAAATCGCAGGAAACGCCGCAGCTTTTTTAACGGGGAGGGGGAGCAGATTGTTTAAACTCACTCTGTATTTCAAACAGGCAGGCACAGTGCTGCCTTTTCTTGACATTCCATTAAAGAGGCTGGGTGCAGCTTCCGCGCTAGGGGGGGGGAGGGGGGTGCACGCGGAGAGGAGGAGGGCAGCAGGAGGTGGTGGTGGTGGAGGAAGAGGAGGGGGATGGAAAGTTGGCTTGAGTCATACTGCCATCTAGTGTCGGCTCACACGGCAACAGGTGCTGTCCATGGTGCTGACCATGCACACAATGATCAGATCTGATTAGTAGTCATCAGGGGCCAATCAATACATGGTGCACGTATTCAAGGTGGGATGCTGTGACAAGCAAAACATGTCCAGATGTTATTCCGTGAGTTCAAGTCCTGGATTCAGAGTTGATGTGCATGAGGAATAGCAACCACCCTCATATAGACGCATCAGCCCCAGGTTGAACTTAATAGATTGTTGGACTAATTCATCCCGAGCTTTCCAAGAGGCCAAGGGCGGACATAGAGAGACATGTTTGCATCTACTGCCATTGGTCGAAGACTTGGTGATGAGTTAAAGTAGGTCATGTCATGTGCTATTGGTGTGTAATGTGGTTTTATTGTAGTTAATGCAATGAAATACATTGTTAATACTAAATCCTGGCATACATTTTGTCAGTGGACACGACAATATAGAAATGTTGTTGTGTCCACAGGGACACAGAACAAAAACTGATGATACTTTGGCTGATATATTGCTTCGGCCATCTTACTATATATTGTACATGAGGAAGTCAGTTCTGTCCACCTCTTTGACCACATGCTGGAAAACCCAATATGATGTATTTCTCTTTCATTTTATGTTGATTTTGGCGGCCCCTGTGGACAAAAGTGGTTGTGTTTCCGAGCACTAGATTCCCCTTTAGAAAAACTCTTATATTACTGACAGTCTGCCCCGCTCAGTCCTGGTTCTGGGTATCCCGTGCCTCCCTTCCCTGCAGCAGGCCCAGCAATATGGCCTGGGACTCCAGCAGCGTGGTGTCATTAGTGGCCACCAAAGGGGACTAGCAGAGCACATCGTTTTCCAGCTCCCACAAGATAGTCCAGGCAATCTAGCCAATTTAACCAAGATGGCCACCATAAATATATAATGTCTCATATCTCCACTATCAGAAGAGACATTTGAATGATTTAAAATGCTATTATGCTGTTTTTGGACATAAGGAATCATTTTGAATAGGTTACGACTTGATCGGATGCAATAATCATGGAGAAAAAAAAACAATATGGCAAAAATCTATTTCTTAGCATATACATGACAGCGTGGAATGAAATTGTATACCAATATAATCAAGGCAGCTAAGTATTTTCAAGTTTATTCACCACATTGAACTTTAGTAACACAGTCATCTACATAAATTTTACACATCACATAAAGAGTATAACATGATACTATTGTTAATCCAACTCAACCGTCGTCATCATATGCATTTGCCAAGTCTGGTAACGGAGTTGGTACAGCTTACACCACGGCATCCTCTGAACACATTTGTGCAAGACAAGCCATATTTTCGGCATGTGCACCTCCGGGTGGTACAGTCCTTTTAACAGATGACACCGAGTAGTTCTGATGGAGCGGCTGGTTGGTTGGTCTTGTATTGGCAGATATCTCCCACATGGTTCCATCCAAAATCCTCTGGTCTGATGCAGGCATCTTTCCATTCCATAACCTGAAGGCTGTGATACTTAGAGGAGCCAGAGGTTGGTGATAGACTTTGGGGTTCCACGGCGACGGTGCCTTTTGAAACCTTGTCACAGAACCGCCGGTATCGTAAGCGGTCTAATCCTTCGTCTTCGGCACCACCATACATTGACACCAATGCCTTCTCTCCTGCTGCAATGATCGCCTCCTTTGCTTGATCAGGTTGACTGAACACTTTGGCCTGATTGTAGAACACAGGGTCATTCTCGATTTTCTTGACTGCCACGCCCTTCCCTAAACCAAACAGGTAGTATCACAGCCTGAAATACAAAGAGCAGATGATCACAAAGTTTAGGACCAAGCAACTCCCTGTGCAGCTGATTCAAACAGTGCAGGTGGATGAGTGCAGAGCTCATACTTCAATAAGGATAAAACATCTTCTGAATGCTGTCCTATAGTTACCAACCTCTGAAATATCAACTGTGGATCCACAGTTACAGACCATAGTCTAGAATATATTTTCCCAATTTCTCTTGATCGGTCAACGTTGACTCCTTTTTGGGCCGTCATGCCATTGGCGATGTTGAACAGTGATGGATTCTCAATGAATGGATCCCTCTGTGTGAGGTAGCTGATACGATTCAGGGTGTCATTGACATCTCTAGCTTGTCTCGCCTTTGACATGTCCTTGAGCCTTGAGTTGGTCACTGGTCTCATATGACACACCAGTGAACTTCTGCATGGCATCATTCATGTTGGCACATGCCGGCATGGACATGACCCACAGTAGGCGCTTAGTTTCGGTCATGCCCTTTCTATGTGTCAGGCCCACCACTGAAGGAAATAGATACCAGGTAATGTTGTGATTCATATTTCAGTATTAAATACCCGAAGTATAGCAAACTGGTGATTGGTGAAGATGTGCATGCTAATATATGATAATATTGTCACGGGAGCACAAGGGTAGGACCCAATTGCAGACCACAGGAGACAGAATACAAACATTGATTACTCAAACAGGATTTAACGATTAATTTATTGAGGACTACTTTCAGCGGTGGATTAATCCGTAATCTCAGGGTTATTCGGGGGAGCATGACTGTGCATGTGGGATTGATTGGAATTGACAAACTACAGTGTTTGTTTAGGGTAATGAAAGAACATGTCAACAGTTTTTGGAACTCTATAGCACAAAGTAATAAGCTCACCAGGCTTTGGATTCGAATACACTTTCAGATGATGACAATAAGAGAAATACAGAATGTCCTCATGTTTTAAGGATAGCAAGATTTATTTGCAAAAGAAAACATAGAGTTCAAGATGAGCAGACTTGGTGATCCATATCTAATATGAATTGATCTTGAGTTTCCACAAAAGTCTGGCAGAATATAACGTGCATTTTTCATTTTTCACATCACAAACTAATGACAAACTAGCAGTTCATATGCTTTATAATGTTTCAACAGAAATGATGCTTGCCCTTTGTTACTTATGGACCCAATAGTATCACATGTAAAGGGAAGATGGTTCTGACTTTTGGTGAGTACATCCAAAAACATATTGAGTCAAAAGAAAGATCAGACGTACAGATTCCATCTTTTAATCTCCTGAGCAACATTATGACTGTCATACTGCTGCACTCACTTAGTCTTTTTAATGCAGAGCTATATTTTCTAACTAATCAACATATTTAATAAACAAAAATGTACAATGTAAAATAAGCAGGTGTCAAAGGGATTACTGAACCAAACCTTGACCACGAATGGTCTAATCACTGTTGTGGGAAAGTTCTCCTCCATTCTTCCATTCTATGGAGTCCTAATGGAATCTTCTTCTCCTTCACATGTTCACCATATTATTCTGAGAAATGTACAGCCATTTGCCAAAATGATTGGGATAGCTGTACTAACAGACACATTTCCTCAATCTATTAAATTCAAAAAGCTTTATTGGCATGAACAAAAACATGTTATTACCCAAACAGTTTACCAAAGATTCACATATTCAAACTACAAACCTTGTATGTCCAGAATTGGAACTCTTCAGTAGAGATTTTCCGATACGTTTTCTTCCTTCCCAATACCGATTCCGATAAATTTGCCAATACCGAGTACCAATCCAATATCTCTGCGTTAAAAATCCATCTTTACGGACTAACTTTTTTAAAACTATCGATGTGAACAATCATTTTAAACCATCCCAAAGTCACTGTAAGTCTTAAAAAAATACTTTCTCATCCATAATGGTAATTTGCGTAAAAATTCTGCAGCTACATATTTTAACGGCTGGAGGGTTTTAATGTTTTTAATAGGCCATGATGATCTAATTGTATCTCCACCGTGACCTTTTTGCCATGACAATGCTCCATTTGAATCATGGTGTATATTAGTGAGGGGCCTCGCTCTGACCGGTCCGCTGTGCCTGCGCCATCACAGGGGTTCAGCCACACGCTGATCCACGGCAGCGACATCGCCCCCCTCCCCTTCCCCCTCCCCTTCCCCCTCCCCTTTTCCCTTTGCCCCCTCCCCCATCACTCGCACACAAAGACACGCTCCACCATCCGTCTTTGTGACTGGAGGGCCTGTGTTTTTCTGAGGTCACGGAAGATCAATGTTGACTCCACGGTGTAATCATCTGAGGAATAAGATTAGCATATTTTAGCACCGATTGAGTTGTCTCACTGGCTGCAGTGGGGAGGGGTGATTAAGGATTGATTGTCCCAGCAGGAGCACTTGTGAAATTCAGGAGACAAGGATGGAGAAGAGAGGGGGTAAAAAAAGAGCGCAGAAAGACAAAGTGAGGAGAAATAGTTTGAATGTTGTAGATAAAACAATGACAAACTATTACTACTCCTATTTGATTTATGGTTTGTACTTCTTGGTAGCTTTATCAATTTGTTAATGAGAATCATTCTGGTTTATTGGGTCTTATTTGGGCAGTTTGGGCCATCATTTATGATATCATTGCACTCCCTCAAGTAACCGTCACTGAAATAAGCAGGACAGTTTGCGGAATAATTGTGCAGTTTACCATAATTCTCTTTTTAACCTTTTTAAGTCTATTTGAAGGAAAACAACAATACACAAAAGCCTTTGGCAATGAAAGCAGATGGCACACATTTGATTGCAAGTGGGACAGATTGCCTGTTGCCCCGCTGCAATTTGATTGGCTACTTGCCGAGGACTGTTGTTGTCAATTGCTCATAGTTGGCAGAAGTTAATATCTTCTGGTTTTGCTTCTGTGCCCCCACCATGTTATTTTAGCGCTTTGAAGACATAGTTCATTGTTGCTAAATATCTGCAAAAATGTTGGTGAACCAAAATCTGTTTGCGTTTTTAATAGTGTATTAAGGTGAATTGTTGGACAGGTCATTTAAAGTTAGTAACGTCTCTGTGTTCTTCTTACTAATAAAGAGTGATAGCCACAACTATGACAATAACCAGAATAATCCTTTTATTAGATTCCAGCACACATTTGGATATACAAGACAAGAACTGACCAAATGTAGACCCTTGTTTTACTGTGTAAACACACAAGTTCATCATCATCATCATCATCATCATCATCTTCATCAGCATGTGAATTTAATTTGTGGCTTAATTTGTGGTGCACCTGTCTTTAATCCCTCAAATAAAAACGAGAAAATTCTCTTTATTGTTTGGGTGTTTGACCATAAATATTCATAAAAAAATGTCTATCTGTCACGGGGGGACAACAAAGGGCTCCTCCACGTCCCGTGCCAGTAGTTGTCGGAGAATATAAAGAGCCCATTACTGTGTCTGTTTGAGTAGCTGTGAATATCATTACGCCGTCCTCTACGCCACCTCCGGGTGCGTTTTGTGGCTCTCCAGCGGGGTAAAGGTTACATCACGTTCATTTATTCGCGGCCATTACCTGCACACTCTCACCTGCTCCCTCCAGATGGCGGTACATTTGGCTCAGCTCATCAGAGGGTGACTGACAGATGCCAGCAGAGATTAGATCCAACGGATTAAGGTGGATGCTCGTCGCCTGAAATACACCTCTGCAGCTCTCAGATGTCAGCCGTGAAATGAGACAGACACTCCAAATTAGGGAACAGCTCCGGCTAATATCCCATTACGAATGCTGTTTACTGCGGCTTTTCTTGATTTAGCCCGGCTGCCCATGACTGTGTCTGGCTAGACTGTGTTGGAGGGGAAGGAGCGCTGCCAGAAACATTTCTCTTGAAACCTAAAGAGACATTCCCAGCGTTAGAAGCAAGAACGCATCTGTATCACATCCAGCCAACTCCTTGTCAGTCATGTTTGAAATCTTCCCCCGAACGCCGGCCCGAGAGCCAGTAGCAGAGTGGCGCCTCCTATTGCCACAGAGGCTCATTTATGCCAAGAAAACAGCAGAAAAACATTAATTAGCGAGTCATTTGTTGTTTTTTTGGGTGGCTTCCTCTCCTGTTATGGATGAATTTGAAAAACCTCAAACTGAGTTAATCGATAACAAAATATCACACTTTTGGATGTTGACATGATGGCAAACGGGGGGCCCTCTGTCTCTGGACCGGCAAAAGTATGGAATAAAAGTTATATTACTCTGGGAAATATTGCCATCTATGTGTCTGTAATGTTATTCCATAACAGTCTTTTATAATCAGGAAGGCTACCCCCTTTATGAAAACGTACACATCGGAGTTGAAATTAACCCCGTACTGGCCAAATCGGAGTGGGCGTGTCTTCGCAGAATGCGGGTGGGGAAGAAACTCAAATCAAACTACCGGAAATAAGAGGCAGCGCAACAGCCAGCAGCTGTGAAAGAGTTAATTAAAAGAAATCTCATAATTGTGTATTTGAAGGGGGCATGAAAACGGTCTGGGAGACCATGTTCAGTTGACATTTTTGGGTATCCTTGATGTGGATTTAGAACAGCTCAGAATGTAGCACATTTGTGAGCTCGACTCATGCATAGTATAACAAAAGTATACTTTTCAAGATGAGTAATGCTGTTGATGCCAACTTCTTACTTTACCTATGTTTGTTACGTAACTGGAATAATTCTTACATCAGACAATGTTTTCCTCTTTTTTGGCGGCACAGAGTGAAATTAGTCATCCTCACAATTTGTTGTGTTCTGGTTTCAGAAAGATGAAGACAGTTGGAGAAACAGTTAGATACAAAAAAGGCTGTAGGCTCTATAGGATCATTTTTTTCCTTGGCAACTATCATGTTTTTCCTTAACGATGTACAAATCCTTGGGCATTCAATTATCAAATGGCTTAAAATTGTGCATATAATTGACGTAAATGGGAAAGAAGTCTCCCTCGGGGGAGAATGCCCCTGGAAGCTCGCTCGTTTTGGGCTGAGCCTTGAATGTCGACAACATCTGGCCCTTCGCC
Organism: Cyclopterus lumpus; assembly: GCF_009769545.1. Taxonomy (NCBI): domain Eukaryota; kingdom Metazoa; phylum Chordata; class Actinopteri; order Perciformes; family Cyclopteridae; genus Cyclopterus; species Cyclopterus lumpus. Next base: position 6,423,516 of record NC_046990.1, read on the forward strand.
TGATGGTTAAACACTATCTAAATGTTAGAGAGGGTGTTTCACCTCCTGTGACAACGCCACTTCTGTGCTGCATGAGGCTTTTTCATCCTCATGTTCTAACATTCACAGTATAATACTGTACGTAGTAATCTGTTGTGAGGCAATTACACTGTTGCTTCGAAAAATCAAAGAAAATCAAGTAAAAAATCAAGTAAAATCAACTTTTTTTAATCAATTTAGCACCATATTTACTTACAAATAGTTAAACAATTATGTAATCATCACTTGAAGTCCCTGATATGGTATATGCACGGTGTAGCAAACAATATGTGCAGTTCACCGTGTCATCCACTTCTGCTATGACGTATCGTGTAGTTTGATTGATTGCTTAGTAAATTGTATGACTTTCATATCCTTAACAGGTTATTGGAAGCTATTAATCTGAATATACTTCATACTAGATAAAAAGTCTAAAGAGTGGATCGTGACCTCCAGCTGCTCTTGAAACATATTGACTATTTTGCAAAAACATAAAACTAAAATTGGATTGAAGGATTTACTAACTACTGTTTTATAGCAAAGTCTTATTCAGCGACCTGCATGCATCTGTTGAATCGCACGCTGTAGCTCCTGATTAGTAATCACCCATTAATAAACTCAATAAAAGATCAGTCCCCATCTGGCCACCAGAGGTAGCATTGAGGTGCGCAATCTTTATGCAAGAGGTTTTTCTGAAATCAACGTTTTTTTGATCATTTGCACCTACAATGGTTTGGTTATTCCACATGATGAGTCGCTAACCATTCAACTAAACAAATTAAATCAGCTGCTTCATAACTGAAATGTCCAAATTCTGCAAGTGTCTCAAGGCAGAGCATGCAGTCTGTCAGGGTCCAGCCAAAATATATCTGCTGCTGTTATTCTCTGTGGCGGCACAAGGGCTGCCTTGGAGCTGATCTACGCCTTTGTGTCCACTCTTTGTTTTTTTGATTGTGAGTCATTCCTGCTGCAAGGACAAGACAAATGCACCCTTCTGACCTCTCTGACCTCTCAGAGCTGTGTTTCTTGGCCACATCTCCTCTCTCCTCCTCTCCTATGCTTTGCTGGCTTATGCCATAAATACCTCTTCTGATTGGAGTTCTTTCTCTCTCCTGTCTCACTTATTGATGAAATACTGCAGCGTTATATCACGTCATGTTCCTTTTAGTCATGATATATAGGTGTGGGTTATGCTCAGCAACTTGCTCTTTTCTAGATATTTATTTTGTCAATCATATAAAACAGAATTGTTAATATAGTATATCATGTAGTGCAAATACTGTATGTATTGGGGGTCAAAAAATCCCCAATTAGTTTTTCTTGTATTCTTCTTATGGGGTTTTAATATAGAATAATGTGTATTACTTGGATGGACTTGACTATCTATGAGACCAGCCTTACTCCTGGCCCACCCAGACAGTATTATTACCTGATGTCAAAGCTCATTGCAGTACCTTAAGAAGTAAGGTAAATAAAGGTCAAGCAGAATCAGAGATATTTTCTTTTAATATCATGCATTATTTTTCCTTGTCCAAACCGTGGATGTAGGAAGAGAACTGGATACAGTGTGGGAGGTGCACCATTCATTCTAGTGGTGCATTAGGTACCAATGGACATGGCCATTAGTGTTTTTTCTTTAACCCCGCCTCTCTGCCCTCCCTCCTTGTTCTTGGGCTCAGGGAAGAAAATAACCCTGGATTCAGCTAGCTAGCATTTTACAACTTTAAGAATGTAATGATTTTCAAAAAAGGGCTATTCATATGTTACTCTTTTCCACTGTAAGTGTCTTGGAAAAAGTGTTTTTGGGCTTCATGGCATCCCGTGAATGACCCAGAGATTGTAATTCCACCTTTTTTCCACCCTTCATGGGCGCTTGCTAACCCGGTACTTGCATTACCCACAATGCAACTTAACCTCCGACAGTTCAGTCAGAGATTTGGGTGTGCTATGCTAGCGATGGCTAACGTAGTCTCTAGCCTCTAGCAGAAATTAGGAGTGGGCTACAGAGGTCTGGTAATCTCACTTCTTTCTAATTACACACGTTTTATTTTATTTTCAAGCAACAGGAGTTGAGGATATTTGTCAGAGCTCCCTCAGGATACACTAAAGGCGTTATACTATTTTCATTCATGTAGAGGTACATCTGAAACAGCTGAATATTGGTGGAGATCCAAAACCCCTTCCAATGTTTCTCAAGATGAAATATGTAGCTCTTGTGATATGATTTGGGGATATTGTTGCAGTTTGTGGCCAAAGTCTAAAGATGCAGCGTGTTCTATTGTTTGTGTCAAGAAATATGTTTTTCCTATTATATAATAATCTCCTAAACTAGCTGTAGGTCGACAAGAGTAAAGTATAATGAGTAAAAACATTTTCAGGTAGCTGCAATTCATACTGATATCACACATTCTTTATATTATTTAAGGTGCAATATAAAGGATTTTGAGCATTTCTGTTGCCTCAACATAGCTCTCATCATGGCGGCTGAGCCAGCGTCTTGCAGCTAACAGTGCTAACAAGGCTAACGGATTACAACACACGGAGGGGAGAGCTACCTCATGCTGTGCTTATCTGGATATCACTCTGTAATACTATATATATGGTTTCCTGCTGTATATTAATGCTTTGAATGCCGCTAATTGCATCAAACAGAGACAAACCATCGCAATGGAGCTATCCATCTTTAAACTATGCCGGTAAAACATTACAAGAGGAAAAAAATAAAACCGTGCCTCATTTACCTTGGCAGTATTGTTCTTTAACCCAAGCCTCGCACTGTTTGCCAATCATTTGGGCTGTGCAACAGTCAATAATGGGTGAATAAGACGTTGAAATGGAGGGGAGGGAAAGGCTGACAGCATGGCAATGTCGCTCCGTTTTAGCCTTTAGATCTGCCAGCATGTAACACAAAGTGACAGGCAAAGCCGACTCCAAAAATCAAAGCCTTCTTTAGCTTCCACATTTTGCGAATAGAACTATTTGAGTGGCTTAGAAAAAACTTCAAAGCAAGGGAGAAGGGGACTTTTTTTAATTTCAGATAAGGCCCCGGAGCTGGATGTGAACTGCTGGAATTGTAGAAGTTCACATCTTAATCGACGTGACCAGCTGAATTGAGGAGCGCAGAACTCATCTTCCGAGTCCTGTTTTTCTCTCTCCCTCCTGTTTTTTTTTTTTTTTTTTCCTATAAATTTGTATAATCGAAAGATGTTGCCTGACCTCGGGGAGAAGAGAAAGACTGAGAGCGAAGTGTGTATTGATTTAAAAAGAGCTTTGGTTAGCGTGAAATATATTTACTTAGTTAAGCTGCAGTAGCATCATCAGCTCCATTGATTTCAGTGGGATGCTGTTGTCATTATCAAGCCCAGATAATCTCTCCTAAATCAGCCTTCCTGCATGAGCAGTGAAGTCAGTGGCTTTCAATGTATTAGGTTATTGACTCCAGCTTGTTCTTCGTGTGTGTGCGTGTGTGTGTGTGTGTGTGTGTGTGTGTGTGTGTGTGTGTGTGTGTTATTTCCTCGTACTGAAGGTCTGCCTAAAGAACAAAGGCCACAGTCATACAAACAGCACTGTCACATTGTCACATGAATGAGCCCTCTGAAGCAGTGTGTGTGTGTAGACTGACGCTGTCTGAATTATTACTCAGGAGAAAGAATCCAATCCAATCCTCTCTGTTTTGGATGTATTTTTTGGGTTAAAGGAGGAGCAGCGAGCCGAGCCTGTCTCTTAGATACTGTATCTGCTGCAGACATGTCCTCCCATAGAGACTGTGGATCAAAACAATCATTTTTATTTGTCAGGTCCAAACTATGAGACCATGTGGTACCTTTTTGTTTGTCTATTAAATATACATCACCACATATTCAGCTGTTTATCCACGTATTTCCCGGTATCTCCCTTGTTCGCCGTATTAAAATGGCCAACTTTACAGCAGAAATAAACATGTTACTGCCTGCTACAAAAAACTGTTTTGTTCTCCTCAGCTGCCTTCAAGACATAGACTGTACATAAGAAGTTAACATAGTCATCGTGACATCCCCCATTGTTTTATAGCCTGCCATGAGGAAGCTGTGAGGAAGCTTTGAGGAAGTCTTGAGGAAGCCACGAGGAAGCCTTGAGGAAGCCTTGAGGATGCCTTGAGTTCAGCGATTTTGCCGTTGCCAATGAACGGAGGTCACCATATTTGGGATGCGGAGGGGTGATGTAAAGATGCTGTATACATCTCTGGTAGCGGCTGTGACCTGTCAATCACCTTGTAGCCCCACCCTAAAGCATACCCTGCTTTATGGTCTATTTGACTCTAAATTTACCATAATTTACTAAAGGGCAGAAAAACACTTTACTAAGCAGAATGTGTCCTACTGTGTAACTATTTTTGAGGACAAAAAAATATGTTTTTATATAATTCACATACCAACTTTAGTATGTGACACATATGTGTGAAATTATGTTATAATGATTTTAGCTTTACATGTGCAAATCAAATGTTGACAACCTCAGAGCAGACACATCCTGGTGAACCCCCCTGTGACTAGTGTTGCCCACACTGGTTTGTTCCACTGCCATGAATGCAACACAGGGAAGAGCAGAGGCCCAGAGTTACAGTATAGGGACCACGGTCCGGAAGAAGAAGACAAAAAGCAATAATGGGAGCACAGTCGGTGGATTGGGTTGTGAGAAATTGGAAAAAGAGCTGTGAGGCAGAAATGCAGTCAATTGTGAGGAAAAAACAACAACCAATCAATTTTCCCTCTCGGACTAATTTCATTGGACTCCAGTAATTATGGGCCAAAGATTTAACTAATTTCCTTTGTGAGAAAGCAGCCCTTTGCTCCTTAAGCAAACTAATGGGATGGGCAAGCAGCCATGCACAGGCACCAGGCACAGTGCTGGTAACAATGGGTTAATATGTCTCCAGTGTTCAGGATGGAGTGAAAGGTGGAATTGAGGGCTGGTTGCTCATCTCTGCGTGGCTCAACCACAGATACCGTGGAAACATCATTTTGATTAGCAAAGAGATGTAAATGTGTTCACACTCTAATCCTCAAGTTCTTTTCTTGTGAGTTTTTCTTGTTGTTATTATGTCTTCTACGAAATTATGACTTAGCAAGATTTTGCCACTACATTGTTTTGGAAATCATAACACTGCCAGACAGAAATTACTTTATTATTGACAAGTTTCAGTACAAACAACACTGTTTTCCTCCTGGCAAACTACTAATATGTTTGTCTTTACATTTAGAGCGTCAGAGTAGCGCCACTGAGCATGATGAGTTTGGAGTGAAAAATGGAGTGGATATTATATGACGTGAGTGAATAACCAATCCTGTCTTTGGTAGTTTTTTCTAATTGGGATTAATCTTCAGGCAAGTTAAAGACATCATTTCAATTGGTTTGGTTAACTGTGTGTACACACACTACAAAACAAGTAAATCCTTGAACCATATATTTTACATTTAAGTTCGAATTGTGAACGGTAAAAATGTCATTATTTCAGAAAAAATGTAAATGTATTTCCATGGGCTTGCTCATAAGAAGTGGACATAGTCACAGTAATATCACCTATTCTTTTTTGGACTACATTTGTTATGCCTTGAGGCCGACGCCATCTTTGCAACCCGTAGTGACACGAGAGGGTGGAGCTAAGTATGACGAAGAAAACCAGAGTCGCCCCTTGGTGGTCAGTAGAGAGAATGCACGTTTAAGGCACTTCCTCATCGGCTTCACTTTTCACAGGTTGCTGTCTGGTATTTTGTTCCAGAAATAGATTTCACGTGGAATGTGTAGTTGTACCAGGAACTAGGACTCTGAACCAGCAGCTGCACAGCATGTGGTTTCGATAAAGACTTTTATTTCACAGTTCAAGCTCCGCTTGTGACAGATACTTTGTCCATGTGTTTCCACAGTTTACTGTATTTTTAAAAGAGGGCACGCATAACTACCGTGAGTCAGAAAGTGCTCGATTTGTCAGACCAATATCAAGGATGTATTTTACAAATAAAATATAAAAGTTTAGTGCAGATTTTGAAGTAGCATTACCCCAAACCACAAACTGTTTGCATGTGGGGGAGTTTGCCGCCGTGTTGTGCCTCGCCCGCGGCTGCTGAGCTTGTTTCATTATGTCAAAGTGTAGCAAAACAATCCTAATCCTGTAGTCTGCGGCAAACTCCAAAGAAAATTCCATTCCTGTGCTCTGAAAAGACGGGTTTTCACATTTCAGAGATGGCTGACTTAGTAGCTGCGGGGGAGTGCCGGAGCCCACACAGCATCCACACTACAGAGGAGAAATAAGGCAGTCCTTTGGACGGACGGCGAAAATATTTCTTTCAGAGATGCAGCGGGAGGCACTGGTGGAGGAAGTTCCTTAACCTTGATGTAATCGCCTGGAGAGACAGAGCTCCTCACATGTGTCTGCGCAAATCAGAATGCAGACGAATCCACAATCCACTGGAGAGGGCTGTATAATTGTCAGAAATATATACGCTACCCTGAGATTCTGCCTCTGAGGTCGAGTCGTGAGGAGGACTTATGCTGTCGTCTGAAGCCTGACATGGAACGACTTAATGTCAATATCTTAGATGCAGAGTTATGAATGTAAAAAAAAAACACATGATGTGGAGAGCCTCACGTAGATTTTCACAAGTGTAATTATAATTAAACTTCTAAACGCACACACACACACACACACACACACACACACAGCACCCTCAGCTCTCACTTCTCTGCAGCTTATGGTGCCTCCTAATCCCCCTCACACTCTGAGGGCTCAGCAGTCCGCCATGTGTGTCCTCCTCAGCTCACTCATCTTTTCTGCGGCTGTTTTCTGCGGCTGTTTTCATCGGATGTTCAGCGTGCACATTGATGCACGGTGTCTATGTGGGACTGAGGCCTTCCCCCCGGTTCCATTTGGATCAACAGGTCAAAAGAATCACTCGTGCATGCTGCCGCGTCCCCACATCGTTTGGTGCGTACAGATAAACGGCGTCTTTCGAGACGCCGCATTTCATACACAGATTAGCCGTCGGCGCGACACCGTCGGCTGGCTGAGTGCGCTTCTCTCAACCTGTGATCGCACACATTTAATGCCGAAGGTTAAAAATCAAGCTGTCACAATAAAAAACAAACAAAAAACGTCTCTCTCTGAAGAAAAATAAAACATTTTTTGATTCAAAAGGATGATTTATTATCAAGATGTGCCACTATCGAAAAACAAGCATTTGTATAGCACTTTGGGTGACTAATGGCACTCTAATAGGCTGTACGTTCGCTGACAGTGAGGATGGAGTTATGAAGTGTTATCCTGTTCAGCATGACATGCACTGAGGACAAGTTGCAAATCAAACACAAAGAGAATTTTTAAGGGGAAGGTTTTTTTCGAGGTACACATATTTGCTAACTTTCTTTCCAACAAGTTAGATGAGAAAATGGATTAAGTACAAAGAGCCACGATGCAATTTGCTTAGCTTAGCATAAAGGCTGGGAGCAGAAGGTAACAGCTAGCCTGCCTATGTTAAAAGTTGTGTTTGTTTCATTCATACACAAACAGAAATGTAAAAAGGACAACTGGTGGTTATATAGTGTAACGACAGTTTCTCTATCCACAGAACAGATAAAAACAAATAAAAACTACAAGCAGCTCACTACTTTTACTAAATGTGTGTATGAGACAGTGTTACCTTATTATAGGTCATTGTTATAAGTGCTTTTTTTTACATATGTAACTTTATTTGCATTGTTCTACCAAAGTGATTGCACTTTCTTTCTTTTTTTTTGTCTGATGGAGCAATCTTTAGTTTAAAGTGATTAAAAATGTTCTCTCTTCTATTATTTGAAAAAAGTCACAAAAAGTTATTTCAATACAAATTCATTACAAATTGTTACATTTGTGTTGGGGCGGTGGGGCATGAACATTGTTCTACCTTCCAAAGTGGGGCGTGACAGGAAAGGTTTTGGGAACCACTGGGGTTCGCCCATGTGTTTCCCAGGTAACTCGCTGTTTGCATGGACCCTGTGATTTGTACAAGTTTCTTGTATTCGGACAAAGAAAACACACAAATGGATCGACACAAGTGCAAAAAAAGTTTCCCTACGCCAGGTTTCAGTGCGAAGTGAAAGATCCAAAGCAGCCCGGAACCATCGCTCTCTCTCCTCAGAGACAGCCGGGGCGTAGACGTCAGCGGCTCTCGGTCTAATGGATTCCCTCCCACTGCTCTGCAGCCTCCCAGTCTCCTGAAGGAACACCGATGCTGGTCGTGCGAAGCAGTCTCCTTCCAAATGTTTTAGTGTTCTTACGTCCAGCGGATGTGGCCATCTGTCGGTATCGGCCCGCTGCCCTCTCCCAGGCCTCATTATGTTGGCGTGGCGCTGAATATCAAACCAATGCCATGGTGGGCCGCAGTATGCACTGGCACCCACTGAGACACGTAGGTGTGCGTGGAGCGTGTGAAGCACACGCACGGTCGCTAACTCACACGCTATTCAGCTGCAAGGTCACTCGGGAGAAAAGTAGAGAGAAAGCTTTTGTAAAGTGAAGTGAACTGAAATGAACAAGCACCGAGCATCGGATCCTTTAACTACAATACATTTGTGATGCAGACGCTGCTAATGCATTTTCAGAAATTCATTTCATGAAACGTACTAATGCTTCTGTAATGCAAATGTGGTTTTCTGTGTGAGTTAATAGGATAAAAAAAAAGCAGGTCTATATTTAAATGAAATGTCAACGACAGAATGGAATGGCTTTTTAATTTGAATACTTATAGGTTGGCTCCCTGTGTTTCTAAAGCTTGGACAAATATGTATATTGTTATTTTTGTATTTATGTCGCCGTTCTGCTTTCTGGTCTCTTTTTCATAATATAAGTGTCTCGTAAAATTGTTAGGCCTGGGCACATTATTTACACAATAATAATACAAATCACGTGCTGTACTGTTTTGTCAAAATATGTAAATACTTTTTTCTTTCTATTCATTGTTATTGATTACCATGCCATGTAACACTTGACTGAATGGAAGGTAATAAAAACATTTAATGAAATCTGAAACTATGGTAAACTATTGTCTGATTATGTGTGTTCATATATAAACTGTTTACCACCTATATTGCTTGCTTGTACACATAAAGCTTACAGTCAAAGAAATGTTGCAATATTTCATTTTTAAATGTAAGGAAAAAAACCAATGCACAATATCTGAGGCTTTGTGTTTGTTTTATTACAGGCACAAATTATTAGTTGTCCCTGTTTCAAAGCTTAATTTTGAGATGCCCTCATATTATGAAGCGGACGACTAGAAAGGTGCTTTATGAATGCATGATCAGTTATCATTTTCCTTCATGTCCCATCATCTGACTGGTAACCCATACACACCTTATCTGCTCCGCTGCTCTGCCTGGGGTCCATCCAAACATCCCTCCTCTACTCGTCTATCCCCTAATCACTTGACCCGGAAATCGATCAAGGCTGAAGCATGTCCTAATCCCTTAAATGTCCTCGGTGGAGTCGAGGATGGAGGAGAGAGGAGGCTTCTAGAGGAGAGGGGAGCGAGGACACGGAAGTGCAATCTCTATATGTGTAAATGCTCATATTTAAATGTCCAACTTCTCATTTAAACCATCCTCGTCCTTATCTGTACCATATGCATCCTTCTCCTGCTTCCTCACACTCCGGACTAGACTAGAACACTTTATTAATCCCTCATTTGCCACCAAAAATTCATACAGACAACAATAGACACAAGTCCACAGAGCACAACAGACAAGAAACATACAAAACATGACCATCAGAAAGATGCTAAATCTAAATCTACGGTAAATCTAAAAATAAAAATAAAAAATCGACCTGCTGCTGGATCAAAAGACCTTCTGAGTCGTGACACTAGCCTGCTGTTAAGATATAAAAGAGAATATCAACAAAGATAACAAAAAGTGTTTTGAAGAACATTCTCAACCATACCTTTTTTTAAAGTAGGAAGAAAATATGTATCTTTCTGAGACTTTGTGGCCAAGTTAGGACTGATAACCCAGCCGGAGACGCTGATAAATACCAGTTATAGTCACCTCCAATCAGAGCCAGAAATGATATTATTCATTTAATGGGAAAGAGCAACAGAAGCGAGTTTAAGTTGCTATTTACGTTTTCATTTAAAGACAAACAACGAATGAAGTTTTGCGGAAAAACTAAAATCTTCTCCGATACTAAAACGCGAGGATAATGCCTGTGTGACCGAGAACGTGGCGAAGTGATACTGCAGCTTCAAACCGAGAGCTGCAAGGTCAATTAATCGCTTCTTATTCAAGCCATCGATTCCATAAAGTGGTTTTGGCTGAAGAGGCAATTTCAGAAACCGACCCTGACAGTTAACTTTGGCTCAACCTTCGAGGCAATTTAGGACTGTTTAACATGCGTCAATAGGAAATATTTATCTTCATACCAGTTAATTACGCCATGCAAGAAATCAATATTTGTAACTTATCTTTTCCCCTCCTGCGTGCGTTCCGAGACAAAGAGATCACCTGGAGGCTGAAGCTCTCGCAACAGTCCCTCCACATTCTGTTCTTATTGATATCCCCCGCTATAATCTTGTTGGGATTCCCCATCTTTTGAGTAGAGAGACCGTCCCAGGAGTGATTAGAGACAGTTAACTGGACCCCGATCTCCTTCAACACCCACGTCTGCCTTCATGCATCCATTATTATTCTCAGGCTGTTGCCCAGAACAGATCTGGAAAGTAGTGCTCTCAGGTTAGCTGTCTAGTCGCCCCCAACAAAGGCAGCGGGGACCAGGGAGACCACCTTAGCGCTCTGGCCTGTAGCAGTCTGGGCGGTCTCAGCGTGCCTCCGTCTGTGTTTTATGAAGGATTCACCAAGTACAGGTCTGGAGCCCGAGGGCCCTCCTTACCCGCTCAATCACATCCTTTTCTCTTCGGATTCTCTCGTCCTGACAACCGTATCTTGCACGGCTGAATCGATCCACAGGGAAGGTTTCTATCTCGTGTTTTGATCTCTCAGAAGAGAAATGTGGTCACGCTAGATAATGTGAGTCAGGTAGCGCGCCCCCCCCCCCAAGACTTACATTCATTGCTGGGGTCCTTCCTATTAGAAAATAATGTTTCAGGTCTCAGGTATGAGTGTGCATTGTCGCCATCATCATGGGCAGGTAACGGGGAGAATCCATATATCTGAGCTTCACACCAACAGAAAATACAATGTTTATTTTTGTGTTCACTTAATAAGTTAAAGCGGCACTTGGCCCCTTTCTTAGATATAATATTCTTCTTGTTTTTTACTCTTTTATCTTATTTCTGTTATTATACTACTTGTTTTACTTATTACTGTGAGCAATGCTGCTGTAATCCTGTAATTTCCCCACTGAGGGACTAATAAAGGATTATCTTATCTTATCTTATCTTATGATGTGTTAGGTTGTAGTGGATTTTATATATATTTGCACATGTAGATAAGAGAAGTTTATGTTTTAAATTAATACATAAAGAAAGATATGATAATTAATTTGGGATATTATGAGGAATATTCTGGAGGAATGTATTATGAAACATAAGAGAGGATCACTGTTTTATTATTCTGTTTTAATGACAAATGTAATGATTAACTGTATGATGCATGAGAATGAATGAATGTTTTATTGTTTAGACAATAGTTAAAATGGATGCCGATTGAAACCTAATGTGTTGCTTTTATTCGGAAGGCAGGATAATAGGCTTTTATTGTGAAGGGGAACTTCCTGTCCTTGACCGGAAGAGTGAGCTTTGACCTCGCCTGTTTAGTAATTGGCGTAGCGAGTAGAACTGCGGCATCCTTTGAACTGACCAATGGAACTAACCTTTAGGTGTGAATTCATTTGCATGACCATACTAATAGCCGAGCATTTGTTCTGGGGACATGGTTCTACTGGTCTGGAGACTCGAGACAGCCCCGGTCTGTGGCTCCCTGGGAGCTGCACTCCGTCTGTGGAGAGTTCCTCCTTTCTGGCCCCACGATCGTGAACGCTACATGAGTATTATCTTTGCCATTAAATATTGTTAAACTTTAACTCGAATCCTGAATTTCCTGCGGCCACGGGACCCGGAGCTTTGAACACGAATCTTACAGATGTCACAGAGAGGGTTTTGTTTTTGTGATGCTTTTCAGGAATAAAACATGAAATGCTTCTTTTTTTTACGTTGGAAAGGATGTCATGATGTGCAGCATTAATGAGCCCTGGTTTTCTGATGTTTCCCACATAAATGTGCAGAATACAGACCAGATATGTGTGTGCGTGTGTGTGTGTGTGTGTGTGTGGTTATTCTGTACCAGCCTGGTGTTGCTCATATGTGATTTAATGGTGCATAATGGCAGCGCACTTAAATATCCTGCTGCCTTCAGATGAACTGAAGCAGAAACGTTTCATACATTTATTTATTTATGCCGATTTAAGTACATTTCCCAGTTTTAGTTTGGTTAAAATTGTTCATTTATATTCCATGCATTATGTTGGTGTTTCTCACCTCACACAGACACTTTTTGTTGCATGTTTCCTGCCTGAATGTGAATTCATACACATACTGAAATGATCATGAGCAGGTGGCGGTTGGCTCTTGGCTCTTGGCTCAGGGGTCAGAGCGGCTCATATCTTAATTGCGACACTGAACCCCAGTTTGCTTTTAGAAGCCCACTGATACTAATGCTTTGGATCATGTGCGGTTAAGAGACAATGCAAAGGGCCCCGACCGCCTCTCTCTTCGTGGTTTTGTGTCACTTTGTGTAATTGTTGGTATTTTAGATGTTCATATTTCTGTCGGTGGAATTTTGCCCCTTTCTGAAGGCATTGTGCATCTCTTTGTTGTTATTTTGTGGGTTTTTTGCCCGTTTTCATGCGTCTCTTTGTGTCTCTTTGCAGCTGTTTTGCATCTCTTTGAAGTCGTTTGGTCGCTTTGAGGCCGGTCATTTTCCTGGTTGGTACGTGTCTCCCTGAGGGACATTTTGTGTCCCCTGACGCTTTGGGCCCCTGTGCTTGTGTCGGTTATCCCAGGATCGCATGTAAATCCTTCTTGTTAGGCTTTAGGTGATGCGTCTGTGTCCCCCTCCTGCCTCGATGGGACCCAGGTAGATCCGAGGCGGATCCCCGTTGGGACCTTGCCAGCTCCTTGGCTGAGAGGAGATCTCCCGCGGGGCCGTGGTTATGGGAGCTGATGCGCTTTACTTACTGTGCCTGAAATAAACTGGTCTAATCATATTTGAGGGGTACGAGGGCGTGTGCTTCACACACAGAGCATACCTTGAATGATTATTATCATATCCGAAAGGAAATATTGCGTTGCTGTAAAACCTTGATACAGATTGTTGTTTCTATGCACAAAGCGGCTGAAAGAGTTACTGGTTATATCTTCTAGGCTGTCATAAGAGGTGTGTTATTTCACAGAACTGCATGAAAAGCAATACGGGAGGTGGGGAATAAATGACGTACAGTACGAAATATTATATATATATACCTCTTAAATGTAGTTTTTAATAATGAAATCGGTTGAAATGGGCCACATAAAACCTATTTTTCCACTTGCAAATCAAACAACAAACCATACAACTGGCTATGCATATTATTGTCAGTGTATTCAAGCACTTTGATGAACTTAAAAAGGGAATCCAGGAACACGTTGAGGTATTTTTGCTTTCCCTGCATTTGGACCCCCATGCACCTTGTTATAGTTTGGTATTGTCACAGGGGTTCCCATTCGCTACACAAGTACAATACAAACAACAACACCAGTGGTACAATCCTGTGCATTTCCTGGGCAATATGGGCGACATTTTCACATTAAAATCAGGGAAACATTGGCCATCAACATTGACTATGTTTTGAGCACCAAGGCAAGCATTGATAGAGTCCACCGCCTCTCGTCTCTCCTGCAGTCCACACATGGAGGGCAGCTTGATCCAGGATGCCACGATGGAATCACAGACCTCCCGTTGCTACGTTAGCCGGAATTATCCTGCAACAGCAGCGGATTGGGTGGTGAAGTAGCCTTCGATGCTTTCAGTGGGCGTTCGGGTGGGCATTGTCTCAAGGTCCGCACAAATTAATCCAATCCACCACTCTCCTTTCTTCCGTGTTGATGACTCTTATATGCAAGTGCTCCAGTAATGAAGACAAAATAACCACAAATGAATATACGAAATTGGAGTGAAATTCATGGGAGCTCACGGTCACGGCATGTACATGACCCGGAGAGCGGACATTTAGTGGAAAAAGCTTTTCGACCGCATTTCCATTTGCACTCTGTTAGTCTCTCATTCTTCGCTTTGTTTCATTCATTTGCTTCTGCTCATTGATTTTACAAGAAAAACGGGACTCTAAAAAGAGATGAGTAAGTTGCTTATTCGAAGAGTTCAATGTCGGTGTCCCACTGTTGTCCTGAGAAAGCCTCAACTCTCTCAACATATTCTGATATTCAACTCATTTACATGAGCCAATCTGTTCGATAGATGAAACTACCGTTATATCGATATGAGGGAATGAATATATCAGCAAAATGTTCACTTGTCAACAACAACTATAGGAACACCCGCTTGGATATGATGTACGTCTATTTGTGCTGTTATGCTACAAACAGAAGAAAGAGAAGCTTAATATTCATAATTGTTTGTCATAAAACATTTTCAGTGTAGTCCTGGTCAGTGTGACCCTGACGATGAACATGTTACATTATTTTAACTCTATCGTTTTTTTGATGGAAGGGCAGTTTTGGGGTTTAAACTATCAAGAAATACTTTCCTTCTGAGGTTTTTCTGAAATTTGAATGTTGAATACAGAACCTTTTTAAATGCGTTTTTAGTGTCAAGATCAATTTTGATTTCTCTCATGCAAAAATATCCGCTGTGCCTTTTTTTTCCTCCTACATTATGGTTTTGGACAGGATGAAGTTCCCAGGATATGTGTACCCAATCTGATACCGTGTTCCAGTTTTTTTTTTTTAAACTGCAGCTACCGGTATAGAAGCGTTGCACATAAAAAAAAAAAAAAATAGTAGCTCAGCAATGTGTCTTTCTCCTTGCTTTTAGAAAACGAAGCACGAGTGGGGGACAGATGGGAAATAATAGAAAAGATATGAGCAGCCAATCGGGGGAAAGAAGTACAGTTAGAGAAATGGGGTGAGATACTGCAGGAGGAGAAAAAGAGAGAGAGAACAATGTCGCAGCGGCTGCAAAACAGTTTGCTTGAGAGTGCCTTTTAATCAGCAGTGAAAGCACCGGCGAATTGGATAAAATGTTATCTGGGAGCTGGAAAAGTGGAGGTGGAATTTATGGTACATTATGTTCCCGCTATAAACAAGTGCTCCACGAGTTTTAGCTCACAGAAGTCATTCATCACACACAGCTCAAAGCACTCCTTTCCTTTTCTTTGC
This sequence comes from Cyclopterus lumpus, assembly GCF_009769545.1. NCBI lineage: Eukaryota > Metazoa > Chordata > Actinopteri > Perciformes > Cyclopteridae > Cyclopterus > Cyclopterus lumpus. Next base: position 6,438,929 of record NC_046990.1, read on the forward strand.
CTTGCACGGCGACTGGAACTGTGCCCTGACTGATTCCAGGCTCCAAAATGCACGGAGCGCTCCAAAAAAAAAAAGTTACAGGCAGAGGAGAGCTTTTTTTTTCATTGTTCTACAGAATCTATATTTCTCTTTCTTTATCTGAGATGAACACATTGTTAGGATTTGTCTGAGTGGATACATGTCCAAAACACTCAAATGCACACACACTTGTGCAGAAGCAAAGCGAGGAGAATCTGGAGAGTCGACACTAAGGTCAAACTCGGTAAATGGCATCTGAAAATGCAAATTCTGGATTTTTTTGTTACAAAGGCTGGTTAAGAGCAAGGATGCCCGTCAACAAACTAGAGGACGTGAACCTATAAAAGCAGAGTGTATACTGTAGGTATGAGGAGATGGTCCCTGACAGCCCAGAGGTCATTGTGATTAAGAACCTACAGCAGCTGAGATGAGTTTAAGTGCCTGATAACCTCAACAATTGATAGAAAGCTGGAGGCCCATTTGGAAGGGATTAATGTCCTCTGCATATATTTTTATATGATGCTAATTATTCAGCATTTTGGCCAACGGCAATTTACAGGGGCTGACTGATAGTATAGACAACGCGTTTTCAAATCATGTACATGTTATCTGTTGCTGGCATTCCAACAGTCAGTTTAATTAACTTGTTAAAACCTAAGCTGCAATTCTGTCACTCAGAATGGCAGCAAAGAAGGTTGATTGTGTCTGCTCACCAGAGCTCTGGCTCATTCACCGCTGCAGCCAAAGAAGTATCAGGCCTGTTACGCCATGAAGTTTAAAGACACTGTTACGACTGAGGACATCACCCAAGCCATTCCGTTTATTTTTATTTTGATGACAAGACTGACTTAAATCAGTTTTTTTAAATCAGCTCATTAACATACAGCCAGACATTTCACTGTGTCACCAGAGAGCCTGCAGCTCAACTCTATGCTGCTGCATCCAGGATTTCACTGATTACTGATAAAATGATGATGGTACCACACATTTGTTGTCAATGTTATTCTAAAAATATTAGAGCCCCTTTACACACTGTAAAGGGGCTCTAATATTTATATATAACAATATATTGTGTTTTCTGCATGGGGCATTTCTCCTCTTTTTTTTTTTTTTTTTTTACACATGTGCCTCTACAGTTTTTAATGTTCCAGTTGGCAGCCTATCGGTCGCAAGTCTATTAATAATGTGTCAGTCTGGCTCCAGAATGGATTCACAAATAATTGCAGGTAACGGGTGGGTTCTGACGCCGCAGATTTGCAGATGCACTGCAGGTTTGCAAAACTAGGAATGTGCAAGACACAGAATATTACAAATATTTTTGCAAACATTATTTGTTGCTGCATAGACATGTAGTATGAAACCTTATGTTTGGCTGATGTGGAACTGCCCACAGTTGTCAGTGAGTCACTATCAGACTTGCGTATTGGTAAGTTGATTGACAGCCTTCTGTCCCCACACATGCTGGCAAACCTTATCGCCCCGCTGCTCTGTCGGGATGCTTTATTAACATCTGCAATGCTCCCTCGTGGTTATTTTCCCGTTGTCCCGTTTTCTTCTTTGTCGTGTTTTTATTTCTCTTCCTCTGTGACCAGCCCATTTTGATTTCCTCTCAGCTGGAGTGAAGGTCATCCCTGTGTGCGAGCCATGTGATATGGAAAGCCACAGCAGTAAATGGCAGAACAGCCGAAACAAGATATGGCGATAGGAGGTTTAGCATGTTCAACATTACAGATGGGCCTTCGTGGTGGTCCGGCGTGGGGGGTCCCACAACTCGCAGGCTTTTTATCTCCATTTAACCTTGAAGACTACAGATAGAGAGAAAGGGCTGTGGTTTCCCTCCTTTGACAGACAAAAATCTAATGTGGTCCAACCATAATTTCCACCATTTGTTCTCGTTGTCATCCCCAGCTCCCGGCTTTGCTTGCTTTTATGATAACACTGTGTTCAAAGTCAAGGATCCACTAATGGTTAGAATTCCCATTTTAGACTTCTGTCTCTAAAAGTCTAATGTTTGAATATGTGCAGAGAATATGTAGAAAGATCTGCTGGAGGATGACGTCTTGAAGGATCTTGATTTAATTCCTATATCATTAAGCTCAGTGGATTTGATTGAGTGATGGGCTGTGAAACTATACACTTAAATCTCTTCCTTGCAAATGCAAATTTCTGAAATAGATTCATGGATTTCCAAAGTTAGTTTATTAACTCCATAACTAACTTCTAATATGAGCACCCACTCCAATAGACTGTCCAGGTCCTTTGGAAATTAAACAAATTGAACGACCAGGTTGGTAAATGCAATTGGCACAGCTTTGCCACATCACTCACAGTTGATTTTTCCATTCCTGGATTGTCACCAACAACTCGGGAGACTGTCCAAGATACATAGAAACCCAGAGTAATGAGGACCTGTTCTTTCACAGATAGGCCGTGAATCCTCTGGGTTATATGTTGACGTTTTGGCCCGACATGGTCTGCATTGTACTTTAATATCAGCATTCCCAAAGCAAAACCAAGCTGTTATGACCACTGGCCTCTTTTTGGAAGAGTGCTCTCTGTCTGTATTTCAGGTCTGCCACGCCCTCCTTTCAGAGTCATCAATCGGTCAGTGGAGGTGGATATCAACCCCCAGATCCAGTGTTCCTGCCCTTTTCTATTGGTTGTCAAGCTGTTTATTGGTTGCTACTGTTTTGATAACTTCTTGGTACGTCTCTGTGTAGTTATCCTCGGTCTTGGCTGGCTAGTTGGCTGGGAGGTGTTGTGTAACCTCTCAGGGTAACTTTGGGGAAGCTGTGTCGGGGTTCTCTGCATTCATTTTGTGATTTCTGTATTCTCAGAATGGCAGCAAAGCACTGTTTTGTGGCCAGTTAGGGAGCTCAGTATTGTTTTTGTTAGTTTCTGTAGGACCCTTGAACTCCATATTTCATAGTTTGTGTGGGGGTTTTGTTTACTATTTTGTCCTGAGAGATCATTATGTTGTCAATTTGTTGTTACTCCCTAAGAGTTCCAGCTACCTTTCTTTTCCTTTTGTTTCAATTCTTGCAACGGTTTTGCAATAACCAGTTATGTTACTCCCTGTGTCCCCCACATAAAATAGGCCGTAACAAAAGCATGCAGTTACTCAGCCTTGTACTGCTCCAGTGGTAACGTATGCTCAAGCTACACCCTTTGATGGTATCTCCTCTGGTGGCAATGGACTAAAGCTGTCATGTCCGTGCATCTTTTTAAGTTAGAGAAGGGCTGAATAAGATAGAATTGGTCCTTTCAAACACACTCCAACTGTACAGCAATTAGCTGATGTTTTTTCCGCTTGTGTTCTATCAAATCAACCATCCCCAAGGCCATAAACATTATGTTCAATACATCAAAAAGGTGAAAACATGCCTTCAAAAGGACCTTATTTAAATATTGCAGGAGCCTTAACATAATAATAACATTCATTTTGTGTTCTGGCCAGAGGAAGACCACAGAGAAAGTGAAATTTAGATGGAACAATCTGAAGGCCAAGTCCCCAATGAACCATGACAAGAGACACGCCCTTTAGGAGAAGTGGTGACACAGATGTGGTACTTAACATTATTGAAGGTGAAAACGTGCAAGCTCAGCACGGGATTTTGGGTGATTTTGGGATTCAAGGTGTTGTAGGCGACATTGAGCTAGCCAGTTCCTCGTAATGCTAGGAAACATTTCTACCTGATCGCAGCTATGGAGTGAATATTATTACACCATGAGACAGAGGCCTCTGTAGTCCTCTTTATCGTCTTTGTTGATGCATCCATCAATGGAAGAGTCATCTGAACTTTTGAAGGGGACAAGAACCAGATGTCTGAGGTGTCGTGTGAAAAGTGTGAGAAACAGAATGGTGCCAGTACAATTCCATGAGGTGCGCCGGTTTTGTTTATCACACCCTCAGAGACCATACATATTGTGGCCGACCAGTGAGGCCGTCCATGATCCATGATGCAGAGTCAGGGTGCAGTTGCATTGCCAGAAGCTTTTCCCTTCGACAGGGCTGGATGGTTTCGAAAGCGCTGGAGAAGTCAAAGAGCATCACAGTGATGGCATTATTCACTCTGATATGTTGCTGGCAAGCAAACTGCATTGGGTCCTCCGGTACGGCAGAACCAGCCTCTCAAAGGTCCTTGTGACATGACGTAAGAGCCCCGGGTTTGTTGTCAATGAGAGCACTCGGGCATCCTTTCTTTGGCACCGGAACAATGCAAGATCTTCCTCACCTTCCTCAACCTCAAGAAAAGATTGAAGAGGTGCTGGAAGACTGCGGCAAGCTGTCCAGCGCTCACTTTAAGTACCCTGGGGTTGATGCTGTCTGGCCCACTAGCCTGGAGGGCGGAGTCCACTCTTGACAGTGAATATTCTACTACAGACTACAAATCAAATAATATAATGTATTAATACATTGATGATAACTCTGTCTTTATTGGTATGAGTACAGTGATGATAACTGTGTCTTTATTAGTATGAGTACAGTAATGATAACTGTCTTTATTAGTATTAATACAGTGATGATAACTGTCTTTATTAGTATGAGTACAGTGATGATAACTGTGTCTTTATTAGTATGAGTACAGTGATGATAACTGTGTCTTTATTAGTATTAATACAGTGATGATAACTTTGTCTTTATTAGTATGAGTACAATGATGATAACTTTGTCTTTATTAGTATTAATACAGTGATGATAACTGTCTTTATTAGTATAAGTACAGTGATGATAACTGTGTCTTTATTAGTATTAATACAGTGATGATAACTGTCTTTATTAGTATAAGTACAGTGATGATAACTGTGTCTTTATTAGTATAAGTACAATGATGATAACTGTCTTTATTAGTATGAGTACAGTGATGATAACTGTCTTTATTAGTATGAGTACAGTGATGATATATGTGTCTTTATTAGTATCAATACAGTGATGATAACTTTGTCTTTATTAGTATGAGTACAATGATGATAACTGATCCAGATGTGATCAGTTATCACGCCGGCGTCATCAGAAACAGATGTCGCTTCTTGTAACGCTAATTTCTCTTTAAACATATGTCCTCGTGTCCTCTCTCTTCACATGGTTTCTCCATGCATCCTTGGTGGGAGGGACTAGGACGCAAGGAAAAGAGTGAGGGAAACGGGGATACAAGAGACTTGGGATGTACCCATAGTGTGTCAAATGCAATGTGCTAAACATACCATGATGTTCTGTGCAATGCTATGAGGAAGTAGTCCGTCCCAATTGAATGTTTACTGCATGCAACAGTACGTAGTTTGTAAGGGCAGCTGCAGTATGGACCTAAAGCGAAGGTTTGCCGTTTGTTCTGTCTCTGTGTTGTTGTTCTAAAAGGTATAGAACACAATCCACTTTGAACTACGTTAGTTGGTAGATGCCTTTTATTCATGGTGCTAAAGCCTTGAAAAATGTGCCCCCGGTGTGTAAAAGCCATTAGTCCTAATAGCTACCTTCACCCATCAATAAATATCCTTGAATACATGAAGCCCTCGTTATCGTGAGCCGCAACTTCATCTTCCAACTACAAATCTCCTGCTACCCAATAGGTTCCTTGTGTATTGTATAGTAGGTTTAGATATAGTTGCATCGCTGGTTTGCAACATTGACATGCAACTAACTTTCTTTTCAAAATGCAAAAAAAGGCGTTCCTAAACTCTTTCAGTACTCCAATAAAAAAAGCGTTTTTCAATCTGCGACTGGGTCAGTTTCTGTCTTGCTGTATTTGTCTTCGGGGATGAATCCATCAGATCCAGCTGACTGGCTGAGCGTCGGCAGCTCGAGTGTTTTCCAATCGAAAGAGGTGGAATAACGGCGTATTCATTTCTGGAGAGTGTGTCGGTGAAACTGCGTGCCTCCTCAGACACAATGCTGCGGGGAGCCGCCCCCATACCGAACATCGGCCGCACAATAAAAACATGGCATGATGCGTTCCCTCCTGACCCATCTCGGAGTGTGTGGTGCCTAATAAAAGAGATATAAGTAGCCTGTCATCAAAACCAATGCGGAGATGACTGCAGTGGCTGTTTTTATTCTATCCGCAGCCGTGAAATGAAAGCTGCTGTGTGATTGTACCGAGGGCGAGGCGAGAGAGTCCTCATTCACTGGAAATGAAAGGCCAGTCCTGTGTGCTCTGCTGGGTATGGTAGATTGTGCTTCTGTGGTTTTTATTGCTTCCAGCTTTTCATTACCTCGGCCAGGTGCTCTTAAATCTCTGAAGTTTCTCCCTGTCAATAATTAGAGTCTGTAAGATGATCTGGAACGAGCTGTTTAAGATTCACAACTTCATGCAGCTGTAATAGCTTGGTGGTGTGGGGAGTCCCTAGAGGGCGATCTCGGTGAAGAAACCATTTGAATGTGTGTTTAGAGGCCACTGTGTGCAGAATATGCGATGTGTGATTATAGCATCTTTCAAGTGATTCTGAAGACAATACAAAATGTGTGTACCGTATTTGCATGGTGAACTCTACAGTCTGTAAATGGTAAGTTGGCATGCACATGTGTCAAAGTGCCTTTTTAGTGCCGATACATAGTGGCTCTGAGAAATAACAAGGTGGTAGAAACACACAGGGCGGGCCCGTGTTTCTGCCAGGAGACCGAGAGGTCAACCTGGGTGTTTTTGTCAAGTAACTTCCATACTTCAGTAAGATCTTTTCCTAAACCTAGCGCAGTCGTTTTGTTGCCGAAACCTAACTGAGTTGTTTTCCTGGGAAGACAGACTTTTATTTTGAAAAGACCGTAACGAGCAGAAAGTGACGTGTTTTGCTGGACTTTCGTAGGAAAACACACGAAAGGATATCATAGGAACAGTTGGATGAGGATCAGAGTGAGATGAATTTTAATGATAGAATATAATCTGTGAAAAATTATTTTCTAATTGGTGTTCTAGTTATCTACAAAACAGACTTCAGGACCATGTTATACCTTTGCAAGTACATGTCATCCCGATTAATTTAGGTTTTGGTTTATTTATTTGCACAATTCAAGCAATACAATGAAAAAAATAAACAAACATGAGAGGTAAATGAATAGTGCAGGAAGAGGCAAAAAGCCAACTGGGCTTATTTGAAGCCTCCACCCATATAATATTAAAATCTTTTACAAAATTACAAACATAAAGTAAAATATGCATGGAATAGACAACAAAAGAAAGTTATAAAGAAGAGAAAAATAATGAAATTGTGTGTATGCATGTGAAAGTAAGCATGGCTTGTGTTTGTTATGGGATGTTGGATTATACCCCTGTTGTATTTCCTGAGCAATGGGAATGCTAAGAGAAACAAGTATAAATGTAGATATAACAGCTAAAACAAGAAAGAAATGAACACTAATAATTAACAAACAAATAAACTCTTACGAAACAGCAATTAGAATTTATTTTAGGCACTTTTGTTATAACAGCTTCACACTGTCTATGTGCACCACGTGTTCAGAACATGCATGTGATGTTCACAAATGAAAATGATTGAATCATGTTACTATTCTAAATCATTCGTTGTCCTTCGTGAATCTCCGTGTGGCAGATTTGTGAAATTGACTTGACTTAAGACGCTGCCCCATGAAATCTGAAGGACCCTACTTTACATCGTGACCTCGATGGAAAACTCATCATCGACCCTATCGGTGACCAGTTTTCAAAAAAAAGCAATAGGTTGTATTACCATTATGAATGTGAAGTTATTCCCTCTATTAAAAAGTTAGCCCCCCCCCCCCCTTCACATTCAATATTTACGACAGCTGAACTGTGTGTGTCCGCTGATGGTGCAGGAGATGTCGTTTCAGGAGAACTAATATACCTTGCAGCCCGGATCTACGTGACGCAGTAATATAGGACCAGAACCCCACGCTTTTCACTCAGCCACTTTCCCAGCTGTACCAGACACTTTATTTCCTATAATAAAGTCCCACTTAAAGCGGCATGAAAATGACATTGCCTTTACCGAGCTCCCACGGCTGTCATCAGGCCAAAGTGCTGAAAAAGCCCTGCTAATTAATCAGAGAGAATTACAAGGTTTTTACATCCACAGACGGCTCTCTTTGAGTAAAGAGGGCTGCAGAGCGTCACAGTGAGTGAAAACAGCCTGTGAGAAGTGACTTATTTCACTTTGATTTATTTCATCTGTTGAAAGGAAGGTTCTGGTTTTATTTGTATTTAAATGTACAGCACTTTGAGCTACATAGTCTTTGTGAAATGTGCTTCACAAATAAATATTTGTAGTAGTAGTATTTAGTTTGTTAATGGTACATACTGCTATAATACTTTATACAAAGTCTTTAGAGAAGGGCTGAATAAGACACACTCCCACTGTACAGCAATTAGCTGATGTTTCTTCCGCTTGTGTTCTATCAAATCAACCATCCCCAAGGCAATAAACGTTATGTTCAATACACCAGAAAGGTGAAAACATGCCTTCAAAAGGACCTTATTTAAATATTGCAGGAGCCTTAACAAAATAATAAAATTCATTTTGGGGTCTGGCCAGAGGAAGACCACGGAGAAAGTGACATTTAGATGGAACAATCTGAAGGCCAAGTCCCCAATGAACCATGTTGTCGTTATGCACAATTAAGGTCATAAGAAAAAATGTATCACGTTTTTCTGTGTCTAATTGTGGGGTTGTGTTGGAAAAATAACTATTTCAGCAGGACTGTGACCTTACACATCACAGTATGTTGAACTGTCATGGCCTGAAGGTCTTGCTGGGAGGGGGGCACCAGGGAGTCCAAACACTGGTCAGCATTCTTCACTGATAAAGAGTTGATCATAAGGCACATCTAAGAGAGGAGAAGTCATCTCTTATCTGGAGCCCCTTCCCAAAGACAACGGAGGCCAGTTTCTGGAGAAGATAAGAAACTGCTTTGGGCCGGTTCGGACCACATCCCCTCCTATTACTGTCTGTCACACTGTATAAATGACAGAGGCTCAGAGATGGATCTTTGAGCAGCAACTTGGAAGTATGACATGTGCGACATCTGCTCCTTCTTGCAAGAATAAATTACCTGAATGATGATTTTACACTTGGTGTCGAGTATAATTTTTCTAACATAACTTGGTCCTTCGAGCCGGATCTCAATACCTCGTTCTCTCCAGATTTGGACCTGACACCGTGCATGGGGGAGTCTGGGACTCTTTGCGAAAGTCCTCCGCCTTGTTCTCAGATGAGAATAGTTTGGTAAATTGAGAGGCCAGGGATCTGCTGGATTGGGAACGAGTGACGAGATCCAATTTTTTTTTTAAAACCGCACCAGTGGGGATCACTTCAGGTATGAATATCTTTTTTAGGGGTCCAGGTGGTAAACCCTAGTTCTGGGAACTTAGAAACAGCCTATTCGATTCGAGTCCGGATTAGAATTTGGTTAAAAGTCCAGATTCAGGGGTTCAGGAGTTAAACCTTAGTTCTGGGAATTAAAAAAACTGCCTATTCGGTTCGAGTCCGGATTAGAGAGGTTAACCATGGTTCTGGGAACCTAAAACATGTGTGCACAGATTTAGTTTGGGGAACTAAGCAGGGGTTCAGGTGGTAAACCATAGTTCTGGGAACTTAGATAACCATAGATAAATAAATATGTATGTGTACGTATATATATATATATATATATATATATATATATATATATATATATATATATATATATATTTGCTAATACCGAAACTATAAAACAAAAAAAACAACAACAAAAAAGGGAAAAAGAAAAAAGAACAGGAGAAGGACGGCAGGATTCGGCATGACTGGCTGCACCTATTCCTACCGAGGATTGAGGTCATAAACACACACACACACACACACACATGCTGACTCACAGACGCAGATACAGACGAAGATTGGCGATGAGGAAGAAAAGACAGAAATTTACCCATAGCTTTTTACTCATCTAAATGGGATTCGGTTGCTAGAGCTATGCCTGTTTGTTTGCAGACGGTTATTGCAGCATCAATGGCTGTGCAGACATCTGCACCAATAGTGTTATTCAAACATTTAACATTAAGAGTGCCACATGCTGTATCAGTCTTGTTGCTACAGCATGAAATAACTTATATGTCACCCACAAGACATCTTTCGTGCATGGCAGTGTTACTTTCTCAACCTCATTTAAAAATTGAAAGATGTACAGCATTAAATCCATCTACATTGTTGCCAACAGCAGATGTCGGGTACTGCCACGAGCAGACTTAACAGATATTTAATTTAATGATGCAGAGGTGACTATGTTTGTTGATGGCTCATGTAATAAGAATCTAATAATAATAATAAAATGTAATTTATATAGTGCTTTTCAAGATACTCAAAGACACTTTACACCGTAGACACAGCTACGGGGAGCAATGCAGGGTTAAGTGTCTTGCTCATAGGACACATCGACTAGGGCGGGGATTGAACTGCCAACCTCTTGATTGAAAGACGGGCATGCTAACCACTGACCCATAGTCGCCCCACAAATAGATGATGGTACGAATGCAACAGGTTACGCTGTGGTGACAATAAAGTGTTGAAGTCTAAACCACTTCCAGCACATTTATCAGCAGAAGCAGCGGAAATTATTGCTCTAAGAGAAGCGTGTAAATTGGGAAAAAATAAGGTTGTGAACATTTGTACTGATAGTAATTATGCCTATTCATGTATTTGTGTGTTTGCCCAGCAATGGAAAAATAGAGGTATGATAACATCAACTAACAAGCCTATTATGCACCGAGACCTGATTTTGCATTTGCTGGATGCAGTACAATTACCAAAAAAAGTAGCAGTCTGTAAATGTACAGCACATACAACGGGAACTGACCCAATATCAGCAGGAAACCGCAGATGAAGAAGCAAAAAAGGCTGCGCAAAAAACAACATGACCAATTTCCTTGTGAAGTGCAGCATCGTCATCATCATCATGAAATCCTAAAAAGATATGCAAACAAACGCTCCACAACGTGAGAGTGACTACTGGGTGAAACAGAAATGTAAACAAGACAATGAGGGATTTTGGAAATGACCTGAGGGTAAAATAATACTGCCAAAAACCTTATATAGATAGCTGTGTTGAGCCATGGGTTGGACCATGTCTTAACAGGAGGGATGGTATCTATGATAAATAGTGTATTTACAGCATACGGCTTCACAAGCTCGCACAGGGCCACACACCCACAAAGACACATTATTTAGAATATAAATCATGTAAAAATAGAAATTATGAACTGTATTTTTGCAAAATGTTCCTCTATCAGAAAGAGGGGATATTAGATCCTTTAATGAGACCCATCTCGGTGCAACGGATGTTGCATTGTTGAACACTAATTGTGCCGGGTGCCTTGTTTGGCACTGCCCATTGTTAACTTGAGATACAATCCTCACTAATCAAGGATGTGATTCCGTGAACGTTTAGTCACTGGTGATATGATTGCTCAGAGTGACTATTAAATATCAGTCGGTGATGATAGAAAAGAAGACAAGGGCAGCCTCATTTATCTGATAATGATGTTAAGTGGTGACTAATAGTCTTATTAAATGTCATTAGTGAAATGCCGAGTGTCTCGCGTGCATGCGTTCGGTCTCTCCTTCATGCTGCGTCCATCTGGTGTGTGTGTGTGTGTAGGTAGGTGTGTGTTTGTGTGTCTGTGTGTGTGTGTGTGTGAGCTATTGAATGGGAGTGTGGTCGATGAGCCTGCCATCCAGACCAAAAGGCCAATGATCCTCTCAGTAGGTGGATGTCCTGATTGTGGGATGGAGTTGTCATTACTCATTGTCCCGGCCGCAAGCCTCTCATTTGTGTCCCAGCTCCCCGGCCAATCATATGCCCATTAGTCTTCATTTCTCCTTTTAAGGCCGGGGCCCGCTCAGTCCAATCAGCTCCTGCTCTCATTTTCTTCACATTGGTTTTATCTACAGAATCGACAGAGCTGGCCGCCCTCCAGCCAGATACTTCCCCATTACTTACTGGGCCCTACAGAGATACACAGAGATACACACACACACACACACACACTTTCAATACATACAAACATGATTTTGATGAGGTCAAGGTTCTCTTAACTGACCAGAAAACAAAGCTGTTCGGAAATAATATTAAGATGCAATGACAGACAGGAGTTTTAGTGCCACATTCTGCTGTAAAATAGCTGTTCTGAAGACCGGCCTAATGGTATTGGTTAAAGGAAATCTCAAAGTGGCTTCAGAGTCAGTGGAAAACTCACAGTTGAGTACACGATGAAAGAAAAGAGTAAGGAAGTAAGCTAATTTTCTGCAGGAACCTCTGATGTAATGCAGCTTTAATAACAAAACAAATGAAACGATGTACATGGAACAAAAGATAAGCAAAAAGGTTTGTCGTATTGTAACCTTATAAACTTGCGAGCAACTCTTTCCTGTGTACACATCCAGCGGACACAGAGCAACATGAGCTGTATTTTGATGAATTTAAATCTACCATTCTCTCCTTTTAAAAACTCCTGATCACACTATCTGTCTCTTTTAGCTGCTAAATGCTCCACTACATTCTCCAGCTAGTCACCAACTGTGTGACTGCTTGCTGTTTGGTGCAGAGCAGGGTTTTTTTTTCATGGCTTTTGGACTGGGAAACAGAAACGAGGTTGATTGGAACAGCGTTGGAACAACGGGCCGAGTTGCAAACGTTAAAACAAAACCGTGAGCCTGAAAGATGCTCAAATGCTCCGTAAGAACACTTTAAACAATGGCACTCAGGGCCTGCATGTCTCCAAAAACAAAAAGAAGCAAATATATGTTCAGGGCTTTTATTGCGGACGTTAAGAACTGAAGGAGTGGATCTGGTCTGCACTGGCTCTTGTCAAGGTTGAAAGGAGTAATAAAGTGTTCCACCTTGGTGATGGTTTATAGAGCCTCTCTGTTCTTGTTTCATGGCGCAACTCAACCCGTTCAGCACTTGAGTGGTTGACGCCTTCATTTGCGGTGCGAAAAAAGCTGTTCCAAAAAATAAATATTGTCTTTTTTTTCCGACAGGTAATTCTCTCGTGCTGTGTGACAGAAACGACAGCACAAAAAAATATATATATATTTGTGTGTGTGAAGGCGTTTACAGTTCATGCATAGTTTCTCATGTTCAATATAAACCTCCTTGTTCATAGGGCGCGTACAGTCTCAGACAGCGAGGGGGGAAGTGGCCAAGCAGCGAGTTGGGACTGGGTTGAATAATGATCTGTGTGTCTGCGAGCAACCCAGTTCACAGAAGGATTCAAAGATGGCGAGACAAAGGCTGTCAATTGTGGCGCTTCAGTCACTCGCATTAGCATCTATTTTAGCTGCTGTCTGTTCATTCAACCCGTCCCAGCAGGAAGATTTCCCAATTTGCTGGTCAGAACTGAGTGAAAGTGTTCGAGAGAGAGAGGAGTCCATCAAAAGTGTGTCTTCTTCAGAGGCCCGCTGACCTTCCAAAATCATGAATGCCATATGAATGAAGTTCCTGTCATCCCTCTCTGTTATTGATTTTCCATATTTGAGATTGCTTGCTTGACATTGGAGTTTGCCACACTGTGAGCTTTTTGGTTTCTGTGGTTCTTTCAATCGACCCATCAGGTTTATTACTTTGGAGACATTTTATTTCTTAAATTCCGTCTGAACAACTCTGAGACATATTTGCACTAACTAAAAGCCTCTGTCCAACACAGTCTTTTTGCTTTCATAACCAAATTGCGCACGTCTGACACAACGGCCGCAGTGAGATGAGGAATGCGTCTCAAATTGAAATTGTGTTTTTCATTATGCCTTCACATACAGAGGCAAATGTCACTTATTGTTTCCACTGCATCCCCCCCCCCCCCCCCCCCCCCCCGTTCTAACACTCTTAATTGTGGCTTTATTTGTTTGAGAGATGCAATCATGTTCAAGCTCTGTTTTCTCGGCCTATGGAACGGCTGCTCTGAGGGGACTCGCCTTTCACAATAAATGAGATGTGGCATGACAATCTGTGGTAAGAGGCTCGGGTCATAATAAGTGCCCTCATACATAAATTACCTAGTTAATGCACAGCTAATCATCCAGACAGATGGAGGGCAGCGCCCGTTGGCAATGTGTGTGTGTGCAGTTACATTGCATGAGATGGGATTGACATCAGACTACTGTATAGTGATGGAGGTCTCCTTTCCACAAAAGAATGAATATGTTGTATGTTTAGTACATTCCTGTACCATTTAGAGAAAATAGAACATAAAGGCGGGGTTACCTTGTGATTGACAGGTCATTTCCATGCCGATGTCCAGTCTGGGAGTTGCGTCTTTAAACTTTCCCTCGTGCTTTATCAACCTATTTAGATCCAAAAATCCAATGATCTTTTCTTCCTTTAAAATAGAATATGACGTGCGCTTCCTTCCGTAAGCTAGTGCCAGCCGATAGTATCATGACATCGTAACGACATTCTAGTCCCGCCCACTTTCAAGCAGTCCAATCGCACCATTCTAAAGTTGTGCAGCAGGAACACAATCACGTCGCAGCGCCATCATGTGCAGTGGCATCAAACCCTTTGGCGTCGTTATTACGCGAGCGGCACATTTAATAGAAGTTTTATTTTGTTGGGGGGGTGCACCGGGGTGATTTCAGGAGTGTCTGTGGGAGCGGTGACGCTGCAGAAAAAGGGATGATGTGGAGCCCCCGGGGGGCCTGGTAGCTCCTCAATAGAAGTGTCAGACTGATTCAGTCAATGTCGACGCTCCATCGAGGAAGCACAAAAAGCACAGATGTACTTACGTCTGCCAAGTGTGACAATGTCAATGACATTCCCTCTCATGCGCACACCAACACACACATCGGTGGATTTCTTGGCTGCATCCATCACCGTGAGCCCCGGACTGAAGATCTCCTCATAAAGGACAACTCCACTGATTTTCATGTATTCACCACGGATCCACGTCATTGTGCCTCACAGGTCTCTCTGTATGTTGTTAGACGGTTCTCTCTGTGCCTCCGAGCCGACCCCTGGTGACATAAGCACATCCATCTTGAATCCCTCCCCGAAATGTATCTGGAGCTTAAGTGCTTAAACTCAAACCTGCAGGAGCGCTGGCTTATCCAATAGTTGGGAAATGAATTCATTTTTGAAGTCTATGAACTCACAACCGAGGATGCAGGGACAAGCAGTGGCGTGGAAAACACGACGTATAGCTTATGAATAGTTGCGAATGGTGTAACGGATGGAGGGGGACTCAAATGTCCAGGGATGGTCATTATGATCTCTTATAATGGTCATAATAGTCCCGTCATGCTTCAAATCACGGCGGTAATAAGCTGCTTGTGGATACTAGACGTCAAAACAAAGAGTCAATTAGGAAAACAAGTAACTTTAAAATAAAACCATTTATTGCATAACAGGATAACCGTAACCCTTCATCTTTCACACAAAAAAAACTGTTTTAATTTACCAGATTGAATTAAATAATGCATCATAATAATGATACGAAGGACCACTCACGTTTAAACAGGACTGGTGAAATAACGTTTCAGAAGAAAGAGTTGAGTGTTAACAATCTTTCATTCATTATTTCCCAATTTAGTGGCTTATTTTAGTTGTGTATAATTATTCATTTATTAAATTAAATGGAGCTCCATTGGATTGGACACAATAGTTGGTCTTCACATGCAGTAGAGGCTTTGATGCTGTGGCTGAAGACTCTGGAGACAGCTTGCAGACAATCACATCCTCCTAAAAAAGATCAGGACACGGAAAGAGGAATTTCCAGAGCTTTCAACCACATCTTGCGGACTATGTACTGAGCTTCGGACATATGGAGCACTTGTTATACACCTGTAATTATATGTATGTTGTATATATGGGACAAAGGGAAAACATAACACAATAAAGACTGTGGGCAAAGACCATTACGTAGAGATGGATGCACCGCTCTCTCTTGTATTCCTCAGGAGAAGTTTTTTCTTGGTTTAGCATTGCAGCTGTTTGATTTGCAGTCACACTCCACAAAGCTCAGTTCAGATTGTTTGTGTGTGTGTCTGTGTGTATGTGTGTCTGTGTGTGTGTCCGTGTCCATGTGTGTGTGTGTGTCCATGTGTCCGCAGCCAGGCGGCCCTTTTCACTATCGTGGCCCTCCTGCCCAGCTGTGAATAACGAGCCCAGCCTCCGTGGGGGAGTGGCCGTGCATGGAGACGACGTCTCATTTGGGGAAGAGGTGCAGGCTCAGGGCCATTAGCGTCAGTCCTCTGAAGTTGACACCACACTAGACTGTGTCTCTCAAAGCAGACAGGCCCTGTGATGGGACACAGCTTAGGACTCACACTGACTTACACCGGCAAACACACAAACTATCAAATAAAAATCCCATTGAATAGATCTGGTTTTGGAGGAAAACAACATTGTTGCACTGGTTGACTGATACATGCCTCATGCGCACGGTTACCGGTTGTTTTCATTTTATACTTTCATATATTTTGGAATGAGTATGCGTAATGTTTTGTGACCAGAATGATCGCCCGCAGTGACCAGAATGATCATTTCAGAAGTTCCCCTCGGCTCGCCGCTGTCATCGACCTCATGTCCAGCAGCAGCAGGAAGTTGATAAACCCACTGTACTGTACCCGCTCAGCGAGCAGACAGCAGACAGACACAGTTAGAGGCTAGCTGGTGGAGCATTTAGCAGTTTAAGAGGCACATATTTCCCTCAGGATTTGGTGGAGACCAAAACCAGAGCAAAAAATACTCAGTGTTGAATTATTGAATGCTAATGTCGCTCTTTGTCTGCTAGATGTGTGCTTAGGCAACTAAGCACACATCTCCCCAGGTGACCAAATCATGTGCACACTGTTTTAGCCACCAGCACATTGATACTGTAGCAGTGTATTGCAATTAGTGGACAGGGACACAAATCAATGCTCCATGTCTACTGGATGTGGGAGGAGGCAACTGTTAACACGTTCATCGCGACGAAGTTTAAGAGTGAGCAATCTTGTGTTTACGTACGTTTCTGCTGCTATAGGGGACCACACATCGGTTTTAATATTTATTATTCTCACTTTACTCTGAAGGGGTGTTCTTGTTGTTTTTTGCATTGTGTGACCTCACCAACCCAAAGTCATGTTGACTATGTTGAAATGGCGACGAAGTATTGAATCTAGAACCGTAATCTTGAAAAAAAATGTAATTATTGCTGCTTTTATTTATGCGTCTTGTTTCACACCCGCCCCACAACGGGAAATTAGAGGCATTGTGGAGATTTGGAAGGGGTTCTTGTTGACTACAATGCAAGCCTCTGCGAATTAGTCATCCATTGAGGCGTGGTTAAAAAGCAAGCATATCACCATCGTAATGTCGGAAGTCGTGCACACTCTGATCTGCCCAGGTCTGCATGTTTTGTATAATTCCTGCTTCTGATCATACTCAACATGGCAAGCTGACTTGATTCAGCATCAAAGCATAGTGCATAGTTAGCCATGTTGCTCATGGAATGTGCAGGTTTTTTTTCTCTTGTGCTATGTTTTTGCAGAGCCGTTGTGCTGCACATCATTTGACACCAGTGGGAGAGACGGCAGAAGTCAAAACTGACCACAGACCAGCACACGACCAAAAAATGTCCCGTGAGCCTGAATCTTGATATCCACTTGCCCCCCCCCGTCCCCGTCCCAACGCAAGCACATATCCCATAAGTCTGTACACTTGCTGCTTCTATCATCAACGTTATGAATTCTATTTCAAAACGGAGGCTTAACTCTACCCCAGATGTGTACAGCAACCACAGCACTTCCTCTTTCTTGGTAAATAAAGAGAGGAAATAGCAGTACCTCTGGTCACGATAACGAGTTGCTGCTCTCATCCTGCATAGACGAGAAAGTGATAAGTCGACCACGGTCCCAGCAGCTCTTCCATCCGCAAGCAGAACGTACTGACTCAAGCTGTGGTTGCAGGCACATCTGGAGACGGCTGTTACAGACAAACTTGCTCCTTGTATTACCAACTGAGAGGTGAGGATGCAACTGTTATGTGCTTTAGTTACACCGGTGTACAGTGGAATGTTTTCATGGAGAGGTTGTGATGTTTTTTTTTCTTCACAGATAACCTCAACATGGCACGCGGCAAAGAGATGTTGTTTTTTTTAGCGCTGCTGCTGTCCGTCGCTCTCACCTCTCTGACAACCCTGGACTCGGACCAAGAGCTGCAGGACAGCGGGTTCGGTCAACCGAGGCCTCGCCACGGCCTCAAGCTGCTGGCGTGGTACGTTCAGAACTGCGTGGACAACAACATGGTGGCTCTGTGCGATCCCACGCTGGGAGAATACGGATTCCATGAGTTTAAGAACTTTGGGGGTCTGCTCCCATTGATAAGAGACAAAAGGCAACGCAGCTACTACACCGTTGGAAACCTCAACGCCGCCCATGCGAAGACACTGCCTTATGAAGTCAGGAGGTACTACGACCCCAAAGACCCTGAAAGTAACAAGGACAGAGTTTTGGTGAAATACAACAAGAACAATAAACACATTGAGCAGATCTACGCATCCGCACATTATCAGCCACACGAG
Source organism: Cyclopterus lumpus (assembly GCF_009769545.1). Classification (NCBI taxonomy): domain Eukaryota; kingdom Metazoa; phylum Chordata; class Actinopteri; order Perciformes; family Cyclopteridae; genus Cyclopterus; species Cyclopterus lumpus. The sequence goes on from NC_046990.1 coordinate 6,457,444, forward strand.
ACGTTCATAATCGGGCCCGATCTTATTGACTCTCTTCGAGTAGCAAAATCTAGAAATGTGATGGAATTTCAAAACATGTTCAAAATGTTGCTTCTGCTTTAAAAAAATATATATCAGAATGGGGCTGGGGGGGGATTACTTTGCTGAGCTTATTTTAAGGCGTGAGAGTAAATAATGCTTGTAGAATATACAGTGTACCATGATCGTCTAAATAAACGTTCAAATGTGTTGCTTGAGAATATTTTCTTTCTTCAATAACCGACACATTGTTTTTTTTTTTTGTGAACTTCAACATATCATCGTGGTGACGCCTGCTTGAGCGGCTCAACGTGAAAACCCCGGCCAATCAGAAGCGACGAAAGAGATAGCACAAATATCTTCAAATAATAAATAAAGGAAGTGAAAGAGACGCATCTGGTGTAGAGACCATATGGTACGGATCTTTATTAAAGTAAATGAGGAAAGCACCCCGGAAACAAACATAACGTGTGTTGTGTGTGTGTCTGTACTTTTCTTCTGAGGTTTTCAGATGCCGTGACCTCACTGTCGAGGTAAAAAAAAATAAAGCATCACCAAAAGTATGAAAACTCTCAATATGAAACAGACCTTTAGAAATTCGTATGAACTCCAATATCAGCTTGAGTAGCAGGCAGTCAATCAAAATATTGACTCTAATGAGTTGTGAAACAGGGCGGCTCACACCTTCATGGCCAAAAGGCACAGACTCTCACAAAACTCACTTTCAATATTATGATGACAAAGCACCCTCGTGGCCGCAGTCTTCAAAAAAAAACCACAGAAAGGCCTCGTTCATCTTCCGCTCTCCTCTGTTGCCAATGGGAGGACGCCATTTAGACCGCCGCGCGCTCACAGGTTGAATTCAGATTCGATTTGATGCTCCCACTGAAAAATAGAAGAGGGCTCGTGATAGGGCCCATGAACAAGCGGGACCAATCTTAACAGATAACACAGATTTATAGGGTCCTCGCTTTGTGCCGAAATATGGGGCCTGATTTTGTTATACTACCTACAGATGGCTGGAAAGCCCAACATGTCCTCTCAGCTTACTGTTCGATTGTTAAACTTGATTTCAGTCCTGGTTCAGTACTGTTTTAATAACACATGGTTCATATCTGAGTTTGACAACCACTGCGGGCCGCACACACTTGTTAATGAGCCGATAGCAGTCAATCAAAGTCAAAATCACAAATTACAAATTTACCTCAGAGGGCTTTACAATCTGTACACATAGCACACATTAGCACTAGCATTACCCAGCTAGTCCGCTACCATGTTTATTGCCTTGGGCTGTAAAGTCCAATCAAACAAATAAATGAAAATATCTATTCTGTCTTCTCCTTTAACAAAAAAAAGTAAGAAACCAACAGGGAGAAAAACAATTTTTGTGTTTTGTGACGGCGCCTCCTTTTCCATAAATTCAACAGAATACTGTTCTGGTAAACATCTTTCCCCATTTTCCCAAACACGTTAGAAAAATCCCAGAGGCATTATTTTGTCTTCAAAAAGATGTGACTAAACGTTTAATAATAATAAATACTAAATTAGCTTTGTCCTGGATAGACAGACCACTTCACACATAAAGTACATAAAGCACGGAGAATACAACTGTCATGCAGACAAATCAACTATATATGTGATATCCTTATCTGTGAATTTCAAACTCTGATAAAGTAGTTTTGTGTAAGTGACTATTCATAAAGGGTGTAATGTTGCTGTCAATTCCAAAAATAAAAAAACTTGAGGAAGAATGCTTTTCCCTTTTGCCTGTACATTTAAACTTCCAAGGACATCATTATTCATCATTATTATGGGCTTATCCACTTATTACAATACACGGCTTATTGTACAAGCAGCCTAGCTACCGAAAGGTAGCCTTGTGGGGACTTTGGCTGCCTCTGTCACATGACCGTGACCATGCACATTGGAGTGGTCCACCCCCTGTATAAAAAGCATCCATATCCCACCTCCTGTGGCTTCTGAGCATATTTCATGCCACATTTAGATAAAGAACACTGAAGAAGAAAGTCAACAAAAAGCATTGAGTAAAAAGTGCCCATACACTTTCTTCAGTTTCACTGTACATCCCTTGGGCCCTGAAACCCACCATGCACGATTTCACTGGTGACGATGGAAACGATACCATCCAGGGGTAGCTACACAATGCAAATAAACATCAATAGTACACAAATGACGTTCATATAATAACTCTAAATGTGCAACAAAACATTCACATTCAAAACACTATTCACTGACAATAAATGTACATATCTTTAATACATCGGTTCGGATTAATGCCGGCACAAATTGGACTCCTGCATTTTATCCCTCTATAACTTTTTATTACCTCATAATCCTTGCATGGTGGAGGAGCATCGTCTTCTCATTTCTATGGCACATATGCTGTGCAAACTTTTCAATTTGAGGCTTATTTCACAAAATGTTATTTGCTCTAAATCATATTTGAAGGAAAAAGATTTTGCATTTCTAACCGCTCCCTATTTATTTTTGGCACAAAGCAGTTTTTTTTGTGATTTAATTCATGTTTATGGTTGTGGTAAGGTTTGGGGTTGTGTGTGTGTGTGTGTGTGTGTGTGTGTGTGTGTGTGTGTGTGTGTGTGTGTGTGTGTGTGTGTGTGTCAGCTTCTGAAGGCTGTTTCCTCCATGACAGCAAGTCTCCTGCTCCATAAAAGCAGCTGAATGCTGATAATAGCACTGGTTTACACACTGCACTCCTTCCCCGTCCCCTTGTTTTGTTCATCTTAAATGGGTTTGAATGGAAATCAAACTGAAGGCGGCTCTTAGTGGATGCAGGCTCTGATGTTTCACTCTGCCTGTCCATGCTTAACGGAAGACAGGTTTTCTCTGAGTGGATGGGGGAGGTCCGAGCTCTTGTAAAGCGACAAAATGAACAGATGTCTCCCAATGATTAATGTTCCTCCCGGCCTTCGCCTCAGAGGAGTGGCGTGCCCATGCATCTCTAACCCTACATCTCCTCCACGGCACTCCATAAAGCTCATTTCTTCGACTCGTAGCTTTCTCCGTGTCCTCTCGAAGTTCATCTCCAATCTTCATCTTTTAGATTTCTCCCTCCAGAAAACATCAGCTCCAATTCCTCGCGTAATCAATTTGTTGGCGGTTGCCTTCCCTGAATTTCATGGAGAAACGCCCGGTTTCCAGTCGGTGTGTGTGTGTGTGTGTCGGACCTGAAGGACGTCACATACAGTTTGTACCTACTGTAGTTGTCAGGGCTTGAATTGAAATCCCCCTTGTACTGCGATCAATCGCTGAGGGAAGCAAATAGAAACAGCCAGGTGCTTCCCTCTCCCCGACTGTAATTTAAAGAACCTTCGTCAAGTAGCGTCCGCCTGACCCCTACTGGCAAAGATGGATTGTTATTCCTTTTTTGCTTCAATGTGCATACGATGAACAAATAGAAAAGGGTCTGATTCGTGTTTTTACTCACTTCTCTCTTTTTTTCCCTTCAGTTTGTGCCAGCATGCATGAAGAGGACAACCCACGGGGCAGTTGCCCCTCACATCACTCAGCTGAAATACACATACGAATGAGAAAGAGGACGAAAAAACAAAGTTCCTCTAAATGTGTCCCTTAGTCCGCCTCCTCCCTCTGTCCCGAGAGAGACGCAGTGCAACAGCGCCCCCTGCTGCCGCCCGGAGGACAGGAGGAGACCCACACACACACGGTCTCCGGGGAAATTGCCCATTAAAATCCAGCACTGCATGGTAATGAATACCAGGTCTATGGTAAAGGGCTCGCATTAAATATTTACATTTTCGGTTAATATTTCATATGGTAATTTTGTATTTAAATTGGATTTAATATTTAATATAAATAGAGCTAAGTGGGGGTATACGATTCTCAAACACCAATCCAGACACCTTCCGTGTGACCGGGGGAGTAAATATGACACGGACAGCATACATATGTAGATCCTCAGAGCTGGAACACACGCTACGCTCAGACCAGGACACACAGACACAATATGCCCCCGGCCTGCAGCCCGGGTTTATCACTGGAGAGCAGGGTCAGAGCATTCGCTTTGCCTTTAAGGCGCTCACAGTGATGTCACCAAGTAATACACATTTACAATTCTTCTCCTCACCTACAAAGCCTTGATTGGTGATGCACCATCATGTCTTAAGGAGCTTGCAGTACCACATTTCCCCACTAGAGAGCTGCGCTCACTAAATGCGGGGCTACTTGTGGTTCCTAGAGTCTTGGGATTGGAGCCAGAGCCTTCAGTTATCAAGCTCCTCTTTTATGGAACCAGCTTCCACTTTCAGTCCGGGAGGCAGACAGTCACCTCATTTAAGAATAGACTTAAGACTTTCCTCTTTAATAGCACTTATATAGTTAGGCCTGAATCAGGTTTGCCCTGGTCCAGCCCCTTGATATGTTGCTATAGGCTTATAGGCTGCTGGTGGATGTTTTAGGATACACTGAGCACCTATCTCTTCTTCTCTCTCTCCTTATGGAGGAATTTACATCTCTCCATTGCACATTACTAACTCTACTTCCTCCCCGGAGTCTTTGTGACTTCTAGTCTCATAGGGTCCTGATGCCCCCCTCCTCTCTACCTCCTTCTGTTTCATGGATTATGTGGAGGTCTGGATCGTGGTCCATGCCTACTACTAATTATTCATACACATATTCATTAAATGTGTTGTAACTCTGTGATGCTGTTCATCTATGACATCTATTGCTTCTGTCCATCCGGGGAGAGGGATCCTCCTCTGTTGCTCTCCTGAAGGTTTCTTCCCTTTTTTCCCTGTGTAAGGGTTTTTTCTATTTTTTTTAGTTGTTCCTGATCCGATGTGAGGTCCTGGGACAGGGATGTCGTATGTGTACAGATTGTAAAGCCCTCTGAGGCTAATTTGTAATTTGTGATATTGAGGTATATAAAATAAACTGAATTGAATTGAATTGAAACATCAACGTGATGTTATAATTTAGTGTTCATGTTAACATTGGATTCTTTGGGGATTGACTCGTTTTTGGAGCCCGACTCAAGTGGCCATTCAATGAACTGCAGATTGTGGTATTTCTGCGTTGATTTCCTTTTTCAACATCGGAGGTTGTTGCTTGTTTGGAGAAAATACAGTGTACAGGTCCTCTCATACAACAGTCCGTGTGATATCTTACGAAAAGTTTCTACCCACCCTAACCCGTTTTCCCCTCCGTACATACAGTCTTTTAAAAATAAACTTCCTTTTGCACAGTAATTCCTAATTCTTTGTGTTTTCTGGTTACGTGGATAACATCTGAAATACGTTTGTGGGACATCTACGAATTACAACGCATTATTTTTCTGAACTTTTGCTACGAATGCCGGATGAGACCAACCTGATAATGTGACACCTGCTCCTAACAGCAGACATTTTGCCTTGTTTTAGGTCTCAGTTCCACTTTCAAGCGTGTTGTATCCAGATGACATCCAGATAGGATTTAAAACACTTGTGCTTAGCCTCAAATATGTGTCTCTGTTAGGGGTCCAGCCCAGATGGAGGTGGTGCTGCACCTGAAGCTGTTTGGTAACAAAAGACCAGAATAAGGTGTCAGTTCAGTTACAATAAAAAACGTTGTAATACCTTTTTACAGATCAATGCTCTCTCCAAGCAGTCATTCAGTATAATTGTGTCCCTTTAACGAGACAAGAGAGAATGGGGTAGCTGCCGTTATCACAGAGACCTTGTGTGGCTATTTCCACTTAATGCATTTACACCTCCTACACATCTGGCTAGAGTGCGTCTCACACCTTCCATGATGTGGTTTGAACAACAAGGTTTCCATGAACCTGTCTTTGATATATTTATGCATATATAGCGCTGCTTGGACTAGGCTACTAAAACACTTGGTTATGGAAAAATGTCTGTATTTAATTTATTTAAAAAGTCAACTTGTTGTGACCATGAATGACAAATGAATGAAATAACTAATAATAACATGTGTAATATGACAGGTTGACACGGACAGAGAATTATCACCAACTCTTTAGTTCCCCTCAACTCTTTTGTATTTTCTCAATCAAACCCATTTGTTCCACACTCTGCACCTTTTCGTCGTTGTTGTTGTTGTTGTTGTTGTTGTTGAATTTGCTAATAAGCTCTGAAAATCTCACAGCAGAGCATTTAGCAGCTAAAGTATTTTTTCAGGTGCTGCCGTTGGCCGAACATTCATACAGGTGGACACAAACACATCTTCCAATGGATTCTAACACATTATAAAATAAACTTTAAAAGGCCAAATAAATAAATAAATATGCCTTTTAATGTGTTTTCATTTGAATTCCCTGTGCCTCCTTAATCAATTAAATCAAATGATGGACTCATGAGCAATTTTGAGTGCAGTTTTCTGGAAACAGGAGGCGGATGGCACCACTTCCTAGCTTAAATCACCCCACTTTCCCTTCGGAATAAGTGCTTTCCCATATGGCACTGGCAGTCATTGATATGAATAAAAAATGGCAGGAGATATAGTGAGAGAGAATCTGATCTATTTTGATCAAATTCCAAATTGTAATTTCTTGGATAAAAACTCCTACACATACGACTTGACTGCTGAGCACGCAGCGCACACAGATTGGTGAGGATGAAATTGAATAAACGCCTAAATACAAATAAAAAAATTATGAATTGTGTGGGCACAGCACAGAATTGTGATTGGAAAAATTGATCGCTGAGATGATCACACAAGGATGTCTGAGGGCGCGTCCTCATCAGCGGCCATGGGGAAAGCGGTTATATCAGACTCCCGGCCCAGAGGAGGAACACGGGATCGCAGGATCATCTCAATTTTGTGCCTTTAAGCAGATATTATGTGGTTCGCCCGAGAAGAAAGTGACGAGGAGGATTCACCGGACTCTTTTTCCCATCAAAGCAGATAGTGCGGACAGAACCAATCCATCACTGGAATGAGCTTCAAGCTGATGGGGTTTAGACAGACTGTTAGTTCTCTGGTGTGACACTTTTCTTTTCACCCATTTATCTCGTGATTGTATCATTCATCTTCATTCCATCCTTCCCCTCAAAGATCAGCATTTTCAGTATCGGTGTCAAAAAAAAAAAAGAAACTTTATTTGAAATCCAGGGCCAGCTCTCTTCACATCCCCCTCTCTGGGGTTATTTGTCAGCTGTTCGTTATTGTTCGACACTCTCTGATATCAAAATGTCATTTCCTATTCGGTGCATCTGTGACGTACCCGTGCGTCGTTTAGCCACTCCACCTGTGTGAGCTGAATTGAAGATCAGATCGTCCAGTGTCTGTTGCCTCCTCCCGGCTCTAAACATGGCGACGACGGATGAACCGGCTAACTTTAAGTAAACGTCGCACCATCAGTGTGTCAAGGCCCCGTCCACACTGTGATTTTAAAACGCATATCTTTAAGGCATAGTTTTAGAGCACCATAGTTTTGGGAAGCGATGACGTCGACACCCGCGTTCTCTACTTGATTGGGTCTTGCCAGTCCTGACGTGTCCTTCCCTGATTTGTCACGAGAATGGCGAGTCATGTGATATGCGATTTCAAAGGTTGCCGCGTGGACGGAGATCGTTTTTGGATATAGCCTCAGTTCAAGGCCTAATTGATTCCCTACTACTATTAGAGTTTTGCCATTCAGCATTAATTGTCACTTGGAATCTCAATCTCCATATTTAGGCACAGTTATGTTGCGTCCGCTACATAAATCACCACAAAAAAATACATATAGTTCATTCTTCATGTTTCCGTTAATGAGCAATGTTTAACGTCTGGTGACATGCTCCAAACAAGTAGTGTGCAGTATTTCACCTCTATGTCTGGGTTCATAATATAACATAATCATCAGTTGTGAAAACATTTTTTTTTAAAAGCCAACTACTAACAAACAGCATGGCAAGAAAAGGCAAAGTGCCGTCTTATAATGTTCATGCGTGGTCGTCAGCCTATATTGTGTTTACTGGGCCACTAACTGGACCGTACAGTTAGTGTTTATTGGATTCAATCTAAAGTGGCAGACACCAGAAGATGCCCCGTAGCATCGTCTCGACCTCCCCGCAGCCTGGAGACCACCAGCATGCAACAGAAGGTTTGCTTGATCTGGTGGGTTTCCCCGGGATCAGACCGCCGAGGTTCTTGTCGGCTGATTTCAAGCTAACTGCTAACTGGACTGCTTTCTCACGTCAGTATTTTATTTTATTTAATTTTTACAAGCCCTCTGGGCAACTCTACTTCTTCTTCGTCCTCTCATGTTGGATTGAAGACAGACTGGACGCTGCAGTGACTCGCTACCGCCTCTCCAGGTACAAGTGGTATTACAAGACCGCACGGGCTGGGGCTAGCTGGTTAGCGTGCTCAGTAGACATCTCTGCAATACAACACTGTAACCTCTTCACATTCTGTTGACAATTTTTGTTGAATGTTTTAAACAAAAATTTGCTCCAGATCTTTAACATTGCACCTTTTAATGTTCATGAAAATAAACATTATTACCACAACTGTGTTGTCCTAGCACTGCTACTTCACTTGGCGTCACTCTAAAGCTGGAAACAAAACCCTTGTTCCGCTAAATGTGTTTGGAAAATAAAATAAAAGTCAAACTTATTTCCCTATTAACTGTCCGATTTAAACATCCATGCCAGTGTTTGAACCAAGTTTCACGTATTGTTCTTGCTGTAGTTGTGCACACAGTTTTCTTGTGCAATGATTGATTTTTAGTAACATTTCCGGAGCCGATTTCTTAATTTTTATTTACATCACCTTAACATTTGTTGAACTAGCTTTTTCTTTAGATCAGGGGGATCTTGCATTCTTTTAAGCGGAACGGCTTAGTTTTTTGTTTACGTGCTGGGAGTGTACTCGGTAGAGTGAGGCCCTGGGGGATAAGGGCCGAGTTGGATAAGGGTTCAATCGGATAAGGGCCCAGTTGGATAAGGGTCCAATCGGATAAGGGTCCAATCGGATAAGGGCCCAGTTGGATTCTGCTTAAGGTGCTGGCGCTAGGCCGGGCTTATCAAACGTTAAGGAGGGCCATACAAGCTGCTGAGCTATACTTACCTCGTATCACAGGTGAAACTTCCGACTTACTGCAAGACTCTTCTTTGCTGGTTTAGTATTCAGCCAGAGTGGTGTTGTATAAAAGTGTATAATGTGACTTTGCCCCTATAGAGACTCCTCCCTGTCTCTCACAGGTCAGCGTGGCTCGAGCAGCATTTCAGTCTACCGTGCAAATTCAACGGGTTCAACTTCCCCGCATGCCTCACGGCCACAATGGTGCTCCCTTTTTCATGCTTTTCGCAACTGTGCTCCCTCAGTTTCAAAACTACCAACTTATTGGGTCACATTTCATGCACATTTTACAGTACTGACATTTTAAGACATAATGTGGAACGCTGGGATGTAGGAACGTGACGTAGACTGTGTCCTTTTCTCACCTTCAGTGGTTCAGTGGATTGAATGGTAAAGTTGATGGGATAACCTGTGGATCAAGCTGAGAGTCCAACCCGAAGCCGTCAAATGAACCCAGTGTTGTGAGGATATTTGGGTAAAGCGGGCCATCTATCAAACGCACGGCATCCACTCTGGATTCTAATACACTAAATCAAAAACAGGACGTTGGGAAAGGTGCACTCACTGACGGTCACTCCAATTACCTGCGATGGAAGTGCCTCCTCATGAGCCACTTTTCTATACGAAGCTTCTCGCACATGAATATATGAATCTGAATAAAGAGCCAGCGGGTGGGAGGATGAGGTTATGCTGTCCAGCTTTCATCGGGGAGACTTTGGTCCCAATGTCAGTGTGACAGGAGAGGACGAAGCCCTCATTAGGGGGAGAGACTGGTGCGTCTACATCGAGATTCACATGACCAGTTGCTCCCATCTCAATCAGTCAACCAGTGATCACGGAGCGACACAGTCGGATGACAGCGCTGATGGGCCGATCCACCCTCCACGCTCCAGGCTTTCATGTGGCTGATCGGGGGAACGTGTTATCATTGTTAGCTCCTCCCTTTAATCCCTCTAATTCCTGACTGTATTCCTCCCCTTCTTCACTCATTTGTGTTTGAAAGAGACGAGTGCAAACGCAGGGGACATTTACGTCTGACTCCTTCTAAGAAGGAAAGGTCACGAGTGTTGATTTCTGTTCAGCTCAGTCTGGAAGCACAGTAATTAGAATCACAAAACATCGACTTTCTGATGAAATTATAGATCGATTTAATGAAGAAGAAAAAAAAGTTCTTCCTTTTCATTCATTCTCCATAAGAAACTGAGCTTCTTTACTCACACCGATGAATCTGCAGCCATGTGTTCCGTGAGGCTGCCTGTGAGGTCATTGACCAGCTTAAAAGGTTGACATCCCCTTATGGCTAAAAAATACACTCCCTGAATTCGTTACAGCACCCCAGTAGCACCCCCAAAACACTCAATCTAATATCAGCTCAATTTTCAGTGATGTTAAATCTACAAAAGGAGGCGGTCCTCTTGTGAGTCCACCGACTTTATGGAAGTGCATTAATAAAATCACTACTGAGTGCTTCTTTCAGTTTGCGTTAAGAAATTACAACCACCAATATGTATTCAAATATCCAGTTAAAGAGTCTACAAAATGTTCCTTTCCGAATGCTACATTATTGATGTCCCAGTGGTACAGGTCTGCACTATTAGCTATAGCCATCTGTCATACTTAATGACTCTGAGCTAATGTACTAACTATAGTCATTAAACACGCCGGCTAGAATAATAACTTGATTAATAATGACACCATTTACAAACACAGCAGTGTTTCTATTGGCCAACGAGCACGTCCACTCTGCCAAAGTTGGTCAAAGAAGAAGTCGGAGCTGCGATCCTTCGGGAGCTCGGCGGGCATCGCGCTGAAACTGGAGGAACATGCTGCAATTTGTCCGTGGTATGACCTTCGATTGAAAGTGATCGAAAAACATGAGCGAATACTCGTAGGACGGAAGGAAGAGCCATACCTGAAGCCATGACATCATTCGTTTTACTGTTGGCACCGATGCTGTGACAGTCATGCGTTTTACCCAGAAATTAAAAAGGGCCTGATACCTAGTTCCTCCACACAATATTCAGCTTCCGTTGTCCTTGTTTTGATTTAAAAAAAAGATGAAAAAAAGCACACGATTTCAATGCTTTTATTGTGCCTCCTACCACCCCCCAAAAAGAGTGCAGTACAACCATGGCATTGTGTGAGTTGAGCATTATAGTCGCTGTCTGACCATCAGTAGTTACTTATGGGCACATAAAAGTGGAACGAGACGGCAGCACAGATCAGTAAAAACCGAGCGTGACTCTTTCCCTCGATGCATCCTTGACACATAGCGTGAGCGTGGAAGGTGTGCGTGTGTTTGTGTGTGTGTGTGTGTGTGTGTGTGTGTGTGTGTGTGTGTGTGTGTGTGTGTGTGAGTGTGAAAGGTTATGAGAGACAGAGCCATACAGGGAGGCAGGTGAAAACAGAGTTTATATGGATCCGTCCTGACCTCTGGAGGAGAGAGAAAAAGCAAACAGGGCAGGGTTTATTAGATTACCACTGATCTCTGCTGACGGACTGCCCTTCTGGGCACACAGACACAGTTAAGACATAGACTGATCCTCGGCTCAATACTGCCACCAAGTGGAAAGAAATATGACAAGTTACTCCAACAGCAATGCTTTAATATGCTTAACTGCAGTCCATGTGAGCTACTGCTAAATAACTATTTATAACACTTGGAGATAAAAGAAACACAATGTACAGGCCCATTCACTGATTTAATTAATCATTGATTCAGTCTGACTCTTCAGGAGGAAGAAATGCTGCTTTATTAGGAATGAAAGGGCAACATCAGAACATATGAATAATTCAGTCATGATAGATGTGAGTGACTTGAGCATGTGTCTTGGATAGTTTTACAGTAAAGGCAATATGCAACTCTTAGAAAGGACCTTCACACGCTGGCGAGTTACCAAACATGAAGGACAGTGTTTGCATCACAAATGTAAAAGTGAAGATGTGAGCGCACCAGCATACAGAAACATGTGATGACGTCCCATCATCTGTGATAACACAAATGTGGAGGAGATATGCCCATTTAATTGTCAAATGATCACCCCGTGAGCTGCAAATGACTAATGATGGTCATTATCCATTAACCCGTCAATTATTTATCTTTGTCATGTATCAAACAGTTTTTAAAAGAATTCCTGAAACTCAACATCTTCATGTGTCTTGTTGTGTTCGAGCTATAGTCCAAACCTCGAGGGGATTTACTTTACTATGACATAAGGCAAGAAAAAAGCAGGGCATCCTCACAAGCTGGAACTAGAGGTGATGAACGGCATGAGTTCATAAATGACTCAAATGATTAATCATTCATCAAAAATGTTGCCAATTCATTTCCTGTAGGTCGACTTGACGATTAAACGACTAATCGTTTGAGCTGCCGTCTAAAGAATGTCATATCAGCTTTAAACATAATTTAAAATGTTTTAAAGCAACACTTCCAGGCAAAGGAAAGGAAGACAATGTGTTCCTTTTTGCTGGAATATCTAGAATTAACCATGTGTTATTAATGCAGCTTCTGGTGGTCAGTTTATCCTAAATAAAATGTAGTCCACTCCGGGTGAATACATCAAAGTGTGTGTTTGTGTGTCGCATTCTGCCTTTACAAAGTGTCCACATACTTTTGACCATAAAAACCTTTCTCAATTTTGCCGTCAGCCCATTGGGTCTTATTTCCCGTGACGCATATCCTTCCGAGCCAATCAGGTTGGTTCTGTCACCCGGGCGCTGTTGCGGGAATAAACAGACACTCAAACTAGCAACAAGTGTCCCGTTGGGAGGAGAGAGCGGCCACAGTCTGCCTGTAATGTGAGTTCTGCCGATGAAGGCCTGTTAAATAAATAAATAAACCTTACTTACATGCACGAATGGACGCGTATTCCGCATGCAGGGGGAAAAGTTAGCGTTAGCTTACTTCTCTAGCCAGCTAACGATACTAGCTAACATCAGGAGATAAACTGCTTCGCTAGCTACTGCTAGCTATATAACGTTACATTTGTTCTGAAAAACACCGGAAGTAAGGTAAACCTCTCTTCAACATATACACGAGCCCCCACGTAACTACACCAACATGTCTGCTGCTTCTTTACTCATTTATTCTGACAGTTTTGGACGGGAAGTGGTAAAGTCACCGTGCACGTCCTCGCTGACAAACGTCCCGTTCGCTCTTCCATGAATTTGAAGATGGATCTGGCAACGTTATGGTGCACTGTCTCGCGCGTTATCAGTCGTTAGGTTATCATGAAAGATTCGTCATGAGAGGTGTTTGCAAGAAGCATTTAATTTCTGCAAAATGCCCCCTTATTACCAGCGGTTTACGCGATCGCTCGTGTTGTACGTTCAGCAGCGTCGTGGGATTCCTGGTTGATCTCATACTCGTCCTGTCATCACAGCGAGGGCTGTGTATTGCATGTTTATTAACAAAGGAAATGATAACTTGGAAGATTTGATTACAGTGCTGGTTTAGCACAAATACCGTCCATAGATATAGGCTTCTCTAATCCAATTAAAGCCAATTATGTCTGTAGTAATTCATGTATTAATACAACTTTGTAAATGTACTCATCCCTCAAATTCACCCCTGAATGAATAAAAGAAAACAGTTACATTTATAAATTAAATTGAATAAGTTTGAACTGTTTTCGCAACACTGATCCAAGCCTAAATCTTTTCACAAAGTTCTTGCGATATTTTGGGGTTACATGTTGGTTCCTTTATACAGTATTTCATCTTCACTTAGGATGAGTTGGGAGGGAAGGTGTTCACCATTCGCTTCACTTGAATACATCAGTCATTAACCCCGCAAATATATCTATTAATAATAATAATAACAATGCATTAAATATGCCTCCTGATTATCTGTCTCATTGCTCACCTGTATGTTGTGTTGGTATTCACAAAGCAAAGAACACCGCAATACACACGATCACATTCAGCCAGTTAATGCTTCAAGTATGTCAAAACCTTTGTTTATATATATCATATATATGCTTTATACACATGAGGGGTCATTTCTTTCCCTAAATGCTTTTTGTCTTTCAGTTGTCTGGGTTCCCATTGGCTGATGGAGTGGACAGTATCCCCATGTCTCACAGACTGACCAAGCAGGAGCTCGATGAACAGTTTGAGCTGTTCCTGAAGGAGGTAATGTAACATAATGTACATGCTGCTATGGGACTGTGCATAGATTATCATCTCATACATTTAGGGTTGTCTGAAACACACTCGCAGAGACATGGGAACGGCAACTTTGCATCTACGTGATGCCTTCCTTTCATTACATCTTTGAATGTTTGATGAGCAGAATCTCCTCAACAATGTCAAATTGGAACTTTCACAGTATTTCCAGTTTTTGTCTTTGTGCAAAACAGATAAAGATTGAATATCTTGAAATTGAATTAAATACATGTTTACAGTGATTTTAAAATGCTGTACAAGATAACGTTGCATCTATCTCTGCATTTGCTGCTGTGGTCTTTTTGTTAAAGTGTTACTAAGTCCTAAGGCATTCACGACTACTGCATTGCCCAAAAACAACGATAAAGCCTGAGCAAACATTGTGATTGACAGGTCGCTACCACGGTATTGGCCGGTCTGCTAAATATGCTAAAACCACAGATGTAGTCTACGACCATGCACAGTGTCGAATCGTGGTTTTGACAGTCGGCTATTCTGTGAATCCTCTAGGTCTGAATTTAAGTCCAGAAGCACAAAGAGGCAAGACTGAAATGAGTGACCCTGAATTCTCACCAATAGCAACACGGCAGCTGACTGAAATGACGTGTACATCCGGCCCATCCACTCCAACTCCAATTATCTTCTAAATTATAAAGCTTACGGATTGTTATGTTCTCTTATTTAAAATTGCTATAATCCTGAGAGAAGAATGAGTGTTTGACTCATGGTAAAGTTTACACAGGCATCTCTCTGACTTAAACTGGATTTTGTGTCAGTCCGTTTCAGATGACTCTGAGAAGCAGCCCGGGGCTAAAAGCAGTCAGAAATCTGCCCAGAAAGCCGCAGTGCCCTGGTGGCAAGATGAGGAACACAGCGGTGGAGGAACCGGGAGAGGTAATAACGGGGAGAGGATTCTCCATGAAAGAACGGCCATCGCCTGGCAGGTTTCCAGAAGGAGAATGTGTCGGTGGCTGCAATAGTGTCAGTGTTTAAGCTCTGCAGTCCAGGGAGGAAGCGAGAAAAGATTTGGGCATATGTTATGGAATTTTATAACGGCAGTTATTAGCTGGCACTAAT